>NC_134644.1:138343598-139002766 GCF_030463565.1 Pelecanus crispus
TATTATTCATGTCTTATACAGTATTTTGCGGTGTCTTCGCAGTAGCAGCCTTATGTTAATAGACATTATTACTCCTTCAAAGTTGTATAACCCTCTCAGTGTGTTGCTCTGTATAGTCTATTTGTGCTAATTTGTGAAGTGTGAGGAATAAGTGGTAGTTGCACAGTCTCTGTAGGTATCAGATGGTGTTCAGCTCTGAGACTCTTGAGGAGTTAATGATTTTGGGTAGAACAAAGGAAAGACTCCTCTCCTGCTTTCCACTGAGAAGACATGAAACTGCTCCCTGACCACAAAAAGGAGACGGAATTGCATTAATAATCTCCTCCTCAGACTAGCTAATAGATCTGTTAATGAATAGCAAGCTAGATTTATATTTGTATACTATTGTTACTCTACATATCAACAGAGCTTTGCACTCTTGCAGAGGAAACTTCAGCTTTTAGGTTTTATCTTTATTTTGTTTTTCCCTTCCAAAGAAGGGAGTTGACACACAGACAGCAAGACTCCATTGTATACCTATTTAGATATGTGAATTAAGTTTTTTTAAAAAATGTATGCTACTGCACTTTATGGTTTGGAAAATGACATATGATATTAATATCAAAGATCTCACAACAATGCACTTACCCAGGGGACAGAGTCTAAGCTTCGGTGTGTAGATTTTAATTTGATTGTTTCCTGACTTGTGCTTGGCTGATGCTAACCCATTTGCTTTCTCATAAAGTTAGTATTTATAGAGAGCATGTACAAACATAGACTATATTTCATTCAAATTTTGTTTTACTTATTTTGTATTCTAGTGCATCTCTTTCTACTGAAATCCTTTTGGCATAATTGATTCATGTTGAAAAGAAAATTAAATATATTATTTTTCTTTATCCATTAAGAAATCCAGTCTTTGCTTTTACCCTCCAGACTTGCTAAACTAGAGCAAAAAAAGGCATTTCAATGGCTGTATGAAAGCTGCTTGTTTGCATGCATTTGAGGGAGGCAGCAGTGGAACCATTTGCATCAGTGGTGATTTTAGCAGCATCTGTGGTGATTTTAGCAAGACAACAGTAACAGTCTTTTAAAACTAAAATAGATTTGACTTTCAAGAAAAGACAGATACCATTAGTTGCTTTTGGTCCTGTATGACACCTGGAATGTTTTGTATGGTTTTTACCGATTTTACATCCCATTTCTGCCTATTCAGCAATGAGCCAGTCAGAACCACTCCTACTGTTTTAATGCTGCAATAGCTATTGGAACAGTTATTGCATGCCCTCTGCTCCCTGCTCCAACACCAGGAGGGAACTTCCAGTAGAAATGAAGGATCCAGCTTCATTTTCTAACCTTTTTGTCTGCTTTGTCTGCTTCCTTTTTGACACAGGACTAATTCTGCTTGAGCTTTAAGCCAACTCTCTGATAGAGGATATTGGGCCTTCCTATATTTTTATGAGTAAAAGGTTTCTAGTTGTTTTCATGTGCAATTGAGGAGAACAGCTGAAGTAGGAGATACACACCTAGCATCCAAACAATGCCTGTATTATAATTCTACAAGATCTGGAATAACCCCCTGACTTCACTGGAGTTCAGCCTCTTGAACAAAACTTAGCCTTTTGGTGGCCAAATTCTCCAAATTCTCCATTTGGAGGTACATGTAGTTTCTTTTCAGCTTCTTAGAGAAATCACTTGCAAGCTCATGACAGTAATTCTAACCCTAATATTTTTTATTAGAATTTTGGACAGCAATTATGAAGGAATAATATCAAAAGCTGTGATTCAGATGCTAAGGGTTAATTCTGGCATATGATTGAGGGGGAAGAGCAAAGCATAAGTAAATGTTTTCCTTTTGGATAGTAGCATGCGTGAGTCCCTCCCTAGCAGTCAGCCTCTCCTACCCTTTAAACTGATGTTCTTTCTTAACTCCATACATAAGCATGTGCTTTGCTAAGTTGAGCAATGGATTTAAATGCTCAGCAGCACTGCAACCTAAAAGAACAACTTAGCTTATACACTCATTAAAAAAAGAATTGTCTGATTTGTTTCAAAGCAGAAATGGTTAACTGGAAAAACACAGCCCAGCACCACAGGCTCTCTATGTGCAAGTGCTTTAATGACCCCCAACTTTTAAAAATTTGTCAGACATAAAAGCAGTACTAATCCAATTAGTAACTGTGATTGAGTAAATCTACTGTAAAAATGGACCGTGCCCTGTTTTGAACATGATACCATGCTGGTCATTTGAGAACTGCCACTGTGAAACATAAAAGTCTCTTTGATGGAATATTTATTTCATGAGTTTAAAAAAAAAAGGAATAGTATAGTATCGTTTGTTTTCAAAATCACTTGTAAAATTTTATTAGCCAAGGAGCCAATATTCAAAACAGTCAAGAAAAGGCTTGTGCTGTGCAGTAAGAAAGAGATGAAAGCTCATCAGAGAGGAAATCAAGTGGTTAAGTCCAAGAATTGCTCGTTCTACTTCTTTTAGCTGCAGTGCCCCGTAGGAATAAAAGGAAGACAAGTATTTTGGAAAACCATATTTGCTAAGTTGAAAAAGTCAGCACTCTGTTGTGTGGCCTTGGAAACTCTCATTGAGCTTTCTATCTGCCCTCCAGAATATTTCTGCGTGTCACTTTGGCAGTCACAGCTACTAATTTTAAAGCAGAGAAGTGTCTTCATTCCTTAGGGCTCACATGCACTGCAATTAGTCTTATTATAAAATGCCAAAAAATCTCTGGCAGCTAAAATAAAGTCCAGGGAAATGTCCACACCACTGATGAATGAGTTCCTTGAAAAGAAGTAGGGGTGGGCCTGAGCCACGACATTTGGATCTCAATTCAGGTCTGGAAAACCTGGGGACTGTGTTTTGGCTAGGTCCACTATATATATAGAAGGAGATCAGCAGCGACATTTGTATCCACATTTCATTAACTATTTTAAGTGCATGCACGTGTATGCATGCACACAGTTTACAATTGTTATACAAACTTCAAATAGAACAATAAATAATATTGCATATAAAACGTCTCACTTTTCATTCGCCCACATGTAGCAGTATTTCCTTTCTGGTCAGAGTGTCTAAGAGGTTGTCTTGAGTCAGGAATGCTTGACCAGCCCCTCTTGCTCTAACACTAATGTTCTATTTACCTAATTAAATATTAGCTCAAGCTGTTTGCATGGTGGAACATGCCAGCTAGTGAGAGAGAAAAACCCCACTTTCCTAAGCCAGAAAGTGCATTTTTCAGACATGAGATGCAATTTTGCACCCCAGCTGAAAAGGTTTTCATTTTTTAAAGAAAAATGAATTCAGTTTGTAATGAAGGGCTTTCATTTTGTTCGCCAAAGTGAAAAAAAAAAAATCATTTTTAGGATATATGGAAAGCTTCATTTGTCCCGCCACAAGTCTCTCGTTTCACGTTCAGTTTGTCTGCATTTTTGTACAGCAGGAAACATTTTAGACCATATGTGGAAGAGGCTGTCAGGACATCACTCCTGCTTCTTGCTCCACACCAGAGCATTCCAGTTGCAGAGGACTGGAGCCCCAGACCTCCCTCTGCTCCCACAGTCCTGGACCTGCACCTTTCGGTGCCCAGGGAAGTTTCTGAACCACTGCGTTGTGATACAGTAATTCCCATCGGGAAGCAATGGCTTACATGGAGCCATAGAGGAGCTGTGGTGATCCCGAGGGACCTGTGCCAGCCAGGCAGCTTGCGGGACCCACACATGGTGGGTGACCGAGGGGCACTGGGCAGGGGCTGCCACAGACCCCTTGGCCCACAGCCGTGCTGCTGCGCTCTCTCTTTGGGAAGCCAGCTTCAAATTGTGCCCGTGCCTGCAAGATCTCACCATAAACTGATTTGCTCCTGGATCCAGACAGCTATTGAGCACGTGCGAGAGAAATCCCAGGTGCAAAGTCCTGATGCGTTGGGAAGGGGAACAGGGGAAGCCCCAAGCGCTGCCAGTGTTCTCAAGTGAGGCTTTAAACGTGGGCTGTGGGACAGCCCTCTGCAATGAGTTGTGCTGAACACTCACTGTTAAATCTGCATTTCTCTGGACAAAGTTCCTGAACTTACAACTTAAAAATGGTTGACATGACATTTTTTGACGGTTCACTTGTAATAAATACAGACCATTTAAAATATCCCCTTCACAGGCTGTGCTTTGCTCATTCAGAAGGAGAAAGAAAAATAGATGTTTTCAACCATTTTAACCTATGACTCAAGCTCTTCATATTTGTACGTGTGTTTGAGCATGTATGGATACATACATACATTTTAAAGATCTTTTCAAAGAGCATGCTGCTAATAAAGACAGATCTGTGAAAATTAAATAGCAGGCTAAAGAATTTTTTATCTAGGCTGGGGTAAACATTCTAAAGGGTAAATACCAGTCGTCTTTGTTCCAACCCCCTGGTCCCAACCCCAACAACCTGCATTTGTGGCATACTTTTTTTTTCTAGTTTGAATCTTAACTGAATTTTTGCCAACAGTTCAACAGGTGCAAACTCTAAAGACAAGAATAACTGTGTCACCAGAATGGTTATCAAAATAAATAATTTTCCTCATCAGTTCCTGCTGTGATAGAGGCACTGTAAAGATGCTCAGCTTATGAAGTAAGGCAAAATGTAATTTCATAGGGCTGAAAGAATGGGTTATAAAAAGACAGATTAGTGCCTGGAAGGGTTTGCATGCTGCTCCTTAAGACCACTGTTAAAAATCTAGTACAATTACTTTCTTTTAAATATCATATGATCCACTCTCTATAAAAAAACAAAGGAAACAGTGACCATAGCACACACCTACTGAGATTCTAAAACGAATCTTTGGTCTTCAGGTAGTTAATTTATGACATAAATTCTCTATCAAGCAGTTATACACATGTACAAGGACATAGAGTGATAAATTATATAGTATTTTAGTGCATGGTAACTACAGTGGAGTCAAGTCTGGAAATTTGTAGGAGACTGCAAAATACTGCCAGTGATTTCTGATATCCATGAAACATTATGTCCTAAAAAAAAGGGGTTCACATCAAGCCTGTTAAAACACAATATGGATTTTCTCACCAACATTTTACTTCCTGACACAAACCGAACTTGATCCATTATTCTTTTACACTTCTAGCCTATTCTATTCCAGTATAGTTCAAAATCAGACTATTTTCTAGAAAAATCCCTGTTTGTATTGAAACACAGGAATTGTGCGTTTTCATCCTTCTGAGCTAGGTAATCCCAAATGTGCGGTGTCCCAGGCTGCTTGTTAGGGGTGATGGTGTGTGTAGAGTGAGCCATGAACAGCCCTTTGTTTCATTTCCAAAGAGTTTTATAAATAGAGCTCACTTACAATCTCATAAACTTCATTCTATCCTGAGGCCTTTCTGCATAGCTTCATTTACACGCACACAAATTGAGTATTTAAGAGGTTTACTTTAGTTTGATAATGATCTATTAGGACTGATTATAAAATAAAAAAAAAAAATCAGGTACCTAGTACAAATATTCTTTCACATAAACAACACATCACCTCATTTCACTGTGGTCTCATTTCTGCATGGGCTATCAGGTTCACAACGTTATTCTAGGGCAAAGTGACTTGCTCTTGTAACAGTGTTTTGGAGCTTGTACTCTTGCAAAAATACAGAGCACCAGGTTTTGAGCTTTTCAGGGGAAGATACTTCTCGACAGAGGACGTAGTTGTAAATCAGATGAGATTTTTACACGTAGGTATGTACATGCGCATGTGTGTGTGGGGGGAACAGAGGTAGAAGAACGGTATTAGTAGTGGGGACTTACACCATCCTGGTCATTTAAAAACTGCATTCAGCATGTCACTGGTTATTATTTAGGCTTCTTTGTTTTCAAGTTGTCATATATCTCGGATAGCAATTCCTGATCCCTTGCCCACATTCTTTTCTTTTAAATTCCTTCCTAGGCTTCTGTCTTACAAAACGTTATGCATCTTCCTAACCTTACACATGAAGCAAATGGCATCCCCTCTGCCGTGACCCTGGCTGGCTTCATGACCGTGGCTTGGATGGTGCCCTGCACCCAGCAGCGAAGGGAGTGGTTGTGACCACTGCCACGGTGTTGCTGTTGCCCAGCAAGATGAGTTGGGCTGGGGAGAGAAATTGGGAATTAATAGATTGAGGACAATTCTGGTTGCTGCCTTACACCAGCATCAGAGGTTATCCAGCAAAGTCAGCGAGGGGGAGGTCAGAGGAACATGCCAAATAGGAATAAGTATATCCCAGTCACTTCATCTGCTATCACTGCCAGTGCTGCCACCCAGAAAAGGGCTGCCATAGTGGTGGTGGCTTAAAGTGGCTGGAAGGAGTCCAAGGGAGCAGGGAAATTTACTGTGGAAGAAAAGCAGTGCTGCAAGGAAGAAAGGAGGAAGGACTTCTGGAAAATCTCTCTCCCCTGCCAAATATGCCAAATATCACTTTATTGTTCTGTTCCTCTATTATTTTTCTGCTAAACATCTCTGTGATCAGTATCCCAAAGTACTCTCCAGCAAAGCAACAAAAGGAAAGTCCAGTCATCCACCAGTGTTACAGTGCACCCTCCAGGCACTCAGCAGGTGGTGGAACTGGACTATGCCTAATCCATGGCATGATAGACTAAGGATGTAAGTAAGGTCAGGTATGTAGAGAGAGGCAATAAGTCGATATATCTCTTCATGTTGTCAAGAATAGGAAAAACCAGGTCCACAAATTCTTTTTCATATCTGAAACATATTTCATAGCTGAAAGTTTGTTGCTTCATTTGCCAATTCTATCAACCAGTCTAATAGTGAGAATACTGACCTCTCTTTAAACGGTGCCTCATGTATTTAATATAGACAGACAGTCCACTATCAGCAACACCTGAAGTGCCAAAAAAAAGACAAATGCCATATTACATCCTCTCAAGTAAAAAATATAGATGAGCGTGTAACCATTTTACTCATCTCTCTGTGACTGCCAGCAGAGCAGACCCTAAGGGCTGGTTTTCCTCTGGAAAGTCCATGAAACCAACTACGTAACTGAAATAACTGGAGAAAACACAGACACAACAATTTCAGTTTTCATGCCAAATCCAGATCATTTTGAAAGCCCCAACTAACTTTTTTTAAACCCAAGCTTTTGGCTCACAATTTATTTCAGGTACAATACTGCAATTTTCCAGTGCTGCAAGGAACCACGAAAGTATTACCTCAATTGGGTTTATCCATGGATAGGCGGTCGCATGTGTTTGTAAGCAGCACAAATAATTATGGCTGAGAATATGCAGGCAGAAAGAGTAAAAAGGAAGGGTAAAAATAATTTAAAAATCATGTCTAGATTCACTTCTTTTTTCTTCTGAAGAACTTTACTTCCAGACGGGCATTCCCAGAGAAGGCTGCAGTGGTTTAGTGTTAAAAAAATGCCTGATTCTTTGTTAGCTGTTTACATTTGATGAGATCTACAATATCCTTCCATGTAACATCAAAGACTGAGTCAGTGCCTGCATTCAGTGTGTTCCCACACTTGAAATGAATACCTTCTGAAGAAAGTTATATTCCACTGCTGCCAAGGGCGCCAACCCGCTAATACAGCAACAGGACCCCACTGTGGATAAATATGTGGTCGAGCCCCAACATTGGTTTCTGATTAATCTGCAGTGATCATTAGCTCTAAATATCACTAAGTATTGTCTATCCTAAATGTCTCCTGACTTCTTATTTGCTGAAATCCAAGTTAGTCGATCATCACTTCAAGCACAGGAAAGTTTCTCACAGCATTCTTTTTGCAGGAGGAAAATGATGGAAGAAATTTGGGAAGTTTTTAGGTTTTGTTCTTTTTTTGGGCAGTAACCGCGTTTTTGTCATTGTGTATTTCTGCAAGGACTGTATTACCGCTTGGAGTACTGAAGAGACATTTTAACAAGGGGTAGTAACAAAAACATAACGAAGATGAAAACTGTAAATCGACCGATACTGACGTTAGAGATATCTCCTCAGTACGTTACACAGCAATTATAAATGACGAAACCGTGTAAAACTAGGTATTATTTATCTTATTTTCTGATTCCACGCTGTAAATTCATCCCTGCTAGGCAATCGGAGCCTCAGTTCGTAAACCAGCACTATCTTACATTCCCCGCCGATCCAGCTGATTTAGCCTCACGTATTTCCTTCTCGCAGGCCAAATACCACCCTCAGCGTACCCCAGCCGTACCCTTTACTTTATTTAGAATCATAGACTCATAGAATGCTTTGGGTTGGAAGGGACCTCGACAGATCATCGAGCCCAACCCCCCTGCAGTGAGCAGGGATATTTACACTCCAAGCCACCACATATCTATACTCAGCCACACCGCCACACTCAAGCACCAAGTCTACAGAGACCTCCCGCCCATCCGATATGGGAATGTCCTCATTCGGAGCTGCCTAAATCCTCGGGGCTTTCCTCAATCAGTTTGCTGCTCAGCTTTGAGGCCCAGCCAGCGATGCCGGCGCTGCTCGCCCTGCCCCAACACGCGCCGTTTGACAGGCGCCGGTTTTAGCCTTTGCCGTCTAGTTACGCTTCGAGTGAAGGCCACGCTTTGGGGCTGGGCGGGGGTTTCTCGCCCCCCGCCCCCCGCCCCACGGCTGCCCGCGGGCGCGGAGCGGGCGGGTCCGGCCGGCAGGTGGCGCTGCCCCCCCACGGAACCCGCGTGGGGCGGGGGGCGCGCGGCTGGCCGGGCGCTGCGGGAGCCCCGGCAGCCGCCCCCGAGCGGGTTTTGGGCAGGGCTTCCTCGGGCGGCCGCGGTGGCACCTGCCCTTCTTGGCCCTTGAAGCGCTTCTTAATTACAGCCGGGTTCCATACGCACCTCGCCTGAGGCCAGAGCGAGGCATTAGGCTGATTGATTGATTGATTGATTTATTTATAAAAAAAGAATGTATTTTATGCTTTAGCAGTTAATACAGCTGTTCATCTATCAGGCTGAATCTGCCAAAGTTGATGCAGCAAAGGGTGGTTTTTATTTTGTGGGGTGGTTTTTTTTTTTTTTTTTTTTCTTTTAAAGAATGTATAGACATCATTTACAAAAGTGATCACTGTATAGAAGTGAGAAAATACCAGCGGACCGTCTGTTGATTTTTGACAGAAATAATGTCTAGGGTGGCAACATTTTCATATTTCTGGAAATTGTTACCTGACACTTTAAAGCTAAAAAAAAAACCCCAAACCAAACTAAAACAAACAAACAAAAAAACCCCAAACCAGTAATTCTGGTAGTCCCATTTTCAGAATTAAGATATTCAGCATCTTCTGAAAATTAAGTGTGTGGTGACTCAAACCAAGAACCCCAAATTCCTGGTTACTTTTGAAAAACTAAGCCTGTAAGTGCTGAACCTCGTACTGCCATTGTATTCACTGATAAAAACAAAGCAGCTCATATTGCCATCTGAAATATTTTGGCCTTCGGAGCAGACGCAATTGTGCTGTCTCATGAGATCATAGCCAAGTCAACAGTATTTGTTCAAACCTTTGGTTTTTTGCTGGCCAGGCCTCAAAAGATCTGTGTTTAGGTTCAAGTGTGAACAACCACCCAACTGGAGAACGACGCAAGAAGTGATGTTCAGACTCGGTTTCAGATTCAAACATCTTCAAAGCTCAAGGAGGAAGAAGAAAAGAAAGGTGATTTGGACATGGTTTTGATTCATCCCTTTGTACATATGGGGCCCACAGAGATTTTTGGATCTGGATCCAAGTGTCTATGAAATGTGGGAACTTTCAGATCCAGGCTCTTGATTTGGTTTGGATCTACCTCTCTGCTTTGAACTGTTTGGGTGTTTACTTGAAGCTTGTCCAACCTGTCCACATTTTTTTTTTTTTTTTGAATTTGGACAACTGAGCTGGAAATGTGACTGACGGCAAGGTTTTTTTGTGGTATTTGACAATTTCAATTTCAATTGAAACTGGCATGTTTCAAAACTTCTAGCACTTCAGCTGGCAATTAGTGTTGTGCGCTAACGAGGGCAAAGAGGCGCAGATGGAGCGCGCCTGAATGGTTGTGGGTGTCTCCTCGCTTCTTCTTTCTTACACTCAGAGTATCGATAGTGTTCTTACATGAAAAATTATTTCAGAAGGGGCAATGTTAAGAGAGCACATCCTCATAGATGCTTCAGTAAGAAACAAACTTTCCTCCTCCTTGATTCGCACATCATTTCCATTTTGAACAAGAAAGTTTGATGAGACTTAATGAAACAGAAAATGGCTTTTGTTACATGTGCCTCTAGTTTTCTGTAGTTCTAGGCACTGGAGATAAAAATCTACTGGCCTAGAGAGTTTTTTAATCTTCTCATGTCTAATATTACCTGAATTTTAATACATCATTTATTCCTGTTCCACCACTTTAAAAATGCAACTAAGTAAAAATAATCAGAGCATCTGCACTGGTCCTTGGCTTCAGAATCCTTCCATAACCACCCATTATTTTTATTTGAATTCTTACTCTTTTTTAGTTGAATTCTTACTCTGTATTAATTTGCCTACTAAGATAGTGCTTATAATCAACAAAACAAGATTTTGAAAGTAACTGGTGATCTGATATTATTTAAATGTTTAATTAATATCTAGCTGTATTCACTGTATGATTTCATGTTGTCTTTGTCATACTTTGAGTTGTCCTAATTTATTACAAGTCTATTTGTGTCCACAGCTCTATTTAAACCTGCTTTCTAGCAATGGAAATCCATTGAGCTCCCTTAAAATTACACTGAGGCAAGTATTTGCACAACTGGAACCTGAAGTATATGCAGGTTTTCCTTATGTAATTTATAAAACAACTTAGAGAGAAAAAGTGAAAACTAGATGTTTATATAGTACTAAGAAAACTGGATGTATCAGGTGAGTGTATAGGTCCATGGGTGCATGCAGGGGGGCAATGATATACACGGATGTTACTTATAGTCATGATGCTCAGTCATTTTTCAGGTACATATGTTCAATAGCGGCATACAAAGTTAATTTAAAACAAGCCTGTATAGCAAATCTCTGCAGACAGCAAACTGTACTTTCTGATGTGAAAGAGCAGATAGTTTAGCATCTTTCTTTTGGACTTGCAGAGTAAGTGCTGAAAAGCTTTCTGGGAACTTTTGCATGTTCCCGATGCTACATACCTCTCACAAAGTGGTTGAATGATGACTACAATAAGTCAAAGATAGTAGCTAGAAATATAAGAAACAGGGTCACAGCTTATTTCTCTTCTAAAACAAAATAAATTGCTTGATGCTTCAGGGTGAAGAGCTTTAAATTTGCAGAGTGGATTTGCTTGAGCTGACAGTCTTTGAAGAGCTTGACCTGTAACTTGTATGCTCCTGTTCCACTGCCAGCCCAGCCCCATAACTCACTCCGAGAGAGAGTGACAGCCTCACCTATAAAATTATGTCCTCTCCTCACTGGCGAGCTCAGGATTAGTCTCCCTGAAAATGCTAACCAAGGTTTGAAGGTATCACATGGCTGCTTGGGACAGCAGTGGTGATGTTTGTGGAACCATTCACTGTCTCAGGGCTAATCTCCGGGATAATTTAGATTAACCTTACAGATCTCTGGAAACCCCATTCCCCGTGATGGACTATCCCTATTATATCCAGTCTCAATCTTAAAGGTTTAACCCAAGCTGACATCACGATGTTATATCAAAAGCTTTAAACTGATATATACCTAAATAACCCTCCAGCCTTCCTCAGTTAGACTTTACCTTTTGCTTTAAAGTCTTTTCAGCCTCTCACAAAAACACCGTATCTACTGTGAATAATGCTAACCAGAGAAAGCAGGACATCTTGACATCTTCTTGTGTTTACTTTGTCACAAGACGGATCGCTGTGGCAAATAGATGGGACATATCAAAGAGCTGCCCCCACTCATGTTCCACTCATGGAAGGTTTTGAAATTGAGTAGCAGGGGGTGGGAAGGGAGTGGGGTTTTTCACCTCAGCAAAGGTACCTCAGGGGCAGGCTCTGGCTTCTGGCATGGAAAGCCAAATTATTCTGCTAGATATTTATAGCCATCATTACAACTTTGACTGTGGAGTACATGGTCAAAGGCCACTAGAAGCATAGAGAAACATGAACTAAAAGCGTAATTCCAGTCTGAAGCTGGAGTAAAAGAAATAAATCATGCTATGTAGAATTATTAAAAAAAATTAGCCTGTCAAAAATTATGCAAACAGCTTTTTTTTTTTTTTTTTTTTTTTTTTTTTTTGGAAAAGGTGCTCTGCTGCAGGCACAAAGGTGTTTATGTCTCAGGGAGTTTTGCATAGCAGCCAGAGTAATTCTCATGATGCACCTCTTGCTGAGGCGGCTGCCACCAGTTTCACTGACCTGGTCCCTCCCCAGCACAAGGCATGGCAGAAGGACACTGCAGTGACGAAGGCCAGCAAGGTCTCAGCCTGTGCTGATCCTGCAGGGGCCGGGGCTGGGACAGCCTCTTTTTACCTATAGACTTACTTCTAATGGTTCACCTGACCTGACCTGCATCACCTGAGCCTTCTCACTTCCCCCTGAGTATTCACCACCAGCAGACTCAGGACAAAGAAATCTGGGCAGAGTCATCCAGCTGCTTTCTGCTACATATATGGAAAATGTCAGATTAAATAAAATTCTTTGAGGGGGAGGAAGGGGACTGGGTGACATGTAATAATCTTTTTAGGCAGGTGAAAGAGTTGCCCCCACCCCCTTTTTTGTGCATATGTTACACGGAACCACATTATAGAGAGGACAGAATCCCTCTGAAAACAAAAGATTACCCAACTCTTTGGCACTATTCAAGCTGTTCCTGCTCTCCCTGGGTCGTGGCAGATAAGTTTTTACTTTTTGTTAATTTTGAACAGGTTGAAGACTGGTTATAGAACAAAGGAAAAATTATGAACCTGAGAAAGGCAGGTCAACCATCATTTTTTTCAGCGACTATGGAAGTTTTTACTTCTAGCCTGCATTTCAAGTTCTAGTGTCAATGATGGAGCAATGAAAGCAGCTGCAAAATAATGATGCAAAGAGGCCATGTGTCTTATGGTTTATGTACAAGACAGAAGCTGTCAGAACACGGAAGGCTATAACTGTCTGGGAGGCACTGGCCTTGGGAGAACATTTTTTTCAGTTTCTATGTTGGTTATGCCCTGGGGAGTACTTATGGGGTTGTTTCTCTGGTCTCTATGATTTCACAATTATGCAATCTACCTCCAGGGATATGATCTCTTGACTCAAAAATAAAACAAAGATCTTAATAAAAATGCGTACAAAGGTACAATAGGAAAATGGATTTAAGGAGAAAACATGGAAATTTCCAAGCATTCCTACAAAGGTGGCTAAGCTAAGCCACACATTTATTCTACTTAAATAAAGGTGAAGTACGCAGTGATGTGACCCCAAGTCCTTGTAAAGCTATTCTGGTAGCCCAAACCAGGTTTCAACACAGCCTTGGAGGATTTCTGGGGGAAAATCCTCCAATGTAGGGATTGTAAACTCTTTTTGTCTGTGCTCCACCAATCCTAAGGAGCACTGATCTGTGGTATATTGGATTTAGGAATCCTCCGAGTAGTATAACTTCCCTGTGATATTCTCCTTAGATATGCCTGCTGCACCTAGCACCGTAACACTTTGACTATGGTAATATGACCTAGGAAGACAGCCTATGTGTTAGCCCATTAAATAAGTCCATCCACTGATAGGCTCGAAGAGGAATAGGTGCAAGTCCATGTAAAAAGAAATGGTTTGGATGGATGGCTTAATTTCTATAACCCACACATTTGCTAGATGTGGCGTTTGACCATACACCCTACATGTAGCTGGCTCATCCTCCACTTTGTCCTGTTACTGTCTGTTCCCAGAAGCAAACCATCAATGAATGACTCCCAGTGCTCACCAGGATACTGCATCTGAGCTGGTGTTAGCTCTACCTGTCTTTTCTTCCTGTGCCAATGCAAAACCAGTTGGAAAACTGCTCTAAGGGAGCAGCTACAGATTCTTTCAAGTACATTGCTCTGAAGTTTTGTCTTTTTGGTCTGCAGGTTGCTCATGATCTGGGGAGCCGGAAGTCACGTCAGCTCCTGATCTCAGCTCTTGCACCTAGCAGATGCTTTCAGGGCAAATGGAGTTCCAAATTCTCCCCTCTGTCCAATGTATGTGGACAACCGCTGCCTAATCAGACATCAGTTGTTTGAGGGACTGGGTGGCCCGCTCCTTCATGCAGACACCAGGTGACTTAATGGTCCTAAATAAAAGGCCCTTTAAAAGTTAAAATCACTTTGGTGCATGTGTTTCATAGAGCCGCATATTCTGAAAGCAATGAACACAAAAAATCACACAGAATTTTCTTTCCTGTGCGTGCATGCACATCCCAGTTAATGTAAAACAATATGAAGTCTTACAGTGTGGAATGGCATGGGAAGAGATTGTAGGAGAGTCTTTCTCAGTGTTTTTTTTTCCAAATCAAAAGGGGAGGTTTGTCCCAAAGGTATGACGTACAACTGGCAGGAATCAGGCAAGACCCCAGGATCTGTGCAAGATGAATGATCTGAACGGACAATGAAGTCGTTTCCTCCTGCTCTTATACAAAAATAGCCTTATTTCAGGAAGTGCTGACCACTTTTTTTTCCTTGTGTTTCAAATTCAGCTCCCAACAATACAGGTACTAAAAATCAACTATCCACTTAAAAAAAAAAAAAAAAAAGCCTATTTAGTCTAGGTATGGTTGTAAATAAAGTGATAAATTTGACAGTCAGTATAAGTGACTTTGTTTCAAACTGCACTTACAAGCATCCTTCCCACTGCCTGCCCCAGGGATCCTTGCTGCGGTGCAAGTGATCTCACAACCATTTCCTTCAGTCTGTGGTGGATTTGGCCTAAATTTCACCTACATTTCTGGTTTTTGTTCTGGAATCACTAATAGTGAGTCAAAGAATCAGTTCAAATGCCGTGATTTATGTGAGAGTTAAATGCCACAGAAAGGCAGAGTAACTGCTTCTCAAGACAGATTGCTGTTGCAATGTTTGGTGTTTTTCTTAAAAGTCCCAGGGAGAGTTTCATGAGAATCCAGTTACTTTAAATTTAAAATAAACCCCAACAAGTTTATAGTTCCTCAAAAATTGTGAAGGAAACATTAAAAGAGAGGCTTTTTAATGGCTTAGAAGCCAAAGAACCGAATCTTTAAGCCAAAAACCTGAATATTTAGCATTTGAATGAGGATTTAAAACCCATTGCTGGTTTTGAGATAATGATTTATGAATGATTGCTTTGGTGATGCTGAACAAAGCCCTGGGCCCTCAGGCTGTATATCCTCTGTGCTTGCTTTGGACTTCAGGAAACATGGGTTTACTCAAGAGTTTAGAGACTGGGCAGGGCTTCATCTTATCTGACTTTGGTGATCAGATAGCTGTCTATGTGTCACATAGATGCCCTCATTGTAGTAGTCAACCTGAATCATTACTGAGTGACTGCAGCCTACTGCCAGGTGGGAAGACCTGTTGGAAAAGCGTACAAGAGGAAAGGGCTCATAACAACCACGTACCTGCAAGCTAAAGCCCTGGCACAAGGACAGAAAGCAGTTAAGGTAGGATGCTCAAGGAACAGGGTCAATAGGGCTGTCAGGGTGAATGCCTTAGGCGCTGTGGCTACAAACTTCCAAGGTGGGCACATGGCTCACAGGGGCATTCTAGGGGCAAACTGTGGCCATCGCAGATACTAAATGGGTGTGTTTGGGATGGCCATGATTCTGAGGGCAGGCTGTGGCAGGGCTTGCAGATGATCTAGGAGACTCATTGCCTGCACAGACAGCAAAACTACTCTGGGGAACAGGCCCTCAAAACCTTGCAAAGCTGTATCCTTTGAGCCAAAGGCAGGAAGAACCAAAGCTGGCAAGGATGGGGCTAGCAACTCCAAGCTGGATGCTGTAACACAAAGGAGCTGGGGCTCCTGAAGAGCTACTTTGTCCCTGCTGGGGTGAAAAGGAATTGTTTGGTTTCATAAAGCAGGCCTCCGGAGGGAGATTCCTGCATTGAGTCCCCTGTTGTGTGGTGTGTGAGTACCTCTGGGGCTCATCGGAGGGAAATCCAAGGCATGGCAGCAGATGCTGTGTGGGGCAGGAGTGATGCACCGTCAACACTCGTGCACCAGCAGCCAGAGGAGTGTGGTTCTGCAACAGGACTTTTGTGTTTCTTAAACTTAGGCTACTTGCACAGTCTCTCTTCGGTGGATGAGAAGCAAGGAGAGAAACAGCTCAGATCAGCTGCAGGCAAGGCCAGGCATTTACTGTTTGCCATTAACAGCTTAAAGTAAATGAAAAATTGGTTTTGTAAGAAACACGCTTTATGTTTTGACCCAAGTCACATAAAATAGATATGGCTGTAGAGTATGAAATAGTCCAAGCTAAAGTGGTGAATCCACCTAACTTATTTGCAGGTCATGTCACCCATGTGTTTTGAGTGCTCAGACAGCGTAAAAGGCTGTAACTCTCCAAACTAAAGCATTTCACCATAATTGATTAATCTTTTGGCACAGACCTTTTTAAGTGTTTTATTCTCTGGGTGCTATTTTTCACATTTCGTCTCCTTATTAAAAACTGCAGTCATCCAATCAGCTCTCAGAAACCATGACCTATGACTCATGTAACCATTGACAGACTGTTTTGGAACAACTCACAAAAAGCTGAAATGCATTAAACTATTCAGCTAATACATAAATAGAATACAGGGTCAGTTTGCAAGCCATTTGTTAATAGACTAAAGGGCTCCCTTCCCACAAAAATAATTTAAAACATGATTTATCCAGCTTCTTCCAGAACAATTCATTCTCTCCAGAGTCTCCTTGATGTGAGTTACAGATGTAAAGGCTAGCCTGGCTATAGCTGTCAAGGACAACCTTTTTGCAGGTTTTGGATAATTTCTGTTCCTTATATGTTGGCACAAGCCTAGCTGCTTGTCCTGGTTTCAGCTGGGATAGAGTTAATTTCCTCCTAGTAGCTGGTATAGTGCTGTGTTTTGGATTTAGCAAGAGAATAATGTGACAGCACACTGATGTTTTAGTTGTTGCTATGCAGTGTTTATACTACATCAAGGACTTTTCAGCTTCCCATGCTCTGCCAGAGAGAAGGTGCGCAAGAAGCTGGGAAGGAGCATAACCAGGACAGCTGACCCAAACTGGCCAAAGGGCTATTCCATACCATATGACGTCATGCTCAGTATATAAACTGGGGGCAGTTGCCCAGGGAGCAATGATCACTGCTCGGGGATGGGATGGGCGTCAGATGGCAGGTGGTGAGTGGTTGCATCACTTGTTTTTCCCTAGGTTTTGTTCCTCTCTCTCTTTTTAGTTGTTTTCAATACAATTTTATTATTATTATTACTATTACTATTACCACTATTACTATTATTATCATATTTTATTTCAATTATTAAACTGTTCTTATCTCAACCCATGAGTTTTCTTACTTTTTCCCTTCCAATTCTTTCCCCCATCGCACCAATGGGGGAGGGTGACCGAGCAGCTGTGTGGTGCTTGGTTGCCAGCTGGGGTTAAACCATGACACTGGCTATGGTAACTTGGCCTGCAGATAAATTTCAAGATGCTTCTTTATTCTTTCTATCAGTTCAACAGTGGAGCCCCCTTAATGTTGAATTGTTGGCCATTTTTTGTTTATACAGGAGTTTCTGAAGAGTTGTGGTGATCCTGGTTAAGCAAGCCAATAAAGTAGAGAGGAAATTCTTCACCTAAATAGGCCAGATGCTGAGGCTGTGATCAAGAAGTTGGCCAAAGCATTGGATTTGACTAGAAGAGGATTGGAAATTACTTTCTCCACATTTGGTTATGTTGGAAAATCTTTTGTTGTTCTGAGTAGATGCCAGGTCTCATTGTAGAAAGGTGAAAATGCCAGCTAACTGCTAAACTATTTGGTCCCCCCATTTTCCCTGCAGTGCAATTAAGAATATATAGACATCAAGTGTACAGCAGGAGATAAGAGGTTAATCTAGTCCGTCATTCCGTTTTCAGTAGTGTCCAATGGCAAATGCTTACAGAAATGTAAAAGAATAGAGCAAATAGACAGTGATAAGTCCAGTGCTTGTTTGCAGCTCAGGATCTTCCTCACCTAGTCAAATGATCTGGTTTTCTGATAGCCCTCAATGGAGTTTTTTTCCCTGAGTTTGTACAGACAGTGCTTAAACCCATGTAACCTCTCAGCATCCATTATGTTCTAGGGTTTTACTACGGATAGGGTTAAGCTTCTTCTATTCATTTTGAACATAATTTGAGATAATTTTAATTGATTCCACCTACTTTTAGTATACTGTGTGACAGCAAACAGTCGCTCCCTGTTCAACTTCATACCACACAAGAGTTTACAGATTGCCATCTTTGCTGCCTTGATTGCGTCTTCTTCAGACTAAGCATTTTAGTCTACACTGAAGACATCTGATCAGTCATACATATCTTTCCATCTCAAATTCTAATATAGACATTATGTCTCATTACTGGTGCATGTAGCTGAATGTGCCAAAAGACATTACTCTCTGTAAGTTTGAGTTATTGGGACTATCTGATAAAGCTGGCTGCCAAACCAAAACTTACTTGTCAGATTTCTGGATCTGCCAAGCCTGCAATGCTCCCAGCCTCTCCACAGCAGCAGAGTACTGCGATGCAGCCCAGGCTGGTTCCTTCCGCACCAGTCGCTTAATGGTCACACACATAGCACTGGCGCTCATTTACCTCTCTTCATTCACTCCGCTGCATTTTCAGCCAAAATGGGAGCCAAACATAACATTGCACCTGCCTGTCTGCAGTATGCAAATTCTTTTAACCATTACTGACCCCTCTCCTGCCCTGCCCTGGCAGCCGCCGGGCTGGCAGAGAGCATGGGCTCTGGCAGCACTCCCTGACCGCTTGCTGCAGAGAAACCCCCTGTTCAGCAACAGGCTGGGGCTTGGCCAGCTGTGCTGCCTTGTGGCTCCTCTTGAATCATTTCCACACTGGTGAGAGCCACTGGGCTGCTGGCAGACCCAGCCTGGGGGGCCGTGGGTAATCCAAAGTGCAGATGTGGTTAGGTGCAAACTGCAGCACGCTTTGTAGAGTACAGATGTGACCGGATGGGGGAATACACATGTGGTGTTATGTCACTTAGTACAGCTGGGCTTGACTTGCTACATGGTCATAATTTTGCATAGAATTACCTGATTTTTTTCTGGTCTTACGAGGCTTTTCTTTCAAAGGTCAATCATGTTGTCCAGATATGTTTTTCTAATGCTTTAATATTTAATTATGGTATTATAGAACTATGAAGGGCATACTACTGGATTACCTATCAGCATCCATCCTAAATGATCCATATAAAGCAATATATTTTGAAATGAAATATAAGTCTAAAAAAAGCAAACAGCTTTTTGAATAAATACATTACCTTTTTGTTTTAAAAGGTAAAGGAAGTTATAAAGATTCATTATTTTTCACACATGGTTGTGCTTTAAAAGGCATCAGATGGGCAGAGCTAAGTTTCACAGCCAGAAGAAAGTCACTGGCATCCTCTATAAATCAAACTTTTCTTCGTTTTACTCTCCTGAGCCAGGTGCTCCAAAGGGTTGCCACTAGAAGTTAAATCTTTCCAATGGGGAAAAATAGCAGTACATAAAAACATGTAATTTGCAAAAAGAGAGAACAGGTGAAACTTTGTGCCTTTGAAAACATGTCAAACAAAACCAGAATTAGTGTTTTTCTAGTGAACTGTAAGTTATGAGCTTCCTGGGACCACAGAGATCACTTTGCAACTTCTTAGTCAAGACAGAGGATCTCTGAAAACTTCCTGGAAAGAAAGTAAGAAAAAAAGAAATGGAAGACTGTATTTTTGAATGACAGTGGAAAAATTGAATTCATTAGTGAGGTCATCTGGTCACCATGGGTTCCAATGTGGGCGCAGCTGCAGTCACCTACAACACTCCTAACTTTGCTTGGTATGAAATCTGGATGCAAAAAAGTACCGTCATTTCTCACCCCAGCGATATAACTTGCTATTTTTCAGCATACGAAAAAGCGTTAGTCACTTACCAATCATAAACATTACATATATCCTCAGTCCTAAAGAGTTACTTATCTAAGGTAAGGTGGGGGAAGTAGGAATACTAACTGTAGGTGTTTACAGGGAGAGTGACATTAGGAAGGCATTGGAAGCTACTTATGATTACCTCTAAATAAGTTTGATTAGATATACCTGTAAATATACATATATTAATGTATTTTTTATGTCTACACATATGTATGTAGCCCACCACCCCCAACCCTAAATTCTAAGGGTTATGAATTCTAAAAATCAAAGGTATCCCATTTGGTTTTACAAGTTAGGAAATGACACGGCCTAACAGAGGGGCTATAGTTAATCCTCCACTTCAATCTTTGAATCCTGACATGAGGTAAATCTCTTTCTAAACAGACTCTGGAAGGAAAAGAAGTGGGAGACATCTTCCTTATGGGAAGGCTTTAGGACAAGCTAGAAACATGTCTCAGGGCTTGTTTAGATACAGATGATCCTCCTTTGAGTGGGAGGAAGGAGGCAGACTAAATAATGGCTCATAGTCAGATCCAGCTCTAATTTCTAACTCTATGAGAACAACAGCAATACTGTGTTGGATATTCTTCCATAAAGTCTGGCTGCTCTTCCCCAAAACTGATAAAACAGTACCGAGAAGGCGATAGATAGGTTATGTACGGCTGTAGGAATTTCTGTCTTTCTTTGCTACGGTATCACACTAGTGGAGAAGGTAATGCACCAAATCATGGTGAGTTTTGCTCACCTTCAGTGTAATTAGAGTTAAAGTTTGTTTTATTATTCCTTAATACGTGGAGCCAACAGATCTTATCATCAGTGTGCATTGCTCCTGAAACAATTGAAATGAAGTGTCCTACATAATCGCCAACAGAATCAACTCACGTGCTGCCTTTGAAATGAGGATGCAGTGGGTAGTCAGATGAGCGAAGGCATGGCAACCTGAAATGAATCCTGTTTTGATTTTGCCAGTTTTAATAAGGAACTGGTCCAGACTATTTCTCTGTGTTTTCTGATTACTTTTGATGACATGGGAAAACCATTGTAGATTTTATCTACCCATCTGTTTCTTTCATTGATGAATAGTTAGAGAAGGAAATTTTTTTTTGAGTCTCATCTAGCCCACAAACCATACTCCCCATAATTTTGTTATACCAGCCCCGGTACAGAAATTCTGTAGGCATTTTCTGAAACCCGAGTCTTCTGAACGGATTCACTGGCAGAAAATACAAGATCTTCATGGAACACTTTACTGTCGGGCTGTTAGAAAATAGTGCCTGGGAATACCTACCTAGTGTTAGATCAATGAATCAAAATAGAGTGGGTCAAACAGTGGTGACAATTGAATGCCTGAATTAACTTCTTTTGTCTGGTTTCTTGGGGAAGTTACTAAATGTGTTAGGAGAAATATGTGGTGAATGGACGAGATCCTTAGCTGAACACATTACAGTCATGTACTTATAAAAGTATGAAACAAAAGATCAGCCACTTGCTGGTCTCAAGATCAGCTCAAAAGAATGCTTCAAAATCAGTTAAGAACTGACTGGAAAGTATCTCATAGCCAGTCAAAATATTCACTATCATAATGTAAAATAGATAGGGATCCAAAACAATTCTTGAGGAAATTAGTGAAACATATAGAGCATTGGCTGTATTTTTGCATGAACAAGCCTCCCTTTGAGAAGACACAATTTTCACCTGAAATTCTGCTGTGAAAACAAATCCCATTTTATTGTTGCAAAAATAAATTGAAATTTAAAATGAGCAGAACACACAAATTCATGGAAATCTGCTATCCTCCTGGTGTAACCTGGCACAACTAGAACTAGAAGTACCCACCACAGCAGCCTGTGTCATCAGTTTCAGTGTTGTGTTTTGTGGGGAGGTAATAAATTAGGTTTATATAATTGTCTTAATGTTTTCTGCAGGAAAAGAGAGAGGAGGTGGCTGATTTGTTAGCTGATAACGTCATACATAAAGCTATGCTATGGCCTAAAAATTATTTCCAAACTATTGTTATTATCTGTAAGGAAATCTGCAGCACAGTTTGCTGGAGCTCAGTAGACACAGTGGGAACATGTTTAACGCTGAACTGTTACCAGGATGACATAGGGTGAAGCAACAGCAACTTCTTTATCTGCAAAAGCAATTAGATAGCAGTCTCACAAATGAATTGGTTGCTGAGTGGTGCTCAGAGGAACACACCGCTTTCTCTTCACACCTGCCCTGTGTGGCATCTGACAAACAGTAGTGAGCTATTAGCTGTTATTGACATTTGTCAACTCTCTGGTTTTCTAGCAGGAAAACGGAAATGGCAGCAATCATGCCCAATTTAGTTTCTCATGATGTCAGGACTTCGTAGACTCACACACACATCAAGAAGCACCCAGAAAAGGTTTACAGATGTGCGGAAGGCAGTCAGCTATGACAGTGATGTTGCCAATGTTGCACATGGATCAACTAACGATTAAGATATCAAAAGCGATCACCGTAGCTTACTGACAGCGAGCTCAATTGTTTGCACCTGTTTCCCCTGCATTACACATGAGTCTGGAATGGATTACCCTGCCTTGTGCTAGACACATTTCACCTTTCCACACCATGATGTACTCCAGCAACATCTCTGCTAAAGATCATGCAACTCACTTTACCATAAGGACCAGGAAAAAGACTGAGACGATTTGCTGCCTGTTTTCTCTTTGGTGAAAGATTTCAATTGCTACAGGGATTTAACAAGAACTTATTGGCTTAAATAAGAACTTATTGCTTCTCCTCTGCAGAATTCAGGTACTGACTGAAAGCCATATAGTCAGACATCACCCTGAACACTTAAATCCAGAAACAGACCTGAGCTTGGTCTCCCATGCATTAAAATTACCTCTTCTTTTTACCACAGTATTTGTAAAGGAACTCTGAATACTTTCTGGTCAGATGTGTAGCGCAGGGGAGCTTCTGATCAACCACTTTTGATCAGACTAACTCTGGTACCAATAGAAGTAAAGAGACAGCAGCCAGATCTGCTCCTCAAGGGGAGCCCAGAACCCCAGAAATTTCACTGCATCACAATTTCCTTGGACGTGGCTTCCAGGGTTAGACAAACTGGTTAAATCTAAGCTGTCACAGGTGTGTCTGGCCAAGCTGCCATCTGTCCCCTGTCGTGACATAGGTGCAGGTTTCATTATTGTTAAAACCATTCAGAAACCAGGAAGAAATCTTCAGAGAAAGACAGTGGCAATTCAGAAGTGGTTTTCTGTGAAGACAGGCTACATTTATAAAGAACATTCAGAAGAAATAGTCCAGCTTTGTGTCATGTACCAAATGCAGGGGCCGACGTGCCAGTTAGTAGCTCTTGCATGAAGTCAGCAATGAAAAGACAAACCAAGCCCAAAGCATCTCACAGTTAATGGATCATAAGTGTCACATTATTTTCCTGTGTAGCACCAAAGCAAATAACTTAATGGAATTTCTAATAATTTCCATTTTTTCTACTGCATGTTGTTGCCACCTATCACAGACTTGTACACGTGTGTAATGAGTTATTACTTCATTTTAGGAGGTATGATTTACCTGAATGAAATAAAATAAAATTCCAACCTTAGGGCATTTTAGGTTTTGCTTTATCAATAAATTTAGCTTACTGTGATTAACACACACTTCTATTCCATTTCTTTACTTTGCAATGTTTCATCTTCATTTTCTGTGTAAACTAATGCAGATTCTCAGTAAGACATGATAGTACAACACAGGCATGTTCCCAAAATGAGAAAAGTCTGTATATGTTAGATCATTTGGGCATAGTGATAACTAATAATGTGATATCTATTGCATATATTATATAACATATATTATTATAGATATCACCCTGTTACTAAAGACTAAAATTATAAACATGTAAAAGCTATAGATAATATGCAAGTGTTCAGAAATAATCTTAGATATACGGGTAGCATATTTCAGCCTGTTGTGCTTTTTTCATTGTGTTAATTTTGCAAACAAGCTGAAAGAACTAAATAAACAAATACTTTCAACAGCTCATGGTTAAAATCCAACATCGGATCTGACATTTTCTGAAGAAGCATTTGCAGTCAGAACTTGATCCTGTTTGATGGAAAATTGTAAATCCCACAGGAGAGGGATGGGACATCCAAATGACAGGACATCCAAATGAAAAACGAATTATTCTTCACTTGTGCCCTTGTGGCTTTCTAGTGCATAAATATCAGCACAGGCATTCTTTGAACACATAGGGAGGAACACAATATCAGCTCTGAAAACAGATCAGCTCTTTTTAGACTGAGCTTCACCTCTTATTAGGCTGGGGTTTTTTTCATCATGCATGCTACAAATACCACGGTTATCAAACACCATTCTCCATTGCTCTGGCTGGTGTTCACATATGTTTGGCCTGGTGGACAAGGTGCTGTCCTTCTTCTCAGAAGATCTGGATGCTGTTCCTGTCTTTGCTGGAGACTGGCAGGTATTTTAATACTATAGATCACTGTTTCCCAACCTATAGATTGAAGATAAAACTATTAGTCTACTACATAAGAGGGGAAGAACTGATGAAAAGCCTTACAAAGGTCTGTAATTACTCCTGTCAACATTTGCAGAATCACAGAACGGCTGAGGTTGGAAGTGACCTCTGGAAGTCACCTGCTCCAACCCCCCTGCTCGAGCAGGGTCACCTAGAGCTGGTTGCCCAGGATTGTGTCCAGACAGCTTTTGAATATCTCCAAGGATGGAGACTCCACAACCTCTCTGGGCAACCTGTGCCAGGGCTTGGTCACCCTCACAGTGAAAAAGTGCTTCCTGACATTCAGAGGGAACCTCCTGTGTTTCAGTGTGTGCCCACTGCCTCTGGTCCTGTCACTGGGCACCACTGGAAAGATCCTGGCTCTGTCCTCTTTGCACACTCTCTTCAGGTATTTATGTGCATTGATGAGATCCCCTGAGCCTGCTCTGAACAGATCCATCTCTCTGTCTCCTCATAGGAGAGATGCTCCAGCCCCTTCATGATTTTTGTGGCCTTGTGCTGGACTCTCTCTGGTAAGTCCATATCTTGCTTGTAGTGGAGCCAGCATGCCAGAGGAGTGTTACCAGTGCTGAGTAGAGAGGAAGGGTCACCCTTCTTGACCTGCTGGGAACTTTTTGCCTAAAACATCTCAGGAGGCTTTTGGCTGCCTTTTCCATGAGGGCATGCTACTGTCTCGTGTTGAACTTGGTGTCCACCAGGACCCCCAGGTCCTTTTTCTGCAAAGCTGCTTTCCAGCCAGTCAGCCCCCAGCAGGTACTGCTGCCTGGGGTTGCTCCTCCCCAGGTGCAGGACTTTGCACTTCTTGTTGAACTGCATGAGATTCCTCTCAGGCCAATTGTCCAGCCTGTCAGGGTCCCTCTGAGTGGTGACATCTGGTTATTAGTTAATTTTTGTGTTTTCCTATTTATTGATCTTTTTCAAAATGAAACCATTACTTCTTTTCTGCTCCATATAATGAAAGCTTAAACAAATTAACAACAAATTAAGAATTTAGCAGTTTTCTTTGTGTAACTCCCTATGCAGACATACTTGTCACAGCATTTTCTCAGAAATTATTCCTCAGACATGAGAGTCATTGAGGTAACCCTGTGTAATCAGTGGAGCACTGAGTATTTTTGGGAATAGAGCAATAGCTAATTAAGGTCAAAACATATTCTGTAGATCATGTTGATAATCTAACATGCCCCTGAGTTTATTTTTTTTAAATCATACTCCCTTTTCTTTTAGATTAGAAATCACCATGGATTAGAAAGAGGCACCTTAAGGAACAAAAAATACCCATTTTATTTGTGTTGTAAGCTGTTTCTGGACTGGAAAGGCTTAATTCTGATGTCATAGGTAGACTCCAAGTGCAGAAGTCTGCACATATCGTCTTGTGAAATCAGCTACCATCTCTGAGTGAGCAAGAGGTATTTTACAAGATTCTCTGGCATGTGTAAAAATCATGAAACAAATCAACTTAGGTTATTTTCCCTTTAAGGCAAGTAATTTGGATAGCTTTTAAATAATACCAGTAAGCATTAAATATTTAGGATTTCCCATGGTTTTGTTACTGTTTTTATTTCTGTTTAACCCATAACATGCTGGTCAGAACCAGGGTTGTCTGAAAGATAGACAACAGCTGGACTACAATGGAGATTGCCAAGAAAGTCAACCATGTGTTCAGAGTTTTGGGCTGTTTGTTCCAGGCACTTGTGGTTTAGAGCAACCAAGAATGCCACATAGGAAACTGGAGAATGTTCTCCTCAGTGAAAACACCAGAATGACAATAATCAGAAAACAGCAAAGTAGTATAGGAGCCTTTTTGCATTTCTGTATTTTATAATCAAATAAAATAATTTTTTGGATGTATTTTTTCTGACTTATTTATTTTTGTGTGTATGAAAACAAAGCTCATATTTTAAAGGACATTACAAAGGATGTCATTTAAAGATCTCTCAAAACCAAAACAAATGCTTCACATATATGGTATCACAACATCCATCTCTTGGCCCTTAGGAATAAAATAAGCCAATAGGAAACTTCTATAGGGCTTTCTTTATTTTAAAAAAGTCATTTATATGCAACTGCTGCTGATCATTACCTGAAGTCATTATTTCACAAACATTAGTAAAGTAAGTGGGTCACAGAAATGGGACAGACATTAACTGAAGTACATGGTCAGATTACACAGATAAAGTGACATGTAAGAAGGCCCCAGACTATTGGACCATAGTTCTAGGAAATACTTTTTTACAATTTCGAAAGATGAACCCACTATTAGTGTATAAAGACTTCCCTTTATGCCATGCCACAGGTAAAACAGAAAGAAAAATGCACTTTCCAAGTTGAAGAACGTTTATTTGTACTTTAAGTATTAGACTAGAATCTGGGCCACTAGCTTTCATACAGGCAAAATTAGTGCTTAAGTCAATGACTTTAAAGGCATTTAAGAGAGTAAAAGCTTGCATAGCAGTCTAGCTAGCTGTCCAAAATTAAAACTGTATATATAATTTTTGTATATATATATTGTTTTAATTGCATATATATATATATAAAAGATAATGGAAAATAGATGACCCTCCTCACAGAGAAATGCATTGTACAGCATCAGAAAAGCAAAACATTAATAGTCTCCCTTAAAAATGTGTCTTACAGAACATTTTCTTACAGTGATAGGGGAAGGGAATAATGCAGATCTGACAAGAACAAAATTTTTTTTAAGAGCTGATGTGGGCAGTTTAATGGATCAAAGTATTTGCAATGCATAAAACATTTATTGGTCCTTTATATTCAGAAATTACATGCCATTCACTATTATTATTATTAATAATTAGCAGTATCAAGATCATGGAATCATAGAATCATATAGACTCATAGAATAGTTTGGGTTGGAAGGGACCTTAAAGATCGCCTAGTTCCAACCCCTGCCATGGCCAGAGACACCTTCCACTAGACCAGGTTGCTGAAAGCCCCATCCAGCCTGGCCTTGAACACTTCCAGGAGTGGGGCATCCACAACTTCTCTGGGCAACCTGTTCCAGTGCCTCACCACCCTCATAGTGAGGAATTTCTTCCTTATACTTAATCTAAACCTACCCTCTTTCAGTTTAAAGCCATTACCCCTTGTCCTATCGCTACATACCCTTGTAAAAAGTCCCTCTCCAGCTTTCTTGTAGGCCCCCTTCAGGTACTCGAAGGCTGCTATAAAGTCTCCCCGGAGCCTTCTCTTCTCCAGGCTGAACAACCTCAACTTTCTCAGCCTGTCTTCATAGAATAGGTGCTCCAGCCCTCCAATCATCTTCGTGGCCCTCCTCCAGACTCGCTCCAACAGGTCCATGTCCTTCTTATGTTGGGGGTCCCAGAGCTGGATGCAGTACTCCAGGTGGGGTCTCATAAGAATGGAATAGAGGGGCAGAATCACCTCCCTTGACCTGCTGGCCACACTTCTTTTGATGCAGCCCAGGATAGAGCTGGCTTTCTGGGCTGCAAGCGCACATTGCCAGGTCATACTGACCTTCTCATAAACCAAAACCCCCAGGTCCTTCCCCTCAGGGCTGCTCTGAAGCCATTCTCCACCCAGCCTGTATTTGTGCTTGGGATTGCCTCAACCCATATGCAGGAGCTTGTACTTGGCCTTGTTGAATTTCATGAGGTTTGCATGGACCAACCTCTCAAGGCTGTCAAGGTCCCTCTGGATGGCATCCTTTCCCTCCAGCGTGTTGACTGCACCACACAGCTTAGTGTCGTCAGCAAACTTGCTGAGGGTGCACTCAGTCCCACTGTCCATGTTGCCAACAAAGACGTTAAACAGCACCGGTCCCAATACTGACCCCTGAGGAACACCGCTCATCACTGGTCTCCACTTGGACATCAAGCCGTTGACTGCAACTCTGAGTGCCACCATCCAACCAATTCCTTATCTACTGAGTGTCCATCCATCACATCCATGTCTCTCCAATTTAGAGACAAGGATGTCATGTGGGACAGTGTCAAATGCTTTGCACAAGTCCAGGTAGATGACGTCAGTTGCACTTCCCTTATCCACAAATGCTGTAATCCCATCGTAGAAGGCCACCAAATTTGTCAGGCATGATTTGCCCTTAGTGAAACCATGTTGGCTTCATGTCACCAATCACCTCCTTCTTTTCCATGTGCCTTAGCATAGTTTCCAGGAGGATCGGCTCCATGATCTTGCAGGGCACAGAGGTGAGACTGATTGGCCTGTAGTTCCCCGGGTCTTCCTTTTTTCCCCTTTTTAAAAATGGAGGTTATGTTTCCCCTTTTCCAGTCAGTGGGAACTTCACCGGACTGCCATGACTTCTCAAATATGATGGATAGCAGCTTAGCTGCTTCATCTGCCAGTTCCCTCAGGACCTGCGGATGCATCTCATCAGGTCCCATGGACTCATGCACCTTCAGGTTCCTCAGATGGTCTCAAACCTGATCTTCTCTTACAGTGGGTGGTTCTTCCTTCTCCTAGTCCCTATCTTTGCCTTCTGCGACTTGGGTGGTGTGGCTTGAGCACTTGCTGGTGAAGGCCGAGGCAAAAAAGTCATTGAGTTCCTCAGCCTTCTCCATATCCCGGGTAACCAGGTCTCCCATTTCCTTCTGGAGAGGGCCCACTTTTCCCTAGTCTTTCTTTTATCACTGACATAACTATAGAAGCTTTTCTTGTTGCCCTTGATGTCCCTGGCCAGATTTAATTCTGTCATGGCTTTAGCTTTCCTAACCTGATCCCTGGCTGCTTGGACAATTTCTCTGTATTCCTCCCAGGCTACCTGTCCTTGCTTCCACCCTCTGTAGCTTCCTTTTTGTGTTTGAGTTTGTCCAGAAGCTCCTTGTTCATCCAGGCAGGCCTCCTGGTGGTTTTGCCTGACTTCCGCTTTGTTGGGATGCACCGCTCCTGAGCTCAGAGCAGGTGATCCTTGAATATTAACCAGCTTTCTTGGGCCCCTCTTCCCTCTAGGGCTTTATCCCATGGTACTCTACCAAGCAGATCCCTGAGGAGGCCGAAGTCTGCTCTCCTGAAGTCCAAGGTAGTGAGCTGAGCTTGCTGTGTGCCCTTCTTGGTGCCCTAAGGATCTCAAACTCCACCATTCCATGGCTGCTGTAGCCAAGGCTGCCCTTGAGCTTCCCATTCCCCACCAGCCTCTCCTTGTTGGTGACAACAAGGTCCAGCATGGCACCTCTCCTCACTGGCTCCTCTGTCACTTGGAGAAGGAAGTTATCATCAATGCATTCCAGGAGCCTCCTGGATTGCTTATGCCTTGCTGTGTTGTCCCTGCAAGAGATATCGGGGTGGTTGAAGTCCCCCACAAGGACCAGGACTTGTGAACGTGAGGCTGCTCCTATCTGTCTATAGAGGGCCTCATCTGCTCGGTCTTCCTCTTCAGGTGGCCTGTAGTAGACCCCCACTATAATGTCACCTGTCCCTGCCCTGCCTTTAATCCTGACCTGTAAGCTCTCGATCAGCTCCTCATCCATCCCCAGGTGGAGCTCCATGCACTCTGTCTGGTCATTGACATACAGGGTGACATTGCCTCCTTGTCTCCCCTGCCTGTCTTTCCTAAAAAGCCTGTACATTTCCATTCCAACACCCCAGTCATAGGAGCAGGAGCCATCCCACCACGTCTCCATCATGACAATAAGATCACAGCCCTGCAGGTGTGCACATGTCTCTAACTCCTCTTGTTTATTCCCTATGTTATATGTGTTTGCATAGAGGCATTTAAGTTGGGCCCCCAGAGAAGCTGACTTACTGGCTGGAGCAGCTGGAATTCCTTTGTGCTGCTCTTCAGGTGCTCTCCTGCCGAGCTGTGGTCCTTTTCCAGGCTCTGGGCATCAAACTGGTAGGAGTGGGATGGATTAATGTTCCCCTCCCCTGGCAACTTTAGTTTAAAGCCCTCTTCACTGGCTTGGCAAGCCTATGACCAAAGATGCTCTTCCCCTTCTCTGACAGACGGACCCCATCAGCCCTCAGTAGACTAGGTTTCTCAAGGTGAGTCCCATAGTCTAAGTAGCCTAACCCCTGGCTGTGGTATCAGTCCTGTAACCATTTGTTGATTCGCCAGATTCAACTGGCTCTTTCAAACCCCTTCCCTTTGACTGGAAGGACTGATGAAAAAACTACCTGTGCTCCAGAGTCCGTTACCACCGCTCCCAGGGCTCTGTAATCCTTCTTGGTGCTCCTCAGTCTGCTCCTGGCTGTATCATTGGTGCCCACATAAAACAACAGCAGTGGATAATAGTCAGTAGACTGTATGTAGCTTGGTAGTCTCTCGGTGACACCCCTGATACAAGCCCCAGATAAGCAGCACAGCTCTCTAGAGAGTGCATCAGGTCAGCAAATGGGTGCCTCGGTACCTCTCAGAAGACAGTGCCCTACTACTATGACCCCTCACCTTTTCTTAGTTGTGCTGTTGTTATACGGGAGCAGATCAGGCGGTCTTACTCAACTCCAGCGTCTCTCCTAGTGTGACGGGCCTTTCCTCTTCAGTCTGCAGAGTGGTGAAGTGGTTCTGCAAGGGCACCTCAAGCTTCGAGGGAAGCCTCTTCTTCCTGCTGGTCCTTGCCTTTGCAACTGTCTGCATTGGCCCCCGTCCATTCTGTGTGTGCCATTGGGGGAGTTTTTGGCTGTTTGGCTGTGGGCTGTGGATCCACTGCAGACTGCACTTGGAACCAGCTATCTCATGCCTTCCCAGCCTCCCTGATGTTACACAGCCTTCTCACCACCTCCTGCAGCTCAGCAACTGCTGCAGGAAGTCATCCACCTGGGCACACCTTTTGCAGGCAGGTCCGCCACCTGTCCCTGCCGCCTGTCCCTGCCGCCTGTCCCTGCCACCTGTCCCTGCCCCAGGAGAAAGGTCTAGGCACTTCCTGCGATCCAAGGACTGCACTGCAGCCTCTCCTTTCAGCAGGTCTGTCTGGCTGGAGGCATCGGCCACTGCTGGGGTAGACGGCACGGACCCCCCAGCTGGAGCTGCAGCTTTTGCTCTTGGATGAGTGCCCACCATTCTGCCCTGAGGGCCAGGTAGGATTAGTGCCCTTGACCTGTGCAGGTGGTCACAGAATAGTGCCTGTTAATCTTCCCCATTAATTTAACTTTTGAGGTGAAACAAAAGGTACCACAACGTGCTAGCAAACTGCTATGGCTCAGCAGTGCAGCTAACAGCTAAAGCATAATCTAACATGATTACATAAAAACTAGCAGAAAGGGAAAAGAAAACCAAGAAACTGTTACAAGTGTCTCACTATGAGATGTCTTTCCCAGGCTGAAAAGTCCTCGCCGTTTCCTGCCAGAGCACTTTCCTGTCCCTTTGATCATCCCTGTTGCTTTTCTCTGAATCTTTTTCCGTTCTACCGTATCCTTTGTGAGAAGGGGGATCTGAGTTGCACAACATCGAAGACGTGGGCAGACTTTCTGTGCAGCTGTATGATGATGAGCAGACCTTGCTGCCCTCATCTATGAGTACAGTGGGTGACAAGGTACAGAGCCATGGGAACTCCCCTAGTGATCTTTGCTGTGAAAGTGACTTTTTAGTCCTAACTTCTGCTTCTATTACCCACTCTTGCTTATGCGAATGTTTGGTCACTGATTTGAAATACTGTAACAGTTTTCTGAGCCATGACTTCCCTTCTGATGCTGACTGAGGAAAGTGCCCAAAAGAATCCTGGCACAGATGCAGGACATTTGCATCTTAAATAGGCAAAGCTGGAGATGGGGTTTAGCTCTCCGTAAGACTTGAAAGAAATGTAAGAAGACAAATTTTCAAAAAACGGCTGTTGCCAAATTTACTGTGTAAAGACATTTGGTTTATATAAATTACACTTTAGATATATAGCGGTTGTAACACTCACACACATTTGTTTACATATGCACACTATCTAAAAAATATATGAAAAAAAGATGTCAGCCAGGTCTACAAAACCTATGTGTTACAAGTAGTTGTGGAAGTGTAACTGAACCCATGGTCCTGCAAAATCTATACTTTCCTTTTGAACCCCCAAACCTTTGGGCTACGTATTTGTTTCCATTTATTTTCTGTAAGTTTTCTGAAATGAGATCCAGACTATATGAATGAAGTTTCCCTTGCTGTAGCTGGATATCTATGTTATACATGGGGAACCGAGGCAGAAAGAGAGCAAATGAATTGCTAAAGGTCACACAGGCCATGCAGAGCAGCAGGCGTGGAAGAGAGTTCACATTTTCAGGCTCAGGTTAATGCTAAGCACAGGACCATGCTGCTTCCCCAAGTTAGGGCTAATTTCATCTACAATATCAGTAACAAAGGGGACAAAGACATTTCAAAAGGGTGATTATTTCTCTCCAGTCCTATTCAAACTAGCTTTGTGAGTACAATCTCGTGATTGTGAACATTCACAGTGCTTCACTGCTTCTGAGGAAAAAAATGTTGTTTGCCTCGGGGCTATTTGAGCAGAAAGAGAAACGTCTCACAGTGTTAGGGAACAGTCTATCTTAGTCAAATGAATCACTCATATACGGACATAAGCAGTACAGATGTGTTGTAATCACTGCTTAATAGTTGCTTTCAGATCAAATAATGTTCAAGAGATTACCACATCTTTAAGATGCTCTAAATAAAAGTACAGGATGTTTTGTACAGACGGATTTAGAAATGCAGGCTGTTATTTATAGGGACAGCAACTTTGTGTTATATTACTGATGCACAGCGAGGCAGAATCTACATTTTAAGCGGAAGAGGAATATAAATCATCTCAGTGCTCTCATGCTTGTAATCTTATTAGTTAAGCCTTCCTTCAACATGGTCTTTGATTTAGAAAGCACCTGTAAAGTTGTTTGTGCCTTTTGTGGATCCTCCCCTGTTCCTCCTGGATGATGTTTGTCATTCTGCACATGTGTGCTATGACCATCGGTTGAATTATTTCCCCTGATTGTCTGAAAGCGTCTCATCACGGTCCAGAATCAAATTAAGCATACTGCATACGCTCATTTCCGTGAGACTCATGTTGAGTTTGGGGACTAACCAGCTACGAAAGCATCCACACAATAACCAGAGGATCAGCAGGTTTCAGCTCTGTGACTGTTTCGTTTGGTTTGGTTTGTTTTCTTCCCCTCTCTCCCCCTGCTCTTTAGAAACAGGTGGTATTTATCTAAGCAGTCTGCACTGGGCAGCTGGCTGATGGGTCCCTCCAGCTGGACATCTTCTCTACATTTAGTTCAACCACACCTGCTTCAGATAGCAAACAAGAAGTGTTTTTATCTTCTGTATCTGGAGGAAAAGGGGGGGCTATGTGAGATGAGATGAGGTGGGGGGGGGGGGAGAGGAGGATGAAAAATCCTGGACCAATCACACCTCCTTCAGCTGTAATATTTCGTGATGTTTGCAGAGCCCATCTGGTCTTGTACCAGAGAAAAAAAGAGTGAAGTTCAAGGGCTTTTTCTTTTGCTCTGTTACACTACTCTCTTTAACACAGTTATTTCATTATCTCTTGCTATCATTTGATCAGATTTATCTTCCATTAAAACTTCCTTTCCCTTGAAGTAGACAGTGACATGAGAATGCATGCCTTTCCAAGCTTTTATTGTTCTGAATTAAGAAATGGTAGAATAGTCTCATGAAAGATTAATGACTTCCCGTAAGCATCTTTGTACCTGAGGACAAGCAATTACAAAAATATGTCCAAAAGAAAACAAGAAAGGATCTTAGACTGTATTGGCCAGGTATTTCTTGGCAGACAGCAAGCTTAGCTTGTTACACTGCCAGCATATTTAGAGCTAAGACAACTTCTGTCTTGACCTTATGTATCATATTTTGTTTTGTACATTAGTAACAATGTTGTCCTTGCAAGAAAAACTGACAGTCTACAGGTATTTTCCTTGATGCTTCATTGTACTTAAGTTCCCGTTTATGTGCTAGTACCCGTTTCTGAGAGGTGGATGTCTGCTCAAAACGAACACTTAAGGACTGAGAAAAAAAAAAAATTCAGAAGCTCTTCCATTCTTATCCATTCTTGTTTTCTTTCCTGTCTTTGGTTTTGGTTTTTTTTTTTTTTGGTGGTTGTTGTGCAGGGATTTTTCATAAAGTTTGCTTTGGGCTCACGAAGAGAATTAAGGCAAGAATCTTTAAGATTGCTAAAATCTTAAATAGTCTCTAATTAACTACTGAAGTGAACATTCATCGTTTGATAGGCTTTGTATCACAGCCTTTGAGAGAGGTTGGAAACCAAAGAACCTCCCATTTCTCTAAAAAGAGCACCAACACTGCAGCATGGACTGATGGCAACTTCTCTGTTTGTCCCACTGGTACACTGCAATTAAAAGGAAATACCACTGACAAAATATTGTGAAGGATTAGAGTTAAATGTAAAAAAGCCAGCTGAGTGGAGGCTCTTTACCACATACTGACCTTGGCCTACCATCTCAGGAAGGGCAGTGCAGATGCCCGTGGGATAACCTCTGTGACCACCAGGTAAAGCATTTCATATGCACAGCATTTGCATCTTGCTTTGCTGGAACTGGTGGACTGTAGGGACTCCTGTAAAATCCCCGCTGGAGGGTCAGCTTGCAATGACACTGGACCTACTTCCGAAAGCTGAAGAGTGATCCTACAGCCTGCCGAAAAATGTGGGATTTGACTGGGTTTAGCCATGATGCACTTGGTTTCCCTGTCTAGATCCTCAACACTGGTTATTTTAGCATAGATGGCTAATCTGTGTAAAATTACTGAATTTCATCCTTCTCCCAGTAACCAGTAAATCAGGTTTTACGGATTCTGAGAGCTCAGCTGGGAACCCAGACAAACACATTCTTTGGGGACCCATGTTTCAGTAAGTCTGAGATCGTTCAGTGAACTGTACTATAAAACCTCTCCTTTGAAGAAGGTGCTATTTCATGCCTGCAGATGGGTGTAATACAGCCTACACAACCTCTTTTTTTGCAAATATGTAAGAATATGCTGTTCATATAGGACCAGTATAATACAGTCTATTTTGACATTAAAGCAGTTTTAGTAGTGAGTGGACCAGATGTGAAAAGGCTGTTACTCAAGACAGGGTAAAGGTGTGTTATGATCACTTTTGTAATATCAGCATAACAAACCAAGATGAGCAAAAGCAGTACAAGTAAAAGTACATTATTCATTTTTATTCAACTAGAGTTCCTTAAGTAAAAACATAACCTGCACTTAATGTACTCTAGAGGAACAAGCAACGTTAGTAGTAAGACTATATTTTGTTTCAGTGGATGAGTTTTTTGTTTCAGCCAATTGCCCTGCAGTTACATTGCTAAAATCTGAGACTGCAGGGTACATATCTTTGAAAATACAGCAGGCACATAGGGATACATCAGCTTCTTAAATCCAAAAGAAGTAATAGCTCTCTGCTATGGTCACAAGAGGATACTTATACTTCATCAATAACTTCTTATGAGATTTCCTCCTGACCTGTGAAGGCTACATTAGAAGGGTTCACTGCATGTTAAAAAAAAAAAAAAAAAAAAAGAAAGAAAAAAGTGTAAATCTATTTTTACAAGTAAGTGACACCTTAACTTATACCATTAAACCTGCTGAAAACAGAACTTGGTTAACCAGAGGGACCCTTGTACACTGCTGAAAGTGACAGACCTAAACGAGGCAAAAAGAATAAATGACAATGAAATTAAAATAATGAGAAAAGGGGAAAAAAAGTCCTTACAAATGCTGAAATGTGTGAAAATTAAACCACCATTTTGACCCCAGTTAAGTACCAATTATTTTGACCAATAATAATTCCTACATAGGATGGTCTTGTAAAAACCTGCCATTGTTCCTAGCTGTCAGCCACTTTTTGCACCACCAGTTTTCCCCAATGAAATTAAGTGAGCAGGGACTTTTTTTCTTTAGAATGAGATCATGCAGTCATTGCCCACAAGTGTCAGCACAGTAAGGCAGATATGGAGGAGACTACAAAATTAAGAGCGGTGAGCAGAAGGTGGTGTAGTCAAGGCAGAAGCAACCTGCGCAGTCAAACATTCAGGTGGGAGAGCAATTGCAGGATGTGAGACCTTGGCTAGCTTAGAGAATATACTCTTACACAACAGTATATTGACTTCAGCGTGCCGTATTTGCAGTTGTTGGTTTTCTTATCTTGGTGGTCTGTGAAATAAGCTGAGAGCTCACGAAGTGTCAACTGCCCCGAAAGAGTGGGAGTGCTGCTGAAAGAAATTCCTACTTCTTTAACTTCATATCATGTCTTTGTGAAATATGCGTGGACTGAGTTCCCACTAATTCTAATTTTTGAAGCAAAAGGGCAAATATTACTAAATATTACAGTAGGTGAAGATCCCAGTTTTCAGGACTCTGAGAAATCTCACAGATAATCTGTTCTTATATAGTGCTTTTCTTTTTATGTAATCTTATTGCCTTCTGTTTTATTCTCAACTCCAGATAACTTGCTTATTGTATTTTGTTTGGCAGTATCAAATCTGGTTTGTTTACTGCTACCCGCTTTTCACTGCAGTTATCATAATTTTCACAACTGTTTAGGTTTTTTTTTTTTGGTTTTTTTTAGTATCTGTTACTAGCAGGAAAAACTCTAAGCCAAATCAATTCTCTTCCTCCTGAGTTCAAATCCTATTGCCTGAAGAACTTAATGATGCTGTGTAGGATAATTTTCCATACAGCTTTTGCTGTATCAAAAATCTTCTGTGAAAGTGAGTGCAGAACTGAACTGCAGTATACATAGCAAACACGAGGAACTGCTCTTCTTTATGCAAGATCATTCCAAGAAAGCTGGGACAAGCCTGAGCCAGTTATTGTCTCACCCATTTTGATGTCAGGTGAAAGGAAGATTAGCATGAACATCGATACATTAAAAATGTGAATGTTTAAAGTTACTGTTTGCAGAGAAAGCATGAAAGTGTCTTCAGTTTGTAATTTCTACATGCATCGTTCCTGCTGTGGAACACTCCAGCCAGTAGCCCTGATAAACTGAAATAGTCATATTGAGCCTTGACTGACTGCATATAGGTCTTTCAACAATAGGATTTAACATTCTGACCTAACATTTAATGTATTAATCCTAATTTTATGCTGATACTAAGACTCTCTGCTGTATTAAATCAACCTAGGTTAATTCTGAATTACGTCTCTCCCACCCACTATCAATAGATCCACTGTTTGGTTCCTCAGAACTGACCACCCACTTTTATGAGAATCTGCAGCGAATTAGAAAATCTGTCATTGCTGGAGGAACCGGACAGCTAGGATATGGCCTGTCATTCCTTCCATACAATACACACCCTTTGTCTGCTATCTCTTAAACTAACCTGACATAACTTAGCCTCCCGGTCAATGGTATCTTTATTCTCTCCCAAGGAATGCTTCGTTTACCAGCGTTATTAAGAAATTTCTGGACAATGTTTAGTGGCTGCGCAATCATCCAAGGTTCTATTAAAAAGCCATCTGGGTAATTAATAGCACATTTGTTCTCAGCCTCCTCCCAATTTGTCCATTAGTGGAATAAAAGCACAGGACAAAGGGTAATGTGGTTCAGTTATATTTTACAAGAATTCTTCAGGAAGTTGAAAACATATGATAGTTTTCCAAAGATACATATGTTTATGGGCACTCTACGAGAGCACCAAACTGCACAAGCCAGGGGTTCTTAATCAGGCTTCTCCCCTGTCGATAGTGGATTGACTATTGACTGTGCGCTGACTTGCGTTGACGCTCTCCAGCCTGAGATGGGGACGGGGTGTGAATGGTCTCCTTCATCTCAATTCAATTACAGCTGATAAAACCAATTCTAAGATCCTTGTCAGGGCACCACATCAAAAACAGCAGGAATGACTTTTATACTCTTTCACCTGATATTTGAAGGCTTTTCTGAGGTTTCTTTTTAATGTCTTCTCTTGAAAGCGGGATTACAGCCTCAGGCTGCACTCTGAGATTGTTTTATTCATTCCCTTTCATTTGCCCTTTCTTTTTCTTCTCCCTTGAAAGCACCTGAAGAAGAAGCACTTTAAGATTTCGGAAGTTTGTTGTTAAAATTAAGAAATACTCCACTTGAGCTTGGATTTTTAGTCCTTTTATTCTTTTTTAAACTCTTGTAAGGAAGATAGTTTGTATTATTTTGTGCCTGTTGGCACAGAGAAAAGCCAAGTCTGCACCTTTTAAACTACTGTGAAATTAACTATTGCTAAATAGCTACGCTTCAGCAGCAGGGATCTCTCTTGTACCCCAGACAATTAAAACTAACGTTTGTGTGTACTCAGTTATAACTGGATGTAGGGCAATAGCTGGTGTAAACTCCATGATGAGCTCAATAGGACTGTGATGATTTACACCATGAGTGGATCTGGCTTCTCGAGAAAATAAGCCTGAAATTCATCAACCAGTCAGATTCTTCATATAAACTACATTGATGAAAATTTGGATTGTAGATGAAATGTGCTTTTTCATTAAAAAAGCATCTGCTTTCTGTGGAAATTTTTGTTTCTTGGAGTTGAAAAATGAAATTTCTGATAACCAAGATATTTATTTGCCTATATTCCCTCAGAGACTCATGGGGATTATATTTCTGTTGTTTTATTTGTCTTAGTAGGCTGTGCACTGCAGGGAAAAATGCAACTCCCCAGTGAATCATGATATGACATTGTCATGGTTCACCATCTCATGGAGATTACAGCGCAGATTCAGAGAGCCTGTCTAGACAGCACGTTGTGTTCATGCTTTACACATGCAGTCTGGTGTACAGAGCACTGTGACAGTGTTTCGGAAACCACCAGTCTCCACTTTTCTTGATTTTTATTTTAATTTTCTTGAGGTGAGGGTGCTGGTTTGGGGGTTTTTTTTGTTTTATTTTAGCAGATTGCCTGGTAGGTATAGCCACTCAGTGTCATTTGAGCTGTTTTGGATCATGCTCTCCTTTCTTACTGGTTCTTTGTTTTACACACTGACAGCAACTCTTCTTTGTCTTGTATTTTAGCAGATAGTTATGGATCAATAACAAGCAGTGTGTGAAATTACCATTTTCACCATATCTGGTGAATTGTTGCAGCTAATGGGATTTCCACCCAGGTGACAAGGAGTCATTCTTTGTAATTCTTTTCTCCAAACAGCAAACAGAGCTTTTTATTAATATGATTTTGTTTGCAAAGCAGTTTTCTGTTGAAAAATGGAAAAACTTCCCTGTTTTCTATTCAGCTGTACACTAGGAGATAAAAGACTAAGTCCCATAGACCACTTTTTCCCACCTTCGTGGAGAGTGTTGGGATTTCAGCCTGGATTTTAGCCAAAGCAAAGAAAGTGTAGAGTACAGAAGCAACACAACACACACACAGTGGGTTTTTAATTTACTTTGCACTCCAAAGCTTCCCCCTCCACTTGTGTGAAGGAGCCCTTTCCACAGCAGTATAAATATTTGTTGACACTTCACAGCCTCAAGTGCCTGTAAGAACATTGTGTTTATAAAGTAAGTGCTCTGTAAATACTCAAATGACTTAAGGTTGGTATGTCTAACTGTGCAGCACCCGTATTTAAATTTTGTTTGCATGCCGTAGGCCTACCGACATAAGTAGCGCTCTCATTAAAGGTTACCAAAGCCCTTCAAATTTTTCATTCTTAATCTCATTAAAATTAAAAATGCGAAAAATGCACTTGTAATTCCGCAGATTCTGATGGACCTGCAGCTCCCTTTCTATTGCCACACCAGCCAGTGGGCTTGCCAATCTTTTTTGGAACGACATGTCTTCTCCTACACAAAATGTTAGTGTCTCAGTTCTGTACATCACACTGATGTATTCCTTAGTGCCATACTGGGTAACAGTGCCTCTCTGGGTAATACTTCTCTTGCCCATGCTGCAGAAAGCATAGCAACTTACCCCACGTGTCGCCCTGGGAACCTGAGCATATTCTCTAACTTCCTTGTGTGAGAGCACAGAAATTGGGGAGCATGTACATGCTTCTTCATGCATCCTAAATGAAAAGGGGCAGGAAGACCACATGGAGGAAGAAAGGACAACGGTACCAATGAATCAGGTTAAAAGTCTAAAACCACTCAGGTGGAAGGCACATGTGGTAGAAAAACAGTTCAGAAAGATTTCCACCACAGTCCCCCAGCTCACAGCTTCCATGGATCCTGGGATCACGTTGTCAACCTTGGGACCCTCTAGACAGTCCCTCCAGAGTTGCCAATGACACTCGATCATCGTTTGGACATGCTCCTCTTTATGTCTAAGTTAGCCTGTACAGGAGAATCCTATTGTCTTAGAATAACATTTAGATCTACGTTCATGTATGCTATTAGTGTAAAAATCTCCTGAATCTCCGAATCCTGAAGTGATGCTGGCTGTACCTGATGCTTACACAAAACGACTGAACCCATTTTGACTAAAGTTTTACATGCTATTGTTTTTCTTCACACTTCCCCTTTGGATTTTCCTTCTTCACTGGCTCTCATATGAAGGCTTCCCTCCAAGAGATTTATAGAAATGCTTTGTCATAGGGCTCAACTGAACTGCAAAAAATAATTTTAAGATCCATTTTAGACCCTTGTGCGAAGTGTACTGATAGTAAAATGTTAGATAACTTCTCCAGCTTACTCTACAAGCTCAGACAGAAGACTTTTTAGAAAAACTGGAATTCCTCTGAGTCAGAGGCGAGGCAGGCTGTATTTCAGTGAGGACAGTTGGGCATTTTTTGTATGTCTTGGCTGAGCTGCCTTGAAGAAATTGGCTCACTTGCACCTGAGGTTTTTAACTCAATTCAGGAACTTTTGATTGCATGGGTGCATTAAGTACAAGACAAAAATGACTGATTTTGCAGGTCACATAGCAGGAAGTTTTCATTCAGTGCCTGCTGTATTTTAATTGCACTATCCTTTTTCACAGTAATATAGAATTTTGTGTTTGTTTTTGTCTGTGAGACTATGTGTGTACTGGAAGAAGACCGACTGACCCTAAACTACTTACATAGGATATTTTTGTCCCCTTGACTTCTGACAAATGAAGGGTGCCTTCTATAAAACTTAAAAGCAGTGCAAGCTGAACTGTTTCTGACCTGTACTTGACCTATTCAGCTTCATCTGCTCCTGACAGACTTTTCAACAGTGAGCTCACAAAACTCTTTTTTTTTTTTTTTTTGTATTACTCTTGGATAAAGCCATTAAGCTACTTTTTTTTTTTTTCTTCACTGTTTTAGCTCCATTGAGCTTTGTGTATCACTATTTCTGTTGGCTTTTTATTCTCCAGGTTCAACTTCTAAGAAAAGCACTTTATTTACTACTGGTAGCAGAATGCATTTCCAAACGGTGTGAGTGTGCTGAGAGCTTTCTGCACGTGGAAGAATAGGACAATTGAAGAACAAGCCACCAGGTCACTTCATTGAAACATATATTCTAGCTGAATATATGCAAAGAAATCTGCATATGGTGAGCTTAAAATGCTCCCTGGGGTTCTCAGTCATGTGTTAGAGGTGGTAGAACGGAGAAGGAAAAAATCCCACAATTTCCTCTCTTATGCTTTTCTCATATCTCCCAAAACAATGTGTTTCATAGGCAAGATAATTTCATTTTAAGTAGTTCTATTTTCAGTATTGTGAGTGCAGTTTTCTGACATATTAAGTATATCCTGTGAGGTGCTGAATATATACCGAAAGCAGTAGGAGTTAAACACTAAGAATTTCCTAGAAAGCTTTTCAGTGACAGAAGAAGTATAAGTAATGCTAAAGTCTTTTTTCTTCACTGTCCTGTTCACCAAAAAAGAGCCATGTTAAGATGAGATGATTAAGCTACTACTTTGATTTACTTTTCATTGATTTTCAGTTTATGGGATGAATAATAATTCATTTTTCTCAATAAGATGTGTCTTTTGCATAGAAAAATACTAATGGAAATGTATCTGTTTTCTGCTTTACACAGGTAATTAGAAATCAGGCCAAATAGATTATATGAAGTCACTGAAGAAAATCCTGTACACTTCGGAACACTTATTTGCACAATAAGATAGTAGCAAAAATCACCATGCTGCACCAGACCACTGTAATATCTTCTTCCACTGATTAAAGACAAAAATCTGCTATATAGAAATCAACAAGCTTTGTCCCTGTTAAGGTAAGCTCATTAGAAAACCCAGAATAGAAACATATGGATGACATTCAAACGAACAGATTATGGACTAAATTAACCTTATAGATCTACATTGCCTTGTTCTGTACTCATGAACTTCAGTGTTTGAATGTGATACACAAAGAAATCAAGAGGTCTATGCATCTATTGCCTCAAGGAATTTCACCTGTTTTGAAGAAGTCCATCACCCTGTAGTTCCTGCTTATGCTTTACATGCTTTTCCTACTCTCTGTGGAAGAGGTTGTCTCATCACTGGGACTGCAGTGACATCAAAGTAACATTTCTAAAGAATTCCATACAAAGAAGGGAGGAAAAAAGAAGGCTGATGCCTGCCTTATTATTCTTTTGTGCTGCCTGAGACAATAAAACATGTACTATTGTGTCCTGAAGTCTCTATCCAGAGAAAGACTGTGAATCCATTCTAGGCACAAGGACATTTTTTTTTTCTTAGGATAAATGGTAAATTTGGTGATAAATTTTTCTGATCCATCTTCGGGAGTTTTCCTGGGGATACAATATCTCTCTTACATGGTGATTCTAGAGCTACTAGTGCAATGAATATTATACTGAAACACACCATTAGCACAGTCATCATCCCTGATGATGTCATCAAGCAGGTCTCCGTAGGCATAGTGTGGGATTTTCAGGTGTGTGTGGAAACAAAAAATACTAAGGCTATGCCCTGTTCATTGGCCAAAGCTTTCCATTTTTTTCTGATGTTCCATAAAGATTGTTGGCAGAAGAAGAAGGAGTACAGGGAGACCTGGATTTCTGGATTCTGAGATGATAACTGAGTTAGATTTGTAAATAGCAAACAGATGATGATGAAGAAATTTTTGTTGACTAGTAATGAAAGCCAACTGAAAAGTGCAAAGCTTAAATAATAATGTGTCTGGAAGTCATACATTGTAATTAATCTTCTTGTCCTGTTCATTCAGACTCCTTCCACTGAAGGGCCTTTGCCAGAATGTAGTAATCAAGAAGGGGACATAGCTAATTCCCCATATCCCTACAGATTGGTTTCCTGATTAAAAGTTTACATTTTCAACCTGACCTCTTCTTGGGCCAGGTCATTAAAAACACTTTACAGCACTAGTTAATTCTGGTTTATAATGCACTACAGTTTGTAATGTCACTGGTTCAGTTGTTAAAAAAATCAAGTACATTATACCCAAACCAGTTATATGAAAAGCATTAAAAATACTCAGACATTTTTCTGGTTTTGAGATTTCCTATGCAGTTTTATCCTTGATTTTGTTTTTCTAAGTCTGAAAAATTCAGACTTCAGTGCATATACATCAAAACATGCACCTCCCATTTGGCTGTTTGTTGCAGACTTTATTTTCCTACCCTAACACTCTGGTATGATGTACTCCTCTCCCATACCTTATCAATTTGCCTTTATCTTCCCCTGCTTCTCTTCACATCCTTCCTTGCTATCATCCCAGTCCCCTGCTCTCACCTGATCTCTGTTTGACCCAGTCCCCACATTTCCTTGCACAACTTCCTAGGCTCTCTCACTCTCACCGTCTGCCTTTTCAGCATGCCCTGGTCCCTGGGATTTCCCCTGATTGCATCCTTACATCCCCTTCAGCAGTTTCCTCACTCTGAGCAGTTCTGTACCTCATGTGAATGGTTTTATATTAACAAATTCAACATACTTTCAAAGACAAAAAAAAAATCCCTTTCCTATTGCTGTAAATATGAAGTCACAGCTCTAGATGTGATTTTAATGATTCTCAATTTCTCTCTTGTCTCCCAGGATTCTTATTAGCTCAAAGTATAACACGGATGATACATGGCTCCTGTATGAGTAACATTCACATCTTCTGCCACAGTTTCTAATTATTTCAGATGAATTGTCATAGGAGAAACTATTTACACATCCAGAAGAATCCAAGAATCAGAATTTTGTTCCTATCCATATAATTACTGTGGAAAACGTTGCCTGACTGGGAAGTCTGCAGTCCACTTCAGGTGTGCACTTCACTGAAGCGACTTGATTCCCAACATTTCGTATGTCTTGTTGGAAAAAGGTAAATGCTTGCTCATATTTAGTTTATTAGCCTGGGGCTCTCATGCAACCATTTCTTCACATGTTCCTCCTTTTCTTTATCTTAAAGTATCCTGGAGGTTGAGCTGCTCTTTTCCTCATTCCTCTTTTAACTCATGATGTGCTGGAGTATACATAGCTTTTCTGGCAATGTAGGTGGCAGATTTAGTGCTGGTGTGAATGAGGAACCTCTGGCAGAACTGTGCTTTCTGATCTACTGTAAAAACCTTCCTGAAAATGATTGCCTTCAGAGGACTAAACAAAAAAAGGAATAAGTAATCTGAAAGATACATTTTCCATTGGGTTCCTCATAATCTAGGTATTGTCATACAGTTCCTTCAAGGTTATCTGTTTCCACAGATTTATTTGGGAAGGTAGAGGAAGACGATGGGTAAGGTTAAATGCTAGGATATTTCAAGAGGTGTGATTATAGTTTTGAATGCTAGTCTTGTGTGTAAGGTTTCCCTTAATAGTTTGTACAAGCTTTGTATAAATCACTCAAAGAAAAAGTAATTTGGATCTTGGGAACAGAACTGCAGAAGCTAGCCACAGCTCTGTGTATGTGCAATTATACAGAAGTTTCAAACAAAAAAAGCATGACTGCAGCCAGGAAAGTAAAAGGATATTTTGCATATCTGACCAAGTTTATCTTCTGTAGCTAAAGGGCTTCAGAAAACCTGTTATAGCTAGAATATGGAATTGAGTAGTCTCAATATGAAAGAAGTTGTAAATCTTGGGGTAGAAATCCTCATTTTCTTGTGTGCCCTGAAAGGTATATCTGCTTGAAGCATCAGCACGGATTACCATCACATATTAGACTGCTTTTAATGTAACTCACTAACATAACATAAATCACAGAGGTAATGTCTCTGGTTGTGCACATCACTGTCATTCAGCCAGAAAGATTTCACTGGACTAAATGGACGCTTTATGTGTGACATTCTGGAGAATTATGAATCAGTCAAGCTTAACCTTAGGGCCCCTGGAAGATACAGAAACACTCTCTTACACAAAACAAAATTGTAAGCAATAAAGTAATGAGAAACATTAATAAGAAGATAATAAGTAATAAAATGATGAGAAGCAGTTAGAACAGATTGCCAAAAGCAGATTGAGCCAAAGCTAGCTCCAAATCTAATTTGCTTTCTTGCTGAGTAAGTAGTGTGATGGATAGGCAGGAAACAATAGTAGTGACATATTTTGCCTCTAGGAAAGTTTTTAAAAATACAGTCTCCATGTGCCATATCCATAAAGAATGGGAAAATAGTATTTTGACTATCCTAGGTCAAAGCTAGGTCAAGATCAGAAGATGCAGAATTGCTTGAAAATGTGTACCCAAACAGCAGTTATTTCTGATTTTCTGTTATGCATATAAGTAGGATTCTGCAAGGACGTCTTCAGCCAGTATCATTCAATGTTTTCAGTATAAGATTAGAGAACACGTTTACAAAGTACGTGTATAGCAAAAGTCTGTGAAGCATTACTAGCAGACTAGCAGAAAGGATCAGCATTTAAAATGCCTTTGAAAAATTGAGAAAGTAAAAAAATAAATTAATTGGACTAATTGAATTTCACAGAGAAAAATGCAAAGAAAAGAAAAAATAAGACCTCTTCAAGGTGCAGAATAATTGGGTGAGGTAGTAATAAACAAGTAAACAAAAGAAGAGCTAAAGGGAAATGTGGTTCTGGTTTTTAGTGTCAAAAACATTTCTAGCTAGAACTCAAGAAAAAATATTTTATGTGGCTTTTATTAGGCTTTATCTGGACCAATGTTTCCATATTGGTATACCTCCTTTCAAAGAAGGTACAGATCAAGTAAAGAGTCCAAAATGGCAATAGCAAAAGAGCTTTATAAAATATAACCCACAGGAGATATTAAGTTAATTAATAAAGATGTATCATCTGGAAGATATGAAAAGATTATATCTATGCAAGCCCAAGTGTCACCTGCCAGGGATGGCCTAGACGTGAACTTGAACCTGCCTCAGAGTAGAGGTTGGCCTAGATGATATTTGGGGGCCCCTCCTTTTCTGTGTTACGCGGTTATGGAGATGGACTCAGTTCAATTTAAAGCAGCATTTGTCATGTTTTCCTTCTTCATGCTTTCTGAGCTGGTGATTCAGGAAGCTGGGGCAGGTCCAGGCATGCATTAGAGTTAATGGATGTTTACAGAAGGAGCAATGTCTTTGCACTTGAGGTATTCAAAAACAGATGAAATCAAAAAAAGGGCCTCAGTGGTGCTAAGGGAATTTGGATGCATGTCTGTGTCCTGTAAAAGCAGCCAGATCTTCCCTAACAAGACAAAGCCATAAGCTAGGGCTACTATTTAGCCATATACCAGTCCATTAAGTGCTGAAAGCGTTACCTTGCCTGCATTGCTGCAGGTTTTGGCACACTTTCAGGACACAAGAACATCATTCTCAGTGAATGGCCTGATGCACAGAGAGTCTAGCAGTAGGTCAAGTTGTTGCAAAACACATCTTTACTCTTGTGGAGTTATGGAGGGATGGACTGAGCTGTCTGCTTACAGTTTCTGCGGTCATCGGAAACATGGCTGCTGTTTAGATGTGTGGACACTGCAGTGTGGGCTACCAGACGGGTGGACAAGTCGTCAGCCACACAAACTTAGTTTGGCCAGGAGTGCCCATGAGATGAGTTGATAGGAAATGCAGAAGCACGCAAATCGCAGCATTTCCAGCACGTTGCTGGTTGCTGTTTCTCTGTGCTCATGCGTATGGACCCCTAGTACAATGAACCTGATTTTTTTTGAGGATGAAGGAAAGTATTTGTTGGATACTGGGTCTGACATTTGGCTTAGAGTCCTCAGGGCAGTTTTGGGAGAAACTTTTCTGAATTATGGGTTATGTGATGAAGACCATGTAACTCCTTAATACCTCATTTGTGATGTTGGAGAACACAGGGTAAATAACACAAAAGAAACACAGAACTGTGACCTGATCCATAAACTGATCCCTGTGTCTGTTGTCACTGCATATCTTGATGGATGGACAAAAGCAGCCTTGTCCAGTTCGGTTCTGATAAAGGAAATACACAATATAGCATTTGTGTGGCTGCAGGAAAACTAGGCTTTGATTTCTAATTTTAGTAGATTGATACCTTTTTTTTTTTTAATTAAAAAAGCCAACAGCAACAACCAAAAAGATAAGCATGTGGCATAATGATGATAATGCCTTTTTCAGTGAAGTTAGTAATTTCACTAATGATGAAAATACCCACCAGTACTCATTAGATCAGTATTTAGACCAAGGTATTAATTGGATAATTGATTGCCAGAGAATGCACATTCATTTTCAAGCAAAACATTATGACTCCCCTATACCTTATTCAGAGTGTAAAGTAATAAAAGGTACAGACAAAAAGTTTGATTGTGGTGGCTATTTGTCATTCAGCTCATTTTGATTCAAAAATGGAAATTGCAATGTCACTTCATTAACTTACAGCTTGTTCTGGGATAGCCTAATGCCAGCTACCAGTGTGATCTTGCTGTATTCATGTGTCACTGAAGAGTACAAATAGGACAGATCAGGTCTTTTGCAATATCTTAAAGGGTTTCCATCCCTTCAACTCTATGCCTTTCTTTTTTTTCACATTGAAGTCCAGGTGTCCTTGTTCTGAGCGGCCAGAAATAGCTGTTCCATGCAGGCATATCTGGCTCATGCTCACCCTGCTGTCTACATGTCTCTGCCACAATCCCTTCCCCTCCCACACACAGTCCCTCCACGCTCAACAGTGAATGCAAAGACTCTAGTACAAAAAATCCCAAAGCTTTAAAAGCTTTAAAAATTACCATGCACCCTTGAAAGAGACCAGGAATCACTGAGAGTTTTGTCAACGCACCAGGCTGTTCTTACTGGAAAGGAATTTGTCCAATGAAGTTATCTATGAAGATCATTTCCTAGGATAATTCCTCAGACTTGCCCCCGTTCCCAGGGAAATATAAACTCCCTTTCCCCTACATAATCCTCAGTAGTCTCTGCCAATCTTATTTGGGCAAAAAGTCTTTAAAATTTAGTCACAGGGCCTAACTTGGTCCCTTTCCCAAAGATTTTGTGTTCATGTACCACGTAGTGCCTCTGCTATTAGTGACTAATTTTATCAACATAATACTAGCACAGTTGTATCTTGAAGTCTTTTTTACACTCCACATACCTGATTAAGCATTTAACCATATGTAGTAAATGCGTGCGTTAATGCATTAGGCAGAATCCTTGGTGAAGTGTTAAATAGATTCCTATGGCACATTACACTTTACTGTGATAAAAAAGATAAAGTAATAAAGATTTGTGAATGAACTAGTGAGTAATCTGAGGGAGACAAGACAAGATGCCACAGTGTACATAGGCCTGATTTACAAATCATCTTTGTATAACCTAGGCTAATCTTGGCTTTCAGTATCTTTCAAGATTTACCCCTTCCTTACAATTTTTCAAGTTTTACCTGCTGCTTACAACTTCCAGACAGGTCCCTACAGTCACTCCAAGTCTTCAAAATCATGCTTCTTATGCCCCACACGTCCCAACCCCTTCAAAATGGTAAGCGTGTTTTTGCATAAAACAGATGCTTCCGTTTAAAAAAAAAGTTTGTTACAGGAGAATAGACTTCAGGATCAAGGGAATTAGGTAAGCTGTGCAATTACCAGAAAATACATGCTCCAGTGCAACTGGAAAGCACCATCTGGGACGTTTCAGACTGTAACAGTTCTGCAAAAATCCACTTGTTGAAAGAAACAGACACTGCAAGGGCATTTAATCATCTCACTTTCTTATATAAAAGGAAATCCCTGAACTCCTTTAGAATATCAGCTTTGGGTATAATTAGCCTGGTGATGATAATGTGCTTCACCAAGAGTGGTGGTTTTTTTGAAAGATTTCAAGTATCTGAGAAACACATTTATCAGCTGATGTTATCTCTTGCCACCATCACCCAGTGATTTCAGCAAAACGGACCTGCAGAGACAATTTCACCTTAGCTACCCTGAAAGTTATCAAAGGCAAAGCACAAGACCAATCAGAGGCTCTTTAAGATGCATCAGAAAGTTTAGTTTGAGCCATGGTTTTGATTTTGGACTATGCTGCCTACCTGCAGAGTCCTCCTGATCACCTAGCATAACCACAGGCTACAACACATTCTGCTCTAGCACGAGGAACAAGCTTTAGCAGAGGTATTTTCAGCAGCTAGTGGAAACAGCTACAGATACACTCATACCTTCACAATGAAAATGGCATCTCATCGCACACTGATCAGGTGTCAGCCCAGTTCCGCCCTGCACTGTTTCGAAGCAAAATTAGTTATTGTATGAATTTTTTTTTTTTTTTTTTAGTTGAAAAACCAGTCAATCAGTCTGCATCACAAGCTACTGACGCTGGGCTTTGCTCAGCCAGACATCTGTGTCCAACTTGACTTTTCTTCTGGTGCAAACAGAAGGACCAGTAAAGTCTCTGGCTTTGATACTGCGTCAGGAATTTAGTATATTAATTTTAGCCCTAGCATTTCTTTCTCACTTGGGTAGAAAAGAGTAGGTCTTGAAATTCTTATTTACCAGTGAGGCCTGCTTCTTCATATTGCAGCTAGAAGACACTCTTTTTCATGGGCTAATTGTTCCTAAGACCACCAGAGCCGTAAGTGCTACGATGGTGCTGTTTACTTTAATTGCCATGTAGTGCGCAGCAGGGGCTGAGTATGCACAGATGTTTGAGAGTCTGGCTGTAGCACTGAAGCTATACTGAAAACACTGAAGCTGATATAGCATATGTCCTTACACTGTACTGAAGGCAGACATGATCTAATGCTGATTCAAAAGTTATGCGACTGTCAGGCTCTCCTATTATGTCCTACATACAGCTGATTATGGCACTGTGCTAACATGGCCCTGTGGCAAGCTTATTTTGCCCACTGTATCCTGTAGACATCTATATTGGTGTGGTGGCAAAACTTCTAAGGGCAGAGGTGTTAGCCACCCTAATTTTTTACTCACAGATTATTTCCTTCCAGAAAAAAGTTGAAGTTTCCTCAGATGTCAAAAATGGTTCATGGAATAAGTTGTGATCCTTCCACTCATGTGTCATGCGTTTGGACATCCAGATGCCATGCAGGGAAAACAGTTGGCCTTGTTTGAAGTCCCATTTATTCTAAGAGCCTTCAAAACCTGAACTGTGGTGGTACAAGCTAACCGGTGAGAAACCTAACCTAACAGGTACCTGACCATTACCAGAGAAAGCACCTACCACAAGCACAGGCTTGTTGACAAGAACATTGTCTTGTTCCTTGGAACAAACTTCTAGACCAGACTGTGAAGACATGAGAACCTGTTTGAAATGTGCAGAGGGTATCTATATATACCCCTATGCTCTCTGGCGTCTCTGCTCTAACACCTCCTTTGATATAAAATTTGCTCTAACATGACTGCAGTCATCTGTGATGCAGTTACCAGCACAATTACATCTGCATTAGGAGCAGCTTGTATACCAGTAAGGAAATCCCAATGTACTCATTGCCTAAATCTCACTCACCCAATATAAACTGAAGTCTAAAATTTCTATTGCATTATTGTGTAGTAAGGACAGTAGCTGGCATGCTTACTAATATCTTTTAGTAGCTGAACATAAAAGGGAATTTACACAACCAGTTCACGCAGCCTGAGTCCCCCTTTTCAGGTGTGAAACATGAATCTAAAGCATATGAGCTGCTACAGCAAAGGCAGCTTGTTACACAATGTCTGTCTTTGTTACAAGCGCAAGCCAGTCTTACTGGAACCTGAAATTTTGCCATCTATATGACTTTAATCAAACCAACAGATGTTAATCAGCTGGCATTGCTTTGTTCACGTGGAGTGTTATGTGCTGCTTCTGTGGAAAAGGACTTAAAAGAGAAAGCAAAGCACAGATGTCCTAAGCTCTAAACCCTGGGACCAGATGATGAACTACACTGGAGCTGCTTGTATGCATGTCCCTTACAAAATGTTCAGAAATTAATGTGTCTCCTTTCTGCTTATCGTACAAGCCATGCTGTTGTGTGATTAGTCTCACAGCACCATCCCGCCAAAACTCAAGTCCTAGTCCAAAATGTGTTCTTCAGTTTCTAAGCAGGGCTTGTTTTACCTGTGTGTGTAAAACTGCACACTTCCTTGGAAGCCAATAAATATTGAGTATTTTAAGTCAAAGGAGTAATGTTGCCTGGCCTCTGGTATTCATTAGGATTCTCTTCCTACAGTGGAACTTTAGAAAAAAAAGCTAGAAATTTAGCTACTCAATGTCACTGAAACAAAAAGAATTTTTCATTAATATTTTTTGCTTGTTTTGGAAAAAAATGGAATCTGTGTGTCGAAGTAAGAGATTGCAGGAGAGTCCTTTTTGGCAATAATGATAATTTGCTTTGACAAAAACATACTATCTTTTTCTGCTACTACTTTATTTCTGGTTTTGAGTTTTGTATACCATTATTTATTGTTATATAAGAAGAGAAAGAAGAGTCAAGTTTGACATGATCAAAGAGTCCTGACTCAGCACAATGCATGCAAGCCATTTCAGTTCAAGTGTTCAGTCATTAATTATCGCAAGACTAGACTAGCCCACTACTTGCTCACAAGCAAGAGAAAAAATAGGAGGAATTACAGCTAAAAAGGAGACATAGATTAAAAATGCATTTACAGCACTGAAAGGGAGAATGTTCATTTGACAGTTCAAGTGAGAGAAGGGAGAATGGTAGAGATCATCAGTTAGGGCATGGTTTCTTTTGCTTTTTCTTGATTCACCCATAGTGATGACATCTGACAGGCTTTGACGTTAGCAGTACTGCTGACTCAGCATCCAGCCTTAATGTGCTCCTTCTTATTGAGATCTGGAATTGATTCTAACCAGGAAACACTGCATGGTCTCCAGAGAAACAGATCTTGTCTTGGGATATTACTGGCTTCCTTGCACAAGAAGGGTAGGTGGGAAGCACATACCCACAAAACAGGATATAGTGTGTAAAAATAAGTTTGCTGTGCACATGACTGAGCCTACAGGACCGTGCTACCACAGTGCCAAACTCAATCTTAAAAGCTGTATGAAGATCTGAGAAATATTAAGAGAGCCTGACAGTCATATAACTTGAATCAACATTAGGTCACATCTACCTTCAGTGTATTGTAGGGACCTATTCTGTATCAGCTTTATTATTTGATCCACTAGAAGAAGACAGGGTATGTTAGTCCTCCTTAGCAAGGAGGAACAGAGTAGTTTAGTGCTAATGATGCCTAATGTTTCAGATTTAACATAAGAGCTCAGAGTTTGCAGGAATTCAGGCAAACCTGTGGTTGAAGGTGTCCTGCCAGAAGGACAAGTCTCCAATAGAAATTCTGTGGAGGTGACTACCAGAGACTCCTGAGATGCTGCCCTTGGTCTGTGCTGATGATCACCCCATGTACTGGTTTTGGCCATGATAGAGATTTTTTTTTTTTTTTTTTTTTTTTTTTTTTGTGGTAGCTTGTATGGTGCTATGTTTTGGATTTGTGATCAAAACAGTGTTGATAACATAGGGATGTTTTAGTTATTGCTGAGCAGTGCTTACACAGAGTCAAGGACTTTTCTGCTTCTGACACTGCTTCTCACCAGCGAGTAGGCTGGGGATGGGCCAGAAGTTGAGAGGGGACATAGCTGGGACAGCTGACCCCAACTGACCGAAGGGATATCCCACATCATATGAGGACATGCTCAGCAATAAAAGCTGGGGAAAGAGGAGGAAGCAGGCAGGTTCAGAGTTATGGTCTTCCTAAGTAACCCTTACATGTGATGAAGCCCTGCTTTCCTGGAAATGACTAAACGCCTGCTTGCTGATGGGAAGTAGTGAATTAGTTCCTTATTTTGCTTTGCTTGCACATGCTGCTTTTGCTTTACCTATTAAACTGTCTTTATCTCGACCCATGGGTTTTCGCACTTTTACCTTTCCAATTCTCCCCTCCACGTCTCTAGCAGGGAGTGAGCGAGCAGCTGTGTGGGCCTGAGCTGCCCACCAGGGCTAACCCACATCACCCCAGGGCTTTCAGCACATTATAATCAAACATGAATCAGACTGATGTGTTGAATTCAGGTATACTGTCTCTTGAAGCTTCCTGATCAATAATCAAAATAGCTGATAAAGTTTATCAGCAAACCTTGTATGTTATCTTTGCTTAGGAACGTTGGACCAGATTTGACTAAAACCCCATAGCTGCTGTCATCTGTGTAATTGTAGAAAATTTCACATGACTACCCCATTTCTAGCATTCCAGAAATGCTAGAATCACAACAGAAAGCATCCCTTCTCAATGGCATTTCACCACAGCATCTTCACAAGGCTGAATGGCTTGTCCAGAGGTAACATCTTACACACTGATAGGAAAGCCCAACACAAGAAAAGGGAACTCGCAAGTAGTCTGTGTGGACAGAGTGGCAATCTTCTTTTATGTCCAGGAGGATTCTACCTCTGTCTAAGTTGAAGTACTTAACTGGTAAATCTAAATTAGAATCCTGTTTGCCTAACCCTTGCTATATAGCCACTGGGGAAAGATTTTCAGTATCTACTCCTCCATTCATTCTATGGGCAACCTAATACTTTAGATGCCTAATGTTAGGTAGCTTAAACCACCCGGTAAGATCTGGTACTTTTTTTTTTTTTTTTTTTCTTAAGAACAGAGAAAGCAGAAATACAGGCAAATATTATTCTCAAGCACTGAACACAATCATCTTGAATATCATGAATGGTGTTTCCGGAACAGAGCTGGTTTAACAAAAGGGTGTCTTACATAACTGGGCCAAAGTGGGAGTTTATGAGCTTTGTATAGTTTTTGCAGAAAGCAAAAAGTTAGCTCACCTGTTATGCCAAGTTTGCACTTCTGGGTGCAATATGCTGTCCGGAGCTCAGAAGCATCACTGCTTAACAAACACACTCAGCATTCCTGGGATGTCTGACACTGACATTCCACCACTTGATTCATAATTAGAACAGCAGAATTAAAGGATGGCATGTTGCTGGGGGGCATTCTTTTGATCCAGACTCAAGACAAAAAAGTTTTGGCTATGCAAGCACAGTTTGTGGCTATATGGGCACAGTTATTTTTGGAGGTTGCCATTCTTACTAAATTATCCAACCACAAAGGCACATGAATCAAGTTCTTTTGTTTGCATATTTATGGTTTAATGTCATTTATGGAATCAAAGTATTTGACTTGTCAAACTAACTTAATGGAAAATTAACAGGGGTTCCAGCTCTTGCTGTGGCTCTGCCTCTACAGTATGAACAACTTGGTGCAAACCACGGCAAACAACCACCAGTCACTTCTTATTATAGAGAGCAGACATTTAAGCTGCAGAAATCCTACATCTTGTGGTGCTGTCTGGAAAGCAGACACCATGATTTGTGGGACAATCCCAAAGAAAACTGAAGATTGTGGGATCCACCACTGCATAATATATGAGAGCTAGTTCAGAAGAAGAATGAAAAACTGAGAAGATTACAGCCCTCCAACCCCTAAGTCTGGCTCTTTTTCTCTGTCATATACCTTAAAAGAAAAAAAACCAATAAAAGAGACAATATGAGGAAACAGCTTCCTCGGCAGTCCCATCTTGGCTTCTGCCATGTTGTATTTTGAATTTTAGATTGGGTTCAGTGCTAGGAGACCTCATCTGTTATTTGTATTCTAATGAATATTTCTGTTCCTTCCTGAGCCTATGTTTTAACACCTTCATTTCCCTCCCATTTATATGCATTAATTTTATCCATTTTAAAAGAAAAACAATTATTAAAACTATAATAAACTTCTGAAATTACATATGATGTATAGATAGACAGTGATTGATTTCTGTTTGCCTTTGTGATATGCAAAGGAGGCCTGAAGATTTTGTCAGAAATACTTTTTCCTCCATTATTTCTTCCATCAGTAGTTTAGATCCAGTCCTATTTTTCCTGAAAGTCTGCAAGAAACCTGACAGTCATTTTGATATCTTTAAACAGACTTGGATAATGGGATTCACTGAAACAATAGGGTATTTTTCTTAAGATGGTACAAACAAAATTCTGAGTTTTGAATTAATGACTTGAATCAGAGAAAACAAAAAAGAAATGCTTGCAAGAAAAAAAACTTGAAAAAAAAAATCCTGACTCCTTCAGTTCAGTACTGAAAAGATTAGCCGTAATAGTAATAAGCACATTTCAGTGAATTAGAAATGAATGAATCATAGAATCATAGAATCATAGAATGCTTTGGGTTGGAAGGGACCTTTAAAGGTCATCTAGCCCAACCCCCCTGCAGTGAGCAGGGACAGCTTTAACCAGATCAGGTTGCTCAGAGCCCCGTCCAACCTGACCTTGAATGTTGCCAGGGATGGGGCCTCCACCACCTCTCTGGGCAACCTGTTCCAGTGCCTCACCACCCTCATTGTAAAAAATTTCTTCCTTATATCCAGTCTAAATCTACCCTCCTTTAGTTTAAAACCATTATTCCTTGTCCTGTCACAACAGGCCTTGCCAAAAAGATTGTCCCCATCCTTTCCTGTAGGCCCCCTTTAAGTACTGGAAGGCCGCAATGAGGTCTCCTCGCAGCCTTCTCTTCTCCAGGCTGAACAACCCCAGCTCCCTCAGCCTGGCCTCGTAGGAGAGGTGCTCCAGCCCTCGGATCATTTTTGTGGCCCTCCTCTGGACCTGCTTCAACTCCAAATGAGTTTTGATTCACAGCACTTGAATGTCTTTTTCTACTCACTTTTCATATTCACTGTTGTAACCACTCTAGTTTACACTAAAGTCCATGGAAAATTAATTTTCAGTCCACACCAAAGTTAGTGAAGTAAATCAAGTACAACAATCTCTGGAGTAGCAGACTTTTTGTCCAAATTTCTCATTAGTGTTAAGATGCCTATCAACTGACTCTGGCAATTGAAGGCATGACTGAGATAGTGTAGGTCACTGTTGCTTGAATTGCCTTCAGCCCAGCTGTGCTTTTTTAATAGATATTTTTCCTGTTTGTTTTATTCTGTTCATTGTGTGGGCTGATGGCTAGAGACTCAATGTGAAAGATCCTACAGAGGTTTGACCCTGCTTTCCCACAAAGACCATGCACATTCATATACACTACAATAACAATTTATCTTTCACAATGAATCCTGCTGAAGGACAAATGAACACAAAAATAAAAATTAAAACCAAGATCCCATATAATAATCATGAGAATGAATCACCAGGGGAATTAGATGCAGACATATTTCGCAGAATCAACCTAGATATTGGAAATTTGAAAAGACGACTACAATATTCACATGCAGAGTAGAGAAGGTGAGCTCCAGTGCAACCAGATTTTAAAAGCTGGAATGATGTAATCCAGAGCTGTTCCTATGGCAATCTTGAATATGCAACAAATCTTTGTAGCCAGTTGAACTGTGAATCAACAGCTGGTGATGGATTAATGGAATATTTTCTCAATGGTTATTTCAAGCCATTTCTTTTCTTTCCGTACAGACTGAAAACCAAAACATTCAGCCCATATACTGAACTCCTTCACACACAGACATATCGGCTCTTCCTCCTATGGTGAGAAAAGCACACTACATCCTATATATTAGCAAAACCACTAGCAAAAACTAGCTAACTGTGCCGTGCCTCCCTCCAAATAATAACATAAGTGTGTGCAGGGTGAAAGTAAATCTACCTTTGAAGGGAATGTAGTTCCTCAGTAATTTTCTTACTCACTTACTGTTTAACTTGCTATTTTGAAGCCTGTTGTACCATGGACCTAGAAGTATAGCTTTATTTCTCTATATCAAGACTCGCTGTTATTTTAAGGCTATCCTGGCAGCAACCTGCTTCATGCTGGAGTAGTTTCCTTAACCAATATTAGGAACTGTCTCAATTTTCTGCCATTAAGGTGAAAACCTCAACCTTGAGATGATTAACTGTCCCCTTTTTGAGCAAAGTGGGACTTTAGGGACAAAAGAAGCTGCTGGGTAACCTTCTTCCTTTATACCTACCTAGAGCAGAACAGAAATGTTGGTTCTAGATGTACAGTGGTGGGTATGTGGGCTGGGAAAGATGATGGGGGAAGGTTTTTTTCTAACCACATCTAAGCCAGCTATGCCAAAATTAAATTGAGAAGGAAAAAAGCATCTGGAAAATTGCAGCAATTTAAAGCAGAGTATTTTAGTACAAGTCCAGGGGGATAGCTGGAGTATAGTGACATTTATCAATAGCTACAACACAGAGTTCCAAAAAAAAGAAAAGGAACAATCTGCACTCTGCCCTTGGCATGATAATTTGCCTTTTACCTTCTGCATTTTCATATATTAGTTTGAAAAGCAGAGGACCAAAACAATCAGCAACAGATGTTCCATACAATCAGTGTGGTACATGAATTCAGTTAGCATGCAAATTGTCATCCCTGGGCTATTCATGTGGACTGCTGGGAAAACAGGCAGCCTGCTTTGCAAAAATAGATAGAAGGGGTATGATTAAAATGTCTGGATTCAATCACATGTTTAATCACCATCCCCTTTTTTATCTCAGCTACAATGACTGGTAGCTATTATGACAAAAATTTGAAAATGTGCATGACACTCAGTGGCACCCAGGAGCCTGATAGGTGGTCTGTGCTTGATCAAAGTGATCAAAGCTTTGTCCTGTGTTTCCCTCTGTTCCACCTCACCACAACAACTTTAAATGAACAAAATATGATTTATAGGAGGGTGTTCTATACTTGGTTCTTAGGCTAGAGTGTTAAAAAATGCATCTCAGTTTTTCAGTGAAACCAATAAATTATGTTTCTCCCTCCTTAAAAGTAACAACAGATGACTGTGTTGTCTACTCAGAAATGGGTTCTCGGATAATACAGGGGAACAGAGACTTCTAACCTGCCTACACACAAATGGTGGGTGAATCCTAAGAAAGATTTTGGTGTGTCCCCAAAAAAAACATTATTTCAAACCATTCTGAAACAAATCCTTGCACTATTTTGGCACTTTCTTTGTAGTTATGGATGGGTGCCAGAAGGGCAGGGTAAAGTAGTAGGAAAAATTCTAATCTTGATTTCTTTTTTTAAAAATCTAAGAAGTGGGTTAGTTAGAATTTTTGGCAAGGATATATATTGTTTATTCAATGAATGGGTTGCCAAGAAAAAGAGCAGCCTCTGAGGGATAGACTGGAAATTTTACTCACTCTGATAAGTGCTGGCTGATGTGAAGAGTTCTGCTGGTTTCAAAGGGACTATTTTTGTGACTTGCATAATACAGCTCCAAATTAACCCAAATTGGCTTGAAAAGGAAAATTGTCAAATGGACTGAAGACTGTTTACAGGACACTGTAAATTAGGGATCACCCTAAATGATATCAAGTAAGGGGAAATTCTCTAATGAGGTAATCTGAGGATCAGATACAGTACAGTACCATAATGACGGAGAAATAAAAGAAAGACTTACTTTAAAGGAAATTCCAGGACACTACCAAACTTAGCAGATTTACAAATATGGGCAAGATAAGCAGAATTTCTCTAAGTCTGGAGAAATTAGCAACCTGAACCAAAAGGATAAAATAGGATCTGACTTGGGAATATGCATGCTATGAAAGCAGAGGAGAAAGTAATCTGAAATACACAATCAGCAGCAGAAACCTGGGTAGCAGAAATGCCAAGAAACAGAACTGAAGAGAGAGACGGTGGCTCTACATCTGCTGAAGCCTGCACAAGTTAACACGAGGTCATGACACTGGTTATGTTCATTCCATGTTTAGAAATTTGCACAAATGGGATGATTAGCAAGGATTCATAGTTTTGAGAAACAAATGGCGTCTGAGATTATCGTCCTTCACTGGGGTTGTATGCTGGCCTTAATCAATTACCTCTGACTTTTAGTGAAACTCCCTTTCATAGGCAAAGGGGCGGGAGAGGTACAGTGAATTTAACTTTCAGAGGATGAAGCTGGGTGGATGGTTTTGGAGAATTAAGACTTTCAGCCTGAGGCAAATAGAACATCCAATAATTCCTGTGTCCTTTCGATGTGCCTTGGGCTATGACAACGCAGCCTCTCCCTGGAGTACCAAAACAGTACCCATGCATCTTCCATTACAGAACACAAATGACAGAAAATTTCAAATACAGGGTAAAGAAGAGAGATGACAAGTAAATAAATAAAGCATCATGATACTGCCTGCTAGATGTGTTATTACACAGCTAATGTGTTATAAAATGACAGTGTTCACTTTGGTCTTGTAACAGCTCTGTTGGCAATGGGAGGCTCATGTTGTTACTTAGAAATGAAAGGCTGTAGCTGAGCCATTTAGATTAAGAAGACTGAGTGCCATAACAAGAAAGGTAGCATATGCCAGTGGATCAGATGCAATTTGTATATTTTAACATTGAAACATTCTGTCCTGATTAAAGCTTAATTGGCCAAAACACTGACTCCGCAGACTTCTTGGCTACAACGAACACAAATATTTAAAATGCACAGTTCTTGATTAAAACAGTGACTGTGCATCATGACTAACAGCACTAATATTTAAACAAAAAGAAAAGGAATGAAAATATAAAATGTTCCCAACTTATCCAAATAGAACTGCAGTGCTAATAATTCTAGGGTTGGTCACTTTAAGTTAAAAAGTTTTTTTTTTCTTTATTATAACAAAAAGAAATTAAGCACTCATTCTTTTTGTTTTTTAAATTGGACTTGGATGGTCAGCTAGCCATGTTGCTTTTGAAAACCACCTCTAAACATATTTTCCATTCTTTTTATTTGTGAGGCAATTTCGATAATTGTCTGTGTCCTCCAACGCTGGAGAACAAAACTGAAGAAGGAAATCTCAGTTAGCTGCTGGCAAAATGGTCTGGAGAAGAAGTTTCAATAAATGGGTTTTACTTCCTCCAAAAGCAGCTTTTAAATTTTTATATTGTTCGTTTACCCACATGAGCAACCCTTTACTAGTCCTGCCTTTGGTACAGGGCATTTTGGACAACACAGTGGAAGATGGAGACAGGAGACTAGCAGAGAAGCCAACAGCTATTACTCACAAAAGCTGATCTATTTTTCAAGTCTTTCCATCCATTTCCATCAAGGCGTGTGTTAGCAGCCTTTTCCCCCCAAGTCTCATGGCAGGATTTAGCAGTTCCTCCCACAGACCCAGAAAATGATGCAATCTACATTCTAATTTGAGGCCTATTCACAAGAATGAGTTATGGTATTCATTTCAGATGACGTGTGAAATATCCCATCCTCCTTTTTCCAGAAGAATTGCTCATTTTGCAGGAGCAGGTCTCATGTTCTAGCGAGTCCCTGAAGTACAGAGCTACATGGCTGTTGACCTGAAGTGTAGATTCCACTGGACTAGCTCTCTTAGCGCTAGAATTAAGAAGTGAACCTGCCTAGTCACATATTTAATAGGCTAAAACCAAAAGTTGTTGCCTAGATATTTCATGAAAAAGACCCAGTAGTGGAGAAACATTGCAGCCTTCTGAGCATTGCAGCATACCGAGTCAAAGGCAGTAGATCTTCATTACTGTTGTTAATCCTTTGATTCTGTTACATCTGAGTTGTATGCAGAACCCAAGATACATACAAGCAGCCAAGCTACAGGAATAGAAAATAATTCCTCTCTCTGCTGGGTCAAGAAATTTTGCTGCCAGTTTTATTAAGTACTTTGGACAGTCAGATATTATTGTAAGTAATGTTTTCTAGTCTGGGTAGAAGAAAAGAAGGAAGCAAATATTCATTTATGCATAAGGAAGATTGGAAAGTAGAGAAAAAACCTACACAGCCCAGGAATTTGAAAATGCATTTTAAAATGCATTAAAAAAAAAGAAAATAGTCTGCCTCCAAAGCCTCCAAAGCCTAATTCTGCTATTTTCATTGTTCAGAAGAATTTAAAATAAAAGAAGATGTTAACACATACTCCATTGTTACATTAAAATGGCAACAACCCATTTTCAAAGCAGTAAGTTTCTAACGGAACCCTGTGGCTTGTAAAGCTTTTTGAGTAACCATTTAATCTACAAAAATGCAACCCCCCAAAACCAAACCTTTGTAGACAGGAACTTTCTGTAAAAGTCATATTTGACAACTACTGAACAAAAATACCTTTCCATGAGAAACTACCATCTGTTTACTATATTAAATATACAGATGTCTGTGTTTTTATTAGAAGATTTTTCCTTTAACAAGGCAGACAGAGGAGCTTACATACGCAGCAAACCCTTTTACTGCAAAAATGTGTACAAGGTGCAGTGTAGAAATAGCATGACATTTGGGGAATATTACAAATTCTCTCTCTGGGTGCTGCTCAGAGCCAAGCAATACAGTTATATTTGCTTCACTCCTGCAGCAGCGGGTGTAAAACTCATTTGCCAGAGAGGACAAGAAATTTTCATGTCAGCTCCGATACTTTTACTCTGCTAGTAGACCCTACCAATTTGAGAAATTTAAAAGAAAGTCCATAGCTAGATGTTATTTCTAACATACATACATATCTCTGTGTGAAACCTCCTACAGGTGTTGATGCCCATGCTATGGAGAATCCTTCCTTATGGGCCTAACTGATGTACCACAGCTGGACTGGAAGTGAACTTCTGGACCATCTTGGTCTTACTCTTACTTACATCTGGACTTACTCAGTCATGGACTTCAACATTTCCCTAAACAAATGGCATTTTAATGGAGGTCTGATAGCAGAGATTTGTAAACTGCAACCAAATCCAGTTACTAACAATATTCTTTAAAGATATATTATGCAAGTAGTATATTTCAATCATTAAAACTTTATATTATCTTTAAAAATTGTTTCCCTTAGCAACAATACATACCATAATAACGTGAGCAGTTTTCCAAAGATTTTGTTTTTTGAAAATGCACTGTATTGTCTAGAAAGTTTCTTATTATTGATAGGATTTCTTGTGGATTTTTGACTGCTGTGATACATCTATGAAATCTGTACCAAGAAGAAGAAGACAGCTGGCATTTTGGAAAAGAAATTAAAAAGAGAAGAAGGAAGAAGAAAGGAAAAAGGAGAGAAAGAAGAAAGGAAAAAAAAGAGGAGAAGAGAGAAGAGAGAAGAGAGAAGAGAAGAGAAGAGAAGAGAAGAGAAGAGAAGAGAGAGAAGAGAAGAGAGAAGAGAAGAGAAGAGAAGAGAAGAGAAGAGAAGAGAAGAGAAGAGAAGAGAAGAGAGAGAAGAGAAGAGAAGAGAAGAAGAGGAGAGGAGAGGAGAGGAGAGGAGAGGAGAGGAGAGGAGAGGAGAGGAGAGGAGAGGAGAGGAGAGAGGGAGAGGAGAGGAGAGGAGAGGAGAGGAGAGGAGAGGAGATGAGAGGAGAGGAGAGGAGAGGGAGAGGAGAGAAGGGCAACTGTTATACATTATTAGTCTGCTAGGGATAATTTTGGACTAACTGGTGATAGAGTGTATTGAATGTGGATTTAAGGCCACATTCTCTGTTGAAGGAAATGGATGAAACTTCATTGCTGTCACTAGAGCATTAACCACTTCAGTCAGCAGAGGGAACAGGTTTTTATCTGATGTGGTTCTTTTAACAATTCACATGTGGCATGGATTGTTAAAGCGAATTAAAATTCTTAAAGGCAGCAGCCATTTTAATTCATGTCCTCCTAACATTTAAGAACCTATAAAATTTGTCCCATGGAGAAATAGGGACTATTACTGTGTCCCTATTTAATATTATATGCTAAGAGGTGTTCAAGGGACGATATGAGCATTCAATGCGATTTATTTACTAGAAGACATAATATTTCCACTAAGACTTTTGCAAAGACCCTCCTTCCAATGGATCTGTACACTGTTCAGACGTTCTTAGCATGTTGTGTTACATTTCAGAGTCATCTCACGTCTCCTCCTCTTTTCTTACTTTAGGCCACCACATCCCACCTAGTGAGGTGTTTTTTACTGCAGCAGTGTAATGATGTTAGAGATGAGGCACGGCACTGAGCCCAAGCTAATATGCTTTACTATGTTTATTAGTATGGGCTCTGTTCCAGCACTGCTGGGGTGGTTGGAGTGGGAGGAATGAGGAAAAGGAGAATGGAAACAAATTGACATTGGCTATTGTGTAGAAATGGGGCAAGAAAATGGGTGTATCATGCTGGGTGCAGGGGAGTCCAATCAGGTAGGGAGATCCCGGCTTCGTTGACATAGTGGGGTCAACATAAGAGCCCTGAATCAAGCAGGATGGAGCGTTACTGTGCAAATCAGAGGATATTATTGCTATATAAGCAATTGTGAAACAGCTCCAAAAACAAAGATGCTCTTCTTCTCACAGAATAGGCAGTTATCTATAGTCATCTTGGCATCTGAATTAAAAAGGCAAGAAAATGAAGCAATGCAGTATCACTCTGAACTTGCCCCCAGTATGTAAGTGAATGCATTTTTAAATTAGAGCAGATTACTGTTCTTTGGCAAAAACCTATATTGTGACCACTGATAATTAAGACAGATCTGAATTGCTGTGCTTCTAGTCCTGAAGTAATGGCAGGTAAACAAAATAGAGTACCTAATATATCTGTTAAAATAATACACCATTTCTGGATACAGGACGGAAAATTGTAAACATAGAAAAAATAGTTAATTAAAGTAACAGACATGCTGAAGAAGCATGCCTGAAAGAGAGAGGGGAAGCCAAGTAAAGGGTTGGCTTGTGTCACTAGGAGTGGCAAAGAGTTAGTAATGGTCATGGAAGTGATGTGGATCCTAATTGCAGGGGCCTGTGGAAGGGTCTTGCTCCTAGGGGTTGGCTGTGCTTGCCTACAGTAAGCTCTTACACTTCTGGCATGGCATGAGACCCATCTGTCCCACCATAGCAGATCATCTAGCAATCCAGAGCCAGCAGAATAGACGTCTAGAAGCCATACAGGGCTTTTCCTCCACAGTGCTAATTCCCTTTTTGCTGTCAGTATGTGGTGGATATTAGAGCAGATCAGAGTCTCGAATAGAGAGAGTACAAAAGGTATTACTGAAGTCCTTTTGAAGTGCAGTTTTCAGCTGCAGATGCTGACTTGGGCCTTGACTTTTATTGTTGCCTATTCTGCAGTTTCTCTTGCATCCAACAGCTGGAGCAGCCATAAGCAAACACACAGCATGGGGTCACAGCTCATGTCAGCTGACGAAAACCATTGCTGGGAATCAGTTCGGCTGACAGCATCAGCCCTGCTCTTCTCAGCAGTTGCTGCCTCACCACTTGCAGGACCCAGTCTGCTATATCCTCAAAGACCCAGCTACACACTGGCTCTTTACTCTCCACTGCAATGTGCAAGCACCCCTACATTCTCACCAGCCCAGTACAGACTACACTTTTTAATTGTTTGCTCAGTAGTAGAAGGAGAAAGGAAAATTCACATTTCTCTTTTCTTGTGCTGTCCGGCAGAATCATTAGAGAATCACTGCACTTAATAAGTTAGAGGCTTTTACATTCACCTGCTGTCATGGTATCAAATGTTATCTTTGTATTTGCACAAGTCTGATTTACTGTTTGCCCTGTCTCTCAAATTTGTCTCATTAGCATCATGTCTGCTACATCGCTCTTGTAGCGCCTAACGCGTATGTCATCTTTCTCTTTTCCTTCCTACCTGTTTTGAAGAGACTTGGGCAGACTTCTTTCAGCACTGGTAACATGTTAACAACACAGAAATGTTGTTTGGAAACAGAGCTCCCCTCAAGCTATGTATCTATTATACCAAATCCAGAAAACAGCATGTAATTAACACTCTTCCTGGTCTCGCTCATCCTCCTGGCTTGACTCTCCCATACATAATATCTGGATCAAAACCCTGGTAGCATGTAAGATCTTTGGTCAACATACTTCTCAGGTAAACATGAAGCCCTCTCAACCCAGCACAAGCTTCTTCAAGATCGACTGCACAATGTTACCATTACCCAAACAAGACCAGCTTAGTGGCTGGTATTTTAAAACTGGCTATTTCTGGTTTAGAAGTACTTATAAGAAAGTTATCAACTCCAAAGTGTTGAAAAATCCTGGCTTCCTTCAAAGTCAAATGGATTTCATGACAAAAGTTCAAAATTTATGATGTAAAATCCCAAGGGATTTATAAATAAATAACTGAAGATTCTTTCATCTGTTTGTTCCTGATTTCCTAGAGATATGCTTGGAGTACACCTCTGAGACAGTTTTCAAAACCAGGAAGTTTTAAAAGTCACTGTTTCTTTTATATGAAAGTTGAGAATCTCAAATAATCATCTGACCTAGGAGCAGGGCACTGTAAAAAGGGACACAGGCTGTCAAGAAGGAAAAAAAAAAAAAAAATTAGCAACTGCATAGTGAATTAAAACATTAGCTTAGTTGCTTTTGAATGGGGAAGAAGTTGATTAATCTGATTATCCATTTTCACTCATTAGTAATTGATTATTTATGCACTGGGAGTATCATTACTTTAAGTAATGGTAGTCTAAATAAAGATAACTGATACTCATTTACTTGGAAACTGTGACTAAATGTTTCTTCCAGTACCCAGAACCTGTGTTTTCTAATTTTTCTAATATTAGGGAGCAATTTCCTCTTTTGTCATGCACTGAAACATACATTAAAAGCTTGTATCATCCATTTTTAATTTTCTGCAAAACAGGTACATTCAATTACAGGTGTTCAAAAACTGCGAAGAAAAAATCATTTATTGGTGATGACTTTTTGTATCTTAATTAAGTACTAAAACACTGTTCAAGGGAACAACATGATACCATTTCCTCTGGTTGCTTATTGCATTTCTGTAGTTAGCCACCTCCTTCTTCACATTGTACCTCCTTGATTGCTTATCTTGTTTATGGTGCGGTCAGAACAACACTGCTTCTTTTTTGGCGTTTTAGCATGTGTGATGATGTGCTCCAAACAGGGTTTTAGGTGGAAAACATTTGCTAACTGACCTATTACCAGCTTCCTCCTCAGCACGCCTTAGTCTGGAGACTGGAGGACAGAGTGTATCTTAGAGAGACGTATTTTTATGACGTGCTAAATCAGCATTTGGCAAATGGGGCTGTTACTCTGTACCTCTAATATGGAAAGATCCCAGTACAGCACTGCAGCTGATTTACATCATGACTCTATGGACAGCAACAGCTTCTTACCACAAAGCAGGAATGTGGTGATCTCTGCTTGACGTTCCAAAATCTGTCTCATCTGGATGTCTGTGGGGTGTCAATCAGTCTCCCTTTTGCTTGTCCTTCTAAATGTTTTATTTGCACAGTTTGTGAATGTAGCAGAAAGAGAGTTTATAGTAAACTTGGTCTGCCCGTAGGATTAGGCCAGTGAGCAAATAGGTATAGAAATACAGATTCATATGGATACATGCTTCTCAGCAGATCCTTTCAGTTCATTGTGGCTCATCAGGTACAGCCAGAGAGACCCGTGGGGAAATGGCTAAGCACTCTTCCAGCAAAACGATGACTTCATTGAACAACAAACCAGAGGACACCAGTTGTACAAGCACACACAATGTGTTAGAAATTGAAACAAACTCACATGGGCCTGTGCAGGGCTCAAGTAACTGTAGCTGATGGACCATTTGTGAAATGCAGTGATATTTGCTCATTGATGGACCCATTTTGGTTATTAGGCTGGAAAACCATCTACTTCCTGCATCCCAGTTCTTTTGTTTCATGGTTATTATTCAGGGTCCTTGCACAGAAGGTAATGGTGGGCTGGCCACCCCTGTGCACAGCTTCCCCAGCAGCTTGTCCTCTGCAGCAGCTCATATGGCTGGGACTTGGACAGAAGAGATAATGGTGGCATACGAAGTTGCTTTCAGCATCTTAGATTTTGTCTCTGCTAGGAATGTCTTGCTGATATTCATACTGGTATCACATTTGAGTGCAGACGTAGTTATACTGGGATAAATGCAAGTATACGGCTGTAACTCTTTGCTATCTGAGGAACATATCACCAGACCAGACCATACTCCTGATGGAATGGCCAGCAAAAATTCAAAGTGCACAGGCAACCTAATCATTGTGCTACTTTTAAAATAATCTACAAAAGGCTGCAGTCACTGACCTTGTTCTTTTGTTTAACCAGGCTAAACATAGTAAATCTGGATGAAGCCAAAATAAAAGTGGCTGAGTACCTTCTTGCACCTGATTAATGACATCTTTTAAAAATAATAACTTAAGGTCAACTGCTGTGATTTTTTCATGCATGGAAGATGTAAGTTTTAGCTGCTACAGGTGCTGGGACAGAGAAGATAGATCCTCAGAACTCATAAGGTTGTTTTTTAATTTATTTCCTACTTCATACCATGATTACTTGGTTTGCATAGAGTCTTCTTTTATTAACTTTTGTTGGGAGCAAATAATTTTCACTCTGATCATACTTAAGTAAACGTATTCTGAGCACAAGAAAAATCTCTGCTCAGACCCAAGCTTTCTAAATTTGAGAGTGCCCAGAACTAGGGATTTGACTTTGTGCCCACTTCTAGGGTGTACAATGGTATTTATCCCCAAAAGCTTTTTTTGCAAAACTTCTTTCCAGTATTTTATCGATAAAACAAAGTTTCTGTGATTTAAAAGCATATTTTCCACAGTTGTTTTCATCTGAGAGACACAAAAGATTGTGACTGAATAAGAAACATCACACCAGGCATACAACAGAGAAAATTACTTTCTTTAGAGAAAGAACTGTTGTACATAAGGCTGCTCTGAGAGTCAAAAATTATAATTTCCTACTGAAAATAAGTATCATTCCCCCTTTCTTACTTTACATTCTGTCATGCCCACTGTTGTCTCTCCAGTGTTACTGGAAAGGTCTCACTAGGTATTGTGGCTGCTACAGAATGGTCTCCTCTTCTTGGATACATCCAGATTACTTTGAAGTGCATCATGCAATCAAAAATAGATGTGCTTTACTCTGTGCTTGCGGATTTTTCCATTTAAAAGGAAAAATGTTGCTGTATGTATGCATGCTCGAAGTCAGAGACCAAAAAGCCTGGCTCATGTTTTGAGAACCCCTAAGGTAAATAGCTGTTATTTTTAAACAGACTTGACCTTCATAAAGATTGCTGAATTCCAAAAGAAAACTCATTAAAACCTCTGCCAAAGCTTTTCAGTGACCTCTAGCTGCTTCCTGAATCACCTCAGACTCTGCTAACACACAGGGTATTATCTGCCTCTCTAGCAGATTTGGAAAAAGCATCACTCTTTGGCTTATTCATTGCTGATCACAAGATTGAGTATCAAAAATAAGAGGCTACTCCAACAGTCATCAACTCAGTGTGCTGATATCTAAACACTTAAAAAGTAAGTTTGACTTTCATATGGCAGAAAACCTTAGAAATCTCTGAGTTAAGCCATTTACAAGTGCTGTGAGTTGGCTAGCCAGAATTCACTAGCCACACAAAAAAGCCATAACCAGCAAAATTGAACAGCCATTCCTCTTTCCTCTCTCCACAGATACTGCCCTCTCCATCCCACAGAGCTCTATTTCCAGTGGACCAACACAGAAGTCTTTGGTAAAGTTGGTAGTATGGACTTAAGAAAAACCATCAAAATCTGTATTAATAATCCTATTTGTTTCAGCTCATTTCCTTTGAGGTCAAAAGTTAGTAAGAGGTCCAAGGAGCTGGCTTAGACAGCCTTTAAAGATTTAAAGGTTCCCCAAATTTCTTTAATTGGGTCAACTTCAGTCTGTTTTCAGTCAGAAAGAAAACAAACAAAACCCAAAGACCAGAACTCAGGGATGACTAGAGACTAATATAGAGACAATTGGCTGAGGATGACAGATACAACAATTTCAAAATAGAGATGGTGAAAGACTTAACTTTTTTTCTTTTTTTTTTTTTTCTTTTTCTCCCCCCCCCCCCCCCCAAAAAAAAAAAAAACAAAAAAAAACCCCAACCAACCCAAACCCTAAAAGAAGCTACTGGAATAACAAAAGAGTGAGGTAAGTTCCTGGCCAGATTTTAGGTTCAAATTTTCTCCTTATATAGCTAAAGCTTATTATACCACACATCTGTCTTTGGGTAATGGGGGACATAAAGTGTACACTGAAAGCTGACAAAGCCAGGTTAGTTTATTTTCACAAAATATTATTTGAGACTGCTCTTGCTTATATGGAAATGTCAGTGAGTACCCTTCCTGCAAGTTTTATCGTTTCTTCCTTTTCTCCTTAAAATGAAAGCACTTTAAGGGTCTGCCTTCCAAACTTTTTAATATTATCATATTAAAAAAACATGCCAAGAAATTTATAGTGTCCACTATTCTGAATAGCAAACCTGGCAATATTTATCACCTGATATATTTGTTATTCTGTCCATCTGCTCTTGCACATATAAACTAGCCATAAAAATCAAGTAAATTCTCTAAGGTGAATGGAAGATTTTAAAGCCTGCTTACCCTCATATACATTTAAAAAAAATTATTTACTTCCAAAGTTCCAAATATAAAACCCCTACTTAAAATGCAGTCTCAAAAAACACAACTGGCAAGGTGGCAATGACAAGCAGAATGAAGTGGGAATAGAAGTTACAATGAGATTAAATATTGCATAAGAAAAAAGGCAGGGGGAAAAGTATTTGTAAGTGCCAAAATACCTGCCAAGTAACAGAGTATCCTTCAGCTGTGTTGAATTTGAACAATTTCCCATTGTATCACATCATCCATTTCTAGGCCACCTATAATTTTTGAGTTGGCTTGTTAAGTAAAACACACAACAACAACTCAGTAAAATTGCATAATTCCCTGGAAACATTTTCAGTTCCTTCCCTCTTCCTTTCCCCTTGCTGCTCTCCTTTAGAGAACAGGGAAACAAAATAAATTTAGAGCCGTGCTTTCCAGCAGAATGGTTAGCAATGAATATCAGGTTTTAAAGACCTGTCACCTGCATTTCTTTTTTTAGGTTCACAGAATTATATTTACTGCAGTAGTTGCAATGGTTGCCATTTGAAACCTGAAAAATTGTGGTAGAATCAGACTGCAGAGCATTAAACCTGTAGGATTTTAAAGGTGCTCTGCATGGAGGGCTGAATGCTGAAATATTTATTAGCAGCAAAACTTTGTATCGACTAAAGTATTTTTGTTTGATGATTTAAACTATCATTCAACGTTTATGGTGGACAAAAGGATTATTTCTATGCATTGCTCCTACTATTCCTTGTTTGGGTCTTTATCTATGTCCTGGTTTCGGCTGGGATAGAGTTAATTTTCTTCCTAGTAGCAGGCATAGTGCTGTGGTTTGGATTTTGGATGAGAATAATGCTGATAACACACTGATGTTTGAGTTGTTGCTGAGTACTGCTCATGCTAGTCAAGGACTTTTCAGCTTCCCATGCTCTGCCAGGTGCACAAGAAACTGGGAGGGGGCACAGCCAGAACAGTTGATCCAAACTGCCCAAAGGGCTATTCCATACCATGTGACGTCATGCTCAGTATAGAAACTGGGGGGGTTGGCCGGGGAGCAGCGATCGCTGCTCGGGAACTGTCTGGGTATGGGTCGGCGGGTGGTGAGCAATTGCATTGTGCATCACTTGCTTTGTATATTATTATTACTGTTATTATTATATTGTTATTATTATTATTTTACTTTATTTCAATTATTAAACTGTTCTTATCTCACCCCAGGAGTGTTTCTCACTCTTACTCCTCCGATTCTCTCCCCCATCCCACCAGGGTAGTGGGAGTGAGCGAGCGGCTGCGTGGTGCTTAGTTGCTGGTGGGGCTAAACCACGACAATCTGTTATCATAGTAATGGCATAGGAGACTGAACTACTTCCAACGGCTGTGGACTGCAAGTAATTCACCGAAAGCGTTGGAAGAGAGTAAATGCTGAGAATCCTGCAAGTGGGAAAAGAAAGAAAAAAAAAGGCACCTTTTTGGGAGCTTGTAATTAGCTCTCCTTTAATAGATGCTCACCTGATTGTTATTCTGTACTGATGCAGTGTTTTCTGAGGGGTTTGGCACTGCTGTGCTAGAAGCTACAGGGAAGTGTCATTCTTTGGTTCGGTCTGGCGAGATTTCAGGCTGGAAAGCAGTGAGTAACAGGATGGCAGGGCAAACCAGGGCAGGGAAAGCATGGGAGGGAATGGGCTCTTACACTAATATCACAGTGCAGGGCTCTCCAGCTCCTGAGAGCTGGTCATTCCAAATAAGAATTTGGAAACATGACCGAAGAACAGAGGCTCAGCTCGGAGCCATAAAAGCCTTTACATGTGTTTGGGGTATGCGTTGAAGAGGGAACTGATGCACGGGGCTGCTGCTGTGACCTGCCAGCTGAACAGCCCCGATGCATGCCGCTCCTAGACAGCTCTCAACCTGGCGGGCTATTATCCGCCTGTAATTTAATACACGCGTTAGTGAGAGATGACTTTTCAGGAGGGACTTGAAGGAGGGGAAAGGTTACAGGCTCGAAGAGACTTCCCAGGCTTAAGGTCTGGCACCGGCCCCCTGGTTCATTGCTCTTCGTACCTGCAGCGCATATGCACGCAGCCTGGGAAATGGAGATGGAGAGCTTTTTTGTCAGATGAAGCAAAGATATATGTCAGCAAATCGCTGTGGCTGTTCTTTAACAGCTGCTCCTGGCTACTGTTCCACCAGCGCTGTACTGAAATTGCTCACAGACCCCGCACCTCGGTGGCATTTCCTGAATACGAGCAGCAACTCAAAGGATCTAACATTTAAGTAGGCATGTACCAGCAGAGTGGTACCTAAGGGCAAAAGAAGTGACATCAGGTGAAAAGGGACAATCGTCTACTCTCTAGAAAAGACTAACTTTGGGACTGCCGATCATTGCAAGGTGTTGCAAATTCCCTGGCACATCCCAGCTTTACTACTGCAATTGCAACTGGACCAGTGCCTTCAGGGGAAAAAAAAGCTAAGACCCCTCATCTTATGTAACTTTTGCTGGCTGAGTAATTTCTATTTGTTTGAGCCAAGACCAACCATTATTCATAATGGAGCAACCGGCTGGTTAGTATTAGTTTCCTCCTTTTTTATTTACCAGACAAGTGTTTGTATGGCAAGTGGCATGCGTAAGAGTAGGGGGTACCAACCAAAGGGAGTGAAGAAAAGGTGTACCTATGCAATTCTTCACAGCACTGAAATGGGAATATTTTTTATTAAAGGTATAACTGTGTCATACAGCTTCATAGCTGTAACCAGTCCAAATGAAGGAACTAAGTCTTTTTCTACTGTCCTCTCTGCCACCATCATTTTTAGTTGGTTTCTTTTAAATAAGCCCATCCGCTTTCTTCCCCCAACATTTGGTGCAGCTTATCAACACACTTAAAGACTGGAAGAGCAGAAAAACATCACTCAGCATAACTGTCCTATTAACAGAAGCAATATAGTAAGGACAATACCTGTTTGGGAGAGGGTGAATTTAATATCCTACACTCTTATTTCCTGACTCCAGAAATGAATCTCCAAAGATTACACCCAAATCACTGGCAGTTCACTGGATTTTTGTATGTGTATTATTGTCAGCAAAAAGCAAAGTTAAATAAGTACTTGAATTCTGTGTCTGCTCCATTTTTGGTTCATTGATGAGATATTTACACTCTCAAATAGTATTTATCTTCTGTAGTCTTGTATTCTGTTTTTCTTTGCTAACTTGATTAGACCTGCTGTCTTGACCAAGAGAAACTAGAGCTTGGGGCTTGGAGGGGGAAGTGATGATGGTGTCTGTCCAGCTCAGGGTGATCTGGTTTTGGAAAGAAATCTTCTGCTGCACTTAAACTTAAAATGAGAAAGCTCCAAGCTGTTGGGCAAAAAAAGATTTTTTTTTTTCAAAGCATGAAGAGATATTTTGCAATATCTTGTTTCTCATTTCACAAAAATGTAATGTAGTAAAGACAGAATTTTGTCAAAGTATTTTTCTTAAATACAGTAATTTTATGAATAATATGCAAATGTTTGGTGAAAAAAATAAGAAACAAAACTCAAGTTTTTTACTAAAAACATGAAACATAATTTAGTTCCTGTATTTAATTTGAAGTTATTCTGTGAATTGAAACACTTTGGGAAATGTTTATTAATAATACTTTAAATGCTTATTAATAAGCTTTCTACACAACACTAGGGTGGAGACCAGACAGTTTCATTATTCTTCATATTTGAATACTGCCATGAGGGTAGAAGGATGAGCTCTTAGTATACATAGAGCTTTATGGAGAAAGGCACTTTTCCAAAATATGAATATAAATCCCATTTTAACAACTGGCAACTGAGCAATACAACCTGTATTAGTAATATGCAAAACACAGTAATCTGAAGAAAAATTTATTAGGCTTTAAATTGCCAATTCTTATCAAGGCAGTGTAAGCTTTATACTAAAACAAAAATAGCACTCTTGCATTTTAGATAGTGAATATCAATTTACTTACTTGGTTGCATCTTTCAAAAGTAGCATCACTTGCACTGTTTCAGGTTAAGATTAATATCCGTGCAGCCATTTGATTTCAAAACTTTACTATAGGCATATAACTATTTAATATTAAATTAAAGGGGATTATTTGGGGAATATGGATTAATGCATGTGGGGTCAGGAGCAAGGGAATCTGAATCTGAACTTTGCTTCTGGAATTAGAAGTCAGGAAGAAAATGGAATCAGGAGTTTTAATATAAAGCACTAATGCCTCAATAGTTTTTAAAACTGCAAATGCAATTTTTAATTCTTGGATGGACTTCACATGATATGTTAAAGCAATTTACCCCCACGCACCATGCTCTATATCGTCACCTGATGCATCCTTATTACTTCTCCAGGTATTAAAGGGGTATGATATGTTTTCATTTCATTAATCTTTTCTCAGGGGGCAGTGATGAGTTCATCCAACTCTCTACTCTCAAGACTGAAAATTCTTTTCAATTAAAAAATCATCTCCACAGATGGTACTGGCATTAGCAGCAGCCCATTCTGTCTACAACAACAAATATTAGGATATTTCAGGAATTACCCTATAAATCACTGGACATGGAATGATCTGCAGGATTAAAAAAAAAAAAAAAAGGGCTACCACAAGTTTAGATGATGAGAATCTGGCCCGTATGGTTTATTGTCTCTTCGATGTATCAGTTTCATCACTGTGTCTGGACAATTTAATTGCATGTTAAGGTGAAAAATTTAACAAAGCTATTAACTGCAAATATGTTATCCAAAATATTAGGATCACAAAGGTGATAATAGAAATGGTTTAAACTCAGGGAAAATTCTCTGTTAAAGGGGATTAAAGAGACCATTTATTGAATAGGATGGATTTCTTCCAACCCCCTATGTGCAGAAAGCATGCAATGCGTGAATAATTCATCCAGAAATTCTATCGTGAAGTTGTATCAGTTTCCACAGTAAAACCTGGCTGTGGAGGAGGAAAATACATCAACATCTGTGACAGGCCCTATGAAGAGACAGTTGCAAAGCCTTTCAGGCACCAGGAGCAAACCAAAATATAATAAATTCACCAAGTGTCAAATTTGTGTCGGCTGAATAATGACACCATATGTCTGGGTTGCCGTGTCACTGCAGGCTGCCCCACAAAAGCAGCCCCCACACCTCCCGTTCTCACCAACCCCCCTCCCCAAACCCCCCCATGGCTTTATAAAGTGTGCGTCGGCAGGGGAAGTGCTTCAGCTACCGTTTTCCACCCAGAAGATGGATAGAGATCCTCTTGATAAATATGACTCTTGGCTGTTCTTTCAAATCAGCGCTCAACCACATCTTTTTATCCCCATCTCAAGCTAGGTGAAACGGTCACTTCCAGTCCAACGCGGGCTCCCTAATTTATTGTCCGATGAAACAGAGGCATCCGGCCCTGAAAGGATGGTTAGCATTCCAGAAGAGGCAGGCTTTTCTCAGCCCGAGGGGCATGAAACAAAGTTTAAAACTGCAGTTGGAGTCGGCTGACTGGGCTGGTGGCAAACCATTGCTACCCCACAGGAGGGGCTGTTTCTTGGATGTAGTGATCTTCCCTGCAGCGTATAAAGCCAATAAGTTCTGGTCCAGTGCTTGTGCCCCAGAAAAAGGTGCTGACTGCACTGTTCCTACTGTCTGATCCCTGCTGGCAACTGCTAGACAAATAAAACAGGGGAGAGGAAAGGGGCGAGGGGTGGAGGGAACAGCAGGTTTTATGCCGTTAAATTGGGTTTGCCCTACATTGAAAAACAGGGACAAAGCAGAGGGCTCAGTATTTCCCTGAACTGTCTGTGCTGACAGGTGAAATCACTCCAGATGACATATTTGACTCAAATCCTTGGAAAAGCAACTGAACTTGTCTCCAAGTTCTGTTTCAAACCTCAGTTCCTCTACAAACTGCCTCACAAGCTGCCAGCTTGCATTTTGTTTTAGAAAGCTCTAGTTTTGTCATCAAGAGCCTCCCCACTCTAACACTGTGATTGCTGTTCCTCTTCCCGCAACCAGCTTGCCCTCGCTGGTACCTTTTACAAGTTTGTGTTTCATGAAATTCAATTTAAGAACTGGAAGTAAAAGATTTTTTGAGCATCGTGAAGGTGATCCAGAAAAAATAAATAAAGAACTAGTTATTGTGAAACAGCAAGCATATTACATGGGCTGGTGACAGAGATGGTTATGAGCTCTTAAGAGGATATCAACAAGCTATTATCCTCATTGCAAAATAGAAGAATATTAAATAAACAAAATGTGAGATCAGTTAGAATCAAACTTTTTAATTTCAGCAAAGTCAAACAAGTGTGAACCTATGCAGGAGGGAAGAAAAATCTAATAGGAACCTTTGCTGCCCAGCAAAATTCTATATTTTTGACATCTGGTCAGTGAAAATAATCCATAAATCCCTAAATACACTTGCTCTGGAGAAAGGGAAACAAAGTAAGTAGAAAAAAGCAAAAAAGAAACACCTCCTAGAACAAGTGAACTCCACTGTGGGTTGTTCAGTTACAGACATCTATCTGTCATCATTGCTTTTATGAACATCGGAATCAATGACAAGTCTGTCAATAAAAGGAGGGGAAAATGAAACCATGTCTTTAAAATAGAGGGGAAATATATTGTATATGTATATCTGCAGGCTGTCAAGCTAACATACACATGGAAAATGAAAAACAGAATGCCTTCTAAGGAGGTCATTGAAATGGGGAGGACAAAAATCATACCAGAATTGTTTTAGCTTGCACTTTTTGCTCATTTAATGAAGAACTAGAGATGTCTGAAAAAACTTCAGTTGCAAAAGAACAAAAAAATAAGTTTGATATTTGGTTGAAGATAAACTTATAATTTGCAATGACTAACATTTTAGACAGAAGTACGCTCTTCCTGGTTATTGAAGGGCTGGTAGGTTGCTGTTTGCTTTTGTTAACTGATTTTTTTGTGACTAATCAGAGAATAATAAACTATCTTACTAAGAAAATATTGGACCAATTTTTTTTTTATAATTAAATAAATGGAACTCTTCTCAAGATCTTCTGGAGTGTCCAGTGGAAAAGGTGGTAAGTGTAGGAGACCGGACATGGTGAGGTACGGTTAGTGAATTCTAGCAAGTTAAAAACCCTTCTGCTCTGTACCCAGCAGGCCATTCCAAGGACATACCTCTTAGAAATGTAAGTAAATGTCAGGTTGAATAGTGAAAGAGTAAAAGGCTGTCTTTTATCATCTCATTTTCACAGAGCAGTTGTGTGGCTGTGGGTATGTAAAAAAGAGAGATCAGATTTTGTCACACTGATTTGTTTTATTCCAGGTGAAGCATCAGGGATCTCTACACACTTGAAGCGTCAACACATTTGATCTATGTAATCCTTACTACAGGCTGGACTTACAGCTTGATTTTTCTAAGTCCTTGTGTCCGTAAGACTTGACTATGAAAATGGACATAGTAGCAGCTTGAACTAATTTAACACTTGATAATTTTAGGTTTGGCAGCAGAAGTAGTAATTTCTTCTCAGACTCTTCATCTGTCTTCTGCAAACCTCACTCAGCTCTACCTGATATTTTCCTGCTCCCTTGATCCAGTTCTTTTTCTTCTTTAGCTCCCACCTCTGTTTCTACAAGAACTTTCTCATTTTCTCTCCCAGTGCTTCTGCTCACACTGAGATGATAGAGGTTAGCCAGCTGCTCCCGAATGACCTCACTCTATTCTCTTGTCTCCTTGGCTTGGTCTCCAGAGAAGGTAAAGCCTCAACTGCAAAGACAACATCAAGGTTCATTCGATGTCTACAGCACTGGGGTCCTGAACATGGCAGAAGCCTTTCGAGTAGCGCACAATACATTTCAAATAAGTAGCAAAAGCTGAACAAAATGCAATACTATCATCTGTCTGTAAGAACTCTCAAAAGGGCCAAAAAGAGTGAGCTTCTCTTCTAAACTATTGCTATTAACTTTTTTTGAACATAGTCCTGAAAGTGGAGCAGGAATGAGGGAACCCACTGCTCTCTGGAAGAGTAGAAACAGTTGGAGATATATGGGGAAATGTATCTGTGAAAGTGACCTTTACCCCTGGAGCAGAGTGCTCTTTGATGCATAAATCTCAAGGAGAGAGAAGCAGAAGGGGCTTTAGCTGCTGATTAAACTCTTTTTCAGTAATAGTGGGACCAGACTAAAAAAAAGCCTGAGAGATGGTTTCTTAAGAGGTACTAAAAAGTCCTTTGAAGGAAAGAGAGTCCCTCAAAAAGGCTGAAGAAACCTCAGGTTAATGACTGACAGGCTCACTACGCTATATTTAGCTGAGGATAATGGCTAACAGATCCACTACATTTGTATATTTTTTTTTTTTTTAGAACAGATGTAGTCTGAACTCCCCCCATTACAACAGCAGGCTGATCTGTATCCTTCTCAACTGTTTCAGGGTTTTATACAGTTACAAAGTATTCAGGAGAAACCATGGGAATTTTACAGTGCTGAGATAAAGCTGTGTGAAAGTGCCTATACATCTCCACAAATATTTCAAAACTCAGAATCTCAGGAGACTCATTTTGCACTTAAAACTGACACGTGAAATTTTGTGAGCATGAGATTTTGAGCAAAAGTGATCCATTTTCTTCAGTGGGCTGCATACAAAGAAAAGCCACTGCACACATCCTAGTGGCCCTGCTAGCTGATTATCTGATTTAGGAAGGCTCTTAACTACTGCTTCCCCAAACCTTGTGTAACAAATTAGATGCAGCAGCAGCTTTCTGGGAACTGTATAATTTCCTTTACTCCCTGTCAAATTTCTCACAGACTTTCAAAGCTGATGCAGTCAGTCTTACGCATTTTGACTGCATTGAGACTTTATTTTTGTGCGTGCAAACATGTTTGCAAATACAGAGTTAATGGTAGGACTGGAGACCTTGGCATTAGCTTCAGTTCACCTTGCCTGAATGTCTGTTCTGAGGTGGAGGTTCTACACAAATACTCAAGAAAACAAATGAAAACACCAGTAAGCTGAATGCCAGCATTTTTCTTTGCTTGGCACTAAATAAAACAAGCATGGAAACATGATTGTAATGGAAAGTATTATGCGGTCATCTCAAGTGAAATACAAGAGTTCCCTGGCTATATAAGTCAAGGGAATTAAAGAAGTTAGTAGCCTGGAGCAAAGATGGGTGTAATCCAGACAGAGAGGCTTCAGACCCTTGATGCCACAGATGATTTTCTGGGCACTGTCTTCCACTTTAAAAAGTGATGTAAATGGAATGCGAAAATATTGGAAAATGCAATAAAATTTTGATCTCCACAATAATTATAAGTAACCAGATCAAGTCTGTCTTTTTAGATCATTTATATCCCCCTTCTAGGAACACGAGGCAAAAGGACACATGAAATTCATAATGTAACTCAGACAACCAAGGGAGGACTGAGTGTCGCAGCACGTGACATCAACAGTATCACAGGCTGAAATATTTCCGGTAGAAACAGAATGAAACTTTACTGGTATTCAGATATGACATACTGAAGCCACTAGTATTTCTCTTTGACTGCAGTTCCAAATCTGAAGAATATTTTCTAGGGGGGAAATATGTTTTTGTGGAAAACTGTGCACTTGGAGAAAAGGGAAAGGGAAAAGGAAGGAGAAAGGGGAAGGGAAAGGGAAAAGATTTTCTATTAACAGAGGTTTTTCTGCTGTCTCCATCTACTGCTTTGATGAATGTACTGATTATTTGTTATGACTGCTGTCCCATCTCCAAAAGTCGTCTTAGTACAAGGTCTATCTCTTTCACAGTTGTATTACAAACCAGATTTCCACTCCTTAAGCAGAGACAGAGATGTAAAACAGAAAGTTCAAATTCCTATATGGTCATCCAGTCTATTTTGCCAGAGTGCATTGGTTTTATATTATATTTATATTTATATATAAATAACTTCAATTTCACACTCAGTGTAACAAAAATGAAAAGAAGAAAGACTGTAGGTCATATAGCAGCACTGCTGCTTACAGCAATTCTAATGGCTTGGTAGGCTACTACAGTGACAAGCACAATGGACCAATTTGAACAGACTGCTCCCGCCAATTTTCAATAAATCAGATGTTGAGCTCTGAAGGAATAAACCACCGTGTATACCCTTGCCTATTCAGAAGTTCTGCCTGATATTTTGTTAGAGTGTTTCCTGGCTTTGCTTCTGTACTTTTTTTCTGAGGGTTCTGTTTCTCACTTTGCCCTAAATTGGAATTCTCTTCACGTTTACTCCCTTTTCATTCTAGATTGTTAAATGTCACCCTCCCATCCCCAGATTATTGGATTACTCATAGGAAGTGTCAATAAACAATTATAGACTTCATAATTGGTCATCCAGGCTAAAAAATACAAAACCAGTTTTTTAAATCTATTCTTATGTGTAGATCTCACCAGCTCCAAGATTATTCTAGAATGTATAACAGTATTGTAGCACAAAATAAGAGTATATGCATATTGAACTTACAGCTGCCATGTTAGGGTATCTAAAACATTTAAAATAAATATCCAAAGCATTAGTAAGCTGAACACCTCCCCCAACGCATTTTTTACTTATAAGATATTGCTTGCACTGTCGAAGAAATCCAAATATCTTTCAAAGATCTTCTAAAAATTAGACTTTACTTTTTGGTTTTAAATAGATGCTTTAAGTCTTTGATGCAGAGCTGCCCCCTGTTTTACCTGTAGCAAGAGCAGAAAACCTGTGTGGACCAGAAATCACCTCTAGGCATCAAACCTGCAGCCTCAAAAACCACTAAATGAGTTTCTTTTTCTTTCACACATCCCTTCTACACAGAAAAATATTTAAAGTGATGCCAGAAAGAAGATGAGCTACCTTGTAAACTCTTGGCTACCGAAGCTCGCCCTGGAGTCACAAGCCCATTGTTTACCTTTCCTTTTGAATCCTGGGAAAAGAATATATCAAAGTATTTCAGGCTGCCAGAACTTTGCACACACACAGACACTGGCATTGTGACAGGAAAAGCAGATGAGAAAAGATGTCTAGGCTTAAATATCATACTCTCCCCTGAGCTCTTCTTGGGAACTTGAAAGCTAGCCTGCTTCAAGCTAATGATTAAAAAATCTTGCACAAAAATGGAAGCACTCTATGACTAACCTACTCTTCCTTCTCTGAAGGTGCTGGGCCTGACATCACCTGGCATTTCTTCACCCAAATGATAACGGGAAAAGACCTGAAATGGGCTGTTTGGTTTTCCTGCCCATGTTCAGCTCTTCCTTATGGTTTGCCATTGTCCAGTGGAGGAGAGAGCACCAGTTTGCAGCATATACTTTGCTGTATAGCAGAGAAAGTGAGTAATTTTCTAGGGTCACATACTGATTTGCCAAATGGACATAGATCCATTCTTTATCAAAAGGTGTGGCACAGCTCATCATAAACTGTATAGCTCCACTCACAGAAATCCTAGCTATAATGCTGCCATTTTTTTCAGGAAGACATTCCCATTTCCTCTGACCCTACAAGTATTGCTTTTGGTCTCTACTCACTTTTCACCTATGTCTTGCCTGTCCCCAGGTAAATATTCCACTTTATCAGGGGAATCCCTGTGCTTCAAACCAGTACGTTTTGACCACCTAAAACTTGTGTCTTTCAGATACTGCATCAAATGCCTTCAGATAGCCATGGGTATAACAGTCTTGTACTTCAGTTGAATTGAACTAATTATGCAGTTTAAATGAACAATTTGACAGCTCCTCTTTCTCTGTGTAAATAATGGCCAAAGAAGCCAAGCTCCCTGAAACAAAGACACCGTATTTCCTGTACCATTTCTGTGTATCAGAAGTTTTCCCCTAGGTTACAACCCTGAGATGTCCAAGACTTAAAATAATAGCATGATCTTAATCCTTTATATGTTCCAAGTATATGTGGTATGTTGTCAGGCTGAACGGAGCAACAGTTCTGGCTTATTTAAAAAACTGTTCTACCACAGCTTAGAAATACCTCTGTACTGAAGAAGGAAAAAGACACCCCACCAACACACACATTTCTCTGTTCTGAAGTACCAGTCCCTTCTCTCAGCAGGTTCCTTCACAAACACAGAAATTGGGCAATGGCTCTAGCTTCTCAGGTTGGCTTCCAAGGATAGTTAAGCAATTATCTTTTGTTTTTAAGGCTAACCGACACAACCCATTTGGCCCTTTCTTATATAGACTATGTAGTGTCTGGGCAACAGAAAGACTGCAGCGACATATAGGTGCAATAGTAAAAAAAGGATAAGGCATAACAAGGCAATAATGATATTCCACATTATGAATATTCCATTCACTCACCCTCGTCCCTGCCATAATGTCCTTTCAGAAGACCACCCTGTCACACTGTATAATAAGGTTTTCCCATCATTCCATGGGATTTCTCTTTACTTAAACAACATAGCATCTTTGCATTCCAGATGTTCCCACTGAAAATCATTTCAATAGTGTATTGAAGGTTAAACTGTTCCAAGATGTTGGCAACTACCAACTGAAATTCCAGTAACACACAATTTTAACATCAAGATCCTCTGTTTGAGCAATCTCTTTGCTCTGGGCTATATCCCAGCAACACCCTTCTCCATTGTCCTAGCAGCAGAAATAGGAACTGTGAACATGCAAAAACCTTAGGGACCAAATGCCTCTGAGCAACCAGTTCCCTGTTCTATGAGGGGACAGTGTTTGCAGATGTTGTTCCTACGAGGCCACCTGTACAAATTGCATGTGTCTCCCCAAGCCTACAGGTCTGCCTGTGAAGGTGAGCTCCACCACGAACAAGGGTTTTTTTATTATGAAGAGCCTTTGTTAAAACGTGTTGCATTTTGACTACAATTTTGCCTGATACAGGTAAATTAAAAATAAGTCTACAGGTATTTGCAAAGGAGTATGATTTCAGGTAGTTCAATATTTGTTTGTGTCAGAGACTGACTTATCTCACTCTTCAGTATTATTTCCAGCATCCCTTCACTTCTGCATCAAATATGAACTGAGTTTCAAAATGCAGCTCAAGTGACTGTAAGGCCATTTTAGAGCCATTTTTACTCCTGCAGATTCCCAGCACAGTTAGGGAGTAAAGTCCGGTTTTCCTCTTCTACCCCAAGCCACATAATAGTTTTGGTAACATAGAAATAGATCTTCTGTACTACTAGCATAGCCCTGTGAAACTTTAAGTCTGAATATGACTGGGGAGTTAACCAGATCTATACCGCCGACATTTTCTCTTGTCAGTGGAAATTCCCTCTGTGTTGAGCGCGCACCTGAGGTAGGTGACCTCTTTCTGAAAGAGCTCACATTTCTTTGGATCCCGTTTCCAACTGACGTGCTTAATCTTATCACAACTATCTGTGAGTTCATCAGTTCATTCTGGAAATGGTCTGTGTGCACCAAATTCTCAGCCAGACACATATGCAAGCAGGAGACACGTCAAGAAATAACTTCTCTGGTAATGTCATAGAGGTCCTAGGAGAATCACACAAGCTAAACCCAGAACTCTCACCCTGATAACACTCTTGTCCCCACCTTTTTGATCCACTTCCACCTGCTGAAAGGCACCTTTCAGAACAGATTTTAAAAAATGTAGATGAAACTGCTAGACCTCAGCCTAACTCACCTAGGTGACAAAAGGTAGGATCTTTAAGATACACTGAATTATTTAAAAGCCAAACAGTTCTGGTCTTGGTTTTGTTTTTTTTCTTTGAATAACTGGAACTGTGAGTGAGACCCCACAACTGGTTGAAAGAGTAGTTATGCTTGTTTAATACCATAAAAATCTTCCTCAAAATGGTAACCATAAAGATGTCTACATGATCATACCTGATATTGCCTCACCCCACCAAATAAAACCCACATCTCTGTTGTGTTTGGAGAACAGTTTCCTTTTCTTCATGCTTTCAAATATTTTCATTGCACTCCATTTAAATGTACAGCAATGCCTGAAACTGCTCCAACAAAAACTCAGAGTCCACAATCTCTCCTTATCCTGTAATGCTTTCCTGGAGCCAACAATTACTGAAATTACACAACTTGCCACCGTGGACCCATTCTTTATCTGTTGTTGTTTTTTAAGAAATATTTAGTAACGGAGCACAAACTAGATCCTACTACAAGCCCACAGTGGTGCTAGCTGCTAGAAATTCCCTCCACATTTATTTACTTCCAAGCCATTACTCTGATGCGGTGATAAGGATGACTACATTCAACACAGATCAGACAAGCTCCCATCCACAATTCAACTTCGGCAAAGCAGTTGTTCCAACCAAGCCGCATGGTTTTGGGGTTCCCATAATGCTTTTATCAGCAGATGTTACAAAATTACATGTGTGATGTTTAAAAGAGTTTCGTAATGCATTTAAGCTTTAAATTACCAATATGCCTCAACCCTGACTGAATTTTAATGTATAGTTTTGTAATAACATTGCCAAGATCAACATTTTATTACTTGCATATTTACCTATTCCAGTTATAGTTAGGAAAAACTTTGTTCCAATTTATCCCAACCCAATACAACTTTCTTTCCTCGCTTGTTCCCACCTTATCTTAGTATATCTTTTATCTACCTGTTTCCATCATGGAAACAATATGGACAAGGTTCAAATTATATTACTGGAATTATTATTAGATTTGTTCTCTTTTTTTGCAATCCAGAAGTATTTAGCAAAAGCAACAAAAGAATCTCTGAACAAAAATGGTTAAAGAACCCTTTCCTGGCTCAGGAACTTGTTTGAGCTTGCTAAGTTAATAGCTCACAATGATTGAGCTATAACAAAACCACTTCGTCCCTGAGACAACAGAAATTGTGAGATAAACTCTGGAAACAAATCAAGGATTTTTGTGGGGAAACTCATGTGGTCCTGTGGAGCAAGAAGACTTGTAGGAAATGTCTTTGAAATCAAAGTTTATGAATCACTAGTGTCTATAAAAATTGCATGCAGATGTTATAAAGTGCCCTTTCTGTTTTGATTGCCAAGAAGGTAAACTGGAAACACAGCAGTTGTAAAATGAAGGCAGTGTTATATACGTAGAGGAGAAAAACTGTTTTTTGTTTTTATTTGTATCGTCTGTTGATGTAACTTTTGGAGCTGATATCAAAATACAGATATAACAAGCTACCTCTTGATTCAGGTTAGCCCTTCTGTGTATGTGCTATGCTCTACCATTTGCTCATATATACAGTTTGAAAGAGTTCCCATCAGCATCTCTGATCCTCTCCAAAATGTCAATCTACTTTGTTAGAACAGCATTAAAACCTCTTCTCAAACCTTTGCACTGCTTAGTGACTTCTTCTGATTGTTGGGGTTTTTTTGCCTCCTTACTTTTATTTACTCCACTATGCTTGGGAAAGACTGTACCACTTCCTTTTACCATTCTTTTCCTGGAAAAAATAGCCAAGTGGTAAAAATTTCAAAAGGTATTACAGAAGCCAGGGATCGTGCCTGTTTTCCAGCCATGCTCCTACAACTTATACAGAGATTCAAACACTCTGGAAAAGTCCTTATCTGGATGTAGTAATACTTAAAAACCCCTGAGTTAGCTGGTGACACTAGCCTGGGGAGTGCTGAAACAGTGCAAAGCATCTGTAACGAGCACCAGGATTTCCCTCTGTTGCCATTTGTTAGCCTAGCTGGCTGTTACTGAGTGCCAGGCACACTGATATTGTCCGCAAATGTTATAAAATGTCTTCCCATAAAAACTGATTCTGCAGAACTAGTCTAGTATCCCTGCCTGATTACTTTTAGCAAGCCTAAAGATATTTCTTCAGTTGGCTATAATAGATCTTCACTTTTCTCAGTTTTCTGGGTCACATGTTTAGGAGATGGGAATCATCCTGAGAGCTCAACTTTTAGTCTGAGTTCAAGAAACTTCATGGGAATATATTTCAGGACAACAACACGAAGAACAAAGGTATATTGGTTTCATAGTTATGAAATTATTTTTTTCTATGGCAGAAAGAAGGAAGGGGAAGATACATCTTTCCTTTGCTTTGCCCCTCACATGGATGGTTGGGTACATCTGAAAATAAAATCTGGCTGGGAAATAATTCACTGAGTTTAAGTAAGTGATGAAACAGCATGATGTATAGACTTAAACAAATTGTTCAGGCCTGTGCACATAACACTTCAGATATCTAGCAGGACATTAAGAAATCTGGACTTCTTACCAAATAAAAAATATGCTCTGTATTACTAAACCACTCCCCTGAGCATCTGTATCAAAGATATTGCTTTAAGACTCCCATTTTCACTTATGTCACTGAATGTTGTGCTGTACAGAGGGGAAGAAGTTAAGCTCAGCATTTCCTGTCCTTGGTTATTTTTGGAAAACTGAGGTAATGTATACATCTGTGAAACTGCTGCATCTATACAAAGCACTTTGTGCCAGGCTGCTGTAGTATTGTGTTCAGAGGGAGCTGAAGGCAAGGGTCGAAGCAGGTGATGGTCTCAGGGAGCCCTCCATCTGGCGTTAAGTGTGAGTGAAGAGGGCACAGGTGATGGTGGAGATAGAATCATAGAATCATAGAATCATCTAGGTTGGAAAAGACCTTTAAGATCATCCAGTCCAACCATTAACCTACACTACCAAGCCCACTCTAGACTAATCAAGGGTAGACCAGACTAAACCATATCCTGAAGTGCCACATCTACCCGTTTTTTAAACGCCTCCAGGGATGGTGACTCCACCACCTCTCTGGGCAGCCTGTTCCAATGCCTGACCACCCTTTCCGTAAAGAAATTTTTCCTAATTTCCAGTCTAAACCTCCCCTGGCGCAGCTTAAGCCCATTTCCTCTTGTCCTATCGCTAGCTACTTGGGAGAAGAGACCAACACCCACCTCACTACAACCTCCTTTCAGGTAGTTGTAGAGAGCGATAAGGTCTCCCCTCAGCCTCCTCTTCTCCAGGCTAAACAACCCCAGTTCCCTCAGCCGCTCCTCATAAGACTTGTTCTCCAGACCCTTCACCAGCTTCGTTGCCCGCCTCTGAACACGCTCCAGCACCTCAATGGCTTTCTTGTAGTGAGGGGCCCAAAACTGGACACAGTATTCGAGGTGCGGCCTCACCAGCGCCGAGTACAGGGGGACAATCACCTCCCTGCTCCTGCTGGCCACAGCATTCCTGATACAAGCCAGGATGCTGTTGGCCTTCTTGGCCACCTGGGCACACTGCTGGCTCATGTTCAGCCAGCTATCTACTAACACCCCCAGGTCCTTTTTGGCCAGGCAGCTTTCCAGCCACTCCTCCCCAAGCCTGTAGCGCTGCATGGGGTTGTTGTGACCGAAGTGCAGGACCCGGCACTTGGCCTTGTTGAACCTCATACAGTTGGCCACGGCCCATCAATCCAGTCTGTCCAGGTCCCTCTGCAGGGCCATCCTACCCTCGAGCAGATCGACACTCCCACCCAATTTGGTGTCGTCTGCAAACTTACTGAGGGTGCACTCGATCCCCTCATCCAGATCATCGATAAAGATATTGAACAAGACTGGCCCTAAAACAGAGCCCTGGGGAACACCGCTCGTGACCGGCCGCCAACTGGACTTAACACCATTTATCACTACTCTCTGGGCTCGGCCACCCAACCAGTTCTTTACCCAGCGAAGAGTATGCCTGTCTAAGCCGTGAGCTGCCAGCTTCCCGAGGAGGATATTATGCGAGACGGTGTCAAAAGCTTTGCTAAAGTCGAGGTAGATGACATCCACAGCCTTTCCATCATCTACCAGGCGGGTCACCAGGTCATAGAAGGAGATCAGGTTGGTCAAGCAGGACCTGCCTTTTGTGAACCCATGCTGGCTGGGCCTGATCCCCTGGTTGACCTGTACTTGCCTGTGGAGTTCGCTCAATATGAACCTCTCCATAATCTTCCCCGGCACCGAGGTCAGGCTGACAGGCCTGTAGTTCCCCGGGTCCTCCTTCCGGCCCTTCTTGTAGATGGGCGTCACATTGGCAAGCCTCCAGTCATCAGGGACCTCCCCTGTTAACCAGGACTGTTGATAGATGATGGAAAGTGGCTTGGCAAGCTCCTCTGCCAGCTCCCTCAGTACTCTTGGGTGGATCCCATCCGGCCCCATAGACTTGTGAGCGTCCAGGTGGCATAGCAGGTCATTAACTGCTTCCTCCTGGACTATGTGGGCTCCATTCTGGTCCCCATCCCTATCCTCTTGCTCAAGGGCCTGAGTACCCTGGGGATGACCGGTCTGGCTGTTGAACACAGAGGCAAAGAAGGCGTTAAGTACTTCAGCCTTTTCCTTGTCCTCGGTGACAATGTTCCCCCCCACATCCAGCAAAGAATGGAGATCCTCCTTGGATGATGGCGGAGATGGCAGTCATGCAGAGCCCAGGAGTGCAGGCCTTTTTTTCTTTTTTTTTCCTTGTTGGCCTCCATTTCCACTGAGTGAAGAGGCAGGGTTTGGAACAGCCTGGGCTGTTTTCCAAGATGGTTTTAGTGATGTGTTTGAAATAGTAATAGTTTCACATTTTCTTTGCTTGCACTGTCTACTTCAGCTTCCCAAAGCTGAAACTTTGTGCTCAGTTTGGACATAAGAGGCAGGGCACAGGGAGAAGTACTACAGCATGAGTCAAATTGGAACAAATTGCATCAGTATTAAAAAAAGGTCACCTGTCATTTAAAGTTCATTATTATTTTAGAAGGAAATGATTTACAGAGCTGCAAGTGAGAAAAAAGCCTTCAGGGCTTGATTTCTAAAGGAAGAAATGTCTCTCACAATGAGGGACAGCAGCTCCCCTACAGCTGCAGAAATATAGTGCCCTAAAACATACAGCCTGAAGTGTGCATGGGTTTAGTTCTCATCTCACCAAGTATGTTTCTACCCATGTTCTCCAAGATCACTATCCAAAACTCCACATGACCCAAGAGAGCTTTTCCAGCCCTGTGACTCTTTATGGCTGAGCTTGTGAGGATTGCGATTCCTTTCACCTGCACCCCATCACCAGGTTGTCTTAAACTACCTGAAAAGAAGTTATCCCAATCGCCTCTCATCCGTACCCTGAGGCATGATGCTTTTCCCACTCTTAGACAGAGTCAGATTTTCTGTTTGTGATGGAAGACAATGACTGCTAACACAACCAACCTCACAACCCCTACATTAAACACCTACTTAAACAACTCATATTTTACTCTTCAGTTCACAGTGGTTCACCATTTCTTTCCAAAGAAATTAAGGTTGCTTCTGCTTGTTCAAATCTTCCTGGTATGCTCCAAAAACTACATGTAAACTCTTAGACATGCACCCTTTTTTTTCCTGAATCCTGACTACATGAGTAGCATCTTTACATTTGCATGAGCGTGTGTTGAAAATCAGACTTTCTGAAGACATGTGTCTTTCTGCTAATTCTTTTGATTTCTTTCTGTTGTGGCCAGAGCCCAAGAATTAATTTCTACTATTATCAGGTGTCACCTTCAGCTACAGTTTGAATCCAATGAAAGGCTCTACAAAATGTATCGCAAAGTGATTTTCCTTCCACAGAGGAAAAAGGTAAGTCATTCCTAAATTCCAACCATGGCTAAATTATCTGATGTTGGCAGTGATTCAGAGACAATCCACAAACAAAATTATAATCACTACGCCTTCAGTTTCCATAGGTCTGGCCAGAAAGGATTTTTCTCCCAGACCTTATCCCATTTAATCTTGTTTCCTTTGTCTTCATCCTTTCACTCTCTTCTTCATACTTAATTTCTCACGCTCCTCTCTGAGTCATTTTCTCAATCTCCACTTTGGTTTCCCATTCCAATTACCATCCATCTGTTAATAACACTAGGTGCAAGAAAATTCCACATGAATCAGATTTGGCTCATGTTTTAGGATTTTTTTTTTCTTTTCTAAATAAAGCTTAGATAGGAATTGGAGTCTGAAGTACAGATACTAAAACCTGAGTGAATGAATTTTGGCTCCTACATCTGTATTTTGGAATCTAAATAAAAGTGGTTATTCAGTGATTTTGAATATCTGCAGCTGAAGTGTTAGGTGTTGCATTTAGACATTCACGTATAAAATGTTTTCAACCGCAAAGTTTAAACATTTATGGTGGCTACAATCTTCTGTAAGTGAACCACTAATCTTGTCTAGAAATAAATGTTTCATACCAGTAAAGTTTGAAGTGCCACATTCCAGTCCCAGGAAGGCTTTTATTCCACCCCTTGAGTAGGTTGCAGGAGCAAAGAAGAGCAACAGTGCATTTTCAATTATTTATATTCTAGTCTGGTCTTTCATTCCTTTACATCAATGTAATAAAGAATTTTTTAAATAACTCCATTGATTTTTAGAAATGCCAATGCTGGTATTTGAGGTTAAAATGAGGCTGTATCTTCATTTAAGAGTCAGATACTGTTTGAAGAACCCCCCTTGACAGTCTGAATCACATTACTTCCAACACAGACATACTCCAGAGCAAGGCTACTGCAGTCACCTAGGGTGTTGGACCCATCCAAACCTGGTCATGGTATGGGAGCAAAGGTCTAAGAAAGCTGATCCAAATCAGGGTGCAGAGAAAGGTGACAAAACTCCAAACCTGTTTGGGAGTTTGGCTCTTTCCCATACAGATTTAGCTCTCTCTTTCCTTTATTATTGTTTGTTTTGTTTAAGAATGGAGGTAGGAGAAGTGAAGACCATGGCCACTTACCAGAAGCCAGAGGCACTGCGTAGGCTGACACCATGAGTTACTAGCAGATTAATACAGATCGAGACCTACTGACTCATGGCACCATTCTGCTGCAGAGTGGATCTTACTCCCCCTAAATTTCCACTGTGCTCTTAACCTTACAACTTCAGTTTGAGAGCATTTGGTCCACAGTGTCAGCTACTTGCCTTTCTCCCTCTTTGTCCCCAGGATGAGAGGAATTTAAGCAGAAACAATGGAGTTCTAATGATTTATGGGTAAGGTTACAATAAATGTTCAATTACTTCGCATTTTTAACATTTCTTAAGGACTTCAGCATAGGTACACGTGTGCAGCCATAGCCTGAGAAGTAATCTCAATAATGCCACATCTCTCATATTGTTTAATTAAGGTGTTTCTTAGCTAAGATAATGACATAAGAGTTCAAAAGGAGCTGCAAGAGCCTAATTAATAATAATCCCCATTCCAAAGAGTATACAGAAATTTGGGAAATTAGTATGAAGAGAACTATTGGTCTTTCTAATCCATCTTTTTTCTTTGGACTGCTATTCATTAGCCATGCCCCCAAGTGCTCTCTACTCACTGCTGTCCAACTCCACGCTGTTTGAATCTTCATCTTTTGTTAGACTTTTCAATATCCTAATTATGTTTTCAAGTGAAAAATCTCTCACTAAACCCCAACATAAGCTTCCTTCTCATTTCTTATTGCAAGTCACAGTGGAAATGAGACAATGGCTATTACAGACTTAGCCCTTTTTTATATGACATTTGTTACATTTAAGGTTTCCTGTCAGCACCATTTTTCAGGCTACAGACATTCAAGCTCTGCAAAACAAGCAATGGCTCTAATATAGCCTAAGGCAATTGCAGCAAGGGAGCTTCAGTAAGCACCTTTAGGGAAGCTTTTACATTTGGAATTTTCTTTAGCTTGATGCTAATTATTTAATTATTAATCACTTTATGTTTTTTAGACCAGCTAGAGGAATATGGACAATGAAAACATATCTAGTACCAATGGCTATGTGGGTTTTATAGTGCTATTTGTAAACATGGAGTTTTGGTTTCTAGATCCAATCTCTCTCTCTGAACTAGGGGTCAAGATACGAGTGGGGAAAAAAGTAGGCAAATCGCTTTTTTCCCCTATTAAAAGTGATGAAGAACTTCCTTGTACAATTTAAATGACATGTCCATGGTGGTATGTGAAAGATTGGCTCCCCACAATACACTTTTCTTTGTAAACATCCTGTCAGCATGCTTCAAGGAGTTCTGAATTGTCTTATCTCCGCCTCAAGGGGAAAAAGTCAGTTGTCTTTATAATCCTGTGTTTTAGGATGTTTTAAAGGCTGATCTAGTCTATGAGGAGAGGCACTCTGTGGCACATTCCTTAATCTGGGTCCCAGTGATGGCTGCATTCACAGCAGAGCACATGCTGGAAATTGATGGAGGTCACTTCTGGGCTCAGCACCTCTGAATAGTAGGGCATGGGAAGAAGGTTAATATCTGCTCAGGTCTTCTCCTGAAATGGATTTGCAACATGCAGCCCAAAATATTCAGACCATGGAAGTGCTCCTGGGGTCCCCCAAAGCAGTCATAATTGAAGCATAGCATTTAAAACTTCTAACAGCTGCAAGTAGGAACGTTAAACACTTCCAAAAACCATGTTGCATTTGAAAAAAAAAGAACTGCCTCTCTCCAGCCCTACTAGGAAATCACTAAACCTTTAGTACTTTTCTCTTGTGTGCATGCCATCAGATGCAAAGTATACACAGGGGATTAGTAGGTGACAGCCTCGGGAATTTTGAAATGAAGTACGGAAGGAGTAAATTAAATTCCCAAATGCTATGAGATGTCAATTTAATCTGTTTCCTTAGAATATTGCAATATGAAATGCTACAACCAAATCAGTTGTTTATCAGTACTATCAGTATTTTAACAGCTGTAACACGCTTGATTGTCAGGACTCATGTGGTGGAGGGGTCTGGTTGACATGGTCCCTACTCTTAATGAAGTAAATATATTACCATGTGATCTGAGAACCTCATCATTCTGCATATTTACATGGACCTCTTGTCCAAGTAGTCAGCCCATGTTAGATTTTGTGCACATACATAGGCCCTTGGCTAGGATTATGGTTATATTGTATTTTTGGTTTTGTAGAAACCATGGTTTCTGTAACAGCAAATATAAACTGACAGGTACGTTCCCCGACTGGCATGCCTGGATGAAGTTCCATGTCATAAGTTCATATTGGGACCAGCTCTAATAACTAACAGCATAAAAGTCTTAAAATATCATACAAAGCTAGATGACAAATGCTTGGCCTTCTTCCACAAGTTGGTAAAGGGAAAGCTATAGCTTTCTAAGCCGTCTTTCTTGGATAACTCACCAGTCCGGACATTCCCCAAGCATTTGATCCAGGCTAAAAACATTTGTTCTTTGCTTTGTTCTGATCACTATGACATAAACATATCATGAGCCTCTTACTAGATCCCAGGAGACGAACTCTTTCCATTTCCCCAAACCAGGATAGGAGCCTTTCTTTAAAGAGCAGCCAGCAGACAAACCACATGGGACTTGAGAAGGTGACCTTTCACGTGCTTTGGCAAATACAACCTCCCAGCATCCTTTCCCATACAGGGTTAAAAGCTCTTAGGATAGTTACCTCTTTTAAGAGATATATCTGTGACTGTCTCAACAATACTAAGCTGGTAAGATAGGAGACTGATGTAACTAAACCAACAGAAAGTTTTAACAGTTGCCCAATAAAATGCCATGTGAGTTCAGAAGCCTGGGACAAGAATTGCAGTGAGACTTAAGCAATTCTGACTGACTTAAGATGACTCTCTCTGATAAACGGCATCCCTAGTAACTTGCACTCTTTTTTCTTGTGGATTGTTATTAAAAAGAGTAATAGGAAATAATAGTAACAAATATTTGTTGTTTAATATTTAAAATAAGAAATGTTTTTACTATTTGTTGTCTTTGGGAATGGAATTATAAGTGTTCACAGGCAACACAATCTTTTTGAAAAATGTCTAAATGGACGGGGCCAATATGTCCTCAGTGTTTGAACATACTCAGATGTCTACCTGACGTCCCTCTCTGCCTTCTTGAAAGTCAATACAGCGAACCAAAAATGTATTCTTATTTTGGGACACAAACAGCTGAACTCAACAGTCATTCTCAAAAGTGATCTTTACACCCCTCCTTGATACCACAAAAACAACCAAACTGTCAGTGGGGCCCCAGAAAAAAATTCATTTGGGCTCAGTTTGTCATGGGCGAAGACGCTGTAACCCTGGCATGACCCACAGCCCAAAGTGACCTGGGGAGGTGATGGGAGAAGGGAGAAGTGGGATGGCTGCCCTGTATAGCAGGACAGCTGCAGTTTTCTCACACAGCACAGGTGCGATTATCCCTGCCACGCTGGGTCGTAAGAAACAGGCACGCTGCCCCATGTCAGCTCAGGTGCTGGGCCACAGCCAAAAAGACATGCATGGTCCTGAGCCACAGCCGGTCTCCTGCTCCTGAAGCCCACACGCCAGATGCAGCTGGTGGAAATAAGGGCCAGATGTGTGAGGTAGATGCATAAAACATGTGAGATGGCCTGTCTGCCAAAGCCCCACTCCCATTAATCCACGCTATGTAAATCCCTCAGTAAATCCACCTCAACCATGGCAGCCCAAGCCTGCTTCCATCAACGCTGATTGCCCCTGAGCTCGGCTGCCCTGGCAGCACGGGCAAGCCTTTGGGTGCCAACCACACTGCACACCTGTGTCATCCTCCCTGCATGTAAAACAGGAGCAGCTCCCAGGGAGGGGAAGGGGAAGAGAACAGTCACCACGTCCTTGGACCCTAGAGCTGCCTCTATATACAGCCCTCGTTGAATTTGTTCTGTACCTGTGGCCATAGCTGGCTCACTCTGGTCAAGCAGTTAGAGGACCCATCCATGGTCTTGGAAAACAGGGGTCACCTATACATCTCTTTGAGGAGAAAGTGGAGTTGCATGTCCTTAAACAAAAACCATGAGCATAACTTCTGCCCATCTACATCTCTTGATAGTCATCCTAAACAAAAATAATATCCTAACAGTAGTCTGAGTGTTGGCTTAGGAACCAGCAAATCCTGTACCTTAATCCTACTATCCTATTCAGCTGTTATGTAACTATGATACACTCCATTCCTAAAATACAGAAAACACATTTTTTATTTTCCTAACTAGTAAAATCACAAGGACTATTTTCTAACGTTTATACATTGATTTGAAGTCAGTCTCCACTTCTTCTTGGAAGTCAGTTTTGTTGCTAACTCAGATGAAGGATTAGGCTGTAATGAAACTATATTGTCTGTATTTAGATTGTCACCAGACATACAGTAGGGTCTATTTGGACTTTTTCTACATTTTACTATTTTAAAATCTTAAAATATGAAGGTTAGAAAGTGGCCTTTCTTTTGAAGTCTTCACTACCTCTGTTGTCATAGGTCTCTCTTACTATTATTTATGTAGCAATAGCTATACTGTCACATAAAATCACACATATAGAATGCACAATATAGATTTTTCTTTCTGTTACTGTATATTATATTCTCTTCATTATAACAAAACATCTCTTCCTTAGATGACCCTCAAGAGAATGTGAACTCTGTGCTGTGATCTGAAGGGCTTGCATTATACATTTGCCTGGAGCTTTCATTATTAATGGACCCTCCTTGAGCACCTCTTAGCTAACTGACATTCATTTGAGACCACTGGATTCCTAAACTTCCCTGACCTTGCAGCATTAACTCAAGATTCATGGTCTTGAGTTGAATGGATAGATCAAATAAAATATTTTTATTATGAGGTCTCAAAAGTTGCTAACCTGACAGCAAAATAGACACAATAAAATTGTATTGAAAAATGTTACTCTAGAACAATATGCATTTATATCCCAGTTTACATTTTTTTTCTATTATTTCAATTAAAGGAAAACAATAATTTAAATTGTTTTCAATTAGAGTGAAACTTTTACCATGGTGCTACTATTTTAAAATAAATATAAGTATTAATTTAATTATATTGTGTTTGTAGTCGAATTTGCATAGAAAGGCTTTTAAAAATTATTTTCATGAGTATTTGAACAATCAAATTAACATCACAGGTTTTTTTACAGTAGCATTGGTCTTTGACAGCTATAATATGTCAGTCAGTACAACCGTAATATGAGACTCTGGTAGGGATAGGTATTGGATTTGTTTCATGTCAAGGCTTCCTTCAGATTTTTCCATAGACTCCCTGCTGAATGGTTTTTCTTTTTAACCTGTCCTGAACCTCTCCTGTGTTTTGAGTCACTGACTCTAAGCACGTTGTTCCTTTGTTTCTGGCACTTGGAGAAGCAGAATCTGAGAGGACACTCACAGAAAAATCCCAGCCCCACTGCAGACAATGCCAAAAACCCCTTGGTTTTGGGGGGTCCAGAATGCAATCCTCAGCAACACGCAGCAGGCAGCTGGCAGCAACGAGGGAAAACTGCCCTTTGGTGTTCTTTCCACAAAACACGCTACTAAGGAGGGCATTTCTTGAACCCTCATAAAATACCCAGGTATCCGTAGCACACAATACGTATGAGTCTCCAGGTTCATTCCTTCTAGCACAGCTGAATTTCCAAGTGTCTAAGACTCATCCCCTTGCCTTGATGAACAATTTGTCCCTCACAGAGTTTCTGCTAATTCAGGAGAGCATAAAGTCCTACTCAGAGCCCCAGGAGAATTTCACCAGTGAAAGTTCAATACGTGTGTGATAAATCAGAACAGCTGATTAATAGCATAGATGTCTTTGCTATCTTTGCCATGTAGTTAAGAGGAGATCTGAGAAATGGGTGGGGAGAAAGGAGCCTTTAGGCAAACATAGTCTTCTGTCTAGGTGGACATACTGTTTCACAGGAGCTCTTTTCAAAAGCTGTGCTAGCAGAAGATGCATAAGCTCTAGGCCATGTCCCAGCTACACGGCTAGTCCTGAAATCCTCGCAGCTGTGTCATATTACCCTCTCTGGGGTATGTGTTTCTGTTTGAGGGATGTGATGTGGCATGTTTTCAGAAATACAAACCCATCATTTTATTTTCAATACACCATTTTTTAATAGGTTAGGCAAAGGGTACTGTGTTTAGACTTATATTTATCAAGGCACTGTAAGAGGAGAGATGATTATGCATAAGGATATTTGTGTATATAAGCCCTCTGAATTTTTCTTTGAAAGCAAATCACTCCCCCAAATGCAAATAAGAAAATTTCATCTGATGTGCCAACTTAGGAGCCTAATTTAAGTGATTTGAATATATGCCTGGGAGTATCTTTTTCCACTGACTACAGAAAAAGTCCAGGGTAATTGTCTGGGATAAATTATTCACTAAAGTTAGGTTTCTGAACTTAGAGAGTACGAGTGTCTCTATTGCTCACCTTTTATCTGAGTTAGATTACTAAAGGTGGGCAGCCAGCAGCTGGGGATGCAAAACCAGAAGCAACCACATCTGGTCAAAGACTGAAAAAAGTAAGCCAAAATATTTACAAAGGAACATGTTCCTATTTTTAACAAAAATTCTTTTGAAACTGTTTTGAAGATTTGCCCTACTGGGCAACAATTTCTTCACACTCCCTAGGGAAGGACATTGCTTCTGGATATTGTACCTATTTTGACTAACTCAGGACATGAAAATGGCTTGGGATTAACCTGAGGCAGGATGACACCTCAGAAGGTTTTGTGGTTTTCTGAATGTCTGGAAACCCTTCAAAGGGCACACCAACTAGGGTAATATTAAAGCAGCACAGAAATACTGAGCAAGAACAATACCAGATCCTTCCAGAGATGTTTGTGGCAAATGACATGTCTGTGTGTGGTCACTGGTGGCCCCTGTCCCACTGAGGGTGAGATGCCATGGCTTGCAGCTGCCATGGAGGTTCAGGCTAAGGAGTGAAGGTGCAAAGCAAACGTGAGGCACCATTCACAGTCCTGTGCACACAGTTCCTGCAAACTGCGGGCCGTGGGAGAGATCTGAGGGTGCCGACCGGGATGGGATATAAAGGGCTTTGCTCTGTTCTTCCTCCAGTGGAGAATAAACTATCAGGCCTGTTTGCCTGACTTTGGAGAAAAGCCAAGGATTTATCCCATGGGGAATAAATTATATGCATAAAATATGAGGCATCAAGTAATGTAATAGCTCAATTTAGATGCACTATTGACATGACACTAGTGCTTATTACTAATGAATACACTGCTAGTGAATCATTAATAATGGGAGTATCTAGCTACCGTGCTTATGAATGCTTTATTGTGGAAAGGTGGAAAGTTCATTTAAGCTGTTGGATATTGTGGGCCAGTTGTTTGCTTCACTTTTGACCTTTTTGATCAGCTATTCTGAATTAGGTTTGTGAACAAAAGGAAAGAATATGATGAGTTTTGAAGGAAATTGGGTGGTGAGAGTAATGGGAATGTCTAGAATACCTTCACTACATTTTTTTTGCACCACACTTCCAGTTAAGCGCCAGGGAAAGTGGGCAGAGGGCACAGAAATCTAGAAATAACTGTGAGTAAGAAACAAATCAGCAATAAGCAGACCTGGCAGAGGATATGCTGGAAGAAGAGCATTTAAAGAGTAGAGGAGAAGGAGATATTTTCAGAAGGGATTTGCAAAGGTACAAAGACAGCTGCAGAGGCGTGGAAGTATGAAATAAAATGGCTGCAGGGGGCTGCCTCGCTGCACGGGCTGTATCCCAAGCCTCACTAAGGCTCTCATCCTAAAAATTGGATCTACTCAAATGGCTGCACTTGTGGGAACCGGGACTTTGAGCAGGGACACTCTGCAGGTGTGCTGCATTACTTGGGGTGTAAGGACGGGCTCAGTTTTGTCCAAGCCTTGTACAAGTTCATTAAATTTCAGCTGCGGCTTCTGGTGCCAGAGGGTTAATAACAAACCCTTGCCTGGCAAACTGGTGGCTTTGGAGCAGCTCTGGTTTTTTAAGGCAGAGCTCAGGGAGGACTGAAAGCTTTCACCGTGATGGCTGATGCTGGGCAGACAAGACAGCTCTGGCTTTTCTCAGGAGGGCACCAGCACCACCAGCAAAACCAATCCATCGTAGCCTGATGTTTGGCTGCTCACCAGAGACCAGACAGACCCACATAGCTGGATTCAGAGAGTGATCCATGTTTCAGGCCTCTCTCAGGACTTGCTGAGAGTGAAATAAATCAGGGGCTCCAGGTGCATCAAAACTGCATGGATAACAAGCTTTGTATTGGACACACTAGCTGGAGCCTCACCGAAACCAAAATATTTTACAACCTGTTTGGAATCTGAGGAGTAGGATACAGAGATGAGGGGTCTTGTGACAAGCTGGCTCAGCTTCTGGTTTTGAAGCAATTCAGCTGATGAGATTTTGCAAGCCCCAGATCACCCCTTGTTATGCTCTTGCTAATTGACTGAAGCTTTGCTAGTATCAACATTTTCCCATGCAAAAAGGAACATCCTTTTGAAAAACATCTCTGCCTTATAGGAAATAAGTTTTCAATTAAAAATTGAATTAAAAGATTCAGTTAAAAAAGAAAAGTATCATTTCTCTAAATTTTGGGGTAATCAGTTACTTTATCAGTTCAGAGCCCGGGTCACTGAACAAGCACCCACAGAGACTCTCCCCGTGTGACCACAGTGCAACTCCAGCAGCAATTTTGCATTTTCAAACCAGCCCCAAAATCTATCCTGGATTTCCCAGTTCCATTCTCCTAGGTACTTCCATAGTATTTAAGACAAAGTCCCCTGTGAATATGTCGCATGCAGGATGTCAAATGAATAAAAATTTTATAACTGCCATCTTAGAAAGAAGAGTTACCTCCAACAGCTACTTAATTAATGGAAAATCTCCCTTTAATGGGGATGCCCCAGGCACAAAATTAATAGCTCTGAGCAAGATGACTTGTAGAAGCTTTTGTTTTACGTAGCCCCACATCTTTTGTTAAATTGCCAGCTGAAAAGCAAACAACTTTGTCATGAAGGCAAAATTTACTCTTATGTTTCAGTTTGTGCCTTGTTTTTTCCCCTGAGATTCACTAGTTGAAAACCCAATCGCTTTTGTTTGGGGGTAAACATTTTATGAATTTACAGTCACATTTTGTTCTGAATTCCTAAGTATGGATCTGATTTGTGTGAGTAGGATTGTATCTCTGCTGCAAACTCACCACCCAAAAGGACAAACTGGTCAGGATGTTTCATGACCTTGACCTTCACCTCTGAACTCGCTTCATTAGTCTGCAGAACCAAACCCAAAATAAATGTACTCAGACTTGCTTGGCCTTTTCAGCTCCCACCCTGCACGCCCCTTTTGCATCAGTTTTTCTCCTCTTTCTTAATCCAGATTAGTCATATGAGCCATAGGAATCCATTAACCCCTGATGTACGAGATTGTGTCAGACTATTTTGACACAGGTGTCAAGTTTTAAACACAGTCGACCCCAAAATCACACAGTGTTTATGATTTATGAATTGAAACACTTCCTCTTGTAGAGATCATTTGCTTATGATTAAAATAACAACTTGTAGAAAGACTATCCTCTAAAAAAAAGTGGAACCATAAGTGAACATGTGGTTCAATGTTTTTCATAGATTATGTAGTTTAGCACAGTATATGAATTTGTAATGGACAATAAATAGACTTTAAGAAGCAAGCATTACTTGTAAGCTGGATGATTTCTGTGTGAGCTCTCCTGGGTTCTCTTCCTTTCTTGAATTACAATATCTTAGGGGAGACTGCAAGTGATTCCCAGTTCAAAAGGCAGCCACAGAGGGTACAGTAATTCTCCTGGAAGCCAGACTTCCATTTTTTTTCTGGTGTGTTGTACATCAGGCAGAGCATTACAATTGTCTGGACTGCAGCCGATAAAAATGGAAGTCTTCCTCTCCTTATAAACCATATGAGTATTTGCTAGCACTTGCTATGATTTTCCCCAGCAGACTATTCCTGCGTGAACATGGAATAAAAGGTCCCAAATCTCCAATCAGATATGGGGGTGTATGGAGCCTGAAACCCAAAAAGGCTCTGCACAAATTACAGCCCAGTATCCACCGCACGATGGCTCAGATTTCAGGATCAATGCTCTAATTATCCCAAACTTGAAAAGTATGCTAAAAAAATGGTTTTTGCCAAATAGAGAAGGAAATGGAAAAGCCATTTCCAGTGTGAACAGACATGTCTATGCCATAAAGACAATTGGGGTTAGTTTCAACAGAGTTGTCAACTGTCACTGTCAACCTTGGGAGTGTTTAATCATTATGGTAGTCATATATCCTTCAGTATGGGAGGTGCTATTAAGGTGTTGTATTTCCTTCTAAAATCTTCTAACAATCTCCTTTCTTAGAATGACTGCCCTGGTGCTATACAGTCAGTAGTCAGGAGCAAGCAGAGTACTTAACCATCCAGTATTCAGATTTTCAGTGGGTATTTTGTGCCACTTGGGTCATGGAAAGTTTTGACACATGAGGGTTTTGTGTCCCCAATTTTGCCCTTGTTTTTCTTCCAGACTTCTTGCCTTCCTAGTCTCAGTTCTTGTTTATCCAAGTTCTGCTCCCCAAATGCCAAATATTTCCACTCCATGCACACAGATGAGCTTTACAGCATGTGCACAGTAAATCCAATACTTCTGTGTCACATTAGACCTACTGCACATGTGCACACACTATGTGTAAACGTGCAGAGGGTCTGATGCTTATTTAAAACAGTATGCTCCTGCACGCAGCATGTTACAGCCCATGCACACGTATTTCTTCATGGCAAATTCTTGACTACAGTATGCCTTCCTCCTTCTCCCACCCTGCTATCCACAGGGGAACAATTTTCATAAATCTGTTTCCATTCTGGACCCCTGTGGAGGACAGTGTGTTGTATGCTGAGATGCTGTGACAGCGCGGCTGCAAACAGTATGGCAGGGCTGTAGGCTATTTTGAGCTTTTATAAAAACTTGGGTGTCTGAACACGAGCTTCAGAAAAGTCTGGGCCCAACAGCAGATCCTGAAATATTTGAAAATCTGGATCACAGTGTGTGTTCTTCCATCTGCTCAGCAATATGCTTTGAACAGAAAATTAAATAACAATATTGGAAAGAAGATTGATTTCAGCTCTTCAGTAGCACGAGCTGAGCGGGTGGCTGGCATGGCCGGGACTCCCCGCTCTGCCGCAGCTGCTCGGGGGCCAGCAGAGCCCCGTGGGAGCTGCATGCCCGCCCGCTGTCCCGGGCAGGTGATGCTGCATAACTGGAGATCCTCCGGCGCACCCCACCCTGCCACGGCCCCGCACTGCCACAGCAAATGCCTGTCGCATGGCATCGGCGGCTTTGTAGGAAGCCCTACAGTAGCACTTGACTCATCTTTGCAGACCTACTAGTCTCTGGCAATTTCTCTGTAATGCCTCAAAAAAACTATGTATTTAAATAATTTGTATATATATTACTCACTCTGTTTGGTAACTATGTAGAGGATCCGAGAAATATCCACCACACCGACAAGTGCAACAAACCTTAAATCTCAGTTTAATAACTTTGGAAAAGAATTGACTACAGGGTGATTTCAGAACTTCGCTCACCACATTATGTTTCAGTACAAGGGACATAAAAGCTCACGCTTCTGCATAAAATTCTTCGGGTTTTGTAATCACGTGCTGAAAGGTGGGCCAGGCTACTGACAGCAAAATTTGGCTGCAGCTGTAAATAGTCCTATATGGTTTCCTATAGGAGACAGTTTACTACCCGCAGCACCTGTACAAATCACAAACAGGCATATTTTTCAACCATTCTCTGAATATCTCACATACTACAGAAACCAGTGTCTGTATCGAGGATACTCTAAATGGTAAACTAGTGCTTAATAATCTTGTGACAAGAGAAAGACTTCTCCCCCTCCCCCATTTTTGGTGGGTCCTTTCTAGCTAGTTACTGTGGTGGTGATAATATAAAATTCTCTGTATGTATATGAACATGTTCGTATATTTTGAGGAACAGCTGCAATTATTCAGTAGATTTCTCATTTAGATATACATTGGTGAATATTCTTAATAGTAATTTAGGTGCCTATGAAAGGTAAATATTAAGGTAAGTCAAGCATCTTGGAGTTTTATATTTGATAACTTTTATATCTTTCTTGATAACTTTAAAAAGCTAGGAAGTTTCATGAACCTTCCACCCTCCTACTGCCCCCTTGATTTGCCAACACCTTCATTACTCATTGTAATTCACTTCCAGTGAAGAAGATGGATTTCTAACTTAGAGGAAGTCTATGCCATGGTTTTGTGATAGACTAACATTCTTCCAGTCTTCAGAAAAAAACAGGTGAGCTCACACAAATTGGTGAGCTCTAATTCTGTAGTGCTTTTAATAATGCAATGGCTCTCCAGCTTATGGTATAGCTTAGCTCCATTGAAAGCACACTTTTCAGTCAAATGGAGCTGACTTACAGCCTAATTTCTTTTTATTTTATTTACTTTTATTTATTTTATTTTATTTTATTTATTTAATATTCCCTCTGTTGTTCTTTGTCCCTCTCTTTTAATCACTCCTCAGCATCTGAAAAATGGGATAATATTTTTGTTTAAGCTAAACTCAAACCCATCATGTTCAAACTGGTTTGAATTTGGGGCAAATGAGTTTGTACAGGCCAGCAAACATGGCTGCCCTGCAGAAGTGCCTGAAATTACCCATGATAATTGTTTTCATATTATCTCTACTGTAACTCTACAGCGATATATTTACTGCCTGTTCTGGCAGAAATACAGCAGCGCTATGTGGGCAAGTACATGGCAGACATTCCTGTGTTTGTAATTATGGTTCCTTGCACATACCAGATGAACTGAAGCATGGCACAAGTGCCTGTGTGTTTCTTCAGTCTAAATCTGTACACTTGCTCTAAGCTTTCACCAGTCTGGCAGAGGAATCTTGTATTCAGCCTTTCCTCTTCAGCATATAGAAATTTTTATTAAATCACAAGAGTGATGAAATGTTAAGACCATCTTCTGCACATCTGATACAAATCAGGAGGCCAAAATTTTACTCATATGAGCAGTTCAATTAATTTCAATGAGATCATTTTCATGGGCATAGTGGATAAATTTTAGCAAAACTGAGACTTGAGGTTTTTTGTTACATTTGTTATGAATGAATGTGACATAGCTGCAAAACTGGGAAGTGAACCTAGTGAAACTGTTAAGTACCACGAAGGGTACTACCAGGGAAATCCTGGTTCCAATGAAATTAATGGGAAACCTGATGTATAGGGCAAGCATCAGAAATATGGTGTATAACCACAAGAATTCTCAGGCATATGCTCTTAGTTAAACAGTTTAGAAATCTTACTTCTTACATAAAATCTAATATTAAGAATATTTGTGTTAGTTTAGACCTCAAATAATTTGAGGAGCTCTTCATTTCAGCAGATCACCTTTCACATGGTGGGTTTTCTTATTTGTGGTAGAAGACTAAAATTTGTTTCCACTGAAGAACATAATTGTGTTCTGTGTGAAGTACTGTAGGTGAATTTGGAGTATGTGATATTTTTACTAATTAAAGCCAGGCTTTTGCCTAATTACATCTGAGTAAGGATTTCAAAACTTGGGTCTGACAGATTTTGTGTGTGTGATAATTTTATTGTGGCAAATAAATTAGATTCAGTCTTATGAAGCTGCATTCATTGCAAGACAGGAAAACAGGACCAGACCAAGACAACTTCATCTTTACAGCAGCTGGAAACTCCTGGTGAAACTTAGTAGTCTCGGGAATATTTTGAAATAACCTCTGAGTGCCTGTGTCCAGGCTGAGCTGGAAGCTGGAATGGTGGATCAGAGTTGCTCCCAGATTTTCCAGCTATATCCCTTGTCTTCAGCTGGGGCTTCTGCAGAAAAGCCCTGGGGGTTGAGTTTAGGAAAAACATATGATATTCATATAAGTTTGAGTCTACAGAAAAAGAAAAAAAAAGACTGCTATGCTTGTTATATATCAATGCATTCTGAAAAGTATTTGAGTTCTCCTTTCAATAACCAGCCAGAAAATATTTACAATTATTTTAAGTTCCCCGTAGTCTAAACAAATTTACTCATTAAAAACAACTGAGTAATAAAAACAAACATACCCAACCATGTAAACCAAATGCAAAAATCTGCCAGTCATTTGTGAAAATGGTTTTGATTTGACTATAGCTAAATTGGTGGGGGTATTATTTTCCCTCAGTACGACTGATGTGGTTTTACATAAAGGATTTAATAAAATAGGTGGCATTAGTGAAATGCAAAAAAAAAAAAAAAAAGTGTCAGGGATGTTATTTGCACCTAACAATATTGAGAGGAAAAAGCAATAGACACTGTGGATTTTTTTGAATCAAATATACTCTGTACCATCTCTTGTGAGAGGAAATCCAGAGCTACAGTGATAAATGCTCAGTTACTTACAGGAATAAGTGACATAAATTGTACTCTAATATTCTACTTTTCTTGTAGTACACATGCAGCTTTCTATGAGCCTGAGAACACCATGACCATACTATGAGGGTTTCCAGTGATCTTGATTGTGTAAAGCACAAATTTTATCAGCAGTAGAAAACACATCTTCCACAGGAATCTCTCCAGGAATAAATACCTGGGTTTTTTAATCTATGTGTGAATTGCAATATATTTCTCTGATTCATGGCAGAGAGAGCATTTTTTTGTAACAACAGGTTCATTAAGTGGTTATCTCATTATTTGTTACTGGACCAAAAGTAACAATAGCTGAAGTATACAATGGTATGAAAAGTGCTGGGCAATTCAAGCTCCTGACTGTTTTGTCCACCAAGAAAGTGGACATTTCTATCACAAGGCTGATATGTTTCCTAAATACAAATATCACATCTCAAATTTATATCAAAACCTCATCTTGGGTAACATCAATTCAAAATGTTGCAATCCAAACTTTTAGTTCAAAACAAAACACATTGTCTCCAATTTGCTCAACAAAAATACCATTTAAGCATAATGAGATTCAATATTTCCTAGCAAATATTTTTCACTTCAGCAAAACACCATATTCTCTGCAGCAAGTGTATGGGCCAAAATCTTTGCATTTAGCACATTTCCCACAAAATGAAATGCCAATTTGGGCTTATTCTGTGCCTAGCAACCACATTTCTAAAACACTGTGGCTAGCTTTCATCATAATTTTCCTGCACATTATGTTAGTCAAAGTAGAAGAATATTTAATTAAATACATTAACAAACATAGTGGGATAAGCCTGCACAAATCTGCAACAGGATTCACTGACTTCCAGGGAGCTCATAAGGATTTACACTGTTACTAAGAGAGCAGCATTTGGTCCTGCGTCTTTCCTATATATGCATATATAATTTATAAATCTCAAATATGGACTGTCACAGCCTCTCCACACATTAATGTCTTTATGTGATCATGTAACAGTGACTAAACCTCCTCACTTGGGGCACAGGGAGATTTCTGATGCCAGACATTCAAAACCCCATTGGGTTGTGCCTAGACCTGCACCCTTCAGAGGTGGGGAGGAGCGTTGCCGCTGCGTCGTAGCCGTGGTTCATCTGCGATGGGCCTGAAAACCAGCTTCTGCTCCGCTCTGCAGGCTCTTTGTGTAACCACGGCTGTCCTTGGACAAAACCTTCATGTCCTCTTCACCCCCACAGCATCCTGTTGGGGTGCTTGTGCAAGCAGCCAGCAGCCCACTCAGCGGCTCCCCTGCACCTCCGAGACACACACAGGGCAATGGGAAGGCAGTTGCGTGGGGATGGCAAGGCACTTTGTTGTCCTAATTTGTTAATTTTCCAGCCATTTTCAGTGCTAAATTATTAACTACAGGTAAGGTACCGCTTTCCTTCCCTGCACCTCCCCTGTACAGAGCAGTGCAGGGGACCTTGTAAGGAACTGGCTACGGTGACACTGAAACTCTGGCACAACTTCACAGAGACAGAGGAGAGCTGCCAGCCCATCCACGGACTTTCGCCCTCCCTGGCCAAACACTTGCCCTCCTTTTCAACAGTAGCTTCTCTCCCAGGGACAGAGGGGAAAGCACCAGTGGCAAGGATTTGCTCTGATTCTGCCATCCTGATCCAAATTAAAATCACAGGTAAGGGCATAGCCTCTAACTTCCCTTTTTAGGCTAGAACGGATTTAGCTGCAATTATGTTTACCATGTTTTTAAGGAGATCTACGTATGGTTTTCTGCCATGAAAAAGTATGTCAGAAAATGTGCAAAATACCACAGTCTGTGAGACAAGCAATTCCTTTCTCCTTCAATGGCATCAATGACTTCCAGCCAAGTTAATGCCCGGTTGCATATATCTGCAGTAAATCTTCACCTTCTTCAACACCTCTGCGTGATTTGCTGTCCCTAGGTATACTGACACCTTTTCTCATGTGAGAACTTTATGGCTTGATAACCATAAAGGGACAGCTGGCTCAGCAGAGTGGCTACTACTTACTCTCACCTCCTAGTTAGTAGGAATTTAAATATATAGACATGCATGCACAATTCTTGCTTGTAACCTGATCTACGGGAAATGTTCCTTTATGTGTAAGCTTATTACTGTGGGGATACCTGTCTTATATCAGCAGTGGCTTTGTAAGTCCCTTTGTAATAATACAGCTATTAGCAATGGGCTCAGTCTGAACACCCCTGAACGCTGATGAAGGCTGGATCCAGTCCTCGATCTGAGCCTAGCCTAGGGTCAGGCCTATTTCCAGTTTTGACTGCCTCTGTGCATGCTGTACAGAAAAATCAAAGGCACAGGTAGGTATTATTTAGAAAAAATACTTAAATTGCCGGTGCTGAAAGTACTTTTGTGGCTGCTTTTATGAATAAGGAAAAGACCAAGGCATTAAAAAGGTTCTCTTCATTTCTCCCTCTTCCTTTCTCAGTGTTGTGCTGATGATGTTTAATTTTGGAGGTGATGCGTTAAGAGCCCTGTTCGCATGGGGCTAGGATTCCCTGTGATTTCCCGTCTGCAGGAGCAGCCGACTGTCTCGTCCTTTGCGGACCAGGCAGACCTGCAAGGACAGTGACTAATTACCTTCATTTATCATGCTTCCAGGCACCCTTTAAGGTAATCTGATTGAAATCTCCTACTTGTCAGTGGCTCAGGAGTCATCAGTTCACAGGACCACCACAGAAAAGTACTGAGTTTTTGGTATTCATGATTGCTCTGGCTGCTAAGGCACTTAATTGCTATAACACAGAGGGAATAAATTGCACATGTGTCAATTGCTAATAAAACTTAAGTCTTCAATATTGCCTTTAGAAATTCAACAATAATTTTAGCTTTGTGGTTGCTGTCCCCTCATCTCACTGGGATGGGAAAGAAGTAGACGGTACAGGAGAACTGTTGTTTCCAGGTGGCCGAGAAAGAAAGGATAAGGGAGCAAGCAGGAACATAGAATCATAGAATCATAGAATCGTTTAGGTTGGAAAAGACCTTTAAGATCATCCAGTCCAACCATTAACCTACACTACCAAGTCTACTCTAAGCCAATCAAGGGTAGACTGGACTAAACCATGTCCCAAAGTGCCACATCTACCCGTTTTTTGAACACAACATCACCATCTCTGACCCGGGCAACCTGTTGCTATTGAACTGCTTTCCTTTAGCTTCCCAGCAGCGTTAAGGCATTCCATGTATGGCCTTTTCCACAGGGGAAGAGGTGGGGACCAGACACCGCCTCTCACCAGTGAGCTGCTGCAGGAGCTTTTCCTCCTCTCACGCCACTGAAGAGAGGTTCTGGCCACAAGGAAGGTGGTTAGTAGGGCCATAAAAATTACCCTTCCTCTCCTGTGGTGAGGAAAGGCACATGCACGGGATGGGGACAGTGGCTGGAGCACGTCCACCATGGCTTCCTTGGCACAAGAAAGCCTTTTCACTGTCACTACTTTTCGGCTGGCTGAACCCTGGAGAATCTTTCAGGAAAAAAAGAGTTGGAGGTAATGAGGTGGAATAGGTGGAAGAGGCAGTTGTCACGTTTCTCAGAAGTCAGAAAGCCCACTGCCTCTCCCAGCAACTGCAAGGACACCCTATAGGAAGATAACAAAAAGCTGTCTCTGCTTGACGGTTTCTATGACAAAAATTGCACCAGCTGGACTGCCCTGATGTTGTTTTGAGAAGTTTCTTAAAAATTACCTTTCTCTGCCAAATTAGTGGTACCTGTTCTCAAAGCTTGTCTCTTGCCAGCATGTTTTCTTTCCAGTTTAAGATGTGAAAAATATTCTTCTTTACTTTTATGCACAGTTTTATTCAATTCTTCCCCAATTCATGGGATGTGCCTGAAGTTCTGTAATATGAAATTCCCGTTAAAATTTTAAGCCTCATGCTCCTCCCTTGGTGAAAGTCACAATGCTCTAGCCAGACCTCAGGACTCCTTATCACGTTTTTTTCCCTAACTGAACAAGATGTTACCTTGCAATTCCAACCACTTAAGAAACGTGTTTGTGCATTTCATGGGAGATTAGATTTATTCGTGCAGAAGGCACCTTCCCTTCCTCTGTTCCTAACTCTTTTGTTACTTTTTTCAAAATTCACCCAAGACAAGAGGTGATCTTTAGTTAGAGAGAGATGTATTTTATTGTGTTCCTTCTCTATACAATTAATTTGAACTTCTCCCCTTGAAATCCCATGATTTGAGCACAAAAATCTTATGCATGGAAAGATGTCGGTTTTTTAGGCACGAAAATGAAACAGTAAAAAAATATTTTTTTTTCCAATTGCAATATTCCACAAGAGAAAAACAACTCAGTAAAATTAATTATTGTTTAGACAGGGATTTTATTTTCCTATTTGGTACATTCTTGGAATGGAAAATGTTGAATTCGTCCATTGACTAAAGATCTGAAATTTCCTTTATTTAATGTTCTAGAGCTCTGCTAAATATTTTTCAGCCAGATCAGTAGCAGTGTAAGTCTATGGTTTTGTTAGTCATATGCTGCATGGTATTGTGTTACCTCAGTGATATATTTGAATCCCACACACATCCATTACTGTACAATGGGCAAGCACTTTCCTTTTGGCTATGCTCTCTTAGATATTTCCTTACACTTGACTGACATCCTCAAATACTTATTCTGTTTGTTAAATACATATTTATAATTTAGTAATACATTCCGAGAATGATTGCTTAAAGCATCAGGTACTTGGAAAGTTTGTAGAGCAAAGCCAGTGCATACTTGTACATATTTCATGACCGTTTGCCAACATATACTATATATTCCTTGACCCATTCCTTGCTTTTACAGCTTAAAGCAGAGCTTTCCTGAAATAAATGTTTCTTTTTACAGTCACCTCATAATTTGGAATGTAATAATTTGGACTACAGATATCAGCTCTGTCTTATTCGAGTTCTGCACCTACAGTCAGAACCTGAGGCCAATCAAGTGTCAGAGCTCACGACTGTCTCCCAGACTCTTTGGGTCTCACACCTTGGTGATTTTCCATTCACTAAGTGGGTAGGAAGTGTTTGTGTCAATACTGTCCTACCAAGCAATTCCCTAGCAAGTATTTTAATGCAAAACAATTTATATTAAGGCTCTATAGTTCCCAACATTTTATATAGGAAAAAAAAAATTGCAACGTTATTCACACTACTGATATGCCTCAGAATGGTGACAGGAATATAACATCAACAGAAGCCAATGAAAAAATTCCCCTTCCTGGGCAGAGGGAGGGAAAAAGCCTATGGTATGTAATTATTTCTACACTTCATTTAGAAAGATATTTTACTATGATTTGACCTGTTTTCTCTTTGATACAGATGAAACTCCTAAAAAAAACCTGAAGTGAGATTACCAGTGACAAGGAAAAAAAAAAATCGATGTGCAACATGAGACTGTAGTAGAAGTCTTTTCCAAACCTGTATTTTACTTAAGTTAATGAACCTTTCTTGAATGTCACTGGAATGTCTACAGTCACTGGACTGTGCATTCATAATAGTTTGCAGTAAGAAACAGAAGGTAGAAGGCTTTTTGTGTGATTTTATGGACTAGTCGAAGTTTCACCGATTTTGGAAGGCACTCATGTCCTGCTACCCACCCCCCCACACACTGTTCCAGAAACTGTCCCATACAATTGCATGACATCTCATGCACAGTGTTATGCCAGATGTTCAGTGGGGCAAAAGGATTTTGTCTATCTGGCTACGCAGGAAAGTTCAGCTCTGAAGGGGAAAGGAGAGATGCCTCTTTTGGCCACTTAATCATTCTTGTACATGAAAAAAGGTTGTTTGAAATTTCTCAGAGTGGTTTCAGTTGTTAGAATGAGTTTTAGGAAAGATGGATTAGTGGATATAACCAAGGTAATAACTGATCCAAATTGTACTTTATCCCTAAGGTAGGTTTACAACTTATCAAAGCAAGTATATGTTTACAGATGCTAACACCTTAAAACTGAATCACTACTTCTGCATGTAGACATGACTGTTAAGATGAATATATTTGGCCTGATTCCAGAGTTCTGACAGGCAGAAAGGGAAGGCAAACTCATGGCTTTCAGTAAGAAAACACCTGTAGTAGTGCTACTCAGGGTTTGGGTGGAGATGAGGGGGGCAGGGTTGGGTTTTTATTTTTATTTTTGTGGCAGAGGCCCAGGGTAACTCTCCTAAAGGATGCTCAGCAGGAAGAAGTGTGTCCGTTCCAGCTGGGCTGAGCCAGGAGGGTGCTTAATTTTGTTTTCCTGGTGAGAAGCGGTGATGGCTTGCCACATCTACTGCCCCAGGAAGGGTAAGAGATGCAGGTCATGCTGTGGGAAGGTGGGAGGCAGCATGTGCTCAGGACCGGGATGCAGCCTGGGAATCCCACCCAGGGACCACTGACTACACAGCTCTGGCCAGCAGGAAGGTCAAAGATCCTGGAGACACAGACTGTCACTGACAGTTTGATTTAAATTCATCTGTTCAGGTGACTTCTTAGGCAATTAACTGTGCCTTGTGTCTAATCCACAGATACATCCCTATAACCCAGGGGGCTGAGATTAAAAAGTATGAAGTGATTTCTTCAGGCTGGAAAATAAAAGCCAGAAGCCATGTGAATATCTGCAGAGATTGTGTTTCAGGGCACAGATTATGTCAGTAATCATTAATGTGCTACCTTTAGGTATCGCAAGAAAAATTTCCACTGTAGAGAAGAATTAGCATGGTTAACTTTTTAGTGCTGGGAAATTATCAAGAAAAAATAAACAGTCCTAGTCTACAGGTGAGATATCCCAAAACCACCTGTTGGATAAAAAAAGCACAGCTATGAGAGAGCTCCACTTAAATTACAGTGTGAAAAATAAGGAGTCTGTGTGACTGACTGTAACCTTTTAGTATTGCCAAAACAGCCCCAGAAAATTAATTTGATTTCACCTGACTGTATGATTTGTGTTATTTTTCAAACATATCTTTTTCTTGCTGAAAACATTTTTTCAGGAGTTTGTTCATCAAATTGCAATTATTTTAACATTATGAACCACGAGCCGTCACTAGGTTAACCACAGATTTATTACTATCATAGGCAAATAAAGCAAGTGCACCAGCTTCCGGTGGGTTCCGCTGTCCCTGGAATCAGTTTGCAGCTGGGATGTTCCTTTCACTGCAGTGGAGTAATGCCGGAGCAGACTTTCACCAGCACCAGCCGTTGCTCAGCCTCTGCAGCGACGTGGGTCCCCACTGATGTAGTAGGGCTCCGTGACGGTGGGTCAGTCCCAGTGAGTTACTGCTGCAGGAAGGAGACTTCCTAGTACAGCAAGCACAGCCTGAGCAATTCCTTGGGAGACCCTCTTAGCATTGCTTTAGCTTCTTGTAGATTTTTTTTTAAAGATTCACAGAACAGCTGAGATAGGAAGGGACCTCTCTGGAGATTGCCAAGTCCAACCCCCCCCCCCCCCCCCAAATAGTGTAGTCAGACTTTGCTGTCCCTTTCTGTAAATATCTGCTTTGAAATGCTCTGAATTAAATCATACAGAAGAAATCTGCAAAAGCTGTTAAGATCAAGCAGATCTGTTAAATACCTGCTTTGAGATGCTTTGGTTCACCAGTTGAGCAGCTCACCAACTGTAAACAAGTGACATTCAATAAACATTTTGGGAACTTGGGATGATCTGAATGACTTGACTTTTGGCTTGTGCAGGCGTGAAGAACAAATTTACTCGAAAGGGGGAAGACTGGCTTCTCTCATGGAAGAAGGTCATTGAGGCCCGAGGCAAAGGTCCATCAAAGCATGGGCTCATCAAAGCAATGGTCCATCAAAGCATCAGGTACACGAGCACTGCCATTGACTTCAGTGGGACTGCTCCAGAGCTGAGGGTGAAACCAATAGCTAAATGCTTTCTTGGGTTTGTGCTTTACCTTGCACAGATTTTTTAAGGCATGATTTCAGAGATATGGTTCATTTTTTTAAGCATTAAACAATACATGCTATTGCAGGCTAATGTAACAAGGCGGGTTCACTTTATACACTAAATTAAAAAATAAATCTGTCCTCAATTTTCACCTGAACTTGACATTTCCCTTGCTCTCTTTGTGTATAAATTGCAAAGTGGTAGCCTAAGGGAAGGCGTTCGAAGAATTCCATGTTTATAAATGGTCTATATTATATTTTATGTATGTAGGCAGTAGCTACAGTCTCCGCTTTTAGGCCTGAGGGGAAGGCAATGGTTTCCTGCGTCACAGAGCCACAGTTCCCGTCTGTGAGCAGGTACACAAACCTCCCTTTAACTGCCTCGAAAGGAGCGGTGAGATGAAACATGCCCACTGATGGTTAACAGATCTGTCCCTCAAGACTGCTTTTCGCCGAACATGGCATTTGTTTACACTCAGCTAAAGCTTTTAGCGTTTTCAGGCCTATAAGAGGATTTGGCTGGTAGCCCTGCTGTTGATTGTCATATTCCCTAGCTAGAAATGTCAGTTACCACTTCTCTTTCTTCTTCCGTTCATTAAACTTTTTGTATATTTTCTCTATCGTTCCCAGGAATTAGTGATGACATATGCCATTTGCATATTACTGTAGTTCTTCCAGGGGATGTGAGTGCACACAGAGCTTGCAGCTTTTAACCCACTAGGGATTCAGGGGACCAAGAATGACATAATATCATCTGAATATTATTTGTAGCATCTTCTGCATAGAAAAACCTAGTGAAAAAGTGAGAGGTATTCAGCTGGAACAGAATATGCATACATACTGCCTTTCTTTCATGACCTACCACTGAGCATTTTCTGTGCAGATGACAGGAAGATATTTCTGGAAATCTATCACAATATAACTAACTGGAAGGATCTTGCAGCTAAAGTTGTTTAACCCACCCTTTTATTACCTTGTGGCGCTAAGCTGTCAGCATGGCCATACAGGTGATTTCTCAGATTTGCCATTTGAGGACCCTCACAGGGTTGTTGCTTCACGCTGCCTGCCTGAGAAACTACCACGGGCTTTCTCTGCTTCTCTCCTGTGCCAACGTACAGGGTAGAAACGCTCTTCCCCTTTTGTTAGGAAAGAAGACCTTCATAATATACAGAATACTCCGCTGTGCAGGGCCAAGGCTCAAGCCCACAGAATTAAAGCTTCAGTCATGGTCAGGTGATGTAACCCAGATGCTGCTGATTCACATTTGGTGTTTTCCACCCCAGATTGCTCTGTCCAGCCATTTTTTCCCCCTGGTTCAGTCACAAACCCAAAGTAAATTTCACTGACAACTAGTTACACCAGCAGAACTGAGGAGGCAATAGTCTTGGGGATGAGGGTAGGAGCAAGCAGCTGGGCATCAGTGGCAGTTGACTTAATTTGCCTACCACAGCTGGAGGGGATTAACTACACTGGAGTCATTTCACATATGTCTACCTAGCTAAAACTTATGAGCTTGTCCTAGCTCATGAACCAAAGTCCCTCTGGTGTCTAGAAAAGAGACAAGCACCTCCAGAAGGAATTTCACCTGTCTTAGTTGCTTTCAGAGCAACTCATCTGACTCCATCTCGTTGGGTGATGGTGAAAGCACAGATTAGGGCAACTGGGCTATATGGATTGGTCTGAGACAGCCAGGGATCCAAGAAACCTTTCAAGCCATTATCTTGTCCAGATTTTAGTAACACCAGTGAATACCCTGCAAGGGATTATCTAGGATGTGTCTTCCTCCTTGACATGAGTCTTAGACCCCCCTACTCATTTCAAACCTGCAGTGGGACAGAAGAAGACTTTCTGCCCATCATGCTCCCTGACATGTTTGCCATTCCCATTATAGCCATTAATCTCATGTTTAGAGTCAAGCTGCCCTATCCCAGATGGCTAGATGAGATCATGTCTCTAACCTCAGATGGTTAAAATCTAGGGAAATTAATTGCATTTTTAAAGGATAAATATGGCCACAATGGCTTTAAACTAGTTAGCTCAGAGAATGTTAGCAAGTAGCTACAGCAGCAAGGAGCTCAGCTCAGGCTGCAAGACCTGCCTTTATAAAAAATTTTGTCAAATACTCAAGCCAGCGCTCCATTCAAGTAGGGCTGCATCCACAGCAGTATCCAGTAGCTACTCAAAACCTAAAGCTGTATCACACAAGTTACCTATGTACTAATGAAATGTGCATGATCTTACTCCTTGTCAGCCCCAAATGAGACTTCAGATAGTCTTTGGCAAAGACTCTGCTGTAGAAAGGTTGTCGTTTATTAAAAGACCCACAGTAATCCCAGCTCAATTTGTGGCTGGTGCTTGGCTTTTATGTATGATGAATTAGAAAGTAGGATGGTTCCTCCTCACACTACAGGTTTCATTTTACCACTCTTTGTGAGAAATTCCTCCCTTTCAACCTACAGACCTGGAAAGCATTTCAAAGCCTGTCCTGTAAATGTGATAGTTTGGTAACTTCTCAAGAACCAGTGAATTTAAAAAGTGACTCTCTTCCCCACTTTCAATTCCTGAAGCATATCTCAGAGCCACTCAGGTTGTTTCCATTTTGTAGCACTTCTGGAAGTTCAGAGATAACTTGTTTGATCTTAGCTGGTAAAACAATGTAATTAGATTTCTAATAATTCAGCCGGACCAGCTGAACATCTTCTATGTCAGCATGAATACTGCAAAGGGAAAATCCTTCTGACAAAATCTTTATTGAAAATGCCATACAGGAACTTGCACAAATTGCAAGTACATGTTTACTTTTTTCAAACACACCTTGTTTATTTTGGGTTTGGTTTTTTTTTTTTCAGTGAAGTAGCCCCTTTAAAAGAAGTCCTATAACTAGTTTTTAATTGTAAACAATAATGTGCATGCCAGGCTGTACATCCTCCTGTTATCCTCTGGACAGTCCAGTGAAATCTCTGCTAGACACCGTATGCAACACAGCACAGCTGCTGTCGGATTCGGTTTCATTAGCCACTTCCTGCGGCTCTGTGCTGCTGCTGGGACTCTCAGCTATCCTCCTTCCCTTCCTTCAGTTCATTCCCCCCTCATTTATTCTCAATAGAGTCATATACTGTAAAGTACGTCAGCTCCAGTGTCTTTTCTGAACAGTTTTCAAAAGAACTGGTACTCTTAAAGCATGCACAGATGAACAGATCCAGTTTCACAAATGTATATATAAATTGATTGGAAAGAGGGAAAATTCAGGCAACGGCCTCAGGGCCAGCAGGTAGCAAGGCTGCATATGTAGCTTGCACATCAGCAAATTATTTACATGGCCTAAAAGTGCAGTGAGAGCATTGATAGAGAAGGGAAGGGACTGCCATAATTTTGAAGCATGGATGCACTTTCTGTGAAAATTTAGAAATGAGGGCATATGCTGAAATTGGGCACATGCTGCTCCCTGAGATGCTCTGCAAAGACAATAAGTTGTACAGGTTTCACCGAGTGCAATCTGGCTTGCTGTATATCCTACAGTAAGTTGTTTGCAGATATTTGCTGGCTTTGGATAAGGATGTTGTACTTGATCTGTTTAGAACAGGGGCTCTTCAGTGCTGATGGTCTGTCTTCATGACTGAACAACATTAACCGAATGAAATGGGTGGTTTGTCAATGCTATATGATAAGAACAGTAATGCTTCTGATATAACAGGAGCTTACAGCTTCCTAGGAATTTTCTCCTTTTGCATTGTTACTATTGTTCTTAAAATTTCACCTTTCAAGCTGGATTAGACTTCTGAAAGAGTGTTTTGCTTTGTTTTGCAGTCATTCATTTGTCCTTTTTCCATTAGCTTACAAAATGCGATCTATTCTTTTTTAAGTGCACAAAATAATTTTTGATTTTAAAACAAATATTAACACTTCCTTTTTTTTTTAATAGCTTTTAAGTATTTCTTGGATAAAGATTTGAATTTGGCACACAAATAGTTCCATGGTCTGAAATGTTCCAGCATTTGAGCACCCTGGTGAAAGTCCATTTTCTTTTGTCCAGATTATCACAGTTAAGTATATGCAGCTTTTGCAGAAAGCAGAAAGTGATTGTTTTCCTAACTATCTGCCTCTCAATTTTCTCCTGCCTCTGTGCATGCTTGTGTAAGTAACCTGAGATCAGTGTTCAGTCTCTGAGGCTACAACTATTCTAGTAAATTAAAAAGTGGCAAGGAATGTTCCCAGGCACTGGGCTTCAATCGCTTGTACTCCTAAATTTTTAAAAAGGTCCCAGGGATGGTTTTGGCTCACATCAAATAGCGCTGTCCTGGACAATACCCAGGCATGGTCCGAGGGCTAGCAAGGGACAGGAAGTCTTCCCAGTGGGCAACCTGAATGCAGGGACCCTGCTTTGGAGGGCAAGAGTGTGACGATGTGAACCCAAGTGCCAGTTACGCTCACTGCCAGAGAATGGTTCCAAGTACGTTTAGTTTATTAGTTCAGACACAATTTGAGTGGCATTAGGGGACCTCTACCTCTTTGATATTTGAAGGACCTATAAAATACCCCTCTCATTTCAAAGGAACTGTTAATGGACCCACAGAAACTTTGATGTACCAAGACACTTAACCAAGTAAGTAGTTCTGTGACAGTCAGCAGCGTAACTCATATGCTTGAGGTCAGCTCCATCCTTGTCACATCTCTGGGTTGGAGACTAAAGTATGTGAGCTCTGAGCTGTCTGGCCTTACTGAATTTGAATCTTCACAGAATGGTCTCTTGTTACATCGTGAAAAGTATCTGAGGAGAAACAAGACAAATTCAGCCCAAATTCAGAAAAGAGGCCTTTTTTAGTACAACTGCTCTCTTTATCTGTACTGAAATATTCGGTTTCTGGCTACTTGTACATTTACTGTAGATCTAACTTGCACAGTGTAGTAACAGAAAAAGGCATCAAGTGATGCCTCATGTCACCTCTCTCAGCCGACTGATGACAACATCCATGTTGTCACCCAAATTAGCATCTTCAAAACTGCACAGCTTAAGGACAAGGCCCATATCGATGAAGGCTAACATGGTGTCGTGGTTTAGCCCCAGCCAGCAGCTAAGCACCACGCAGCCGCTCGCTCACTGGGCTCACTCAAAACTGGTAGGTGTCATTCACATCTTAAATGATAAAACAGAAAAGTTAGTACATTTGCCACTGATTAAAAGAGAGAAAGTTTTTTTCACTTAATTTTAACCATCTGAAAGCTAGACCTCTGATCTAGCCTAGCTTAGGTTTCATTTGAGAAAGAAACTACACTAAAGGAAAGCTTTAGTAGTTCAAAGAGTGGCCTTAAAATGAAAGGCTTCTGAACATACCTTGAAGTTGCTGTACACTAAGGGCCTGACTTTTAGATAGCTAGAAGTGAGTCCTACTTTAAATCCTTAAATGAGGATTTGGATATGTTTCTGAAAAATAGATGCTGTTTCAGTTAGATGTAATGGGTCTGGAGTACTCAGTGACATTGTGTGGTCTATGTTCATATTAGAGGAACTCAACAGTACCTCTGGGTTTAGAAGCTACTCATCAATGAAATTTTGCAAAGAGATGACAAGTAAGACATATAAGTAGGCATACTATACACACAGATGGCTTGGCATGTTTGTGTCTACCAGAATCCAAAGCCACATATTCAGCATTGGTATTTGACATGGCATCATTTGGTATCGGACAGCCCTTGTGCCAAACAGCTAAAATGACAATGTTGTTTTGAATGCAGGTCTTGGTTGCCTTCATTGCTGTTTGTAAGAAGCGTTAGCAGAAACTTGCCATAACACAAAGGGTCTCCCTGGTAGATAACTGAGCTTCGATGGTGATTTATTCACATGAAATGCTGGGTGTTGTGACAACTCGAGGAGACTCAGGGTAGCCAAGCACTCACTGCAATAATTAAGCAATACAGCTTGGACCAAGAAATAGTCATCTTCTGCTAGGATTGATTAGAAGGGCATCTGAGAAAGCTGGCAGAAGATTAAAAAAGATAAACATTTTTTTACCACCTTTACCATAATTTATCAACAATGACAAACCTCTGAAAAGTGAACTGTAAATCTTGAGTTCCCAAAAATGGAGAAATGAAATCCAGGGAAATAAAACCTGTATAACCTATGGGGAATTCTGTTGGTCAGGGCCAAAAGCAAAAGGCTGCTATGAAGGGAGGGCAGACAGAATACCTATGTCAGGAAAAAGCAGCTTAGAAAAGAAGAGTCTGGCTATTTATTCAGACCAGAGGAAGCCCAGAATGTTGTGGGCTAATGTGGCATCCTTGTGAGGACCAGGCTGGTGGCCAGCCTCAGCACCATGCAGCTTGTCTGGTGGTGTTCTTCCATGGCGTGTGCCTGCAACAGTTCCCATAACACCAGATACAACAGGAACGGACTGGGTAGGATGCACAGAGGTTGCTGGGAGTATCTGTCACAGTAACAGGATAATCAGTCCAGCCTGATATAGTAACAAGAACACAGCAAACAGTCTGGGTGTGAAAGAACAGTCCTGCCAGAGCTGTATAGCTTGATTATAAATAGCTAGGCACATGGATTTCTAGTACCTATTAAAGACATTTTACCTCTCCTTCTGCTTTGGATTAAAAACCAGCAGCTTTTTAGAAAAATACCAGCAACTCAGTCAGATGAGGATTTTCTAAGTCCAGAGAGCACAACAGCCTCAAAGTGGGAAACATGAAAGTTAATTGCTGCTTCTCTTCTCCCACCCCTTCCCGTTGAACAATTTGTCATATCTGATTGAGGCTGGCTGATTTTATAGTGCAGATGACAGGTCTAGGCAGGCAGTGCTGCTTGTACAGTAGGACTAGGAGGGAAGCCCAGGCAAATCTGTGCCAGCTCATGAAGTTAAAACAATTTTGCATATAAAAAGGAAACCATAACTAATTAACACCAAGCAGGTGGTCTAGCTGGAAAACAAAAATCCAAACTAGGTCACAAGGGAATATGGGACTTGGCAGATGAAACTTTAACTGAAATCATCTCCCAAGACCAGCCAAGTGAGAGTAGAGCCAACTACCCTTATGAAAAAATATGCCTGTGCCAGTCATTTCTGGGAAAAACAAGCCAAGGACAAATGACTGCAGCTCTCAGAATGAGCATGATTGCATTTAGTCTTCAGGGCTTTGTTTCTAAAAGGGTTTTTCGTTAAATGCCAATCTTATTTGGTCAGATTCACAGCGAGATCAAAATCAGCCTTCATGGTGCTTTAAGAAAATCAGCAGGGAAGACGAATGGGTGGGTATCAAATATTAAAACAAAGAGGAGGGTGTGAAAATGTATGTTAAATTTAGGTGTGGCTTGGAGGAAGCAACAGACCCTGCTGAGTTACAAAAGCAAAAGCAGATACCAGCAAAGTGCAGAGCTGGCAATATATCAACTACAGTATCGGGGATTGTGGCTGTTACCAAAAAGGGGAGGGGAAGGTTTTGTTTGGAGGAAAGAAATGGAGAAAGTGATATTTGTGAGGTGAAAGGCTCTGCTCTTATACTGAAAATAAGGACTGATCAAATGCAAGTACACTGTCTTAAAACTTACCATGAGTAGCATATGGGCTTTCAGAAACTGAACACCCGGAACACATTTTCAGTTGGTGGCCCTTGTGGATACAAGCATATTCCCTCCCCTCAAACCCCTGAAATGTTATCTTATGACATACCTAAATGGGAGACCAGGTTCATGGGGACTTACCTGCACGCTAGAGAAATAGTTCATAGATTTGGACTTTTAAAAGCTTATGAAAGCTTGCAAACATGTAATGTAATAATATGTACAAAGCTCCAACTTTTTCTGCTGTTGCACGTAGATTATTCTACTCACCTCACTACACTTGTGGTCAGAGTATGTGTAGTTTTCATGTGAAAAACTTCAGCTGTGCATTTAATGCATACTAAAAATACAGCCTGTAAGGTCAATTGACTGTAGTTTAATGGAGTCCTTTGGCAAGCAATTCAGTGAAGAGCTAATTGTAATCAGCGAGCAGGAAAAGTAGCTCTTTAGCTTTAATCAGCCTCATGGTACCATTTATACCTACTACTGTAAACACTATTATGGTAATTCTATAACAATTCATGTTCATAGTTTACTAAGATTATGATTGTTCTCCTTTACGCTGCAGTGTTCACATGCAGTCACTCACATATGTATAGCATTATACACATGCCTAAAATACAAAGGGCCAAGCTCTTAGCTGGTCAATACTGGTGTAGCCTACTGATGCCAGTTTGAGCCCATACACTTGCATGAAGTGCCCACCTTGCAAATATTTTTCAGCCCTATTTAAATATGTGTAAGTCAAGACATAAAATACTAAGGGATCAGGGTTTGCTTGTAAAGAAAGTTTGGGGCATGGAACAATGTCTTCTGCCAGATCAAGCTGGAGCACTTGAAGACCTAACTGTCCTCATTTCTCCATTACCGGCCCACTGGACTTTCTCCCAGCCTTCAGCTCTGCATTATGCAGGCCGCTCAGGGTAAATACAGCCAAATAAACTTCAAAACTCCTCAATGTGGTTTGAGCTAATCCACTAACCCTGTGTTGAAGCAGATTAGGAAACGCTTGCCATGCTTACTGCTGAGGCTGTATTGGCATAGGAAACATCTGTCAGGGTGAGTAACATCTTCTGGCACCACAAGGTTTGCAAGGTAAATGTGTCATGCATAAGAGATATGTGCCCAGTCGTAACTAGTTCTTCCCTTAGGGAGACAGAAAGGAGAAGTGATTTGTCACAAAAGGCATAGGAAACTATTTCTTCTAGAAAATAGCAGCATGGAGGGGGAAAAAATCTAAGATCGGGAGGACATGAAAAGGGTAAAGTTAATGCCAGGACTTGGAGCGGCAGCATGAGAATACATTTTATAGCACTTGATGCGTGAGAAGAGCTATCAAGCTTCTGCACCAGGCTGGGAATAGACCATGCAGGAACTAGCATCCATTTCGTCAAGACAAAAGGAGAGTTTAATCCCACTTTCATATCATGTTCTCACTAATTAACTGCTCCCAAGACATTTCCCTGCTAACTGCTTTTCTTGTGTCCCTCCAAAAGCCCTCAGTTCTTAAAAAATAACCTATTTTTTTTTAAAAAAAAAGAGCAATCTGACAACTGTGCAGTTAGCATCTCTTTTCTTTCCACGGTCTAATTTAAGCAAAATACTGTCCTTCCAATAGGCAAAAATCCTCTCTGAATGGGAGCTAAAGCAGCTGAGTACCATTGTTTTACAGCTCCATACCGCCACTGACCTGCTGCAGGAAACTATTTAAATCATTTGGGAGCCTGCTATAGTTTGTGCACAGAGGAGTGATGGACTAATTTATACAGTCATAATAATCTCTATAGAAACACTTCTCTTTGTCTTGAGAGAAACATATCTGAATCTGTAAGAACCTTTATTACTTATATTAAAATTACTCTTTTGAACAATTGTCATACCTGTTGACTTGGGCATTCAGTTGAAACTGAGCTATTAAAAAAATACCCTGAGGTGATCTTTGTAAAACTTTTAATTATTGAGTTAAATAAAACATCAGTGGTCTTTTAATGAAATATGTCACTGCATTCAGCCTTCCCCTTGGGTTTACCAAGTGTGTTCAAATAAACACTTAGAGACAGCTCTGTTATTATCATTATTACATTTATAGTGCCAGGTAAGTGTCTGTTGTATTCTAGAGAGACAGATAGTAGTCTAAGTATGCTTGGACTATTTAGCAATGTAAATGAAAATCACAGGAAAAGAGGCTCTAGGAGAATGAAGTAGAAGGTGGTCAGTGTTTGGCTCCATAGAGCAAAGCTGATAGTCCATATTACAAACTAACATTGCATGGCTGCAGAAAAAGCCAGGCGCTTTAATAAGAACATTAATTAATGTGTTCAGCATGGGTGACATAGCCAAATGTTATTCTCTGACCAATTTCATAGAGATGCCAGACCTGAAATACTCCCAAAGTACGGGAAAGCAATGCCCGGGGCTGGACTATTCCTCTGCCAGGATACAACTGCTGCCCATATGGCACTGAGCCCAGGCACACTGAGAATCCCATTATGGCTTCGTTGTGCATGAAGTCCAAGGGAAGCGAGTGTCCAAAATGGCCTGGGAATCACATTATGGAACTTCACGAGGTTTGCCCGGAGGCCTTAGATGCTCCCATCCCTGTCAGGGCATATGCTGGCTGCATACTTTCATGGCCATGACCCCTGGCAGGGGCAGAGGCAGCGCTGGAGACAGCCCCTGCTTTGCGAAGCAGCAGTGGTCCTTGGCAGGATGAAGTGCTTCACTGATGTAAAGCATCTTCTCTGTCTTTAACTAGCAGCATAGTGACAGGGTAACGTCTTTGCTATCAGAGTGCTGCTGGTTTGTAACCACTTAAAGTTAAAACAATGCTTCCCTGTAAGGAAGTAATATATGCTTAGATGATACATATGCTACTGCTGGACTTGACCCAAAGCACACTTTGGGTGAAATCAGAGTTATCCCATTGGCCTCCCTGGGATTTGGAAGATGCCAGTTTGGCTCCCTGACCACCAGGCACAGTTTGTACTGTTCATGCAGATTATATTGTTGCCCTTTTCAACTTGATTAGCTATGCCAAAAAACCTGGAAGCTTGAAGGTTATTCTCTTTAAGCAGAGAAACTGATGATGGAGTCAGGTAGCTTGTATGCAGTTCTCTCTGGTTACAAGCCCTGTGTTCTTGAAACCAGGTACTATTAAGCAATGGGAGACAATTTTGGTTTTAGCAGCAAAAGTTTCAGGGCAGCTTCCCCACAAAAGCTCCTCTTCCTCTTGATGACTCTGCTGGATCAGGCCATTCTTCAACTTCCTTTCTGCTTTTGAGCTTCTTGCTACTGCATCTGCGTAGCCTTTTCTACAAGGAGCAAAAGCACACACACACAAACAAATGCATACACACACTCAGCTACATTCCACTTAATGAAGGGCCAAAGCCCTTCTGCCCAAATTGTTCATGTTTTAGAGCAGGATCCTCCACCCCTTGTGTTCTTGTTTGGGATGATGCTATCATTTCAGCTACATACTTCCACAGAGGCACTTAATAGTTTTTTCCAGCCTTTTTAAATGAAGGGTGGCAGCTTAGTCCACTTCCTTCAGTGAATTCATGCCCAGCCTGTTTCGGACTGCCTGTTTCACTGTAGCCGTTCCTCAGACTGCAGGATTCTCTCTATACATTGCTCTTTCATTTGGTATCGGATTTGCTAGACGCTTTGTGTATTTTATGCACTATGAAAATCAATAAAACAGATTGAACAACGAAATGTTAATGAATAACAACTGAGAGATTGCAGCTGTTTCATTTTAACATGCTTTTAATCTCCATTACCGTAGCCAACAGCGTGTTCTGGAATGACAATAGTTACCAAGACAGACATACTACCCTCTTACTAATGATAAATCGCTGAAAAACGTACTCAGCTTCAGCGTTGCTGTCAGTGATGAGAGCCCATTCAGTGAAACTCTTCCACCAAAATCAAGGAGTCTCTGTGCAAGATCGGTTTCAAACACCCAGATCCGCGGAATTGTTCCACGAAGTGACTGAACCAGCACAGACCAGGCTCTTTCCATGTCTGCTTATCTGCCTAGGGACACACGGGAAAGTTAAGGCAAACCAGCTCAAGGTGGGAAGTCACTGCACATAAATTACAGCATGCTAATCCCTTCCACAGATGCTCTCATTTAGGTGTAAAATGGTTTAAGGTTATTGAAGTTCCATGCCACCCTTGGCAGGATTTATTTACATTTCCTGTAGGAGGCTGTGGTTTGATGTTACCAAATGGTCAACAGTGATACCAGCTTAAGAGAAATTTCCCCAGTTAAAAAAACCAAAACCAAAAACCAAAATTTTTTTAACTGATTTTGCATCCAGATCAGTTCACCAATCTTACTCACAATGAAGTCACATAAATAGCATGCTAGAAGCTCTCCTTTTTTCAGATGAAGTTTGTTCTGGATACATTGAGGTTTGATGTCCATGTTTTACTTTAAGCAGTTAAGGGTTGTCCCATTGTAATCAGTCTTGTTCAGTTCTGCCCTACTCACTAGCATAGTAATTGCAAAAGTAATTTCTAATGAATGTCCTAATTAGCTAAATATGTACAGGCATTATTAAGGCAGAAACAAAACAACATCCATTCACAAGTTTTCCTTGTCAGCCTATACTTCTGCAAACCCTTTAAGTACTTCCACAGTTGCAGTGAAGCCTAATGCAGAATCAGTGAGGAATATGAAGTCAGTGCAGCCTCCCTGGTTAGTGAGGTGTAATTCCAGAAGTGTAAAGCTCACCTTACTGAGATTGGTGTATCAGGTCAGTAGGTAGCTTGGACTCGTAGCACCTCAAGAAACACCTGGGATCGCAAGTGTCTGTAATCAGTCTTCTAGCTCAGAGGCCTATGTGGAGATAAGAAAGTTAGGGACAGGAAGAGAAGAGTTGGAACCAGAGTGTGAGTGAGTGTGTACGAAGTGGGAGGGAAGTGTGTGAGAGACCATTTTGGAGTGGTAGTCTTGAACCCCCTCTAGGAGCTCCAGGAACCAGGGTTTGCAGTCTCAGGAATTAGACCTGGAGGTGATCCCCTGACATGGGGATGGTCTGGAGCTTCTTCCTGTTGTAGGGAAAACCTCATTAACTCTACAACACCACAGCAGAAACTACTGAGCTGGTACTGCCTAAGCAAACAAGAGGTAATGACCTTTATTCTGCACTTTGCTGTGGTTGGACACATTGGATAAATACTGGGAGATCTGCCATTACGGTACATGGGACTATTCAGGAATATTAATCTCCATTGCTAAAGAATGGGTTGACACAATTCCAGTACATTTGAAAATGTTTGAAACTATTTAAAAATTCCCTTTCACTAAACCTATTATCTGTTTAGGATTATTTCAACATTAGTCAGTAACATTCTTTGAATAATAGACCAGAGTCCAGCTCCCTGGCAAAACTCACCTTGATCTGTATTATCATTTAGACTCCACCTGAAAACATCATTAATTTAAATAAGCAATAGAGACTGAAACAAAATTCCACTCATGCGTAACTCTCCAATGTGGTTTTGAAAAACCTTTCTTCTTTAGCCAGTCTTATGTTACATGCTGGATGGTCTTTGCTTTGACCACCTCATAAAAAAAGGCTCATAAATACTTTTCATGTGTTATTTAAACTAGCGGTACTCCCTGAGGCACCATGCTTTTATTTTTAAAAATCCTTTGTGTATTCCTAAAGCATTTCTAAACCAGTAGCAGAGGTAAATGTGTATTTTAACCCAGGAAAGCCATGTTCTGTCAATATCAGACCACAAATTTTCTTACTCCATGCTGATAAGAATAAAACATTTCTAGCAACTTCCACCTGATTTATGTGTTTTCCTTCTAAAAATCATCAATTTTTGAGTATGAGTAAAAATAACTGAAATTATTTTGTCTGACTAGATGCTTTCCAAAACCAAAAACGCATTCCTAGTATGCTACCACAGGCACAAGCAACAGACCAAGAGCCTTTTCCCCTGCTGCTGCCTGGGAATCATAGAATCATTTGGGTTGGAAAAGACCTTTAAGATCATCAAGTCCAACCGTTAACCTAGCACTGCCAAGTCCACCACTAAACCATGTTCCTAAGTGCCACATCTCCACGTCTTTTAAATATCTCCAGGGATGGGGACTCATCCACTTCCCTGGGCAGCCTGTTCTAATGCTTGACAACCCTTTTGCTGAAGAAATTTTTCCTAATATCCAATCTAAACCTCCCCTGGCACAACTTGAAGCCATTTTGTCTCACCCTATCACTTGTTACTTGGGAAAGCAGACACTCACCTCGCTACAACCTCTTTTCAGGTAGTTGTAGAGAGTGATAAGATCTCCCCTCAGGCTCCTTTCCACCCAACTACACAACCCCAGTTCCCTCAGCTGCTCCTCATAAGACTTGTTCTCTAGACCCTTCACCAGTTTTGTTGCCCTTCTTTGGACATGCTCCAGCAACTCAACGTCCTTCTTGTACTGAGGGGCCCAAAACAATATTTGAGGTGTGGCCTCACCAGTGCTGAATACAGGGGGACAATCACTTCCTTGCTCCTGCTGGCCCCACTATTCCTGATACAAGCCAGGATGCTGTTGGCCTTCTTGGCCACCTGGGCACACTGCTGGCTCATGTTCAGCTGGCTGTCCACCAACACCCCCAGGTCCTTTTTGGCCAAGCAGCTTTCCAGCCACTCTTCCCCAAGCCTGTAGCGTTGCATGGGGTTGTTGTGACTGAAGTGCAGGACCCGGCACTTGGCCTTGTTGAACCTCATACGGTTGTCTTTGGCCCATCAGTCCAGCCTGTCCAGATTCCTCTGTAGAACCTTCCTACCCTCAAGCAGATCAACACTCTGCCCCAGCTTGGTGTCGCCTGCAAACTTACCGAGGGTGCACTCGATCCTCTTATCCAGATCATTGATAAAGATATTAAACATAACTGGCCCCAATACTGAGCCCTGGGAAACACCACTTGTGACTGGCTGCCAACTGGATTTAACTCCATTTACCACCACTCTTTGGGCCTGGCCATCCAGCCAGTTTTTTACCCAGTGAAGAGTATGCCTGTCCAAGCCATGAGCAGCCAGTTTCTCCAGGTGTCAAAGACTTTACTAAACTTTAGGTAGAAAACATCCACAGCCTCATCCACTAAGGGGGTCACCTGGTCATAGAAGGAGATCAGGTTGGTCAAGCAGGACCTGCCTTTCGTAAACCCATGCTGACTGGGCCTGATCATCCCATTATCCTGTACATGCCGTGTGATGGCACTCAAGATGATCTGCTCCGTAACCTTCCCTGGCACCAAGGTCAGACTGGCAGGCCTGTAGTTCCCTGGATCCTTCTTCTGGCCCTTCTTATAGATGGGTGTCACATTTGCTAACCTCCAGGCAGCTGGGACCTCCCGGGGTAGCCAGGATTCCTGGTAAAGGAATGAAAATGGCTTGGTGAGCACTTCCACCAGCTTCCTCAGTACCCTTGGGCAGATTCCATCTGGCCCATAGACTTATGTCTGTCTAAGTGGTGTAGCAGGTTGCTCGCCATTTCCCCTTGGATTATGTGGGCTTCATTCTGCTCCCCATCCCTGTCTTCCAGCGCAGCGGGCTGGGTACCCCAAGAACAACTGGTCTGACTATTAAAGAATGACGAAAAGAAGGCCTCAGCCTTTCCCTCATCCTTTGTTACTATGTTTCCCCTCACATCCAATAAAGGATGGAAATTCTCCTTAGCCCTCCTTTTGCTACTAATGTATTTATACAAACATTTTTTACTGTCTTTTATGGCAGTAGCCAGGTTAAGTTCTAGTTGGGCTTTGGCCCTTCTAATTTTCTCCCTGCATAACCTCACAACATCTTTGTAGTCCTCCTGAGTTGCCTGCCCCTTCTTCGAAAAGTCATAAACTCTCCTTTTATTCCTGAGTTCCAGACAAAGTTCTCTGTTCAGCCAGGCTGGTCTTCCCTGCCGACTCATCTTTCAGCACATGGGGACAGCCTGCTCCTGTGCCTTTAAGATTTCCTTCTAGAAGAATGTCCAGCCTTCCTGGACTCCTTTGCCTTTCAGAACTGCCTCCCAAGGGACTCTGTCAACCAGGCTCCTAAACAGGCCAAAGTCTGCCCTCCAGAAGTCCAACATAGTCCAGTGCTCTGAAGGAAAGAGGGATGCATGAAAGCAGCACCTGGGATGGGTGAGAGCTTGCCTGGAGAAGAGTGGGACTAGTACAGGTGTGGTGGGCAGCGACCATAGGTGCGTTGGGTAGATGGGAATGCAAAATTTCACCTGGCGTAAGAGACTTTTAGTTTTCCCCAGCTGACAAGTATAAATACCAGTAAAATTAAGTTGTACTGCAAGCAGAAGAACCTAGAATCACAAAATGTAGGAAACAAAAAATATACAGCAGTACTGATGGAATATTACATTTCACAAAATCAAATCTAAAGTAGGATTTAAACAAAAAAGATCAGAAACTAGATAGGCAGAATAGGCATTAGACAATTCCAGATATTCCAGAAAATCTAGAGTGGTTCTTCCATGTTCCAGTCCTGCTCCTCATTTACCTTTCAGCAGTGAAAAAATCCTTAACAAAACCCTTTTTGGATCACAGCCGCCTTCTTCTGGGCAATTTATAACATGTGAGCTGATTGTATTATCATGAATTAAAGCCAAAATGACATCATCCTGAGTGAGACAGGTGTTATCCCAACCTCCTTGAACAACCCAGACCGCAGTGCCCATACAAAATGCTGACAATAAAGCCAAGAGAGAGAAGGCAGGATTTCTAAGCTAAATCTTTTCCTTAGACACTGGTGCTGCAGAAGCATTTCCTTTGACACATGGAGTCAGCTGGTAGAAAGGGTAACGTCTTCTTTTTTGCTCATGGAGTTTGTAATCTCTGCCGGCATCTGACAGGCCTTTAAAGGTTCACGTTTCTTTAATGGATAAATCCCTATTAAACAATTTTGCATCTTTCAGAAGAACCTGCAGAGCACTAGCTCTTGCTGAGATAAATCACTAAGACCCACTTATAGCTTTAGATTTAGCTGACTTGCTAGATACTGTATTTTAGAACAAATGTTACAGAAAACTGTTTACATATTTTTTTAACAGTTGTTTAATCAGATGCTTATATTGCCGAAACTTCCTTTCCTCACAGTTTTAAAAAAACAAATACTGAGGAAAACAAAATAATCCACTCCCCCACTCCTCGCCCAGCCATCCCAATTACTGGGTAGCCAATCAGGCATGAAAAATATGAGGAAGAAAAAGAGATTTATGAAGAGTTTAGGATTTAGAGAGAAAAGTGGCATCAGAACTGCTCTAATAACACTGGAATTGAAGCAGCTTTTTTCTGTATAGCTATTTCTTCTTCCCTCTCTCACACTCAGATTGTTCCCTTCAGACAAAATCAAACACTTCACAACACCCTTACCATTTAGCTGACAGTAGCTCTATGATTCAATTCAAATTTCATGATGTGAAAGGCTGCTGGGCTGTAATTATCTGGCACGCACCTTGATGGTAGCCAACATGGGAGCCATGGCCCAGGCCAGAAGTGGAGTTATAAGCTCTGCTTGTAGAAGGATTTCTCCTCCGAGTATCTTACCAAATTCAACAAGAGATGATATTCCTCCCTGCAGAGCCACCAGCCTTGAATTTAGAGGGGTGGGAGAGCAGAAAGTGTCATCTCCATATACTTTTGCTGTGTGGCCACCAAGGATGGCTGTTTTCTCTGTCTCTTATTGCACCCTACACACTATATGGCAAGTCAGAGGCAGGCCACAATGGCACACTCTCAAGGGACATGGAAATTTAGCAGGAAGAGAAGGAGGAAGAAGAGGAGAAGAAGAAGGAGGTGGACTGCCTCACAAACATCAGGACGTCTGGTTGATCCACTGGGATCTGTGGGAGGTAAAGAAAATAAAACAACCGAAATGGATATAACACACAGTTAAAATGGAAATGTGCATACAGTGAAATACTGACATCACTGAAAATGTGACCTTTTTTGTATGTCTGAGAAGCACACAATGCTTCACAACTGTAATCATGCCAGTGTCCCAAACAGCTGTTTTGTGTATAATACTTTCTTTACTAAGAGATGAGATGTCAGATAGAGTTGATAAGTCACTTAGCATGACATGGGGAATCTGAGGACACAGACATGGGGAATCAGAGGATACAACCCAGCCATCCTGGATACTGGAGCTGCATCAGTCCTTGTTCTCCTTCCAATGCACTACTGCTGACTCACAAAAGATATCAGCTCTAACCGAAAAGTGTTTTTGCATGATGTGCATTGGTTAGAAGGCAACAGTTGATAAGGATAGGGGCTTTTTGCTGCTGGGCATATTCATACCTTGCTTTTCTATGGGACCTAGGGCAGTTTCTGGGGTCTAGACATGCTGTACAGCTCTGCACACTATCCAGTATCTCAGCTCTAGCTCTGAAGGGGCTCAAGTGTCCCTGCAAGTGCAACAGAGGCACAAGCAAAGATCCCCAATTCAGGAGAGGGTCATACGTGGCCATGCGGCAGTTGGATGAGCCCGGCTGCTCTGGCCATAGAGCACTGCCTGCTCTCCTTCCCACTCTGGAGAGAGACGGGTTAAGCCCCAGCCAAACTATTACAAGATATTTCAGCTAGCATGGATTCTAAACTTAACCACAGGTGCGGGCATGGCATGCAACATGATCTCTAAGCCAAATAATTTCTTCTAGCCTGGCTGATCCTTTCTCCCAAACTGCTGCCTATCTTTATTTTCTGGGAGATAAGCAATGATTGCTGTCTTTCCATCAGTTACGTTACTCAACCAAACCCATTTATTTATTTTGTTGCTTTTAATCCTATCCTACCCTGTCCCATCCTATCCTATTCTACCCTATCCTATGCTTTAATTTAATTTTTAAAGATCCAGAATGGTCGTTATCTACCAAGCAACCTCAACAACTCTTAAATGAAGAAATAGTAGAATATTTGCAGACTGATGTAGTCAGCATCTGGCAAGCTGAAATGCTGTGGCAAAGTTGCAGAGACCACAAGCTAGGTTTGTGGGCAGAGGCTTTTACCATTATCCTATTTGGTTTTTTGGGTCTTTGGTCTTTTTCAGCAGCTGTGCCAATTAATGTTACTAAAACATGGTTCTTTGGGATTTACTGTCTGTGCTACAGAGCTGAGGGTTTGGGGAGTTCTGGCAGAACAAAGCATTGCTGCTGATGGATAAATAAAATGACACAGTTGCATGGGTTCAACTTTTGGCTGAGTAATTTCAAATCATAGCTGTGCCTTTCGATTTATATTTGTTTGCCTTCCTTTTTGCAGCAAAGAAAACTACAAACCGCTGTAGGTTTACAAGAATATATGAGGATGTCAGAGTTGGTTATAGTCTGACCGCTAGGGCTCCGTAGTTTATTTTTTCATGGGCTATATCACTAACAGTGTGCTTAATCTATATTTTGGAGAACCAAAGATTAATTTTATTTATACACTTAATGCAACTGTTTCTTCCTGGCATTGTTTAAAGAGTCTTAAATTTTGCATACTCTTGTTAAGGAGTATTGTAATGAGCTTGAAACAAAGCCTTTCTTCTAGCCATAGACATAAATACATGGTATTTTGTTTATTTTACTCAGGCCACCTTTGAAAAACACTGAACATGAAGATGAAACAGAAAATTCTCTTTCAAGTGAAGATATAAAATGAGTGAGACATGAGGACCTGCCATGTGACTCAGTGACTTGACTTGAATTTAATAAACAGGAATCCAGCCTGCGTAGAAGAGCCAATATGCCATGACAACAAGCCACAGCGCTGCCATTTCACAGTTCACATTCTTGCAACATTACTACACTGACTGAGAATGTAGGAAATTAATATTATGTAATACCAAAAAGACCAAGACCAATGGAGCTGAGGAACGTACTCTGCAGAGATATGAAATAGGGCTGTATATGGAATAGCTATTCCATATACATGCCATGAACCTAGCCATGGCAGAACACTCCCTGCATATACAGTGTTGAGGCTGTTAATGAGAAAGATGAGCATGGACACATATGCTGCTGCCTCTGCTTTCTGACTCATCATGTCACACGACTGATATAACAGAAGATTAAGGTGAGTGGTGGCTAAAATACTGATTTCTGCACAAATGTAGGTTCACAACAGAGTCTATCTGAAGATGGGTGGGAAGGACATGTGGTGGTCCTGGGTCCATTTGGGGACTCCTCATACCCACACTGATACTAACTGTGCAACTGATGCTGGAAGTGAAATCCGAGTGACTAGGAATGGAAACACATGGGTTAGAGATCTAGGGCATAATTGTTACACGTGTTTTAGAACGTTCATGTGCCAGTTCAGCCACAAACATACTGCATCTTGGTTAGCTTTTCTCACTTAGTTACCCTTTCACAGATGAAAAGCAATGTCATTCGGTTATTTAGGTGGATTAGTAAATCAAAGGGACAAAATCCAAATTTCAATCTCTCTACTGAATCTGGGAATAATTGGATTTAACCTCAGACTGCAGCTGTCCCTCATTTTTGATTCAAAGGATGATTGAAGGGGGTCTACTTTCCATTTCCAGTTAGAAAGGAGTGGATTAAGTTTTTTTTTTCCATCTATGAGAGCCAAAATCTTCCTATGCTTCATGCCTCTGGATGAACACAAACCCCTGAATCCCACCTACAAGTCTAATAAAGTCTAATTAACAGACTGATTTGAAAGAAGCATTCATAGTTCATCTTCAGATTTATGTTACACAGTGAAGCATTTACAATTGTCTATTCTTCTTTTATTTAACAATTAGATCATCATTTCAAATAAGATTTTTATTTCTACAAAATTATTGGCAATTAGTTTGTCATCTGGATAGTAAAATCATCTGTCCAGAACTATTCCCACCAGGAAACTGAGGGTTTAGAAATCCCATGTACTTCCACACTTCAGAACGATACCACAAATATTCAGCAGAAAGCCACTGTCTAAGAATTAAACCGGTGTCTTGCGGAACAGACTCCTTTTGCCAGCATGTTTTCAAAATTACTAGAATGGTTTTTAGAAACCTGACCAGAGACAACATAACCGTTCAAAGTCCTGCCAGAGACCTACACAAGGTTTGAACATCACTCTATATTTGGTACAGATGAAAGAGTAATTAGAAGCCTGTGGAAAATATTAGTATCTGAACTGTAACTTTTTCTGCACATTTCAGGTACAGTGTTCTCCATCTCAGAACAGAAGGAAATGTATTATATACTATTATGGAAGTATTAAATAGCTTCTGTCTCAGATGTCAATGTTTAAAACATTGAGGTATCATTGAATATGGAGGAGGACATTGCACCCAGTAGGAAGAAGTTAAAATGGCAAGAACAGGATCATAGAAGATCAGTTCTTCACAGACAAATGTGGGTGAAAAGGTGGTCAGAAAAAAAATTTAAAAAGGAGCATGAGGTCAGTATCTTCTCTCATCATCCAGCGGCCCAGCTCAGGACTTGGACTGCTCAGCAGGAAGGAGGAAATAACATCAAACCACATTCCCAAGCAAAACAAGGTTCAAGAATCAAATGAAAGTCTTCAGAAAAAGCTCTGGCTTGGGGTTACCATAGCAATCATCAGGTTTGTCTCGTTTCTATTCCTAGTGGAAAAAAAAGAGCAAATATTAAGCAAAAATGCCAATAAGCTTTCAGGGTCTGCTACAGTTACAGATCTGCATAGATGCCTGTAACTTTTACAGAAACCAATGGGTGACCCAATGTCTGTGATTTGTGATAGACAATTTACATTCAGGTTTTGGTTGAAATTTAGTCTTTGACTTCAATGGAAGTAAATTTATAGCCACTGTAAATGAATTCCAGTTCTGCTTATCTATAAGAAAGAAAATTCGAAAAAATAGTTCAGAAACTGAACTTCTCAGTTGTCATTTAACACATGAATATATTAGTGTGTTTCTCATGAACAGCCAATGGTAACAGGAGCACCTTCACTCCCAAGAAGACACTACCACTGGCTCTGTTACCTGCTCTGTGCCTCTGGCAGGGAAATGCCTGAAGACCCTCAGCAAAATCCTCCAACCTGTTGGTTCACACAGCAACTGGAGCAATGGGGAGAAGAATCAAGCGGCATAAGAGCAAGTATTTGAGAAACGCTAGACCAAAGGATTACAGAAGGATGGATCTCAGCTGGACTGTAAGAACACAAAAAAGGATTGCTAACATTCACAACAACTTTTTTTTTCCCCACGCAATTGCCATTTAAAAGGGATATTGTAACCTTGATTACTTCTGTTTTCACTTTATTTTGCTGAGCTTTCCTTGTCTTCTAGAGAACAAAGTATATAGTTTAGTGAGTTTTTCAATTCCTGTTCAAATACTTTCGGTCTTAAAACAAAAGAGCTCCAGGAAGGCTGTTACTGGGGATAAATCTGGGCCTTTTAAATTGAATTTCAAACTCTCATTTTATAAGAAGATAGCAGGAGCAGTCCTAGAGGATTTACCTACTGTGTAGTGGAGATATTACTGGACTAACCTCCTGTGACCCTAAATTAATGACAAGTACCCAATGGCATGTAAGTAGACCTCTGATACCTGTGACAGAGATGCTCAACTGAATGTTTAGTGAGTCACATATAAATAATGACCGCATAGATAGATTTAGGAGCTGGAACATGAATTTAACGCAAGGTTAATAATCCCTTCTGGAATTGTAGCGTTTATTGAGGTAAAAAGGAATGTCACGATTTTGTTTCTAGTCAGTTCCTCATCTCTGTACCGAGAACTGCATTTGTTTGCTCTGGAGAGGAGGAAAAAGAGGTATCGTCACTCCCGCCTGCTGAATCTGTTTCAGTCCACCCAATGGATTTTGCTGAGGAGAGCAGAGGGCACGACTGTAATTTGGCGGTGTGAGCGCATGCCTCAGAGGCAGGAGCCCTGAGCTAAGTGCCAGCTCCCAGGACCTTCTGTTTTTTGCATTAAGCAGCTATACAGAGGCAAAGTGTTCTTGCTCTGCAAACACCATCCTCCTGTGCTTCTCTGAGAGCCTGCATGCTCGCTCGCTCCCTCTCGCCTGTCTTCTTCCGCTCCCACAAAAATACTCTGACTCTCCGAGAATATTAACAGCAGGCAGCCTCCCAGGAGTACGCCACATAGATCTGGATAGGGTTGAAAGCGGCCTTGGATTAAAGTTACCTGTGCAAGTGGTCACTGATCACTAAGGTTTTGCAGAGAGGGTGAGCAGCAGGAGCCACGGAGGACACAGGGCACCTCCCGCCATGTGCCTCAGCACGGGCAGCCTCCGCTCCTGCATGGGAAAGGGCTGCCAGACGTCAGTCGAGGGGCAAGATGTAGTGCCCAAGCTCCCGGTGAGCGCAAGATTTCATGCAGAGCTCTGCTGCCGGTAGCTGGTTTCGGCAGCTCCTCGCCGAGGCTGCCAGCTCTCTCCATGGAAGGTACGCATGCCCCGCTGAAGCTCTGGGTGCCCCGTTGGTGGCCAGCCACAGCAGCACTTAGCTTTTCTGAGTCTGAGCCTTTTTTGGGCTAAGGCCCTAAAAACATGCCTGCGTTGTTCTGTGGCAGAGCCAAGAAATGGAACTTGCTTTCCTAAACGTAAAGTCAATTTACTCCATGCCGGACAACTGATCATTCTTTCCCACTCCTTGCTTTGGATTATTTTCCCCCAGATTTATTATCTCATATTTTTCAAATGAAATTACTTTTTCTTCTTTTTCTAACGACTCTCCACCTCCTCTGCATTATATCTCCTGTCTCTGCAGTCCCAGCTACTCAGTTTAAAGCAATCTCTAGATCTCATCTCTCTTCCATGTCAAATCTGACATGAGTTGGCAATGAAGAAAATGAAGCAGACTGGGGCTTCCTTTGCAAATGCTTCAATTCCCACTTTGGAAAATAATGCTGCATCTATACATAAGACTGGAAATAGCACAGGGTCAAAGGCCAGCCCTTTGGGGAGTAGTAGTCAGCAGTCCACGCAAAAGATTTCAAAGAGGGGGGTGAGAAACAAATCTCCAGCCACAAATACCTCTTCTCAGCAAAATAACTGCCAGTGGCAGTGAAGCAATGGAAAGGGCAGATCGCTAATAACATACTTACTTGTGCCTTGGGCTGACTTCCACAAGGTGTTAGTTGGCAACATCATGTGGCTTCCATGAGAGCTGGCAGAGCTGTATTTTCCTTTGGATAAATCCAAATCTTTTGTTTTCTTTCCACTGTTATTCTAACACCATTAGCAGGAACTAATAGCCACTTATAAACTAGAAATGGCAATGTAGAATATTAGTGCAGAATGAAAATTATATTTTTCCCCAGTGTATCAGAATGTGAAAGTTTATTTGCACTAACATAAAATGAAATGCTGACAAACAGCTACATGGAAGGATGATTCGGGTAGGCAAAAGTAAGAGTTTTATTTATCTCTCATAGCTCTGCTGGAGAATGAGAGTAAGGGGTGTTTTCTATTGCAAACCATTTGCTTGAAAGTCAGTCAGTCAATAAGCTCAATGACCCAACATTTTAATTCCGCTGTCATAACCAAGCTTGGCAACGTGTGTGTGTGCGTGCGCACGTATGCGTGTGTGTGGTGGGGGTGTGGTAATGGGGACAGGGCAAGAGGATCAGAAGGAGCCAGAAGAACTGTAACCAGCCTCCTCTTGATTTACACCATCCTCATCTGAGGCCCATCTTGAGTTACAGCACGTCTTTGTCCTCCTTGCCATGGCCAAGCTGGCCTTCCACACCATGAAGTTGGTGGGATAAGGTAGCCAAGAGACTGTGGGGGCCTCTCACCAGTCCCTTGTCCCATCACATTCCTGGGCAGAGCACCGGGCAGCTGCTGGGAGCCCACCTGGGAGTGCTGGGTGCTCTGCTCAGTGACCCTCCCTAGTTACCTACAGACCTTCTTTCGAGCCTGGCAATCCTCACCCCTCTCCCCTTTTAACCTGGGAGCTGACTGTTTTCCCCTTTTTCTTCTAGCCCTTTGCCGGCACAAGAGAGTCGGACGTTTTTGTTAGAGCCAGTCCCTGGCTAGAAGGAGAATAGCAAAAGTGGCAGCTGTGCAGCCTTGCCATCGACAAAGAACAGAGGAAGACTGGTGCAGGACTATGCCTCTCCCTTAGCATATGACACAAAGCAACATGTCTCTTGACACCTATCCTCTACTCATGTTGCGGGGCAGAATTCAAGAATCACAACACTGAGAGAAGCAGAAAATTGAAAGAAAAGGCAAAAGAGAATTTCTAACAAAATTTTATTGGCTTGCATTGCAAGCATTTTTGAGGCAAAGATACCACTCACTGAGCATGTTTTCCAGTCATGAAAGACATAAATAATAATAATTACTATTATTAATTTTACTTTCTTGGCACTACTTCAAAGTTACATAGCTCTAATGATTTTGATGCGTTTTATTCTTAGAACTAAAGCTATTACAGCTGAACATCGTTATGAGTGAGCATCTAAGAAATGGAAACTTCAATCGGTACTACCATTTGGAATAACTTGTTCAATTTTTCTGTAACAGAGAGAACTCCACTTTGAGCCTTCTGAGGGTAAGCCACTTCCTAAGGGAAGACAATTTCTGTCACCTGGTAGCATAGTAGAACTGAGTTCTTCACACATACAGGGACTGAAGCTCTTGCGACAAGCACTGCCAAAGAACAAGCTACACTGCAGCAAAACCCAGGTAAACATTTGTTGGAACAAAGGTGAAAGTGTGGAAGATACAAGAAAGGAAAAGTATGTGGCACATGGAGGTTGATAATATTACAGCTTGGTTTGTTGCCCATAACCTTTTATTCAGGTTCTTTTCCTCTTCCATGGGACCGAGGGAGATGCTAAAGGCTAGATACAGAAAGAATTCATGGTACCTAAAGTGAGACTTAGGCAGACTCTACAATGAAACTATCATCCTGTTCCTTACCTAAAATTATCAGAGACTGCAGTTTGTAAAGGTAAAAGTTATTCACATTTAGCTGCTTCACCTCTTTACATATGCCCAGTCTTGGTTCCTAGCTCACTCCCAGGGCCATCATAGAGTTGGAAAGTAGATATTTCTTCTCCTAAGTCTCCTAAGGACCTGACTTGCCAGGCACTTCCAGCACCTCAGAGGCCAACAGGATCAAGTTGCTCAGAAAACATGGCAGACATCAGTCAATTCTACACCATGCGGGGAATGGGTGCCATGCACTCCTTTTGGTCACTACTGATATAATTGGACAATTAGTTCAAAAAGAGTTTATGCTGACTTAATCCCTGTTCTCTCTGAGAAGACACAAACCCATACTTGACTAAGCCATGTCTGTCTTAGCTTGCGGCACTGTCCATCTCTCCTTTTGAAGCTGTACCACAATGTAGCAACAAAACCCAGGTCTCACTAGACCAGAGAGCAAGCACAAGTGACCACTAGCCTCCATTCAAGGCTCTCACTCATGGGCAGAGGAGCAAAGAGGGCCCTTCACCAGCCACTGCAAAACAACCATATGTGGCTGATGGACACATTTCCTCCTCGCGGCTGATCCTGCTTTTCCCTTTAGTGCAGCCATATTCACTCTCCGGTTTACTGACTTCTTTTCTGCAGTCTCTGGCTCAACTAATCCCTTTGTGCAGGGTGGCACAGCAGTACCAGGAGGAATTGAGGATGTTTCTTGGGCAGGTTAGTCTAAAAGTTGTTAATTAGGATAAAATTGTGGAAGGCGAGATGTGAGTTTGGGCATGCCCCTCCCTCTCCTTAGAAGAGCGGATCAAACCCACACTCTGGACCAAAACTTCACGGGTCTACAATAAAGTGTTTGCTATAAAATGGTGGGCATGGCCACTCTTCTCCTGATTTAAAGGGTGGCCCTGCTCCATGCTTGTAAAAGATAAATACGAGGCCTGAATTCCCAGAGACGTTCAGGCCTGTAGATCCTCAGAGGATGGGAGACTTGCTGTAGCCCTGAGTGAGATGTCTGAACAACGGCACTCATCCATTCGGCACATGGATTGCTTCGGATGACGTTCAGAGGCACTGCGGCACCTAACATTCAGGCATTTACTTCTATGAATCACTTAGGCACGCATTTCCAGGACACCATGCACCAAGTCCCTATTATGCGTTGACCTTCTCTACCTCCTGCTGATAAGCAAAACAACTGCTGCCCATCTAACTGAGCCTTTTGTAAACTAGATGCAAATATTTTTTATCCTATTTAACGTCTCAGCCAGGCACAAGCAGGTAAACAACTTCTACCTTGTGACAGCAAAGAGATGAGAGATGTCTCCTCGTTCGTGACCTAGAGAGCAGAAATATCACAGACTTGCATACAAGACAATTGTTTAATACGTTCACAAATCAATTTTATTAATTTAAAACAAAATTAATGAAGAAAAATTCTGTACACAATTGTGGACACAACACACTTTTTGTACAATAAGGCCCAGATAAACTGTTTTGTTTTTTTCAGTCCGTGAGTGACTACAAATTGAAAAGAGCCAAAAAAAAAAAAAAAAAAGACAACCAACCCCCCATCACTGTCTACTTTGCTTGAGGAAAAAAAAAGGCTAATTATTGTCTCAATTCTAAAAACTACTCACAACGTGCTTTATGTACGTATGTGAGTACTGCGTGAATTCCAGCACTCATACTGGGTAAAGTAAAGCACATGTGCAAGTCTTGTTAGGATAAAAACCTCTCTGTTGGTAATAAAGCAATCCACAAACATTGAATTCTAGCAGCAATATGATTCCTCCAATAGAGAAGGGTGGTGGTGTGTAGCTACATTGGTGCTTTGTAGCTTTGCAGGTAGCTGTTTCAAGGCTGGTGTTTTTAAGCAAAGGAAAACAAGAAGAAAAGCTGGAGAATGAACCAACAAAGCCGAGGCTTCTTTTTAATGAAAAGATTTAAATCAGGTAAAGGGAATTGGTACAATTCAAGCCGAAAAGTCAGACTAACAGTTTATCTGACCAAGTAGCTCATGGCCTTCAAGATTAGAAAAGTCACAAGTCACAGACAGACACAGTCTAGGTTTGTCCTGTAAATGGGTATAGACAAAAGCAGATTTTAACTCCTTGGTGATAACTATTTCAGTATTTCCATTGCCGGCAATGGATGTTATATCTTAGGAAAATCTGACTCCTGGTGGAAGAGGATTAAAAAACTTATATGTATATGAGTATTCTTGTTCAATTTCTCCAAAATATTCCCATTTCTAATTTCTAAAAATAACAATGATGAAAGTTTCCTTCATTTTTGGATGAGACAAAAGCTATTTGGTACCAAGATTCCAGTTTAAGTCATGTCTTAAAATACATTTGTGTTCTCCCTCTATTTCTTTATGGAATGAATCTGCTAATTCATTTTTCAATACTTTAAAAAGGGGTTAATATGTTAACGTTAGAAGAGGAAACAGAAGATGGCAAAGGACTCCTCTTCAGTTGTGTTTTATCTATATTTCCTTCGTGGGGGGAAAGAAATCAAACTTTTCATAATCAGAGTAGGTGAGAGAAGAAGAAGGTAGAGAAACAGCTGAGAAGAACAAAACCCAATTCTTATTGACACTTGACATCCATGCTTTTGGTCTTGACAAATTTATCTAAAAAAATCCATTATCTACATATTTATATCCAACGCATTGATAAGGCACTGCACAACAGTTTGTGCACACGTGGCCTCATTCTTCACCAACAAGGCATTACTATCTTTCAATAGCATTTACCTTAACAATATGTAAAAGAATCATTCATTATTACAAATTTACACAAAAAATTCTTCCTGTACATGATTGTCTCAGTGATGTACCTATTAGTTTAAATTAGACATATTTTAAACTACTCTGTAATGTGCTAAAATCAAAAGTAGTTGCTGTACCATAAGGCAAAGGCTTATAATAGCCTTTAATCCTATTATACATATCCTCAGTTATATGATGTCAAAATATAGTCTGTTCATAAATAAGTAAAGATGTACAGAGTACCCTGGGTATGAGAAACCAAAAAGTAAACCTTCTTTACAAGAAAATTACTCCACTGGTATTTTGAAAAATCTCAGTCTTCATTGTGCAATCAAGTTTGCTGTGTTGAAGAAATGGTGTGTGTCACATTGAAGAGTCTAAAAACTACAAAGCATCTGCAGGTCCTTTTTTTTCTTCACAGGTATGAACCTTTTATTTCTTTTTTTTTTTTCCTTCTCTATTTCTTTTTGGTAGTGAATACGGTAAAGATGAGTTGTTCAAACATTTGCATGGCTTATTTTCGTTGGACTCGCAGTACCAGAGTCAACAGCTGTTCTGAAGAAAAAGACATGCTCCTCCGTTTACTGAAAGGGCAAGGGTTAAGACCAATTGCAGCTGTACGTCAACATGTTGAAATCACAAAGTTCTGTAGTCCAATGCTGACACAAGACACAGACATCCCGTCCATGGGCAGAAGGAGGCTCTGGGGTTTCAAAGTGCTGCTGAGCTGCTACAAGTACTCCAGTTCCAAGGCATGGTGAAGGGCCATAAGGTCAGAGTGGCTTGAGATCCTCCAAAATGGCATAGCATGCTGTGAACAGCACAGACAACATGTAAAAATAATCCCAAGTATTCTGGTATTTAGACCCACCCATTGTCTTTCGCAAGGATAAGGGAACACTGTGAGGGGAGAAAAAGAGCTCTTAAAACCTCAAGCCCTTCATGTTCATCTCTGGTTTCTCTGAACCACTCCCTCAACATAAATTCTCAATAATAGCAAATCTATTTACCAACAGCAACAACAGCAAACGTGTCAGGAGATCATAAGGAACGGAAGGGTTTCTCATCTCTTTATAAGAAAAACAGGTTTCAGCACGTTGCAGAAGAAAACATTATTTCTAGAAAAAAATTAAGAAAAATAACCTATACATGAAGCATGTGGGTAGTTCGAGGAGGGGAACAGAACTTGATTAAAACCCAAACAATAAAGGAAGTGAAAGTATTATTTACTATCAAAATGTGTTCATTCCTTGTGGAATTATGCCTGGCAGGTGAGTTAAGAACATAGCCATGGTGATTCAGAATAGCTCATGTGTTGCTTCCATCACTTTGAAAGGAATTTCATCCCAGTGGTTTGTATAACATCGCTCATTGTTAGCACTGATCTTAAAACATCTTTTCCATATGGGACAATTTTAAAATAAATACTTTTTTTTTTCCTCTTAGCTGTAATAAAATCTGTCTGGAGCACAAATACGTTTGCAAATAACCTGAGTAAACCAAAACCACAAATACCAGGAAAAAGCACAGATTACCTCATCCATGAAGGTAAAAATCTGATTAAGAACTATCTTTATACTCTAAACCAGGGATTATAGTGTCAGCAAGAACTTTTGCATAAATAATAAAAAAAAGATAACCATCAGCTTTCGTCAGGAAAATATTCTATAAATCCCATGGGAAAACAGTTTCAATTCAGCAATGTTCTGAAGGCTAACAGGATCATGTTCACCTTTTCATTGGGTCAGCTTGTGTCCCGGCATCTTTAGGAGGCAAACCACAAGCAAATTATTATCATAATAGCTGCTGAGCTCCCCAAGCATTTCATCTACAACTTCTCAGAGAGGCTTTGTTCATCCTCCTTCAGCACGTCCTGAGTAAATTCCTAATTTTCCTGAAGTCAGTGTCAAAACTCCATCTCTTCTGATTATCATTTCAACACTGACCTCCTTCTTTCATTCAGTTAATTTTAATTAAATTTTAAGTTAGAGAACAATTTTAAGATAAATTTAAGTTAAATTTAAGTTAAATTTAAGTTAGAGAACAATTTTGAAAACAATGTGAAACTCTGTTTCCAGCTGTGTGTTTACTGTAAGCCCTGTAATTTTACCTTATACCTATCTCAGAAGGCATACACCTTAGCACAGAGGTGCTTAAACATCTGTCTGTCAGTGTATAAATAATTATTATTTTTAGAAAAATGCTGCTTCAGTCCAGATAATGATGTGATGATGAACTGGGTTGGATTTATAGGATAAAGCAGCGTTTTTTAAAAGAAATGTAACCATGTAAGTAGCGGCAAGTCTCTCTGAAGTCAAATGGCAACTGTTAAGGAACAATCAACTGTTGCTCTTGCAAGAGTCAGAGAAAGTAATACTGAATTAATGAATATTAATAAGCTAGACTAAAGAGTTGTACATGATCAGCAAGGGAGCACTGTAAGGAATCTGGAAAATGCACACCCGATGAAGGACAAGTGTTAGCAAGTAGAGTTGCACAATCAGAGGGACTGCAGAGCGAAGGAGGTGGCACTGAGCACCCAGTGCCCATGTTTCAGGGGTTTCACTTCAGAATAGCTCTAGGCTGCCATTGTGGAAAAAGCGCCCATTAGCAGTTGGAGAGCATTTTGTGAGCACCTGGACAATATATTGTTCTTTAGTTCTATCCAAAAGAAATCCATTGGGTTCCCCCCAGCCCTAAAGCCAGTCCAGGATGTTAATCAAAGCATAGTAAGGGGGAATGACTGGTAGGTCTGCTTTGATATGACACTCCTGATCTAAATTGAAATGTAATAACAGATGCATCAACAGATGCCCACATTCAAAGTATGCCTAGCTTTTAGAGCAAAGAAATTTCTTCAGGAAGAAAATAAGGTGACTCACAAGGAAGCACCATTAGGAGAGTTTCTTTCTGCTTGGCTTTAGATTGTTACAAAACCCTGAGAAACAGCTGACTAAACCTCAGCTTGAAGATAAATGCATGGGCGATAGCTGCTTGTGGAGAGAACAAAACAACCAACCAAAGTAATTCGGAGACAATTGAGATGCTGGAAAAAATGCTTATGGTATTTCCAAAACACTTTTACAGATTAATCCTTTCCTTAAGAAGGAAGTGTTAAATGCTGACTATGACACCTACTATTTCTACATCTTCAATCTAGACTTCCATTGTACTGTCTCTATGCTCCATCAGTAAGAGAAACTAGATGCAATTAGCTTACTCAGTTACAACTCCACGTCCTTGTGTCTTCCCTGTTCCATTATACAGCTCGTCTATCCTCTGTGCTCTGCCAGGTGGCCAGACACTGCTGCTTTCCAACTCAAATCTTTCCTAAAGATTCATTTCTTGCACCATGTTCAGGAAACGAACCAGCAAGAGCAAAACAAAATAAAAATTCCTAATCATGCTGTTCCCTGGACTCACCAAAAGCTTCTGCGCACCTATCTCTTATTTAGGCTGTGAGATCTTCCTGGCATAATTTATAACATCTGATAGGGGTATTCAATCAAGGACAGATGGGCAGAGGTTTGTGCCTGTGGCAGGTCCCTGCAATGTTTGCCAGCTGACTGCACTTGGCCAGCGGCGCTCAGCCGTGCTGCCTCCCTTTCTTGCGCGGCTGCAGTTTCCCTCGTCTCTCACAAGCCCCCTGCCAGGTAGGACCTACCTGCCCTCCCTGCCAGCCAGCCATAGCTCCCTGCTTCTCTTAGTCAGCTTGGCACCAGCTCTGCCTCAACCACTGGGTCAGGGAGGTGTAAATAGTGTACCTAAGATGTGGCGAGGCAAAGAGTTTGATGGACACCTGCCTTTGCGTAGTGTCTCTGCAGAAGCCAAGAGTCAATGACGTGGATGCCCTCCAAGGTCATACAGCAAACTAATGAATAGGGAGAATTGTAGTAATAAATTCTTGGCTTCCAGCTCCCACTTCATGCAGCTCCAGCATTATACTGCTTCCCTAGTAACAACCTCAGCAACACAGAGCATACACACACCAGGCATCTAGGGCAGTTAAAGACCCTGATTGATTTAACAGAAGGTTTAGCTTCTGCTAAATCAAATCACAGCGATTCTTGCTAGATGCCCATATGCAATATCAAGTTTTGGATTACCCTCAGCTGTTTATGGTCAGATTTTAAACCAAACTTTAGGTGGTCATTATTTTGGCTATATCTTTCTATTTCTAATTCACTTAAGTGTCCTCCACTTTATTTATGTCTGTCTGTGAAAGGAGTATACCTCCACTTACTCCATGTAGTTACAGGACTGAGGTGTGGAATGATTCTGAAGAGTCCCATGAAAACAAAGAGGTTGTGTAAACCTCAGGATTATAATTATTTTCAGCTCTCCTGCATATAGGTCAAAAGACCAGCAGCACACTCCCAAGAAATAAAGCACGCCAGGAACGCAGCCACTGCACGGGGCTGGAATCTGCACTAGCGCGCTCTGCACGGCCGAACGCGGCCGATTCAGATCTCTATCAGTCTGACCCTACGGCACAGTCTTCATAGCTAAGAGGAGGGAAACAAACCTGATACAGATCTATATATATCTACATCTATATGTCTGCGTATGTATATACAGTTTCACACACGTATGTATCCATATATACATACCTGTGTTCACGGGGCATATACAGTAATTTTCACCTCATCTAAGATAAGAAAAGATTGTACAAAACTAAAACATTTAAAATAACAAAAGTATCATACAAAACCTTTTATGTTATTCCTGTATTAACATGCCCCATTTATCCACAACTATTCAGCGCTGTCAAAAGTGGCAACACACCCATGAGAAAGAAGTACATTTTTTCTTACCAAATGATCGGGCAAGAGTTTCTTTGTATATATATTTACTAAATATTGCCTTTAGGAAGCCATCCCTGCCAACACTTAGCACACATGTCATGTACAACACGTGTCTTCTATTCTGAGCACACTGAAAAATGCTAATATCTCATTTGCTGCTGTGGGAGAATGGATGACAAATGCTAACCGCTAATAAATAGGTGGTGTAACTGGATGCATTAGATATAGTGAAACTGTAAGAAAGTTTTTCTTACTCTATATTGGAGGAATATGCATCTAGACTGGTAGTAAAACAATGATCTTGTGTACTATTTCAGCATCTTCCAAGTAAATACGAAGCTTTTGTCTTTTAAAAAACATTAATTGTTTTGTAGATGATACTTGGTAATAAATACATTTATGAACTTCTTAATGATTTAATTTTCATGACATTTTAAAATGAAGAATGGCAGCAAAAGTTTGAATTTGGTTTTGGTGTAAAAAGCATGAAAAGTGAAATTATTAATTTAGTAAATCTAATAATTACAACATTATTCAATAACCTAAGTATTAGGTTATTTATTATTTCTAAAATATTATTTCTAAAATATTAAGGTATTTTATTTCTGAAATAGAAGCAATATTATTTTTTAGCATGTATTTACTAAAACAACAAAACTTCAACTATTTTATCCAACAAAATAAAGTGTTTCTATTAATGCACGTGCAAAACAAAGCCATATTTTAACGGCAACACCGAAAAGTGCAGACTCTCCTCCTTCCCTTAAATGAATACATATTTATATAAAATCTTACTCCTGAGATTTGCGACGGATTTGAATAGAAAACTCATCAGTTTCTGTCATCTTTCACAGTATTTTTGTTGTGTCCCTGCCAGATTTGCTAAGCGGTCGTCTTTACTTCCTACCCCAAACCTGACCAGCACAGTGTGACTGTGAACTTAAAAGCAGTGGCATATTGGATACCCATTTATATTCTATTTATTGCTCCACAAAGATTTATGATTTTTCCTCCCAATTTCCCTCCGAGGCAGCATGACCATTTTGGAGACAAAAGGAGAAGCCAATTTGCCCAGGCTCTCCCGAATCACCTGATGTAAAATCCAGCTCCGCAGTGCAGAGAGCCTCCTCCTTTGTCTCCTCTCGCAAATTAGAAATCCTTTGGAGGATTCTCCTAAGTAGAAAAACTCAGGAGTTGGGGTTTTTTCTGCCTTACGAGTATTTCCCGACTGTGTCTCCAAAGGCAAAAGATGAGCTCAAACAAAACAAAACAAAACACAGCTAAACAAAACAAAAACCAAAACACAAAACGAAACAAAGCAAAGCAAAACAAAATGCCAAGACAATGGAGTCTCTGGCAGAAAAACCCAGAAACTTATTATGTGAATAGCTGTGTCACCACAGTGGCACCCAGATGTGGCGGCTCTGACCCACCCGTGTGGGTGGGTGCACCTGCACCCCCTGCACCCGGTGCCGGCAGCAGTCCCGGGCACCCCTCAGCTCTCACACCGGTTTCTCTCTCCCCTCCTCTCCCCCTTTTCCCAGGGAAGCTGAGCCGAAGGTAGCAACCTCCCTGTAACCCTCCGCCACCCTGGCTGCGTGCTGAACTGATCCAGAAGGGTATGATCATTCCTCAGTCTGCAACGCAAACATCCCGAGAATTGTAATTGTCTTGTAAAATATTTTGCTGGAAGTGACAGCTAAACAAAGGTGTTGATACCATGGCTTGTCCCGTGCTACGTGAAACGTAAGAGCGTGCGGTTTCCTTAGTGTACTGTATTTATTTTCATCAATCAAAAGAGGCATTTTATGAAAAAACAGTCTACCCTAAAAATGTTTCTCAAAAGAACAATGATCTTTTAAACGGTATGAAAAAGTTTCTATTATTGAATTTTCACAATAATGACAGTAATAAAAAGAATTTAACTGTGTCCTTTATTTTTCCTATTGTATTGACTCAGGATTTTCTGTGAATGAAGGACATAAATGAAAATCTTGTTTTATGATGAAGCAATTGATAAATTATTGATAAATTCTTTTTTAATAACAAACCTTAACTTTCTTACCTCCTAAGCTAGAAGTTCAGCTCTTTTTCAGTAAACAAACACAGAATAAAAAATCTCTCAAATTAAATAGGTTTGAATTTACACACTCACTTAAAAATACTCGTTATAGTTTACATGTAATTAATGAAGTGCTATTTAAACAAGGGTGTACTGTTTATGCTCTAAGTCGTGTAAAGAAACGCACATCTACTAAGGGCTTCACCCCAGGCCAAACCCCTCCAGCAACGTGCTGTGCAAAGGGATAACACAAAAGCTGTCCCTGCCCTGAGAATATCACAAAACCCAACGTGCTGATGGGAAGGAAGGAAGGTAGGAAGGAACCAGCTAGTTCAGGGGATAAGCAAGGCAATGGGGTACACCATGGGACAGTTATGCCACTGTGGACTGATGGGCTTTGCGTGTTTTTGTCGGGGTAAACCTTCTCCTGTTTTGTTTGCACACTCTCCGGAGAAGGTCTAGGCTTTTACTGTTTTCTAATACGGTGATACCATTCATTCCTTAGACAGGGCATACGTCTTTAAACTGAAGCACTAGGGTGCATTCCCATCTCAATCCTCCTAATAACCCTAAAAATAACCTGAGGAGCAGGTAACCAAAAAGGCATCATCTGAGTTGGGAGCAGCTCCTCGTACCGCAAGGCACTGTGTGGTTCTTGCCCTTGCAGGATGCGAGGGCCAAAACTTAAGAGGCTAATCCTGCTTTCACAGTGTGAAACGGTCACTTCTTTTCTGGTGGAGTAAGAAGCGGGACAAGAATCAAACAAGCACTTTCCTTAATGAAATTAATAGTTTCTGCAGAAAGGCAGGGCTGCTGGTCTACTTATTGACTTCTCCAGCATCACTGCAGCAGATAATTTAATCCAGAGCATCTAACATGCTTTGAATCTGAAAATTCCTTCCACCGAGAAAGAATACACAGAAGTAATGGCACAAAGGAACTTTCTATACTGCTACTCCTCTTAGCAACTGGAAAGTCTTTCTCTTATGCTTTTCTGAATCATGTTTCCTGTTGAAAAAAGCATTGAATTAGATAATGTTACCGAAAGGACTACTCCTGCCATTATCATATACAACACTGTTTCACCGAGCAACAGAAAGGGAACAAAGAGAAGAATTTTTTTCCCCCCGATCTTAAATGCAGCTTTTAAAATGTAATCATTTACAGCGGGAAAACATTTCTCTGCAAAGATGAAAGGCATTTCTGAAGGAGAAAGGAGCAAACTGTTCCCGTCAGTCCGCCAAAGGGATATATGAAACTGAAACTCTGTGAAGTGCCGAGATGAGCTGGGAATCTACCCGCAATGCTTTGGGGGGACAAACCCCAGATTTCATGAAGCAAAACCAGTCAATGGTTGTTAAAACACCATGCGGACTAATTAGTTTAATTTCTCCAATTTAGAAAGTTACAGGGGAAACAGATCTAGAAGTGCCACAGACAGTTTTGTGATTAAAAAACCAGCTGTGTAAAAGCAATTCACCTGTAAAAGGAACGAAGAACAGAAATGCCCATTTTCCTACTCTTTCTCCTACTATTCAGATAGCCAATATAATGCCTCATTCCTCCAAGTGAAGACTGTATCTGCTGTACTTGGGTAGAATAGCAAGGCTAGGAATACTGCCTATTATTTGTCAGTGGGAAGTACTGCTTTTTATGGAGCTTACTCCACACTGGGGCAAAAAAAAAGTGAATTTTTCCCTTCTTCCCAAGGGAAAGCAAAAAATAATAAAGACATAGTCAAACAGTATCCTCTGCTCAGTTAACTGAGGTTATGAACGCAGGACAAGCCACAGGTAGTTACCTGAATGCAGAATCCAAATTATGGACGCACAAGAAAGCTGAAATTTATGTATACTTACTCCAGTCCTACATACCTTTTCAAGGTGTGACATACATGTATTTCATGTAGTCAAATAGCACACTGCCTTTGATCAGCAAGAATTGCCATTTTTTGCTTATACTCATAACATCCTATGTGGTATTTTGGGATGCCAATGAAAACAGAACTATTAGTTCTTGGCACAAAAGCCGGGGTCCATTTTCTGGCTCCTTTTTGAAATACATCAAACATACACAGCTAGCATAATGTGTCTCCTGGAGAACAGCAGGGCACATTATTATCTAGAGTTTTATGTAGCTTTCTACTAGATATGGTCCAAACATATTTCATAAAGCAAAGATACAAAACTCAAATGTCAATGCATGCTGTCCTGTGTCGAAGAAAAGACAATTTTGCTTTCAGATTCTTGAAATCAACCCACACTGAAAAAGGGTCATTACCTTTTTTGCACCTTGTTCTTCTTCGACACCATCCCCTATAACGACATACACTACTTTTCTTCCAAACCTTTGAATTATTCGCTCAAAACAACTTTCCTTTCCTGAAAGAAAAAGATCAGACTATTCAGGATAGGTGGTGATGGGATGACATCAAATAAACCACTTTTTAGCCTGCATCTCCCCAACGCTTTGAATACGTAATTAGAGCTACTGGGAGAGAAGACCCTCTCCCGCAGGATGGTGTATCAAGGCCGACTGCAGCTTTACTCCCACCACAGCAGCTGACAGGCAACCTTAAAATCTGCTCCATGAAGTCCTTTAGTACACACGCCATGGCAGGCATAGCAGACTAGAGGTCCGCAATATCACCTTTCTTGTCTCCTTCCCTAATCTGAGACAGGTTTTGAGGGGAATTTCCCTACCAGGAGAATTCTCTACCGGCTGTTTACGGCCAGTATCCTGAACTGAGCAAATTGATTGAATCTGAGTTGAAATTCTAGCTTTTTCTCCACAACCTGTGACAAGATTAATCACAGCTCCTGAAACAGTAGTATCCTGACTTAGAAGGTCACCCAAAAGATTTAGATTTAAATGCCTGTAATCCAATACATGGGCAAGGTCCTTGATCCTGCACTGGGATCCATTAACATGGCTCATTACTTCACTGCACAGACCCAGGGACATGATCCCAGTGTTCCACTTCTTCATGTAGGTATTGATGCTGGGAAGCTTCAGGTACTGGTACTGTGAAGCTAGAAAGAATGCTTACAGCTGAGTTTTCTCAAATGTCCCCATTCTGAAAGATCACTTCAGTCTTGTCATGGTACATGCTTACCTGTCTACAGCAACCAATGGGAAAAATCGTGTTTTTCAAAACAGTTATTTCAGCTAAAGAACAGTACCAGTATAAAAACAAATAGGCTGGAAATTAAAAAAAGGTTTCTAGCCAGCAGAGAAACCAAACTACTCAATGACACCCTTTAACAGTAACGCCAAGCATAAGAAACGTCCCACACTAACTAGGTTGAAATGGTGCTTGAAAATTATGAATCACGTCATGTTACAAAAATCTCATGATTTCCTGGGACAGTCAGTGACTGAACGCAGTTTTCCAAAAATATCTTTCTGTCCTGTGTACGTGAAGGCACAAGTGAATATTTATTAAAACATGTTTTAATTAAAATGCGTATTTAAAGTATTATAATTTAAAGTCTTAATTTACTTTAAGGTTTTGACAGGCGGTACCATAACATTTCTATCCAGAAAACAGTTTTAAATCTTTTATGGTAATGCTTTCAAATTTCTACATAAAACTCCCCACCAATTTTTTTTCAAAATACAAAACCAAACAAAAATAACGCACCATTTTTTCTTGGCCATTTGAGCTTCCTGTTTTACAGATACTTAAGAACACATGAAAAATTTTTGCATGTAGCCCACAATTTTGAGGGAATCTGAGACAGAACAGATATGTCATAATCACGTTAAAACCTACAAGCACCGTTGCCATCTGGTCCTATGTACTTCTGCATACTCAGAATAACATCTTTTATATTGAACCAGAAAACAGAAATAAACATTTGCCCGGCTGAAGCTTATTACAGTCAGTACGAATGAACTTAAATAATTACATTCTGCAGCAAAACATTCCTGCTTCTGGTAAACTGTTTACCAAAATTTGCTCCAGAGCCCATGAAAACAAATGGAGCCAGGGCTTACCTTTACGGAATTTCTTCCACTAATCTGGGGAGACACCAGTGTTCTGTACTCACAGCCTACTAAAAAGCCTTCTCAACTGCTACATAGCCTTACAGTTTTGAGAAATGATGACAAAAAAGCAATTCTATTTCCTCCTAACAGAGGCTGCAGCAGCATTAATAGAGCTATATGAAGCTTTCTGCGTAGATCACAATGAACTTTTGAAAAGCACTTTTAGGATGCTTTAGCATGAAAAGTGTTTCATGACATCAAGTATTACTAATCTCTGTATTTGCTACAGTGAACACATGTAAGAAATAAATACAGACTACAATATCTTTTGATTTAGAATTACAGCTTCCAAGGTATCACAACATTATAAAAATATCTCACCTATTTTAGTTGCACTGTAAATATTCTCTATGGGAAATACAACCCCTAGTCCATACAACAAGACTTTTGCCAGAGCTGGAATTAGCTGAGTAGTTGTTACAAGAATGTTCACACAGTTTGTCCTATGGAAAAGAAAACACAAACATACTTTTTTTAACAAAACAAAACAGAAGAGAACAAGGAAAACCTTACCCTCCCATTAGAACCCCTCACCATTATTATTGCCACTTACAAATGAAGGGGTTTTTCCCACCTTACAGGAGAGCAACGTACAGAGTGGCATGGTCAGATGAGAACAAGGAATGAGAAGAAGGTCTGCCACGTTCAACATTTTGCCCACCAGACCAGGCAGCCTCTTCTAGATCATCAGCAGACATCCTAAAGTTTCCTAACTACCCCGTATTCTTCGTACTCACCTCGAATGAATAAGGGTGAGTGCTTTCAGTGCAAGTGTTAACCAAGAATCCGTCAAAGCTTCAATTTCTGCTCTTAGTTGTAACCAAGCCTCTCTTTTTGCTGGACCCAGAAGACCTGTGGAGTAGATAAGGGCGTGTCTGCACCGGAATTAAGTAACGTTCTGTCATCTTCCTTTGCTTTCATTAGCTCAGAGACAATTTTCCACACACTGCAAACTAAACAGCTCACTAAACACTACCATGTTAAAAAAGGAACAGAAACCAAAAGTTCTTCCTTTTTACTACTTCTCATCTATATTTGTTATATACTTCAGAGTCACTTGCCTCCAACATTATTTTTGTAGGTATTGTATATTTCTTTTACTCGTCTGTAACGGAAAGCCAATTTTCGCATCCAGTCCACTCCTCCGCGCACTCCCGTTGCGAGGCACAAATTCGCACTGGTGGCAGCCGCAGGAAAGCCGTCTGTTCCGAAGTTATAGGTGCTAGTCAGAGATAAGAAAACCCCCAGTTTAACAAAAGGCAGCAGGCTACATTCAGCCACCAGCTACTCACTTTGCTGGGTTGCAAAGGCCAAGACAGCTAAAAAGACAGCGGGCTACTGTAAGCATTACAGCAGTTCATTGCTTTCCCAGGAAGGAACTTGCAAAGCAACATTTTATCTTGCTCAGTTCTCTTGTACCTTAAATCTTGACCGTTGTCGTCTGAAGACACATCGTCGATGTGAACCTGGTCGCATTCCTAAGGTGACAGAAAGACTTTATAATTTTCTTGATCTTGCAAATCTCAAAAATAAAGCTATAAAAAACTATGAACAAGCTACTCATCAGTGATATTTTTAATTGTGGAAATCAGTAGATGGCAGTCTTGTTAAAACAACTATTTTACCTATTCTTTCTCCTCATTTCTTAGAAAAAATGCACACCATCATTAGCTACTACTGTTAAATGGCTTTCCAAAAACACATTTTTGTGTTTAGAAAGGAAAGTGGTTAAAAACAATTAGCATATGTGTTCCATAAACGTTCTTGTAGCCTTTCAGGTACCTTAAAACATCATGCTGCTCAAAGCTGATTCAGTCAGTGCATAAGTGTAACTGAAACCAGACATTTTGGTAAATGTAACATATTAGAAAAATTAAACCTGATGCTAACCGCCAATGAAATTATGACCTCTGATTGCTGTTGAGCCACACACCAACACAGCCTGAGGCCAGTGTTTCAGAGGAGCACAGACGAAAAATCTGTTCCTAGTTTGCCATTCATTTGAGAGTTGTGAGTTTCCTTCTCTCTGTTTGGTCTTAGTGCATGAAAGCAGCATGCAAAGATGAGGAAAATCTGAACAGAAATAGCCAAATCAAACCATCTTTCTTCAGCAACTTGTATGCAAACTAACACTGCACATTCATGATTAGCTTTGTACATCACTAAATTAAAAATGGTAATGCATACTGTTTATCCATCAAAAAAACATTAGACCATTACCATTAACAATTTAACTTTTGGCAGGAAAACAAATAAACCTCTGGCACTCTAGATCAATCTCAATTCAATGCTTGAAACAATAATGGATTTCAATTATTTTAATAATTTCCTCTTCTCTCTCTTAATGTGAAGTCCTATAACAAACATGATCTATTTTAAAGACGAAAATACTGCAGTCCTTTATTTTTGTGTTACTGCTTTCCTCTGAACAAATTTTTCTCTCTCCATGGATTTGTGAGGAAGGGAGGGAAGATAGAAGTGGAAAGAAACTCAAACCAGCTGTTCCCTAACAGAATTAAAATCGTGACCCTCAACCCTTTTTCTAAAACATCTATTTTCCAGCCAACCCTCTCCCAGCAAGCAGCAAGCTCCAAGGAGGAAAAGACTTTGACCCTGTAACCTTCTCCTCCTCTCCTGAGGTCAACAACCTCAGATAAGAAAAAAGCTGAAGAAGTCTATTTGGCCTCACATGATGGCTGTGGATTCTAGATTTTTAAAAGCATAGGTCTACGAAAAATACCTCAAAAACTTTTCAAACACTTTGAAGAACAAGGTCTGGTCTTTTGCACTTGTACAACATATACTTATTCTTACTGTAATACATACTCTTTCGTATTTTATGCATAGGTAGCTTGTGCTAGAGAGAGAGGTAACAGCGACAACCAGTACGGGAAAGACAATACTACATTTGCTCATATTTAACCACCATACAGTGAATTTCCTCCTCAGGCAAACAGAATGTATTAGATGTACAGACACAGCTGAAACTACAAGTGTGAACATATGTTGCCAGGCTTTGAAAATCAACTTGGCTAAAAAAAGCTTCTTCAGCAAGTTATCAAATTCACAGATATTAAGGTTTTTTTGTTTAAAACTGAAAGGAACTGTCCATCCAAATACCTACAAAGTTAATGATTCAAATATGAACTGAGAGTAAGCTAATGAAGGGACACCCTCCTGAATCTGCAAGTTTCCTATTGTAGTTACTCTTCCACTGCTCAGTGACTTCTCAAACTCTCCGTGGATAGAAAACTTAAGCTTGAGTTGTCAATGTAGCAATGAAAATTATCAAGTCAACAGCCCCCTCCCCCAAGTTGGAAACTTTGAATGACAACTGGAACAAGTTGTTGGAGAAGAGGATTCAAAATAGAAATCTGGGAAAAAGAAACAATTTTTTTAGTAACCACAAAAGTAAAGGAAGGAGTAGAAGATCAGCTTCTCACAGGAGTGCCTGAAAGATGGAATAACTCAACAGACTTCCAAATTCAGCTATCTCAGGCAAAAGATAGAAGCAGGAAAAATGACACCACTGCATCTTAGATCCCCCAGTTAGAGAGGACCTGAGGAACTGGAATTTTAATTTACGCTGCAAGATCTTGGGACCATGACAAGCCCTGGGACATCACAGACATTCTCCCCTTTTGTCTAACCATCTGCTTGGTAGGTAGAAAGTGAGAACTGAAATGATACATTAGAAATAGAAATTATGATATTGAAAGAAAGAGAGATTTTGGACAGAAAAACACAGAAAAGAAATAAGAGATTAAAAAAATTGGTGGGATAAAGGTATAGAAACAGTGTCAAAAAAGTAAGCAAGTAGAGAAAAGGTCACAAACATCACAAATTTCAGGTGAAATACTGAATATAATGGAGAGACATAGTGTCCTCTTTTGTCAGGAATAAAAGAAGAAAAAAGTAAAATCGGGAAGGGAATGAGGGAAAATTAAAGCACAAGAGATACATGTTATAATTTGGAAAGGATTAAAGACCAATGTGATTGACACTACGTGACAAGTAAAGGAAGGTCACAAACAGTGCACGACTGTTTTGTTCCTGCTGAGTGGCAGGACACAGCTTTGAGGCTAAATGTGAGCTTTGAGTGCCAGGTATTTTTTCACGCTGTCTAGCTGACTCGGACTTTGGGCTAATGAGTGATGGGCGCATTTTTCAACTCCTGAACATGGGAAGGGAAAACACTCATTTAGCAACTGCTCTTTTAGCAGTAAGGTTATTTAGGAATACTTCTTCAAAGCAGCCCATTACCTGCCCACCATTAATTGATCTGGTCCAACCTTCCTCCAGAACACCTTGTATTTGTTTTCACCTGCTTGCTTTGTGTGGAGCATTTTGTTCATGAGCAAAGATTACCTGAGACACCGTTCAGTCCCCTTATTAGTTATAAGCAAGCACCCACACATTCAACATTTTAAAATAGCGGTTTACTCAACATGAACCATAATCAGACATATGCTAAAATGAAGTTTCACACTGACCAACAAATAAAGTATGCACTTCCAATCAGTACCTTTTTGAAAAGATGTATTTTAATAAAAATACAAAGACTCATAAAATTCTCAAGTACTTCCCAAAAAAGCTTCTGTGATGGGAGCCAACTTAGAGCTAAACAGCCATTCAGGGAAAAAAAAAAACAAACCTGGTTTGTTTGCAGGCTTACCATTTTGAACTTTTACAGATATATTTGACACTTTTGTAAAATTTTCATAAGAAATACAGTACTACTCCTGTACCCCTAATTTCTCTGGCAAAGTGGTATCTCAAATTAATATTGAAAATCCCTGTAGAAACACTATAAATACATGTTATTTATGCAGATGTGTTTTATTATGATAGAATCAGTTTAGCAGTCAGGTCCAAAGCAGAACATTAAAATTGTTGGATTCTCTTTTAAAATAGGCTGAATTGGCAAGTAAGGAGCGAAATATCCTGTGGCTTATGTATAAAGATTATGCAGCAAGCTGTGTTTTGCTCCTAAAGGTGTTGACCTTGCAACTTCAGTGTATCCAGTTTGAAATCTTCATGAGGGACTACAAGTGATGACATGTTTGCACTGAAGGTTTGGATTTCAGTCAGACAGGCTGAGATGCAGCTCTGCACTTTGGGATCAATCCCTGGAAAGCAAACTGCACTTGGTACAGTTCAGGGACAATACTTTCAGAAGGGCAAAGCATTTTGGGCATCTAAACCCTATTCTCACATAGGTCTTCTAAACTGCACTGATTTTAATGAAACCCTTGCCAAAGTGCTTAATTCGCATTTGAAAATGAGATTTGAGCTACTAAAACATACAGAAACTTTAAAAGACCTTATTCATGGTACTGCATACACGTTCTGCGTCTGAGGGGCAGAGATGGGATAGGACAGGTATTTGGAAAGGGTAATTTAGTCTAGGGAAGTGATGCTGCTCTGATTCAGATCTCTGCTGCAAATCCCTTGCAGCTGTGGCCAGCAACCATAGGGCAAGTTGGTCAGAAACCTGGAGCAGTTGTTTTTTCTTGGTTGGTTTTCTGTGCGATCAGCACACTAGCTTGATGACTGCTGTGGGAAATGGCAGGAGAGTGGGGCTGGGCGGTGGGAAGCAGGAGTGGTCCTCCTGGCAGCAGTCCTGGCAGCTGCCCAAGGCAGCACCCCCAGAGCTACGTCAAGTAAGTGCCATCTGGAAGCTGGGGAGGTTTGTTCAAAAGGCTTCATGGAGAATTCCATTTTAAGAAAGAATTGGAGGCAGAGAGAAAACCCATCTTCTGCAAAGGGAGAAAGCAAGTCTTTTCAGTTCAGGAACGGCAGTGTGAAAGAGAGCAAGCTGTGAAATGCAGGAGCATTTAAAAGCCTGTAGGAGGGAGACCCCAGTAAAAACTATTAGCAAGGGAGAGAAAGGAGATACCTCCTGTATAACTTCAAAGTGCAAGTTTGGATGAGGGAGGATCCTAGATAGGTGATATAAAACACTAAGAAAATGCTCAAAGCATGCTCAGAGATACAATGTTAATGGTGATATTGGGTGTTGTCTGTGGACTTACCAATTAGCCTAAGGAAAAATGAGAGTGTCAGCATGGTTACCTTAGCAAATCTACCTATAGTAGTTTAAGAAGTTACTGTCCATGCTGTCCTTTGCTGTTCTCTTGCACAGTTGGCTTGCATGGATCCATGCGTCTGTGTCCCTCAGACCTTTCAGGGCCACAACTCATAGCTTAGCTTGAAACCAGTCTCCTGCAGCAGCCTCAGTTAAACCAACTGATGTTGCATGGAGTAACTGAGACTTGTTTCTACGTTCCTTTCCATCAGTTCTGCTTTGGGGCTTGAAGCAGCAGCAGATACGTGCTAGCAGGAGCTCCGTAAAACTGCTGCAATCATTTGCTAAGTGAAAATATGTCTCCAGTGAAATGCAGTAAGCCAAAGAAGAAAAACAACAATCAAAAATGAATGACTAGACGAGTCTAGTCTAAGACTTGTACATGGAAAGCTTGTGTCTTCTCCCTCCTCCATTCCCAAAGCATATGCTAACTCCTTCCTGCTAACTTTTCCTCCTTCTCTTTTCTGTTTTTGTATGACAAGCCAAAAACTCCCAGAGATGCTCCACAGTCGTCATTCACAGCTCTTAAACTGCCTGGACCTATGTAGTCTTCTGGAATCATTCCTTTAAACTAACTTAGGATCTTTATAAAGATTCATATGCAAAGCATTAAGTTATGGCAGAAATGTTCTGCAAATATTTATATTACTTTGCTCCTTCACGACCACCCGTCAAGTTGTGCACTTCTGCCATAATTATGTAAAATATGCCTCACTACTCAATTTACTGTAGGAAAATTAATAATAATAATAATAAAAAAAGAGATTAAGGCTGTTACAAGAGTTCCTCTTATCTGTGCCAATACTACATACCAAGTAGAGTGACATAACGGCTAGCATGTTGATCATCTACATTTCTGTGTTACAAAACTAACAGAAATAAATCTAATAATTCTGCTGTCTTTGAATAAATACTGAGTGTGGGATAACCCTGGACAAGTTTGCACATTATGAAAAGGAATAATGTGAATAATATTATGAATGTAACCTCAGAGGATGCTGAAGTATTACAGTCCCAAATCTGTTGGTTATAGCTAAAATACATCTCCACATTTGGTTGATCTTCTTAATTTACCATGAGAAAACTAACACCATGCTGTCAACGAATTGTTTCAATACCTTAGTCTGCAAAGTCAAATGAGAGAGGGGAAAAAAACCAAACCAACAACCGCCCTTCAGAACAAGCTATTTTCATTTTGCCTTTACATCAGCATGCCCATTGAGACAGCCTGGAAGCTGGCCAACTCACAGGAAATGATTGCTGGGATTCTCTGTTCCTCTCATATCTGTCATTACGCAATTATATCCACTGCTTCATTTTCCCTACTGAACAGTAGAGAAATTTGGTCATGTACATGTGAGAACAGATCTGGCAAAACAAGTTAGAGCTGTAATCCTTTATAAATGTGATGTATCTGAAAAAAACTTAATTTAAAAAAAAATCGTCTAGTGTACACTGTTGTGTTTTTTATGCAGCTTTTTATGACATCAGTATCTCTGTTTATGTCTTTTCCAGAAATAAGGTATACACCCTTTAAGATATATACCGTTTCAGGTAATAATCTGCTCCACAAATACTCATCACTTCTATAAGCCATCACAACGTGCTTCTTTGGGAAACATAGGCTTACAGATTGTCAAGGAATGTTTTTCCAAGCAACAATTGCATATTCCAAGCTATGACTTGGAATGACCATTTTTCTTTATAACTCTGTTGGTTTTTACACCTTTTTTACTTACAGCTGTGATTATGTGCCTGCAAAATAGAAAGCAGACTGCTCTGACTAGTCTGTATTCCAATTTTAGAAAAATAACATGCAAGGGTCCCAACATTACTTAACAGAAGTCATTAAACTTGACAAGTAAATCTCTGTTTTTTACTTGACTAGAAGGATAGCAAAATCTCTAGTATGCATACAGGTTAGAAAATTGACATTACATAGAACATCACATCTATATCCCATATATATCTGTATGGCTTGCACCAAATGCTCCCCTACTGTATTTGTTAAATATACAAAAACCTCTGCACTTCTTTTCAAGCTAAGGCAATAAATACTGAAGTGCTGAACTTCCTAACCCATCATCGCAGAGTACCTGTTAACATACAGCGCAAATCCATGTGAAAAAGCAGAGACTACGGTTCGCAGGTTCTCAATACTGGCACTCAATTGGCAGGACCTGTCATCTCTGTCTAGCCTGCACTTTGTGACCCTAACATTTTCTCTTCTTTCCCACCACAATTAGTCGTCACTGAAGAAAAAAGGTGCAGATTACCTGTGGGTCAGGCACAGGATATGAAGAACAAAGAGAGTTCTTGAAATCCACTTCATTCAGTCTGACAATTTGTGGATGAACAGTCAAGGAATTAAATCAGGCTGTGAAGGCTTTCAAAACACTCCCATTTTAAACTTAAGACTATAAAGAGAAGCTTATAGTGTAAAAAAAAAAAAAAAATCACAACAAAAACCCAAATCCCACCTTTTACTGTTAAAATAGCACATCAAAACAAAAAAAAAAAATTAAGGCTATTAGCTATATAAACTATTAGCTATTATAAACACTGAGGACTACGAACTAAAATTATTTAACAAACTCATTTTCATAGTCAATAACTTGGGAGTGCTCTCCCACACTGAACACGTAACCCTTTTAGAACATACAATAGATGCTATTCTTTCCTAATAGAAAAAGTGATTAAAATCCTATTTTGCTTGCTCATACAAACAAGTGCATTTGGATTAAATATGATACTCCTAAAATAAACAGTGTTTGTTCCAAAATAAATACAGATCTTATTCTGCAACTTGTGTTTACTGAAGTAGCTACACTAAAATCAAGGTTTACATTTTCATTTCAGCTGCACCTTGTAACTGGAAGAATCCAATTTAAAATAAAACATGACCTAGAGAAGTATCTATATAGCAACCGTAACATGACAGTTGCATTCCCACAGCAAAAGAAAACTCTATTTTGCTAGTTCTCTTTACCTCATAAGTGTCATGAAGCAGATATTTCAAGAACTGATAGTGTCTCGGTATATATTACTCGATACATTGAAATCTTTCCATTGAAAAGGAAGATCAGAATGTAAAATCATACCTCTAGCACAGGGTCAGCAGAGCTCAGGACAATCAAAGTAAGTGCAGTCCTCCAAACCCCAGAGCTTTGTCGCTTGCTTTAGGGTGCAGATTTGTTGTTCGGATTCCAGTTCAGAGATACTCCCTATCATTCCGAATATGCTCATTACATTCTAGTTGTTCAGACAAGATAAAACATAAAACTATTCTATTTTTGTAATGTATGATCTTACTCAGGGAAGTGTTTTGGAGTGCCTCTCTAACAATCAATTCTTGCTATAACTCTGACAAAACAATTTGTTATTCTATTTCTGTATATTTTGCAGGAAAAGAGGAGGGAAGAGGAGGGTGTCAAGAGAATTTTACCCATAGATAGAAACGGCTAAATACGACTCAAGTTTATCTGTTTAAAGAGTCTGTGTCGCTCCTGGAAAGGACAGTGTTAAGTTCGAAATGTCAAATTCACTTTATTTTAAAAGTTCAGCACTCCACATTGTAAATACCTTCTTTACAACATGATTCATGTTATCTGCGGATATGTACTTTTGTAAAAAGAAAAAAATTCTATGACTAATGAAAGCCAGTGAAAATAAAATATGAATGTGTTTAAAGAAGTAACAAAAGCCATGAACCTGGTCAGCATGTCATGAATTATTCCCGAAAGTATTAACTTGAAAGTATACTTTTAGGAATATATGCATTTTATTGAAACTATATACTAAAGGTTGTTCAAATATATTTAAATTTTAAACAAGTTCAAAATTAAACTTATGAAATGAATGATTTTATGAAAACAATGTCTCATATCTCAGGAAATGGGAGTGCTCTCGTTGTTCACATGGAAATTTTCACAAAAAGATGTAAGGTCTCTCTTTCAGTCCTGTGCAACCAATTCATTTAAACTTGCTGTGCCTTAGTGCTGTTGGTCATCTCCTAAATGTATGTGTTTGAATGAAAGCTACAATGCTTTGGGCTAGTGAGTCTCCCATCCTTGTAATTATGTGCTAATTGGACAAAGACTGGATTAAAATTTGCTCTGCTGACCTTGCCAGTACAGACAGCTACAACTTTTGCTCCCATGGGCAGGCTGAAGACCACTGCACAACACTTTGCATTTTTCTCCTTCTTTTCTTTCCCCGCTTGATGTTGTGGGGCAGATGTTGACCCCTATGCTGCTGCTCAGTGGCAGAAGCAGGGAGTGAGCTGAGGCACGGCTGCCTTGCCCAGCTGGAGCAGAGGATGACTATCTGCTTCGCCAGAGCTCAAGGAATATCAGCTGGATAGGCTAGAGTCTTTGTGCCACCTTACACCCTTATGTTTAGAGAAAGGGAGAAGCAACAGGAAGGTAAATGAAGCGATAAAGTGATGCTACAAGCTTGGTAGGCTCCTGTGTATTTCAGCTGAGCTGTACATGTGCAAAGACCACTCCATCTGATTTTCTTGAGAAGGAAATCATATAGGGTCTCTTTTCAGTGGCACCTAGTATGACGGCACTCGTCACTGGCCACATGAAAGAAGTGGTTAATAAGTTGCATAAGCCTATAGGAACGATCTTCTCAAGTAAGCTAAGGAGGTATTTGTTATTCTTCATAGCTCTAACACTCACGAACCACAGCAGCACATTCCACAACAGCCAGGCATCATGCATTTCGGATGGGATGAAGCTTTTAGCTGGGTTTTGCACACAACAGCAAAGCCACAATTCTGCCTATGAATAAAGACTTTGTTTTGCATTTCTGTTCATTTACCTACAGCTACATGTGCAGTGTAATTTAGTCCCACATTCATGAAGCGGAACTTCATGAGCTTTCTGCAAGTCACCCATGGTTGTAGCATCACGTAGACGAGAAACTATTTCCAGTCATTCCCTCATATACATACCAGGGAAAATTCCTTAACACGATTTGTATTTCCTTTCCTTTCTTTCCTTCCTTCCTGCAGCAAAATTGAGCTGTTCCTGGATTGCTACTGTGGAAAACTAAATGCAAATAGATGGGCTTTGTGACTCAGTCTGAAAGTGCTAAGACAACTGCTGCAATGCCTGCTGGAAGGGAGTCCACAATTGTTGACAGGTTCATTAGAAAGTAGCTCTCCTACTGTTCATAGGACTTAAAGTACCTTAAAAATTAGGTTTACATCTACAAATAAATGTAGTGCTGTAAAAAAGAAAGCTCAACTGAAGCTTTTGGAATAATCACATTCAGCTTTCCCAGACCTCTCTGTTGCTGAAGGTGAACTATCAGAAGTTGAATCACAGGCTCCTCATAAAGCATACCTAGCCACAGTCTGGTCGGGAGGTTGCCACTACAGACATTGCAAACATCAGGATGAGGGGCACTCTTATTTCAGCCAAGTGAGAAAAGGCATTTTCTAATACATATTCCTTTGTAGGGCCCTGGATGACTACTCTGGGTGACCAGGGATTAGTCCAGCTGCCATTCTTATGGTATCTGGGGGTGGGAGGGAGATAATTCAGCCAGCTCTGTCTGAAGTTTTCCCCTCTCCGCAACTATCCCTTGTATGTCAGCAGGAATAAGGCTTATTCAGCAGCCTTTCCTGCAATTGCTTATTTTTTTGAGTCTGATGGCCCAGAAATCTATTTTCAGTATGTTCTACAGTCCCTTCTACCTGTTTTTGTAATAAGTGACTACAGTTGTTTCTTACTCAACATCCAGCTAACCTACTAGGAAGTAAAGGGCCAAAGGTTTGCTAAGACTTTCCAGGATCCATCCTCCAATCACAGCCAAATCAGACTAACTCTGCCAAAATCAGGTAAGTGCCTCAAGGAAAACAGCTATCTCTCACAGCAGTAGAACCAGACCTAGTGGTTTGAACATGAACTCCCATGTAGTTAGTGATAGCACGAGAGGAAATGGGCTCAAGCTGCACCAGGGGAGGTTTAGGTTGGAAATTAGGAAAAATTTCTTTATGGAAAGGGTGGTCAAGAATTGGAACAGGCTGCCCAGAGAGGTGGTGGAGTCACCATCCCTGGAAGTGTTCAAAAAATGGGTAGATGTGGCACTTTGGGACATGGTTTAGTCTAGTCTACCCTTGATTGGTTTAGAGTGGACTTGGTAGGGTAGGTTGGATGATCTTAAAGGTCTTTTCCAACCTAAACGATTCTATGATTCTATGATTCTGTCCATTGTTCATTGCTAAATGAAGGTCATCTGGCAAAACCCATCCATTACTTTATGAAAAGCGGGACTGCTGTATTCTCAATTTTTGTATTACTGGCAATAAGTATTCACATGACCAATGTGAATGATTACATTCAGCAATCACCAAGAGCTGATTCTGCTTTCAGCTGCATCTTTAACTATCACACTCTTTTCAAAACTTTTCAAACAAAAAGTATTCCTTTCATAGATTGTTTTTTAAATATTCCTAGTGAAGAAATATTTCTTAGAATATTAAAGAATGCACATGCTATTTTTCTGGTTTGAGAGAATGTGAAATGTAAAGTTCTTAAGAAATTTATTTTCTTTGGCATCATCTTGGTCAATATTTACTTTTGGATCAGTAAACCCACCCCTTTACCTCAAGGGAAGTGAACCTCCACCTATCAACAACACTGTTGCTCTGTACTGGATAATTTTTTTTCTCCCTGACATTGACACAGCGAGGCTGATTTTCTTCCTTGCTGGTACATCATTGGTAATCCCAGCACAACAAAGGAAATTCATGCCATAATGCTACACCGAGGTCTTGCAATGCTCTGAGACAAGTTTGCAAATGAAATGTTTTAAATAGAACTGGGGTAATTGTGCATGAGGGAAACAAAGAGCAGGAAGCACTCAAAGCTGCTGTGTTTACCTCTTAAAAAGCTGCTACCCATTGCTTTAAAAAAAAAAATCCCAACCAAAATAGTAACAAGCCCCTCCATCCTCCAACAACTTTCTTTATGAATGATTAAACAATTAAAACCCATAAAGTCACTGTATGGTTTGGGGAGAATCATTAAATTCTATGTAACTTTATTCCTCATCTCAAACGGAAGATAATACCAGCTCTAATGGCAGTGCTGCAGACTTAATCAATGGTTTAATCTTTTAAGCATTCTGAAAGCTTATCACAAGCTGAACCTAAATGCAGTAACTGTTAATAACAACTAAGTTCATTAATATATTAATGCATTCTCCATCACACTTTCCTTCTAATAATATTATTTCAAAAAACATGAAGTAAAAAACAGACAAGTGATACAAAGAAATAATAAAAATTATAAATATTATAACTAATAATTATAAAAGAATGTTAAAATCTAATCAAAGGAAAAAATTTTTCTCCTTTCTCCTGAAGCATTTTAATTCATGCCTACTAATATTTTATGTTATCTTAAGGACAGTGATATAACTTTACAGTAATTTTACTGATTTCTGAAGCATTATTTCACAGCCCTGCAACTGAAAGGCTAGAAGTCTCAAATGCTTTATGGACAAGAGAAATGGGAGCTATTAAGCAATACACACAATCACAAGTAACTTGTTTTGGAACAGCAGTACTTAGAGGACCAAGACGCTTGATTTACTGTTGTTCTGATTTCTTCTTTTTCAATGGGTTACCCCATCATTTTGTAAACATAATTTGTCACCAACACCAGCCAGAGTTCTCTGTAACTACTTTTTGCCTTTCTTTCAGATCTGTTATCCCTGCTGAGAGAATCTACTAAAGAAGAATTTTTCATACTGACACCAACTGTAGTCTTGCTGTGAATAACCACATTCCCATAAAAATCATTCCATTTATTGCAAAGTTGTTGGCAGACCATAGGAATAATAGTCAACTCAGGAAACCTTTTATCCTGAAATCACATAGCTTAACCCTTTGCATGACCATATGAAGTTTATACATAAAAGCTATATTACCACACTGCTGATTCAATGCCTTAGTAAAAGCATTTTTGTTGTTGGCAAGTTCTTAAAATTATTTTTTCACAGTACTTCTTTTAACTAAAAAGAAAAAAAAAGACTGAATTGGAATCAATCATGCAGTATTCGAGTTTTTTTCTTGATATACAATGTTGTATTTAAAATTACAGACTCTTTCCCAATACATGAAATAATATATTAGAATAGATACTTGAGTGTGGTTTTAATTATAAATTAAAAATTTACAGTCATACGAAACTTTTTTCCTCTCTATTTTTCCTACGTTCCTACAGTAAGGAAAGGTGTATGAATTTGTAATATAAAGGAACAGCTAGAAAAAAAATCTGTTTGCTTTATGATTTTTTGTGGAAGACACTTCTGTTAGTCATTATATTTGCTTCATTAAACACCAAACTAGTGGAGATTAGATTCAGGAAAGAGACATTAGTTTTGTTAGTCAGTCTTCTTGACAGTTGGGAGTCAGAGGTTGCTTGTATTCAAATTTCTGTCTGAATTTATTAAAGTCATGGAACAAAAAAAGTCACTGTATATTTTCACTGTCTTTTTTGTTCTGTTCATCAACCCTTATTTGTATGTAATTATGACTTGATTTATGCTTTATTCGTTTGACCAAAGCCATAATGGGAGTTTTGGACTTGTAAACACACCTTTAAGAAAAACATACACATTTTGTTCCAAGATATGAATTGAAATATTTGACTTGTATTTTGAAACTTTTCAGTCAGAGAAAATTCTTAGAAAACCTCTTACTTGAGTTATAACTGCTGCTACAATTGGCTCTCCCCCTTGCCTACCATTGTTAGGGAAGGCATTATTCCCCTGTGTATCCATACTTTACATTCGCAATGCGAGTTATACAAATATGCAGAAGAAAAAGAGAAGATCTTTCAACTGATTGAAGTGATTTTTCTACAGTTCAGAAAGGATCATTTACTTAGATATAACTGATCTTTCTTGTGTCAATAATATTTCCGCTGAGCTCAGTACTCATGTCAGCAGTCTGTATTCTGCTGTCAGTGAACATGTAAGAACTATTATCTCCCGAATGCATACAGTACTGCAGGTAACATTCAGAAAGTGCCTTGACTACCCTGTTCTGACTGGACAAGGATCTTGGAAAAAAAAAACCCAAATATTCCATTCCTTCAATACCTCATTGTTTCTTTTGTCAAGCTTTTCATTTACATTTTTTAAAATCCTCATTAAATCCTCATGGTTTAACAGCACACATTAAGATCGCTTTAGTCCACTACAGAATCACACAGTTTCTTGACTGTATCTAAAGACAAATTTTAAAAATACAATTACCAGCAGTCAAATTTTACTTTAAACCACAGAAAAATAAAAGTGATACTGCAACGAGTAAAGGGAATAATCCCCTCCCCCTTTCTTTAAAGTTTCATTAGACCATTGAACTGGATGAAATTCAGATAGAGGCCTTATTGTAACCATACTGAAACAGTAGAAATCTCCTGAGACTGTGAAACTCAAACATTTTGGGAACCAACTTCAAGCACTCCTTTCGTGCTTTGAAAACAAAATGAATGAAAGACACTTCTTAATTTTTCTCCCTGTAGTAACATTTTAATAAGATTCCTACAAAAACGCCAGCACAAACAGATCTGTTTAAAATACATATGCATGCATATTTTCTTAAAATTTAAACTACAGTCATAGCAGTCACACATAACCACACCAGCACAAACTGCATGATGGCTCTCAAGAATCTGGACAACTGCACTGACAACACTGTAAATTTGTGACAAAACTAAACCTAGGCTGAAGAGGTTGACAGAAACTACCTACCATGCATACTACTAAGATGCTTACGCTGTGGTTTCAAATCTTTGTACTTATGTGAGGATTGGCTAATGTGGTCTCATCCTGCAAAATGGCATGTAAGGATGACACTTGGTTTCGCCTAGCTTTCCTAAAAGAAAAGGTACATCATTTTCAGAGACTAATCCACTTAAAACACCAACCTGAATAATGCAAAACTGAGATTTGCGGTTTAAGATGGTACCCAAATCAACAAGGAGAGAATTTTTTTAAAGGTGACTATTATGTTGTCTTCAGCTTATCTTCTGGGTTTGCATTGGAAGAGTCCACTGAGGAAAAAAAAACGGTTTGCCTCAAAGTGGTGGAATCAGCACAAAATAACTCCATTACGTGAACAGAAAGGGTGGGCTGGGAAAGATATTTGAGTGTAAATTAATGTTGATCTTAGCTGGAATAATTTCCACTCTTCAGCATTTACAGCTGCACCAGGGACATGACTGGCTGTATGAGATTTTACACCTGTCAGCTTAATCAGAGACCAAAACACAAAATCTACTGCTCAGGAATGTTATTTGAATTTGTGAAACTTTTTAGATTTATAAACTAAACCTACACCTAAGTTCAGGTTATAAACTAATAATGGATTACTTTGGAAACTTATGAATAAGTCATAACTACAGTATTTACAACTGTAGTAGTAGAGCGGCCTTTGTTCAGTGGTACTCATAATATTTAAAGAAAATGTAAAAAACCTTTTGTTCACATCAGCTCCATGAAATACTGAAAGCCAAAGAGAAGCCTCTCTCCGCAAGAATAAATGGAAAGCAATACATTCATTGATAGCAACATTAACTGCTTTTACGATCAGTATCAACTATTTATTCATTCATTTGGCATCACTGTTCTATTATTTCAGACTTCTGGGATAATTTAAATAATAAAAAGAGCCTATTCAAATCCGAAATGATGGTTCTGGCACTAAGAGGCCTTCAGGATGAATCACATCATTACCTAGTTTTGGATCTAACATGCTGAACCATCAAGCAGCGCAACACATTTGTGCTTAGGGCACTATCTGCATTGTAGTGGAAGAGCTCTGTGGCACATATCATTTTGCAGCCCCTCAAAAGTAAAAATTCAGAAAGGGCAGGTGTTTATATCTGTCAGCAATATAATGTAAGCCAGTGTTTTGAAACGTGCAGATTGACAGCAAAAGCATGAAAATAGACTGCAAGCTTCTCAGTCTGTTAAATTTCTTACAGTGAGTTTTGCATCTCTTAATTTCTATCAAGCCTTAGACAGGTTTTTGGAACAACTATATTGTTTCATTATTGGTTATAAGACAATTTTCAAAGCACTGTCTCATGTCATACATTGTATAGCAGTTTTTATGTTACACTTCAGAGCCTGCCACTGCAGCACAACACTATGGTTTCTGTTGCAACTAAAGCTACCACACCTGGAGTAGATCTGTAATTCCAGTAACAGACCCTGTCTATATACTACTTGGATTCAGATATTACAATGGCTTCCAGGTACGTTACCGCTACCCTTCAAAACACTATCTCCTGTACTGGCCAATCCTGAAATCTGACATTTCAGGCTCTGCAGAACCTAGCTGTAATGGGCAGGTACAATTGTTACCATGAAAAGTATGTCAGCATTTGGTACTTTATTTCCTGGGAAGGGGACAAGAACTTTAATTCTGTCACTGGAAGGTACACCTTTAAACGTGCAATTTGGGAGAGTATGTAGACAAAACGTGTTTTGTTATCTGATAGAAATTACTTCAGGGTACCATCTTGGAGATGGATTTAGTACCACTGGAAGTTAGCTTGCTGTCTGTCACAAATCTTTTTTCACTAGCATGTATGCCACTGGCAAATGCGATGCCATCCAGAGGGACCTTGACAGGCTTGAGGAGTGGGCCAATGTGAACCTCATGATGTTCAACAAAGCCAAGTCCAAGGTCCTGCACCTGGGTTGGGACAATCACCAGTATCAGTACAGGCTGGGTGGTGAACTGATTTAGAGCAGCCCCTCAGAGAAGGACTTGAGGATACTGGTGGATAAAAAATTGGACATGAGCCAGCAATGTGCACTTGCAGCCCAGAAAGCCAGCCGTAACCTGGGCTGCATGAAAAGCATGGCCAGCAGGTTGAAGGACGTGATTCCCTCCCACTACTCTGCTCTCATGAGACCCCACCTGGAGTACTGTGTCCAGCTCTGGGGTCCCAGCACAAGAAAGACATGGACCTGTTGGAGCAGGTCGAGGATGGCCACAAAAATGATCAGAGGGGTGGAACACCTCTCCTAAGGCTGAAAGACTTGAGATTGTTCAGCCTGAAAAAGAGAAGTCTCTGGGGAAACCTTATTGTGGCTTTTCAATATATAAACGAGGCTTATAGGAAAGATGGAGGGAGACTTTTTACCAAGGCCTGTAGCAAGGAGTAAGGGGTAATGGTTTTAAACTGAAAGACGGTAGGTTTAGATTGGACATAAGGAAGATGATGAGGGTGGAACAGGTTGCCCAGAGAAACTGTGGATGCCCCATCATTGGAATTGTTCAAAGTCAGGTTGGATGGGGCTTTGAGCAACTTGATCTAATGAAAGAAGTCCTTGCCCATGGCAGGGGGGTTAGACTAGATGATCTTTAAAGGTCCCTTCCAACCCAAACCATTCTATGATTCTATGAAATGCTCTTTACTATACAGAGCTATTTGTGTGTCAGTGTATTTCTTCACAAAGCATGCATGCCTGCTTTTTAGCTCATTTGTACTACAGCAAAATCTAGGCATCCCAAAAAGAAGCCCTGGTACCAAACAGTAGACTACATGGAGTTCATACTGGTTATTAGCTCACAAGTACAGGTACCTGAAACACTCCAATGATTAGTGATGACCAATGGCTTTCTGCTCTAAGTGTTGTTTTCTTTTTTTTTCCCCTGTGCTTTTAAAAAACAGACTTTACTTAAGATGTATGAATAAAACTGGAACAACTACAATTTACAAAAATCATCCAAAATAAAAACCAGTAGAAAACAAATTAGCAAATACAATGGAAAACTGGAAAGTTTTCTTGGATGACTATTTGCAATGGTTTTTTGTCCTTTTTTTTTTTTTTAAGTTGTTTGAATACATGCATTTTCTAATTGTGTCAGCAGGGAGAGCATTCATGTCAGGATGTTCCTGAGGACTAAGACATTAAAGAGACCAAGCTGAAGCATTGTTAGAAAGCCAACTACAACTGTACACAATAACAACTACTACAATCACCAGACTTGGCCATCTCTTCCCTCTTGAGTACTTTATGACAGAATTATCATCCTTGTATCTGTAGATACCACCCTTATCACCATCATCATCCTTATCTGTAGATGAGGAGACTAAAGCACACTGATCAGGAATTACAAAGTAGTGGCAACCACAAAAATGGATCTCATGTCACTTCGTTCAACACATATATGCAAAATACATGCACCAGACAACTGATTAGTGCATAATGCCAGCAAAGGCAAACTCTGTAAATGTTCAGAGCTTGGAGCATGGCTTCAGACACAAAACGATCTTGATCTGGTTTTTTTCTACGCAGAGAAGTTGAGCAAGCTTTTCTTTCTGGCGATCGCGTTTTCACAATCCTCCTTCTCCACCTCCTGGGTCTGCCTGGCTATGCCTCTGCAGTTCCCCCAGCTCCCATCACTGGCTGGACCTCCATACAATTAGTTAAGTTTAAATCTAGGCAATATCATACCTGTCACGCCTGCCCAAAGCTGGTTCTACGACATTTCCACAATGTGCGACAGAATAAATGATGCATTTCCACACTGCTAATAGTGGCCAACCTGCTCTCCCAGCTTGCTCTGGAGCTTGCTCAAAGCCTGCACTTAAGGGCTGGCTTGCATCCAAGCAGTTCACTTGTTAGATTACTTGACTCTAGGACCAGATGTGCTAAAATGCTTTCAGAAAGAGAAGCATTTTACCCTACAGTGGTCATGGTTCTCTGAGATGTGCAGTAACCTGCACACATAAGTCTGCCGAATGTTATTATTCAATAATGTGTATTATCATAATGCCCACGATCCCAAATCATGCTTCAGAGTGCTACTGTGCTAAAAGTTACCAGCCTGAGTCTGTGGCATATTAAAGTATCAAGGTCTGAGGGGAAATAGTTTCCCTTTCTCCTTCAGATTAAAGAAACAGAACATATGGCTGTATTGCTTCAAAGGCATTCCTACAGGGCACTGCGTGGTACGCTGGGGACATAGCTGTGTGCACGGTCACTGACAGACCTGGGAGGAAAGTCACTTAGTCTCCTGCAGTGTTACTGAGACCTACAAAGGAGAAAATTCTCAGGCTGATGAAAAGAAGAATATATGTCCCTGTCATGAAGAGAAGGTCTCCTTGAGGCCTAGAAGTGATTTATATGGTGCATTTGCTTCCAGCAGCAGGGAGGCAGCCTAGTTTCACCTGTAAGAATTGAAGGCAAAGGCCAAAGAGAGACTAACGTTGGACAAGTTTTGCTCTGTGACCAGGCTTCACGGTTGCTGTGCTGGGGTTTTCTTGTTCCCTTTCTTAGGCCTGAGCTCTCACTACAATCTCCCTGGAACACCTCTTCTTGGAGTAATCCCTTTAAGACCTGGTGTTAGTACAGAAGGTATCGCCATCTGCTTTAGTGCCATGAAAGTCTGCATTCCAACGTGGGCCTCAGAGGTCCTTTACATTTCTTTAGGGAACAGAAAGGGTCTGCATACTGCTGGGTGTCAGACATCCCAGTCACATTTCAAGTAGAAAAGCTGCCCTCCACGCAGCCTTGAGCTTGCAGAGGAATATGAGGGAGAGGTAGTGTTGATAAATACTGATAGTCCGATGACCGGGAGCTACAAACAAGGAGAGCAGGCACATCCACATAGTAAATTATGCAGAAAACAATCCACAAAGGGCAGTTTTCATGAAAAATACCTGGCAGTTAATTTCTCCCTATCAACTTCTAGATCTGAGTAAATCCAGGCTAGCAGTTACAGACTAGTAGGAGTCCTGGAAGGATTTATTGCCACATGGGTGGAGGGAGGAGGTTTACAGGGCAAACACAGAGCATGAGAGTGCAAGGGTGTAAACGCAGTTTATTCTTTGCTTTAAACTGTGAAAAGATGCATCTATGTAAATCAGTATCTCGATGCTTCATGAGAGCCAGGCCTGTTCCCATACGTGTAAAGTGTAGGATTTGCAAAATGTTTCTGTGTTAATCTATCTATCTTTATTTAGCGGAGTGAAGAGGCAGGAGAGTTAGAGCAACGCAGACGGCTGCTCTTGTCCCGCTCCTCGGCGTGGGAGGACCGGCCAACTCCCCGGGTGGCAGGAGGGCAGGACAGAGGAGCAAAGGTGCTGCCCGGTAGCTGGGGGTGGGAAGCGAGCACCACAGCCCCCGCCTGCCTGGGCTGCCGCTCCAGCCAGCCGTGGTTACAGACAGAGCTGCATCTTATGGAAATCGCATGTAACCTTACTGCAGGCAGCTTTCCAGAGGGGTCCGTGCACAGTAATATGCTACTATGACGCCTTAAAGGTTCGTTCATCTGAAGTAACATCATGCTTGTAATCATAAAGCAGTTATGCAGCTCTTTTTGACATACAGAAGAGACTATGCCCTGAATTTTCATTGGGAACACATTAATATACATCCAGGTGGACTTTAAGTAAGAATCTGAGGAGAAATTAATCAAGGTCAGCATTCCTAATTGTTAGAACATAACTATTTTTGGGTTTTTTCCCCAAAGAACCAAAGTTACTGCTTTACAGTAATGCCTGATAGCATCCCCTCATCTTTTATCATTAAGGGAAATACATCAACAAAGGTAGCTGAAAAACTCATACCATATTGCCATTCATCATAAAAGACTCCCATACACGTATCATCACTTTGCATATAGAGACTCCACAACCAAAAGTGAACTGTGAAGCCATGAGTGTGCATTATATATCCTTCACTGATGGAAGAAAAATGAATGCTAATCATCATTACTGTGCCCTTATGTGTTATTGCATTTCTTGGAGGTGTCAAAATTAATTTTTTTATAGTATAATTTTATATATATATACACACACATATATAAAAATAAAACCTTATTTTGGACCCCCCCACAAAAGCCCACACCAAAAACCTGAAATGGACAGAAATAAAAAGCCTAAAAGAAAAAAACAATAATCATGAAATAAAAATACAAATTAATTTGATTTTAATGACTTCAATAGAATTCAACACAGACCAAAAAAAAAAAAAAGTCTCTTATTTGTAAAAAAGTGTTAGGTAAGATTAAAAAAAAAAAAAAGAAAAAAGGCTTCATAAGTGACGTTTTCAGCTTCAGTAAACGCCTCTAAAGGAACACATCTAATGAGATGGTACCATTTTAGAACAGAGTTTGCAAAGCACTGAACTAACTTTTTAAAATAAGATGTTCATAATCATTCACTACCAGCAATTATTCCTTTAACTTACCTAGTCATAATATGGACCTGATATGCCAAAGAAATGAATAAGCTAATCTTTTAAGAGGGTCAGTATAAATATACAAATATATGCAATCTTTAAAGATGCAGATAGGTAGATGTCACACTTCAGTCCTATCATCAAGGTGCTAATTTCCCTAAAAACACTGGAGCATACACCCTAAAATACCTAGTATGTGTAATTGGTCTATATATACCATTAAAATATTATACCTTATTATCCCTATCACAACATAATCGGCATGTAAAATCACACATTCTCTTCTGATGAGATAACTCTGGTTCTCTCGAGAGCACTACATCAATATAGTTATTCCCTCCCGCACACAATTAAAATTCTACTATAGAACAGAGTGTGAGATATTTAAATGAAAATTTTCAATACTGAAAACCTAAACTTCCTATTTTGAAGCCCAAATGCAGACTTTGGAATCTAAATTGTGAGAACACTGCACTATTTTCTACTGTTTGGTCTAGTATACTTCTATAATTTCATTATGAAACGCAAGAAAACATTGTTTATGATGGTACTTAGATCAAATTATACATTAGTAAACATTAATATTTTCCTTCAGTATGTTAAAAAAATTGTCATACCCCTTGAACATGCTGTTTAAGAAATGTTCCTTCAAGACCTGAAATTATTTGCTATTCTATCAATTTGGAATTAATTACTCCAAATAAATCTGTGCAAAGTGAAGGAAATAAGCCATCTCTCTTACTTTTTCTTAAAGCAATAAACTAAGAACTAGTACAAACTGAGGGTGCAGTAACTAATAGTAAATCTAAGTGCAGCTCACCCATTCATAAACAGAACACTGACTTCAGAGCTAGACAGTGAGATCTGACCGCATTTTTTCATTGAGTTTAAAAAATGCCAATTACAAATACCATTATTATTACATAAAGAGCAACATATAGGAAATTGGATGATTCATTCACCTGGCTGTATCCCCTACTAAATTAGGATGGGTAAACTAGTTTGCAAGTGATACGCATCAGCATTGATTCACTTTATACGGACTAAAAAATGACCGCTGAAGTTTAGAATTTAACCTAATAACATAAAATAAATCTCTAGGTTGAGCTTTGAAAAGCCAGTTAGGTCATATACAAATCAAGCAGTGCTTCTGCAACTCTGCACTTTGCATTCAAAATGTTAAATGAGTCTTCAGCAGTTTATAAGACGACAGAATACTTTCCCCCTAACTTGGATAACAAGAGAGCTGTTCTGATTAGAGCTTTCTGGAATGCATCGGATGAAAAGAAGATTTTTATTAAAAAACATTAACTTGTGGTATCTGGAAAAATGTGCATCGTAGGCCAAAGTTATGACAGATGATTGCCTGCCCGTAAACCCAGCCTCTCTGTATGCCAGGAAGGGTTCCCTCTGAGCCTGGGTGAGCCGGAGAGCATCAGCTTTCAGGTTCCCGCTTTGAATTATGCCTAGACCCAAAGACATGTCTACACTGTGGGTTAGACACGTTCCAAATCCAGCTTTGCCTGTCTTCATACTATTTCTGGGCAAGGATGCCCAAGCTCTGCGGCTCGCTGGCAACGTTGCCTACACACGTCTCGATTCCTAACAGCCCCAATGCTTATGCACATGAATTAGAAAGCTTAGGCCTGAGCAGGGTCACCACTAGATCTTCCAGACTCAGTCCTTCATCAGCAAGAACAGATGCTTTGAGCCTGAGGCACAGCCAAGCCAAACTGCCCGCAGCTTTCATGGAAGCCTGTCAAGCTGTAGGGCAGTCTGAACTTCCAAACCACCAAGCAAGGACTTTGAGTTGCTGAGATGGATGCGCGGAATCTGCCCCGAGGTCGCAGGCCTTGGGAACCAGGCAGGCCCTGCTAATAATGGTGACGCTCACAAGAACGACAAACTGCAGCTCCAGGAGGGCATGTTCCTTCAAAACCACCACGTCTGCAACATGTTTCAAAAAACCTGAAATTTCTGGTGAACTGAGAGCCTCAGTCTGTGGCCAGGTCTAGTCCTTATGTGCTGCTTCCCTCAAAGTACAGGCTCTCTTATGCCCCCTCCCTGTGTACTTCTCTGAAGACTTCTCTGTGGCAATCCATAAGCACAAACCCACTCCCCTGCACTGCGGAACGTGCTCTTCTCTCCCTTGGACAGACCATGATCTTTCAGATCGGAGCTCATGTTCTTCAGAAATAAGGACCTAGAGCTCATGTACAAGGACATGAACACAACTGCTCACTCCGAAGTGCCTCTACGTATGAAGAAGAAAGACTAGGGTATAGACACAGACTATTACACTTGAGTTTGGAGATGCAAGATAAACTGGCTTGTTATGGGGGAAGTGCAAGGAACCAAGCTCATCCAGCGAGCTCCTCTGCTTCCGTGAACCACCTGGATCAGTGTTTTTTTCACACACAGCTTCAAAGCTCTTCAGTGAACAAACTGCTCTGCTGTACTGTTAAGGCTGTAACATGCCAATTAGCAGAATCCCTAAGATGCAGCTGACTAGCTTCCATTAAAGTCAGTGACACTGACAATCATGTATGAAGAAGTAGCTACAAGTCTACAAAGTATCTGGCTATGCACAGCAAATGAAAACACGCTGAACTTTACTAAATATGCTGGTAAGATACAGTAGTACTTTCTCTTTCTGCTCTGGATAAAATGAAATATAACCAGAAATCAGAAACAGATTTGGAAAATAACTAGCATTGTTATACTTCTCCACAAATCTGAAAAATCAGTTCTATACATGCAACTCACTAATGGTGTTTCTTTTATCCAAAACAATCATATCTTTACATACAGCTACCTTAATGAAAGAAAACACTACTTTAAAATTTAAGGAAATCATCTATTTTATTGTAAGTATAAAAAATAAATACTCCACTAAGGAATGGAAGAAAAAATAAAGCACATTTAAATAATTTCATTACATTCTAAGATGCCAAATCATCTGTGAGTGGTTTCTTTTTAGATGAAAAGAAATCAAAATATAGGACAGATGTTGGACAAACCACATTTGAGGTCTATCACACACTGGCATTTTTCAAATGATTTTGGCTCATCTATTAAATAAGGTGTATTTTGCTTGATTTTGAAAAGGGAAACATCAGGAAATATTTAAAGGCCAATTGCTGCCAATTAACTTTGATCAGCAAAAGTTGCATTTGAATCTTTTAGATTCTTTTGCCTGTCTGGAATAACACACTATTCTAAAATCTAGCAAAACAACAAGTTGATGATTAATGTGTGTTGGCAGCCCCACCAAAAGCTTGCTTAACAGTTGGATTTTAAATAAACAGCTGTCTTCGTTATGATGGGAAAGAAATCTGACTGTTTTCATGTTTTCGTGTTATTAAAATATGATCAGAAATTGCTTTTTCCCCTTTTAAGACGAAACAGCCAGGCATTATGGTGACAGTCTCTTTCAGCAGTTTGGGTAGTTTTAGAACGATCTCACAAGCGTCGCCAAACCATAGCCTACGTTGGCTGAAAAAGCCCTTGGCATGCCAACACCAGCTCCTTGCCACATGCCACAGGGGAGAGGCAAAGAAACCCTAGCGTGTAACAAATCGTACCTGCCGCTGGGGAAGGCGGAGGACCCTTAGTAACAGGCCACTGAGACAGAGAGCGTATACAACATTAATGATTTCCCTCGGGTTTAAGGTCATACTTGCCCACAGTGGGATGTAAGTGAGAAATCTGTACCCAGCCATTGACTGTTTATAGAAGCTGAAGTTTAATATTTAATGGCCTGCGCACACTATTGAATTCTAATGTTTACAGACACTTTTGGTGTATCCACTTCTAAAACTTGTCTATTGCGGTCATAAATACTAAGACCTGTGAAGACAAAACCCTATCATTTAAACTATTGTAACCTTTAAATGCCAGTGCAGACATTTAGTGTACATGTTATTATATAACCTAATGACTAAATTATACAGGTATGTTCTAAACATTTCCATATTAAAACTGTGAAACCAAAAATAATGTCAAACCACCTAATAACACATAAAAAGAGACAATTATTAAATTGCCTCTGTATGTTTTCAACGAATGAACACTTACTTCTAAATCGTTAAAGAATAGATGCGTGTCCGCCAAATTGAAAATCATCTCTTCCATTCGGAGTCCAAGAGATACAGAGGTGGGTGGATCCTTAAAGAAGAAATTAAGCGAGTACACCATCAATACCATGCCTAACATACATACCAGCATACAAACTGGAGGAATTGCTTTTCAAGAGAGATCATCTGACGTATTAAATGCAATATCCACTTGTTCAGTTTAACTTCAGCAACTCTCTAATCCTGTACTATAACACTTACCGGTAACACTCAAAAATATGACTTTAACTCGACCGATACCGTGATTCTGCAGCAGGACCTCTGTGGTCACCCTCGTGCATCCCTGGCATGGGCTCTCTGCCCTCTGTGCAGAAAGGGCAAATCCATTTCACCTAAAATTTCTCCAGATTTTACAACTGTTTACAAGTTTTATGATCAACCAGGGGCATGACAATGCTATTGTAACTCAAAATAAACTCTCACTGGTCACAAGTGAAAGGATTCAGTCCTGGGAATACCTAGTGACTTTAAAGCAAATCACCGTTAATGTTTTATTTGCAAATGGCAATTATATTTAAAACCACTCCTTGATTCTCCACAAAACCATGCTTTAATTATGCTTTCAGTTTGGCCCACCCATGCAGAGTGAACAAATCTATTGTTTGTTATTAATACATAACACACTTTAACTTCTCTACAGAAATTACCATAACAACTTATTCCTTACTGAGCTAATAAACTCAAAAAGCATGTTCAGCATTGTGGTTACCAAATGCGTTACAGATGTTTGTCTTGTTTTGATTTTTTTTGTGTTTTATATATTTTCAATCTAAAAAAATCAAAAAGAAAGCCTAATATATACATTTGATATAGAGTTTCTTATTTAGAATGCCAAGTATATCCAAGCACACAGAAGCATGAGTTTGAAAGAACATGTTATATTATCTCATGACACCCTCTATTAACAATGTTAGTTTGTTAGGAATTATATTTTAAATAGAACTGCAGAAGTGACAACCCATATTTTACTTAAAATAAGTTAATATTCTAAACCTGATGACAACTCAAAGTTAAAAACCAAGAGATGCAGCCCCTAGTATCTTCTTCCATCTCTCAATCAAATTAATAGGTGTTTCAACGTGATCTCTGAACTTTCAAACATTTTTCTACAACTACTGGTTAAAAGGCAAAATGTGTCAGTAGCAAAGAGCTGGAAAAGAATAGTGATTTGGCAGCTTGTTTGACTTCTGGAAATGCCAAAACCCAAGTAAAACTAACCAGAAAAATAATTTTGGAAAGAAGCATTTAGAAACAAAGCTACATAGAACAGACAAAACACCTACTCTTGAGCTCACATATGTTAAGAGTAAGTAAGTTTTCTAGTACCAGAAAAATAGCCTTTATAAAATGGGGGGGGGGGAGGGGGAAGCATGATGTTATTTTCATGAACTTTGCCCTGAAAAATAAGGCTTCTATTTAAACTGACACTGCCAAAAAAAGAGTATTTGGCTTCTCAATTCAAATGGAGAGTATTTGGCTTCTCAATTCAAATGGAAAGACTTTAAAATATGAACAAAAGTATTCTGTCTCTCTGTTTTAATATTGTTCTATTTGTAGACCTATGTCTTCCTTTATTTTACTTTTGTAGGCATGTGAGGTGGAAAGCAGGTGATACCTTCTCTCTAGCTAGGCCTGAGGCTACTTCTCCCTCTGACATTCCTGCATGTCTTTGTGCCCAGTTGCCACCCCACCATCCTTCACAGCTCATTAGCCTTTTTTTTTTAAGCCAGACAAGGATTTCTGTTGTCCCTGAGCACTAACAGAAGTCAACCCACAGAACTCTCTGCTCCAGTTATTAAAAGGAGTTAGATGGACTGAGTGTCTAAGATGCAAATGAAGATCACTAGCTACATCTTGATTATCAACTGCTAACCTAACAGTGTAGAACTAATCCCATTCTAGGCTTCCATCCATAAACAGGAACATAATTTTAAAAATCAGAATAAATCAGCAGACAGAACATGATATTGGTTATGAACCCACATGGTTAATTTTAAACAAATGGTTGTAAATACATATGTTAAGTTTCAATGTACACATGACTTAAATTAAACATTTTTATTAAACTTTTTATCACACTTCTGAGTCTTAAAAAAATAGCTTTTTGTAAATCTTTCTGTGAACCGTTTCACTCCAAGGTATTTTTAAATGGCAGACAAAACAGAATGGGGATTTCTCTAAAGTAATATTAAAATAATGCCATTTATTAGGTTAATTTAATTAGGAGAAAAACAAATAAGAAAATCATTGGCACCTACTGAAAATGTCAGATTAAATACCATAAAAGCTAAGAGAAGAAACAAAACAGGTTGCTTTTCAAAGAAACTTTAATTCCTTGATTAAACACAATCTTTTTCTATAGAATGTTCCACTTAGCATAAAAACTGTGTTAAACTGCAGCCCTGATACCCACATATTTAACAGAAGCAAAAACCTTATCTGCATTAGGGTTTTAAATACCTGTGTAGTCACAGTCTTGCAACTGCTCTAGCGAAAAGCACAAGAGCCTTGGTCTAAACCACTGCAGAAGATTAAACTCTGATGTCAGACATTGCAGTGGGGGCTGAAAACTTTAAAAGAAGACAAGGCTAGAATAAGATTTAAAAAAAAATAATCCCATACTGAACCTTCTTTTGCAATTTTAAGCCACTAATTGCTAACTAATTATTGTGAGGTGTCACACAATGAGGAGGAAAGCTAACAATCTGTTCTTGTTGATTGGGATTTGCAGGTTCAGGTGGAGTGTCTTTTCAGGTATGGTCAAAATCAGGTACAAATCTCTGAGGGAGGTACAGTTGAGCTAAAGAAAAGAAATACCAATGTCAAACTGCTTAATCAGGCCTCTTGTTTTGAATACTGGTATTGGAGCCAAAACATTGTCTGTATGTCATTTCTGAATTCTACCCACTTGATTTCTTTGTTTTGTGGAGAAACAAGAAGCTGAAAAACAGGAAAGTTCACTTTGGGTACAAGGCTTATTTTCCACTTAAGCCTACAGGTCACAAATGAAGGGTTAAGTGAAACCAGGCTTTGTTTTTCTCAATCTCTAAAATATATTAAACCACATTAAAATAGCTTATAATTTAAAGGAAAATGCCTTTAAAGCCTCTGACTATAAATGCTTTCATGGAGAATGGAAATGTATGGAAAGACTACAGTATCCCAGTGCCTATACTGAGATGTATTTCCACCTGCTCCAAGATACTAAAGGGCTCCAACTTTTTCCAAATTCCAAAACTCAGTCAGTTGACATCTGGCTCAAAACATAAGTTTTGAGGTGTCAGAATCCCTAATGTCAATTAAAGTGACTGATAACTTGATAGTTGATCAATAGAGCTCTCTCTGTACATATTAAAAAAAGAAAAAATCCAAAAGCAAATGGAAATGTTTTGTTTTGTTTCTTTTTCTTCTCTTCTGGAAGTAAAAATCATATTCCTAAACTAGTTTCACACATGTCCATGAAATTCACAACATTCAAATCACACTTAAATAAAAATATAGCAGTTTATACCATGACTGCGCAAACTGAAAAACAAGGGTATTATTTTGTTCCAACAAAGCTGAAGGACAAAGGCAGGGTGAAAGCAGAGTACAATAGCAGCAAAAGGAGAGCAGGTGATAAAAACAGAAGAGAAAGTAAGAATACAGAAAAGGGTGGCACAAGCAAGAAGTTATGAGGAACGAGGTAGAGAATAAGGAAAAGAAATCAATCCCTTCAGCAGCAGGGCTGCTCATCATTCATAGTCATTCACCATGAAACTCACTCAGGCATTATGAAGAGCTGAATGCCAGGTTGCCAAATCCCCTACTATTTAATTAGGATATTTTTGTTTGTTTGAAGATCCAGCTTTTGTATTTTAATGGTTATGTGAGCAGCTTAGATTTAATTTTTTAAAAGGGCATTTCTAGCCCTCATCACAGTGCAGAAACACATGAGAACGTGACGTTAAGATTGCTCAAAAAGCAGAATACAGGTGAAAAGAACAAGAATTCCCCTCAAAAATTTTTCTTTTTTTTTTTGGATTGACTTATGATCTGGATTTCTGATTTAAAGGCCAGAAATCATTAGGAAACACTCTTTAAAAAAAATGTGCACTTCCCATCACTGCAAATAAACCCTACAATTCTCATATGACAGATACATGTTTTAGCATGTTTGCTTTGAACATTTGACACTATCTTCCTCTAATGTCTATGGAAATCGCTAACTGTTGTCTGAAGCTGTCCATAAGCCAAGAGAAATTGTGATAGGAATGAAACTTTAAGAAAACACAAAGCAAGAACGGGCCACTTTGATGACTGCATCTGAGAACCAAGGACATGCACGTTGCTACCCCTCATCAAAAAGGGGTACTTACCCGCAGCATAAGCACTAATCCCGTCATCCCTCTAAACATCGACGGTCTGTTGTCATTTAGCAATGCAGAAGTATTCTGCCACATGCAACCAGAGCCACCCGGGCGACAGCTACATCTCAAGTAAACAGTGCCAACAGCGATGGAGCTGCAATCAGGAGTCACCCACCTCCTTGCAGCATATGTATTTATATCTCTTCACAGCTGCATACTAGCCACTTTCCTCAACCTCAAGCACCCAGGAAGAAAGGTGTTTATGTTCAGGCCCCAATTAATGAAACCACTATAGGGAACTGGTAACAAATGGAAAAAATACGCTTGCACAAGTACTTCTACAGCAATGACTAATTAGGCTTTTCCAGCCCTGCTCTACTGCCCAAAAGCAAATGGTGAGATTCTGTTGGCACCAAGTTTTTTTTGTGAGCACTAGGATTTCTTCTCCTCATTCTGAGCTGAACTGTCACAAATTTGGTGATTTTGAGGTGCCACGCAAAAGCTGGTTTTGGAGGGAGTTTGTCATATCTTCACAGAAGACTGAGAAATGGAAAACAACTTTTTGTAAATACTCTATAATGCTACTGTCTACATGTATCCATACAATAATAGTTGAAACATTTAAAGTGCTAGTGTCTTTTTACTACCTAAATAGAAACTATTAACACATAGGAAATGAAGGCTGCTGAATTAACTTGCTTTTCTGGCACATGATAAAAAAATCTAATTATATTCCTCAAACAGGTAAGCTGCTATTACAGCAAACAATTCTGAAAATACACCACACCGGAACAAGCAAGAAGGGTTGCAAAGAAGTGCTGCTTTAGATTTTTATAATGCAATAATCTATTAAGAGGAATTCAGAACCTGACCCAGGTATGGACTGAATCAGTAGTAGCTTTGCCCTTCACTGAACTGGGTGTAGGGTAAAACTTTTTTTACTGATAAATGCAAGTTTTACAAGAAGACAGAGTGATTACATGAAGCCAGACAAAACTATCTGTTGTTCTGTATATGAAGAATTTTTTAAGGTTACCAAAAAAAAAAAAAAAAAAAATCACATTCTAGTTATGCATCATATGAGGTGAACATGAAGTGGCACAACAGATTTTAGCAGAAGCCGAGACATCAGCTTTCAAATACAATGCTGGAAAAACAAAGTTTGTTTTGCGTCTCACAAGGGCATTCCATTCATAAACTGTTCTTATTCACCTAAGACCATGTTTCTCTTCTGAGAATTACCAAGGAAACCCACAGTCTGTAGACATATTCATCAGTTCAGTTATGATTTATAGACTGTACATAATAGAAAGATTTGACTCATAAGCAGACTTTCAAAAACATCAGTCAATGTGTAGATTAAAAAAAAAGTTAAGGTAAAAAATTTCAGACTAATCTGTCTATGTCCGGAAGTATTCTTCCTCTTGCCTTCCCAATACAGAGCACAATCCACTGCCAATCGCTCAGAACCAAAATGTTATTTTAGCAATCACTCCTGGAAGTTCTTTGCTCTCTGAGGGGAGCTAAACCTTTGCAGATTTTGATGGTATCAACAGGTTTCAGACACTCTGTACCTACAAATCAGATCTCAAGCAGCCAAAGTATTACTCCCAATACTATTTAATTATTTACTGAATATAAGAGCTGAGTAAGTGCAAAGAATGGGCATATGAAACAGCTTTACTCCTTGATTTTCTAATGTCTTGAAACACCAGTACCATTTTGCCTCTGGAAAATCAACTAATGTTCTGGTATTCCTTGTGTATCAACCATAAACCAGCAAATATTACTGAAAATTTCCATCAGTTTCTTGACACTTACCCTTCCATATCTGTTGGCATAGGACCCTGTAAGCAAGGAATGGAAAATGATGATTGTCTCATCCAAATCCCAAATGAATACTCTCTGTAAAAAGAGAATCAAATCAATGTGTTCCTCTGTGAAGCTGATACTTGAAATGGAAAGTTAAAATTTGAATCAGTAAGTGCACAAATGAGAAAATTGTATTGAAATGGTTATATATTAAAACCATAGTTTCCTTGCCATTTATTTTCAGAACTAACAAGTTTTTTCCAGAATAGGGTAATACAATCTGTTAGCTTTTTACTACAATTACTATTATATCAAATTATTCTATTAGAATAAAATTATAGTTATTGTCAAATACACACAGAAAATGAGATGTACAATGTATTATTTTAAAGCCAGATGTGAGATAGAAACTGAAACAAATGAAGAGAAGCCTCCGAAAATTAAATCTTCTGGGTTTGAATTCTGTATTTCTGCAAGTCTTACAAAACAAAGTTCATGTAACTGCTCTTGAAAATGACCTCTAAAAACAAAACAAACAAAAAAAACAAATTGCTGCTAAGTACTTAAAACCCCTTAATCTATGTTCATTTTTAATGGATTTTAGGCACCTGAAGAATGAAAATTATGAACTTAGATGTTGCATGTGTAAGAATTTATGGCATCAGTAAATAATTCTTTCACTTACAGCCAATGGAAAATATGTGTTTTAAATTTGTCCTCCGACCACACACAAAACGATATTTTAATGAAAAATAAAGTGTTCAAATACAAGTATTTTAAATCCTGGTGAGATTGTATTTCCCTTGATGACAAATGGGCTAAGCTTTTGGAATGGAAAAGTAATGCTGTGTGGACACTCATAGCTGTGGTGTGTCACTGGAGATGTGTTCTCAACACAACATGGGCCACTGAGGGAAATGTGAACATAGCATGAGAGAACAATAACCACTATTGTGCTAGAAGTGTCTCCTGTCCAAACGCAAACCTTTCTTTGACTTGGGAAAAGCTTGCTTTTTTTTTTTTTAATCAAAAGGAGAAAGAAACCCCCAGTATTTTTCAGAGAAAGTACGTGCTCTGCATGAAGAAGTTTCTTTAGAAGAAAAATTCTATCTTCTACAAAAACAGTGTTAGAAAAAAAAGAAAGGGTGCTCCAATGCCACTTTATTTCTGATGTGTAAATACTACTCTGCAAAATAGCGATAAAAATAGAGTCTGTACCAGGTCAAAGACATCTAATATAATGTACCTCTAGATCAGAGTCAGGTGGTGGTGAAGGATTATTGTTTCTTCTGCCACGTCCACGTGATTTCCCATCTGAACTACGACGCAATCTATCTGAATCTGAATCTTTAATGGGTGTTGAAGGGCTGTGGATTGTACTGTATTCTGCTGTAGTAAAGAAATTACATTTTTACCTTTCAGTTTAAACTTCAAAATGTTCAATTTACTTGCTTTTTACATGTGACACTAAACCCAGGACATTCACTAAAGAGTCATAACTAAAATAATTAAATCTACAATGATAAGTGGCAATATTGATAAATATTAAATATTAATTAAATCGAGTTCAAGTTATATGTAAAAACAGAGGAATAAATTGTTTCAGTAAATAAAGAAAAGAGCAGTAAGTAAAAAAAAAATCTTCATTCCTTCAAATCATAGAGAAGATCATATCACTTCATAGACAAGATTAACTCTAAATGAACAATTTTAAGGGATACCAGCTTTTTCTTAAAGAACACTGATTTAATTCTAAGTTTTCAAACAAGCTTTAAGATAACCATTGTGGTGACTGGTAAGAAAAAAACATCCAGCTGTGATTAAAAAAAAAAAAAAAAACTTACAGAAATTGAAAATTTTTCCAAATTGCCTGGCTGCAGACACTTTACTTTTAGATTGCCACATTTGAGCCAGATGAATAGAATTCTTTCTAAATATGGCATAAAACTGAGTCCTTATTTTCCCAGGGTAAGTTCAATTAATAAGTTTTAAATATGTTTTAAATACGCATCAACTATGAAGATGAAATTTATGGTATTCTTCAAAGGTCTACTCTAAACTTTTCCAATGAGTACCTTCAAGACAGGATAACATTCTTTATAAACAGTATTGTACACTAATCATTATGCTTCAGCAAAATTTATTTACAAAAATATTTACTGCTGTTGAACAGGTAAAAAAGAACCATGATTTACGTATGTAAGAACAACAAACTTTTCCTGAAAACATGGTAGGTGGAAGATGTTTTGCTATTCTAACATCCGCAGACTCACTAACAGTGAAGTGCTTGAACATTAACAGACACCCAGCATAAATTATCCTTCCTAACTCATTTAACTAGAAGTACCATACTCCTCAGAAATGCAACAACACATTTTTAAATCTCTTTTCAAGACTTCCTTTCACAGTCTTAAGTTCACAGAGAAAAGACTTTTATTTTGATGGTTATTGTTAATTTTTTTTCCTAAAAAACCTATTTTTGTGAAAGCAGCTGGAATTTTTAGCATATGATATATTTATCAATTTCACTTCTCAGTTAACATTAACTACTCTTTAGAGTTCAGTAGATGTGTATATTTGTATCAATATTAATTTACTTTTTAATCAGCCTACACCATGGCATTCCCGTTTGAAGACAGGTATACTTCTCACACAAGTGATTCTTTCTCCTAAAAAAACATCCTGTTGAGGTCAAAGGTTAGATTAAGGAGGAGATTCTGGACATCTGTGTAACACCACATATTCACAATTACTCAAAATAATAACGGTTGCTTGTGCTGAATGAAAGGAAAAGGTCTTGAAGTTCTCATGTTCAGCCTTCAAATCTACACTTAATGGAAGTTAGTATTTACTATATATTTCACATTATACTTTTACCTAAGTATCTCAGGCTACATTAAACAAAGCAGCATAACAAGTTAAGATGTAACTCAAGGTAAAATAAAGAATCTCCAAAAAAGACTCGACCTATACCTAAAAGAGTGATTCTGCGTATGTGCCAATCAACAAAAATCATCCAGCCACGTCAGTCTACATAACTAAAGACAGAGGTTTAAATGTTGAAGATCATGTACATTTTTTTCCTATGACAAGGTACACTTCAGAATATTTATTAGAACTAATTCTTTGAATGCTGACTGCTTTCACCTACTGTACTAAAATGTAAATAAGAAATCACAACTTAACTAGTACAAATTTTCCCAACCTTTTAAACTTAAATGAGTTTATCTGCTATACATTATTTTTATTATTAAAACCCTTAACAAAAAAGAAAAAGAGAAGAAAGAAAACAATGCACAAAAGCTTTGAAATAAATTATAACCCAGTAAAATAAACAGACTGGAATTTCTTCCACAGGTATATTGGCCAATGATGTTCTAAATATGTGCTTTAAAATTCAGAATGAAAAATTCCATTTCCTATTGACTAATTGAAATTAGGGTTGCTCTTGGACTCTGACAGTATTTTTAGGAGTTTGGCTTTAGATCCAAATTTTTTTAAATTCTTCTCACAGATGTGATATACGTAAAAATTTTAAGTATTAAACTTGGGGTAGTAATAATAATACTAAATAAAATAGGGAACAAATAGCATGGAAAAAGTATAAACAAAACTTCATGAGAAATAAACGCAAGTAAACCTAAAAGAGTGAGCACACAGAACAAAGTTTAGTGAGACTGGGGAAGAAAGCCTGTTTGCAAGAGCCATCCAGCTTTCCATTTTTGCAAACACCTTCATTTAAGTCTGCTGCATTCAAAATTTCAAACCCAGGGCTGCAAATTTGGGTGGAGGCTCATTTCCATCTACCCTTCTCAGGTGCAAGTCATCTGCCTGAATGGGCCAGACCCTAACCTGACAGACTCCCAACCCTACCTCGGGACCCCAAGGTTGGCAGGGCGCACCACAGCCCACCTTTCTGGGGCCCACTGTATCTGCATCGTTCCCAAGAGAGGTTTGTCTGTTTTGCTCTGACGGATCTCTCCAGGCAATCTACTCTGCTGCTTTAACAGCCATACCATTAGAAACAAAACATAAAAGTTCAGCATTCATTACAGCAATTTAAGTTCCATCCGTGAAAGTGGGGAAAAAATTCTTCCCTTCATGGTATTTGCATGCATTTGAAGACTGTTCTCACATCCCCTTTGTTGTTAGGTTAACCCTTCCCTGACAATCCTCTTTTGTAGGCTTTGACTACTGCTCTCTGTTTTCTCCTCAAACTGGACACAGTAATCCAAAGCAAAGTTGAGCAAAGCTTTACTTCCCGCATCCCGCAGGCTACCCTTCCCTGGACACCACTTGGCAGGGGACAATTTGCATTCTCTGCGATATTTCCAGTAAATGTTAGCTTCAGGATCCCTAGATCATCTTCCGAGGAAAAAGCAGCACCTAACTGGTCATTTCGCAAAGACCTGGCCAAACATTGCACATGAACAGAATACACAACATTGCTAATGCCTGGAGCTTCTGAGCCTACTCAGGAGACCAGTCTGTTAGGAACAGCATGACAGACGGCAGTAACCAACGGGGGGAAACGTGACATAGTGTGTAAGAAACTTATTCCATGTATGTAAAGGGAAACCATAGCATGTACTCTTTGGATTAAGGCTGCTCAACAGGGCAGCCTCCATGTGCACGGCCGGGTTACCAGCTCACTGTCCAATGGTTGCTCTCAGGTCCTCATAAGGAAACCCAATTAAAGAATCCAGTACCCAGCTAAGCCCAGAGCCTCGACAAGCCCAAGCCCCGACAAATTCTGGAGCAAGAAAAACAACAGCGGCTGAGGGTACTCGGTGTGCCACTAATATCTGGAGTACTGAGAGCGGTCTGCAGGGAAAGGTAGAGCCTGGAAGGAGCTGCCAACATTCCCCATCCCACATTTGTGCAGTTCATCATTCCTGCCTAAATGTATACCTCACACCTGCTCCTATTCAGATCACATCTCCATTTTTTGAGTTCTCATCCTGTCTCCAAAGAACTTGCAGCCCCTCTCAGCATGGTGTCATCTACATATTTAATAGGCAAACACATTCTGTTCCGTCATCTAAATGATTAATGAAAATGCTGGGCCCAAGGCAGACACTGAGGAATGCTGCTGTAGCCATCCTTCTATTTTAACAGCAAGCTCTCACTGACTTCTCTCTTGACGTGGTTTCCTAAACAGCTTTATACCATTCTGCTGTAGTTTCTGCTAGACTAGTTTGCTTATAAGATTGTTACGTGAAAAGATTTAACTGTCAGGGCAGCAAAAGCCTTGCTGAACTCAAGCTATATAGCCACAAAACACATTATTGTTATACCCATTATTCTACATTTGTTGATAGGAGGAGGTTAATTTGTTCAACCTCAGCTAACTTCATAGTAACAGGCATACTTTAATATTAGCCAAGGGAAATGCTTATGTTTCTATAGCACTTGCATTTCATTTTATCCTGTTCCTGAGCATCACAAACACAGGCAAGTACAGGAGAAAACCCAGCCCTCCACAAAATCATGAGCAGAAAAGGGGGTGAGGATCAGCTCTCCGCTGCCTGCCCCAATACTAAAGCAAGATCACCAAAGGAAGCTGGCAGTAGCCAGGTTAAACACAAGAAAGAGGAGTTCGGATAAAATAATCACAGAATCATAGAATGGTTTGGGTTGGAAGGGACCTTTAAAGGTCATCTAGTCCAACCCCCCTGCAATGAGCAGGGACATCTTCAACTAGATCAGGTTGCCTGTCCAACCTGACCTTGAATGTTTCCAGGGATGGGGTATCTACCACCTCTCTGGGCAACCTGTTCCAGTGTTTCACCACCCTCAGCATAAAAAATTTCTTCCTTGTATCTAGTCTGAGGAAAAAAAAAAGCCAGGTGCCCAAAAGATTACAAAGGTTCAAGAGGATCCTGGAGACACCCTTGGAAGAGAGGACTTCAGGGGTGCTATGGCCATGTCTGCACTAGCAGGTTGAGTTTGTGGGACCAAACAAGTGGTGGCAATGACCTGTTTCTGGGAGGTCATTTCATTGTAGGTCCAGCCAGATCTGGTGTCCTGAGCATCCTCAATAGGGGCTGGAGGAATTAAGAGCTGTCCTGGAGAGCACCTTCCGGGTTAGTTTTGTCTGGAAGGACTCCAGCTTGGTGCTCTAGGACCACTTTGCTGAGTCAAAGCTCTTCGCTTCAAAACAGACTCCTGCTCCAAATTAAAATGCTAATGTAGGCACACCCTAAACATACAAACAACAGCAGCTTTGGAAATCCCCTGAGATGAAAATATCTGGAAGCTGGAAAAGTGCTTAGGGCAAGTCTTACACAAATGTAGCCTGTCCTTGCTGCTCCCAGGGTGTCTGCTGATGGCCACTGCAGCAGGCAGGGTATGGGACCAGTTGATCCGCTGGTCTGGACCGCTAAAGCCATTTCTGTGTTTTGCCTACACCTTCACAAAATTATAATAATATTGTAATAACAGCTATTCTTCTGCATCCATTAACAGACATCTAATTTTAGATCTCTCTGCCATGGCACCTCTCTGCGCTCTGCCCCAGGCTGGCTGACACCAAATGTTACGGGTTGTTTCTGCTTCACACACTCAGAATTCCCTCTTCCAAACCTTGACCAAGTGTAAGAGACCCAATCTCAACTTCTCTAGTCAGTAAGAAAAACATTTTTAACCCAGATTCTAAAAATGTATATCTCCTTTTCCAACCTACACATAATTGTGAGGAATAAAATAGATTTTCATTCTGTTTTACCTAAAATATATAAACCATACTGTAGCAGACCTTCCCCTGTGCTACAGGAACCATATTATTGCATCTTGACATAAAATATCATAAGCGTATTCTTCCCCATTATACATCATCGTGGGCAGTCTTGACAGTTTTGTCACACAGGACAATCTTCCATCATCTCATACATAAGAATACTTAGATTACTTATGAATAGACAATACAGCCACAGAGATACCATTTGCAACACTGTATTCTGTAATTCCTGTCTGTTTGTTATGGAAATCCCACATCAAATGACAAATTTGGGGAAAACTCTCTGTCCCAGAAATCCCAAAATCAAGTCTATCTCTAGGTAAATCTGACTGGCAAATGTGTGGGTAGAGGTCTTGCTGTTGACAAAGGCATTGCAAATTTCAACAGACTTTTTCCCTACTACACTGAAAGGGTATGCAAAAAGGAGTAAACACACATTATCAAAGTAATCATATCTCATGTCATAATGTAAATCACATGGATGAGATGGGTGTAAGATAGCTACTATAGTCAAATGGCTCTGCAAATAGGTACGTACAAATATTTTCCATTTAGATTGTGCCCAGATTAATGGGTCGCCCCCCCCCCCCCCCCAATTTTATACTTAATTTCAAATAAAGACCTTAAATCCTCAGGCCAGTGTTACTTCAACTCCTATATACCAAAATCAGTATAAGATACAGGTAGTTGGAATACATTGGTCTCAGCTATGATTTTCTTACTTTTGCATAAATAAAGCTAAATAAAAAATTTCACTATACAAACTTCTTGCTTTACTGCTTACATAAAACTGGACCAGGATCAAACAATGCAAAAGACTCACAGAGGTATTTGAGGATTTTTTTTTTTTTACTTCTCTATAGTAGTAAGTAAGTAGAAGTACTAAATAAGCATTGCAAGAAATACAATAATGTCTGCTGACAGGATCACAGAAGGACGCCTTTAGTGCTGTTTTGAAAAAAAAGTCAAAATCTTCTCCCTCTGAAAAACAAATCTAATGTTTGTCTATTGGGAACTACTAGCATACTATTATGAACTTGACAGAAACACTCAATAACCTGTTAAAAATATTGGCAAAAATGCTGATTTATTTCAAGCCTTGGGTGACTTTTTGATTTAGGATTGTATATCCTAAAATATCCAAAATATCTAAAATATCCAAAATAATTACAAAATATAACATATATACATTAGGTATGTATGACAACAACTGTATTAACAAGCCCTGCAGTTGTCCAGAAATTTTTCTACAACTTCCAATGTTGAATCAAAAAAGATGAAGCAATCTCATCATGGGCAGGTAGTACCTCTCTCCATTGTAGGCATTTCTTCCTTAATCATTATTTATGGTTTCAAACAACTTGAAATTATTGTTATTTTTAATCCTACTAAACACAACGATAAACATCCTATTTACCTACTAAAAAAAATCTATTGAAAAGTGCATCAAGTTCTTAGCCTCAACATATCTTGAGACAGTGAGTCAGGCTATATGTTGTTGAATGCAATGCAAAGGAGTTAAAATTTGTACTTTGTTAACATAAAAGCAGGAGAACAACCATTATCAGTCAAGCAAAACCAATGCCATACTTTGCCATTCATTATTGCATCTGATCTCATTTCTGTTTTTACAGAATTTTCATTGTATTTCCTTCCTATATATACTCCAGATTTACCCTTCATTTATAATTACGTAAATGAGCAAACATTAGAACACCAATAATGTACTGCAAATACGGCAATATTTGTTTCCACACAGGTATTAGTGAAAAGTTGCCTCTATAGTGTATTTGCTCTGTTTCACTTTCCTGTCTCTAATTTATTGTTATGACATATGATAAGGAGAAACGGTGAAGGTAGCTTTCCCTTTTGCAATACTAAATGTGATATAGTGTTCAAGGAAAAAGAAGTTTAGTCTCTAAGAACAAAATGGTGACCCATGGCTGAGAACAATATTTGTTGGCTAGCACAGCCCTTGTGGGGTTTTTAATCTGCATTGTGAAGTATGTGAGTAATATGAAAAAAACCTTCCAGTAATATTTTAAAACACACTCATTGCAGAAATCAAGAAAACTGAAAGACATCACATCTCAAAAACAATGGAAGTCTCTCTTGCGAGAAACACTGTTTAATAAATTATAAATACAGCATCATATGAAATAGGATAAATTCAGCTTTGCTGACTGCTTTTCTAAACAAAAAATTGCACAAATCTGGAATTTTTTGTTACCAGCTGTGATGACGAAGTTGAACATTGCAAGAGAAAATCATTAAAGCTTTAGAAAAAGCAGCCATTTTCTACATTAACTCTTAGAAATACGTTATGAATGTTCCTCTAATTATTTTAGAACATCAGGGCAGGCATAACGGATTGGGACAAAATTCCATCCATCCAGGATAAATTTCAACACTGCCCAACAGCAGGTGACTAGGTGAGCGAGCATAAAAAGCACAGACATATACATAATGCTAATTTATCCACTGTCTCCAGTGATTTTTTGTGTCAAGAGTTTCTTGAATTGAATTTGGTATGTGTAAATCCAATCTTTGAGTTTGTCTAAGCAATGCTTAATGGTATAAACTTTTTGCATCCACAACATCCTGCAGCAAGGAGCTGCACAGCTTACCTATATGCAACATAAAGAAATACTTCCTTTTGTTTGCTCTGAACCTACTTCAATGAATTTGAATATTGGAAGGGAGAGTGAATTTTGGCTCACTAGTCTACTTTCATTATTTTTTACCATTTTAATTATTATTACTTCTCTTACATACTACAGCTCACATGAAAAATCACCAACTCGTACCTGGGATAATCTACTCATATATGGATTGAAAGCTCATTCCAGAAGGAACATAGTATTCTGTCGTTATTCTGATGAAAAACATTTTATTCTGTAAAGCAAAAGTTAGAATTCTACAAGTGGAAAAAAACTTTTGAAAATTCTTACTTTTGAACTGAAACAAAATTTCCAATGAAATCTGAAGCAAAGCACACATTCAAAATTTGAAATGTCATACTGAGATTTATTGTTTTGTTTAATAGTCACTAGCAAAAATACAGCCTTCTGTTCAGAAGAAAATAACATTAATTTTTATGTCTGATTTATGGAGACAGGGACTATCAAGCTCTGTGTGATCAAAAGGTTTTGTCATGACTGAGGTACAAGAAATTTTTCAGATCCACAAAGGAAAGAGAAAGAAGGATTATTTTATATTTGGACAAGGAATTAAACATATTTTAAGTGAAATTATCTGAGCTTTCTGAGTCTGCAAAACTCTGCTAAAAATGTCATAAGAGCACATAATTACTGTCTCTCTTTTCACAGTTTTCTTACCAGACTCTTCTGTTTCACTTACTGGCCCAAATTCCTAAGAACCACCTATGTCTGTCAAACTATTCTGGTGTCTCTGTAAAGTCTGAAGGCCATTCTGTGCTTGTCCTGGCATAGTTCAGAACCGCACAGATTACATGGGTTTTTTTTTAAATGTAGAAGATGTCTAGGGATTCCAACATCTCATAAGAACAGCTGCAATTCAGCAGCTGGAGCCCATCCTACTAAAGGGGTACAGGAGCCTAATGTGATGGCTCTGCTCCCCACCATCCCTCATATGCAGCGTTCCAGCTGCGGTAGATAATCAGCAGCCTAACTTGACCAGATGTGGCAAAACAAACACCCTACAGAAATTTGACTAACTGTAATTAAAATTTGGTTAGCTTGCTCCTTTGTTCTGTGTTTTTGACCCAACTGTGAATTTCCTTCTCTCTAATATGCCTTCCACTTGTCCCCACTCCACCAGAATTCCCTCCTTCCATGCTGATCCCTCTTTTCTTTGACCCCAGCCTTGCTTTATCTTCTGAGCACACTGTGTGTGAGCTCAACTGAGGCTTTGTAATAAGCTGCAGCAAGAAAAAAGAAAAAAAAATTTACAGTGTCTGAGGGGAAATGGCAGGCACATCAATGGATTCACTGACTGGTCCTCACTTCCCTTCTACCAGCGTTGAAGGTTTGTGAGGTAGCAAAAGGTTCTTACCTAATTTAACCTAGGAACCCAACACTGGTATGTCAGCCACCTTAAACTGCTCTCGTACCAGTGGAGAGGCTTTGGCACCTCAGGATTAAGACTGTAGTTAAAGCGAACTCTAAATAGAGATACTCGTCTCCGCTCAATACAGAAGGAGCCTAAGTGGGCTTGATCCTAACTTAAATGCATAAAGACGAGCGCGAAAAGATAAATGGAGAAATCTCGATCGAGCCGTATACCTTCTGCCAACTGCAACTGCTTGTTGATGATGGCAAGAAAGATGGCTTCCATTAGCTCTTCCTAACAGAGAGTGGCCCACAGCAGGTATTTTCCTAAATGTGTCCCTGCCTATGGTACAGGCAGCCAGCTCAAGATAACCCCACACCTACAGTAAGACTTGTTATTTGCAAACCATTTGAAGGAACTTTTTCAGAATTGTTAAATCAGTAACATAAATTTCTCAGGGAAAGAGACGGCAGTCCCAGTAATGCCAGAGGAGGTGCACACATGACCAAGGAACATGTCTAAGGAAGCAGTGGTAGGGCACTCACGGATGTCCAGCTTTCAATACATGAAAGCATAAACTAGAAGAGGGCTTAGGTGCAGGACCCATCCATGAGAAAGCCCACCAACTTCTTTCAAATTTTTAGGCGAAACTTTCTTAATGAGAACGTGGAAGATTTGAGGGAGAAGAGAAAAACTTCTTAAAAAGGAACTGATAGAAAAGTTTTGTCCAGGCTTATAGAGCACAGAAAACTATTTAAATAGGAAGACAGCCTTTAAGCCACTAAGTTTGAGCTTAGGAAAAATACACCTCCTGTATACCTCCTGTATATACGGAGGTGTATGTGTTTACTGTTGCTTACAGGAAGTATCAACGACTTTAAAAAATATATGCAAAGAATTTGCAAAAGATCAAGACCCAGACAATACAATGATTCAATTTGAATATCTTGATAAAAACTAAAACTTGATCACATTTTTTTGGGGGGACATAAGAGGAACTCACAGCTTGCAACTTAAAAAGAAAAGCAAAGAAACCCATGAGAAAACAAAACCAAAAAATTAAAAACAAAGTGAAAAGCAAGAGTAATTATGCAGGCTCCAATACACATCCATATATTCTAAAACCTGCAGACTCCAATATGCATTCATATATTTAGAAAGATTCCTTTCTCAATTACATTGCACACACATGTGATCCCATGTATATAAACACACACACCAGCTGTATTTTCTTCCCTACTTACTTTCAGCAAATGTATCAAAAGAGACAACACTACATATATTTTCTCCAGGTGCACGCTCATGCAGAAAAAAGCAAGACAGTCTTAGCAAATTATATTAAAGCTCACATTGCACATGCAAGATCAGTCCCATCAAGTACTTCAAGAAAACTAAAACCAACCTCCCCCAACAAAACTCCAAAACAAAACCTCCTGATAACATTGCCAAATCCTAGCTGCTTCTTACACATTACTGAGAAACACATCTGCAACCTCGGACTTTCTCTCTGACAGATTTCAAACTTCTGCCATCTACTAACTACTGACATGCTTGAACTGTTAAAAAATGTAATTTTTTTTTTTTAATAATGGGGAAAGTATTTTTCACCTCTCATTTCTAAAACCAGCTGGAGCAGTTTGGCATAAATGTTCAAAAAATATCTCAACTAGTAAAGGACTGCCAAATTCCAGCAAGAAAGGTAAAACGACTGGGAAGGACAAGCCACTGAAGATCTTTTCTTAAAATGGAAACACTTGTGCAATTTCAACTCCCCATTACAAGCATTATTATGTCCTCCAAAAGTGAAAAACACAAAAGCTCTCTTTCAAGTGGACAGTTGGGCTATGGTCTGAAGGCCTCTCAATTTCAGTCTTACTTAGGAAAAATCAAAGGAGTTTATCTTAATGAAGACAGAGCTTAAAAGCATCAGGTTCTGGTTTAGTGTAAAGATTTTCCCATATCCTGCAATTTTTAACACAAGCATTTTACAAATAAATACAAACAAGTTGTATTTCGTACAAGCTTTAAACTTTTACTGATCCCCATTTTTCTTTAGTCTATTTTCTGTTAGAATCTGTGCAAGACACGCCACAGGCTCAGGATTAAGAAATAATAAAAAAAAAAAAAAAAATCAACAACTACACACACACACACAAACAAAAAAAATCCAATTCAACCCCCTTTCAACTTACAAAAACGTGCTTCATAGGGACCATAAAATCCATGTAATTACCTGCTGCAGGATCTGTAACCGCTTGACTGGTGATGCCAGATGGTGGTTCTTGAAGCTGGTATGTTGCATTTGTGGAGGGTGTCGTTGGGCTGGTGTTGCTGTTTGTCATGTAATGTGAAGGATATGGTGAGCTATTATAATACTGTGCATACTGGCCCTGGCCAAAACTGGGATAAGAAGGATATTCCTGCAAGACAAAAAAGCAACTGAATAGGCCATCAAAGTTTTGCTACTTTTTAGTATAAATTCCAAAATATAACTACAAACACATGTTAGACTTTCAGCACGTATGCTTCCTGGACTGGATGCTATAGGACCTAAAGCTGTGAGACAGTAAAACGAAATCTAAATTACATGTAATTTAGTACGTCTTCTCATATGAATAGTTTATTAGGCACAGTACTGAAGATGTGTGAATAAGAACATCAAACCCAGACAATTGGTGCTATTATTGGAAGATGATGAATTGAAGAAAAACATTTATAAACATTAGTTTAACTTGAAATGATGTTAATTTCATTCAAAAAACTATTTAGTTACGTTTTTTCAGTGGATGATAATTCTAAGTTTGCCAAAGTTTCCTTGACTCATATTTACAAATTTACCTGCTGTGAACTATTAAATCCAGTAGAATTTGTGAGTGAATTATTTCCTGCATATATTCCTGATGATGTTGTAAAACTGCTGCCTGAAATGAAATGAAAAATTACGTGAATTACTAAAACACAGTATTGGAAAATAACTTCCATCACGCGATTATATCATAAGGACATGGCATATTTGTAATATTTCCCATATGTTGACCGATTTGGTTGTCATCAGCTCTATAACATGTTAATATAGGGAAAGTGATAATTCATTGTTCCTACACCCTGTGTTTCATTATTGCAATAAAAAGAAAAACGTGAAATTTAGACAGGAATTTGGAGCCACCTTGGCTCTGACTGAATATTAGGCTATCCCACTCCTCTGAATAATCCCCAGCGTTGTGGAAGTAATGAGGGTTTCTTCATGTTCAGTTTTTGTTGAACAATAACTGCGAACCTTGTCCCGTGAGACACCGTCTCTCCTCACTGAAGCCCACTGGCTCCGTTTCTCCTACTGCCTTCGAGAACCGGGTCCTCTCCCCTCTGTAAGCCTCAGCGCCCAAAGGAACAGCAAAAGCCATAACTCCCTGCTCCAAACAGCTCAGCCCAACTGCGAAGCCATTAGGATTCGCTAATCGATCATAGACAGCCTTGGGCCGCAAACCTTTTTCTTTTTCGATAGAGTCTACCGGGCATGACACACGGCAAAAAAAGTGCCTTTCTGAGAAGGGAGACCCAAGATTGAATTTAGCCCAGAGACTGAATTACCGCCTTCACCTCCCTCCTCCCCCCACAAGCCACCAAAAATAGACAGATGGGGCTCTTGTTTAATACCTAACCTGAGTAGCTCTTCCACTAAGAGGGCAACAACCCCCTTTCAGCTGTTTTGCCCTCACTGGTTATAACCCGGGAGTGACACAGCCACCAGCTGAGACATATGGATGCACAGGGTGAAGCTACATAAGCCAACAGAAGGTCTGTCATGAGGCAACCTATTGAACTCGTCCAGCAGGAGAGCACCAGCCAGCAAGGAGCTTGCGCTAAAGCGTGCGGGTTGTTTACAGCCCCCCTCGCCACCAAAACCTGCTTGAGTGCAAAGATATACCAAGACCTTGGGAGCAAAAGCTTGCAGGTGAGCAAAGGAGGCAAGGAGGGATGGAAATCAACAGGGAGCCAGGCGCACAGATGCACCAATCCTCTGATGTACCCAACACAACTCAATTAACAACCAAATCCTATGCAGCGGTTGCTCATTGGGAAAAGCAACACTTCTTGCAACTGCAAACAGCGAGGAATGCAGGCAGGGCTGCATGCTTAGTCCAACCCCTAAAGGGCATTTGTGAGCTATTTACTTTTTTAAACAAACAAACAGAAAAACCGAATAGGCATCCTAGCTATAAAAAGTCAGAAGGAAAAATATTTAAATGCTTTGATTGCAAAAGTTACTAAAAACTCACACAAGTTAAGCCTCAAAGTAGATGTGAAATATGTCCAACAGCAGTGGCAGTAAAAGATGAAGCTTAAACTTAACGTGTAATAATGACTGTAAACACTTCTCTTGTATTTGCTATTAGTGCAAAAGCTGTGGTTGTTGATAGATGCTACTAATCCTGTGAACTAAAATCAAATTACTTCAGCAGAAGAGTTGACATCCAAGTTTAGCAGATAGTACAGATAAACAGTACTAATGAGAAAAACATGTTGTTTTAAATTTAATTTAAAATTGGAAAACAGATGTTATTTTTTATTATAACAAACCCCAGAGCCAAAATACAGCTGAAAAATATTTTAAATTGCAAAACTTTGAAATGCTATTTTATTTCTACGAGCACTTTGGTTGGAAGAATGTAAGTCACTGTGTCTCTTTATTTCTGTAGTTGTTTCTGAGTGATGCAGTAATGCATTCAAACACAAGATTTATAGGTGCAGGGTTTGAACCATTCTGAAAAGATATAAAAGGCCTCTCGTAGTTATAAGAAAAAGAAAAAAACCCAAACTTTTTTTGATGAATACATTATCTTTCCACAGAAAGTTTGGCAAATAATTTGCAAGAGCAAATGAGAAAAGTAATTACATGCCAGCCAGCATCCCTCCCTCTCAGACAAAGACACACACATACTAACACGCAGATCTCGCTCTTTCATCTCATGGTCAGCGCTGGCTCCTATGGAGGAGGGGTAGGGGTCTCCTAGACCGTAACAAACACGAAGCAGGTTTCTCAGAAACAGCTCTGTGGGCCACCCAGAACTACCGGCCTAAAGTTGTTTTTAAAATACTCCAATTTTGCCATTTGTTTTTTAAATAATCAGCTGCGGCATGGCATAGAGCTGCTGTTCCTGCCTTAGCTGAGCAAACACAAAAATAAGAATCTTCACAGAATGCGCAAGATTTACGGCCCCAAGTTCGCCCGCTACGTAGCTTTAAAATGTGATAAAAGCTGTAAATTGCAGGTCAAAGGTCTATTTTGCAAAGAGCGCGGACCCACATTAAAGCTGGGAATCCCAGTCAGCGTCGGAAGATGGCCGGACCCTGCTGGGCCCAGGGCGCGGGCTCCAGGCGCGGGGCTCGCCCCCGTGCCGCCGCGAGGCGCAGGACGAGGTCCTCCCCTCTGTATTTGCCACACAAGTCCATTTGCTTTCCTAGCTCAGTCTCCTTGCCATGGGCTATGTCTATCATCAGGGTACAATGTATGTGGCAGAAGTTTAGCGCAGCTCTCCTGGGAAAGCCTAAGACAGCCAGATGGGCTATTTAAACTCAAGGTTTCTTCCGTTTGCTTACAGCGTTTAAAAATCCTTGGCAAACTCCCCCTTGTTGTCCTAGTAACTGCTTAGCCATCCAGCACAATATTTTTATACTGTATAATAATAACCGAATACCTTAACGTTTACTTTTTTATGGATGAATTCCCAAACCAATTGGTTAGTATATTCTCAAGCATCACAGTCTTGGTAACTAAAACAATGCTGGTGCTCATCACAGGTCTAGTATCCTTCCGGCAGTGGGATACTCAGGTGCAGGGTAAAAGCCACACTTTTATCACAGTCAAAGGATACTCAAGACAGTTGCAAATGGAGCTCTTTCCTTGGCGTTCCCCCCAGCCCTCCTCCACTCCATTTATCCTCACTGAGCAATCCTTGTAACTCTGCCAATATAGGAACAACGGCCCGTTCCCACAGCCATTAGTCATATAAGTGGTCTTTCAACGTCTATGAAGCAACTTATATGAAAAACAGCTTAAGGAACATACTCATTAAAGTAAGGGAGGGAGGGAGTGGGGAGACGGGGCAGCAGAACCGCCTAGGTCCTCTTCCACCCTCTCCCCTCCGTACCGCCTGTTATAGGGATGATAAATTTGTAACAGACAAAAATCCAATTACCAGAATAACCTTAGCAAGGAGTCACAGGCAGCGATTCTCCTTATCATTTTCATAAGCTGGCAGTCTCTCCCTCCACTATTGTTCGGTGACTAATCACACTGTAATTTTAGCAGGGTCAGGAAAAGCACTGGGTTTAATTGGTTGCACACGCACCGCGAGGCAGTGCCTTTACGTTGCAGGGAGACGTTCACCCCGGGGAGAGGAACCAGAATAACTCCAGAGCTTTCGAGCGCGAGGTAACCCCAATCAGGGAGCACGAGCACGGCAACTGCAAGGCTGCTAGGAAATCCCCTTTACTGCAGGAAAGAATGCCAGCAGGGCCCCGAGCACACTGTCCTGTAACGCTTGGTTGTGAAGTAGGTTGTGGGATCCATTATCTCCATTTAGCAGCTCAGCAGCCACACACAGGAGATGAAGAACAGCTATTGCAGGCTATGGCAAGGCTGAGGCTGCAGCCTGCCCATAGACTGCTAGATGGGAAAAGGAGAATAAGCTCATTTCCCTCTCTGGAGGTTTCTGCACAAACAACTGAACAGCAGCAGCACTACCTCCGCCTTCTGTAGAGAGAATCAGTTTTGTCCTTTAATAATAGTTGAAGCCATGAATAGGTTCTCCTTCCAAAATTAAATCAGGAAAGGGAAACAAATGTTCCTGTTTACTTTTAGCATCTGTTCAATCAAAAGAAAGAATTAAGTCAATTTAAAGTTGCTTCAAATTCAAAAGTTACTCTAATGAAAACATTAAAAAGACATATATTCTCATGTATAGTATAGATAAGTACTGCCAACATTTAACTGCAAGGAAGACCTGTTCAGCAATGTGATTCTTTTCTACTTAGCTTCTAACAACTCCACCAATATTTTAATTTGAAATATTCTCCTTATTTCCATTCTTATGGTCTGTAAGGTTTCTGTAGGAGAGCAGTCCTTCCCTCACCCACGCGCCATGCTGTTCATGAGCACAACAGAAATGACACACACACCACAGGGACTCTCCCACTCTGACCTGTGGCTCTTCCACCCAAGCCAGACTGTCAGCGATCTGCTGCCTTCCACGGGCAGGCAGCTCTCAGCCCAAGGACAGCACAGCTGGAGCAAAACCCAGGCTCAGACCCCCTCCTCCCTCAGCCCTGCAGAAAATACTATCGTGAAATCAACACCTCTGACCTTCCTCTCATTGGAGCTTCACAACTGGGTCATCTTTAACACATTTCTTGTGCAGAATATTTTTAGATCCTTGCCTTTCAGTGTGTACAGCTGAAATGCTTTCCAAGATCCTACTGTTCCATCTCTTGACAATCACCACCCTTTCATGACCGTGACAATTCTGATCTTATACACATTCTGCATATCACAGAAAACAAAGCAATGCCCTTTATGACAGGCCTCTATGTAGTCCATTGACCGAGTCCTACTTTTGTTCTACTAATGCCAAAATTCACTACTTACTCTTAAAATTTTCCAACAAGCACTCTCTCACATTATCCCATGCTGCTCCCCCTTTCCTCCCTCCATCGAATGAGTTTCCCATAGACATCTGCAAAACTACTTCATTGTCCTCCCTAAAATCCCTTTTTATTGACATCCCTCTGCTCTGCATCTTACAAAAAACCCCACCTTTAGAGCTGTTAGATAACCAATATGGGGTGACGACTGTTTATTATGCTTAAACTGTGTCAGCTTTATTGTTATATTAGGCCCTAATAAGCCTGATGTGTCTTATTTTACCCTCCAACTTCTATGGGGACTATACTTTCATTTGGCTGTATAAGTTAGCACAACAGGATCTCGATACATGACTGTGGCACAAAGGCACTACTGCAATAGAAATTATAGGCAACGCAGACATCATTTTTCAATAACTCTATTTCCTAGAGACCATGAATTATCAGTTCCTTAAAAGTTCCTTAAAAGCTGGAATGTCAGTCCAGGGGTTTGTTGTAGCTGCTGCTGCTGGCAAGCGTTTTGAGTTCTCTCCTACAGAGAGGTAGGGTTTTTTTCAGAGGGGGGTATGTGTGTTTGGGTTTTTTAGTATGGCTATCTGCAGAAAGCAAAACCAATAACCTGGTTATGGTTATATTCACTCTGATGAGTAGATCACCACTATTCAGCATGTAGATGAAAGTTTGCATACCACTCTTACACACTACAAGTAAGCAGTACTTCAGAAGTCAGATGGTAGCTTCTGCCCTATGGAGCTACTCAAAAGTTCAAAAGAGGATTTAAGAAAAAACCCAAAAAACTTCTCTCTTGTGTCTGAGTGAAGGACTGGATCAATATACCCCTAAAGCCGTGGAACAAAAGCAAAACCTCATTCACTTGGTCTCTGAAAGCACTTCTGCCTCAAGACATTTCATGGAGCATTTACATGATGGCACAGAGTTTAAATGTAGCACGATAACAGTAAAGAGAGGTGCTAAACTTTTAAAAAATGTGGTCCAGTTCTGTGAGTGATCACTTATTTCAGCAATTCTAAAATCTGCAACACACCTGATTTCAACTGTCAAATTCAGGGGTGAAAAGTCCTGCGGCAGACATCCAAAATTAGCCCTTTGTAGTAAACAAAGATTTTTTTTAAATATCCCTTAAAGTGGTGAAAATCCAGAACCAGGCACACCCAGCGACTTCCCAGTACAGAAGGGGAAAAAGGAAGTGGGAGAACAAGGTAGAAAGATATTAAGTAAACTAAACAGGCAAGTAAGGCTACAAAATATAATCGATAATAATAGCCCGCACATACAAAGACTTACAGCTTTTAAATAGACTTCAAAGAAACAGACTTCAATCATTACTTAGCTACCTCCACAGCTGCAGTAGGTATTTTTATCTTCTCCCTCCCCGCACACACTCAGGTGTCAAATTATATTTGGCACTTCCTAAATTCATAATCCTGACACGTTTTCCAGGACTTGCTTTGTCACATTCACTATTTGTTAAACTACTGCTATTCGGAGATACATTTTTACTGTAATAACACTACAACACTTCACTATTTAGAAACTAATGAAGTCACTAAGTGAGGGATCTTCCAAAGTGCTGAGAGCTGGCCTGTCACTGCTCTCAGCAAAGGCAATCATCATTTCAGCTCCAACTGCCATAACATCAGAGGTAAGTGCTCGAGCAAACATTCATTTTTATCTTAGGAATGTAAAGAAATAAGGGGAAAAAACAACCCATAGCATTAACTATATCTAATTAATGGTAATATCTGTTTATACAGACCTTGCATCTGGTAGCTATAGGGAGCCTGTCCAGGTTGAGGTGTGCTAAAGCTGGCACCGTAGCTTAGAAATCCTGTCTGTCCAGGTGACTGTGACTGTGCCAATCCACCTTCTGTCTTGATGCCTGCCCACAATGCACCTAAATCAGTTAGTGACAGCAAATCTATTTGTTCATATTCAAACAGGGACGGAAAATAAAATCACTTCATTAACAGCATTTTCAACACACACCTACTATTGCACGCATGAGAGAACGAATATTGAGAGCATGCACAAATGAACAGGGTAAGGGCAGTCTAAAAGCACACATAAAACTGAAGTTCACCAGGGAGACGTTAAATTCAAAACTGTGTTTCCAATAACTGCAAAAGAAATTTATACATGAACAGGAAGTTGCATTATTCCTTTTTTCCTTTCCTGCCAGAGGCTAACTTTTCCATATATTCATGACATTTCATAGAGGTAGATTAGCAACTTTATATGGTTTTACTGAAGCATAGCATAGCCAAGCTCTACTGCCATCCACCCATTAATGACATAACTGAGATTTGCATTGTATAATATTCCTACATGAAAATTACATAGCTCTGAGTGCAATGGCTTCCTAAGGAATTAGAAGTGGATAAAGAGAACTAGCAGCATCAAGTGTCATGATGATTTTCAAAGCTAATTAAACACTATAGGAGGCATTCAGTCTTTTAACAAATAAACACCTAATAGACAGGAACTATTCCTGAAGCAATCTCCCAAACTGGGAAAAACATAGCAGAGAGTCATTAATCTGCACTGTCAAGGAAAACCATTACACATCACATTACCCTCTCATTTCCAAATTCAGTAATAGAAGAATCCAAAGTCCAATTAAATGAATGACTTGCCTCCCAACTTCAGTGATTCTTCCCCCAATTTGTAAGGCAACAAGCAAGTAAATACCAGCAAGTGAAACACTGAGGAAACACACACAATTCAGCCTCTGTCTTAGTTTTAATTATAAGGCTGTCCCAACATGAACTACCATTTTAAAATAATTATAGCCAAAGCAATGGAAAAGTAATACAATACTCTTAGGTTTCACTGTGGCATTCAGTGATACCTCATTGTTCAGAAACCACCGTTATTTGAACTGAATTAACTAAGTGTGAATTAGTAACATTCCTTTGAAAATGACTGTTAATCTAAGTCCATTTCCTGGTTGGATTTTTTTTTTTTTAAATAATATTCAACATCGTTTGAAGGTAGGAGAGGGCTGAGAAACTACTGTTTGCAAAACTTCCAATATCTCCCTATATACAAATGGCAGCACATTTTCTTCTGCCATTTAAATCATTATTTTTCAACTGCTGTCATTAATTACCCTTAATTCCTTCTGCCAGACCTGCTAACTGCCAGACTAACCCTGTTTGCTTGTTTTTCCCTGATGCTTACTTGCTTCTTCTGTTTCACGTTACAATTAAACAATCACAGTGACGAATCTGACACCTCCTTTCCAAGGGGAAACTCCTGCTATGGATGTTTTGGTATCAGCCATCCCTATTTGTTGTCTATTTAAGGACTTCTGAAATGCTGATTAAATATTGCTTAGAGAAAGTTTAACTAAATCAAGCATTACATTTCTAGTCCAGCTTTAACGGCCCGATTCAACTCTCAGTTTCAGACAAAGCGGGAGGAGACGATCAAAGGCAGCAGCAGGAGGATGCCACTTGAGTGAAGACAACTTGGCACTGACATGCCCTTCTGCAAATGTCCGTGCTATGAAGAGCCTTTCATCTCCTGGGACTTACTCTTCCCACCTGCTCTCATCCAGAAGGCCTTCACTCATCAAACCTTGATGCTCCCTTCTCCTTCTCCCAAGCCTGACATACGCAAGGAAGGGGGAAGGGACAGTGAGAAAACCTAAGGGGACTGGTCTGGAAGGAAAAGAAGCTGGTAAGCAAAGCCTTTGCTAGATACTGGTACCAGAGCAGGCAGGAGGAGGGAGCTTCAGGAAATTCTCCAGCCTCCTCAGGGGCTTTGCAGATGAACCAGAGCCAGGAGCCCCTGGGAGGCAGCTGTCAGTGGCATTCCCTTCCACCCCCCTTCCTGCCTGCACGGCTGCACCACCGTGGAAGTGGGGGAGTGGAAAAATGAAGAGGCTAGAGGTGCATTTGAGACAGCACCTTCCCAAACTCTGCCCTCGACAGAAAACCTGAGGGAGGCTGATATAGGAATTGAGGAATACTTTTTCTTCCAGTAAGCCCCAGAGTAAAGAAACAAGAGTTTTTCCTTTCACATATGTCATAAGCTGCCTCTCTTTATACCTGCTGGAAGCTCTCTGCCTGGATGAGAGAAAGGCAAGGCAGATGGTATGTGGGGTCTAAGCTGCGGACTCAAGAGGAGAATTTGGGCTCTGAAGAAGGCTGCAGTTCTTGCCTGTTGCAAATGAGTGTCCCAGTGTTCCCTGTATAATTTCTTTTGGGAGCACAGGTTATATGATGTGCCTTAAATATGCAAAAGATATATGGTGTTAGGTCCCAAAAATGTTAATAGTTATTTGCTTTTAAATATTACTCCTATAAAGTACATCAGTGAGAAGCACCTTAGCCCCAGTCACGAGGCACTGTCTGAAAAGAACAAAACATGTTAAAATCCACTTGGCTCCAGAGCTGGGGGGGTTCAGTGGTCAAAAGCAGCTCTGCAATGTAAAACGTTAGGCAAAATTATCCAAAGTCCTAGGCACTGGGGATAGACTGGGCAAAAAAGCAAAACAAAACAAAAGAGGAGGCAGGCACGTTAACCCCCAGCGAGCAGTTGCCAAGTAAAGCAACTCTCAATTATAGCTCCGACGACAGTGAGACAGCTAAACTCAAGTAGTGAAATCAAGGCCTTGCTGAAGTCAGTGGGAGTTTTATAGTTGACTTCAGTGAGGTCAGGATTTCATCCAGAGGAACCAAACAAAAACCAAAAAAGTCACTGTTTGGGCTGCCCAAGCCACCGCAGCCAGCCAAGAATGAACACGAGGTGTCCGCAGGAGAAACAGGTCAAGAAAAGCGCGGTGGGGAAAGGGGTCATCTGTTATCACACCACCTGATCCAGCTGGAAATAGCAGACAAGCTCTCATCAGCAACACGAGCTTGTGGGGGGGCGGGGGGAAGAATCACCATCTCCATAGCCTTGAAAATGTAGTTTAAATATCCCCAAAATATTTTGTTTGTGTAAGTTTAAAATATGTGGATTCAAACTGAAACATCCAATCCATGTATACAACCATATTTTGGCAGTGAGTAATCAAGGCTGTAGCCACACGAGGAATAGCTTCCTTGGATCATAATTATTGATGATATATTAATGGAAGACATTTTTTAAAAAAAAGTAAGGGGAAATAATAACCTATTTCTTGTACCTACTGTTCACAATAATCTGCCGTAGGATATACTTGAGACCTAGTGGATTTCAACTTGCAGATTTCAGGATGAAAGAATCACCAGTTTTGCACTTAAAAGTTTCAATGATTTTAAGGAGCACAGCTTGTGCTGTGAGTTCTGTCCTTTTGGTATAAAACTTACATTACCTGAATGTACCTTTACAAAATATACTGCTAAAAGCATTTGGATTGTATATTTTTAATATATTCCCCCAGAGGAATATAAGACCTAGTTTCTAATAATGCATCCTTGCTGCCGAAATGCTATGTGGTCTGCCAGCAGACAGTCTGGCAACAAAATGGTCTCACCCGCAGCAGCCCATTTTTAAATTAATTTTTTAATATTTGCTACTTAGTACTATCTCCTTCATCAGGCAGACAGAGCTTTAGTGGCAATTTACCTCAGTTTTCACCTCCAGGAAGTTTTAAAACATTCAGTGAGATTTTTTTGGTGGGGGTCTTTTTGATCAGTTTTTCACCTGCTGAAAATCAGCACAGCTTCACTGATTCCTTAGGTTCCAGTAATCTGGATCAGCTGAAATTCAGACCTTTATGTACCAACGCACCCTACTGCACTGTGGGAGAGCAGAGCTCCTCAGCAAGCCACCAGGAGATGTGCCTGTGTAATGGAAGTCCCTAGATCTCTTTTCCTATTTGTGTGCTTTTTTTTTTTAATATCACCAATAAAAACCTAATGAATCTCTCTCCTTGATTCCAAAACAGTCATCCTCTTGAGTAGCTTCTTAGCTCTTTAATACATAAATTAAGCATCACTCACTCCACTGGTGAAATTACCAGTCTTCCACAAGAAATGCTCGACGGCACAGCTGTCCCACTAAGCACTGAGGCAAGGGTCACATAATCTTGTTCTAAAAAATATTTACCTCTGGCATAAAGTAACATGGACATAGTTTCTTACCATATGAAGGGATTCCATAAGGTTGGCCGGGCTGGGGGTAGGTGGCATAAGCTGTAGCTTGTTGCATCCCCGTTGTAAACTGTGTCTGCCCATACGCAGCCATCGTTTGTGAAGAGGGGGTAGGAAGAATATGTGGGTATGGTCTGCTATTGATTACAAATGACAGAAAATAGGACAGACACTGCATTAGATAGACATGCGTGTACTTATTTTTAGCCTTATTATAATCCTGCTACTTCATTAACACATAATCATAGGCTATGCTAGACAACAGAAACTATAAGACAAAGTCAAAACAAGAAGAAACCAATAAAAAAGAATAAGTAAAATAAGAATTTTCCAAATATTTTTCACATACATTCTTAGCATTAAAAAAAAAAAAAATTTTTCCCTAGAAGCTGTTGTGGTTTAAATTATGACTTAACAGATGGACCCAATTATTATTTTAAATGAGGTTAAAATCTGCCTATTTCAGTTATTATTATTACTACTACTATTATTATTTTTAAAAGATATCATACTTGGAAGGGTAAATCTGCGGTGGGGAGAACTGATGTGTTTGTCTTGGGCTGAAACCACTGCTTCCAATTGCTGCACCAAGGAGAAAAGAAAGCACACAGAAGTGTAAATACACACACCAAAGATAAATATTGTTTTTCCTAATAGAATTTCAGAGTATTAGCATGATTTTAATTAAATTCAAATATCATCGATACCTTAGATAGAAAATAATATTTTATCAGGAACTATACGAGAATGCTTAACATTAAAATCTTGATTACAAATTTCAAATACTAAATTGCCCTTTTGTACAACTCCTGAGCAATAGTTTATTCTTTGCTTGCACACAGACAACATTTTCAATGCAAACAATCTATTTCCTAATGGAAACATTTCCCTTCATATTTTCAAAGGATTATTCGTATCTCAAGTGCAACATTTTATTAACTTTTAGAATTTTTAAGACCTACATTTTATGAAGGAGCTTTATGCATGCCTCGATTGAAAACATATGGCCAGCTTCAGAGCACGTGCCTCTTTTTTTTTAAAAAATAATTCCATAATGCAGACGATGTATTACCGTATTACACTTCCTTCTCTTTTTCCCCACCTTATCTGCTTTCTAAAATGCTTTCAGACCTTCAAAACACTCCGTATTGCATAAAGATGCCACGACTAATGTGCAAATTTTCTGAGTGAAACACTTCAGCCTAGGAGGCTAAATAGCGAGCTTCTCCCCCACAGCCGACACAGAGCTTTTACGCCAACCCATCCTAATTTCTTTCGGTATTTTTGGGTGCTGCCGAAAGCACGGCGGATGTGCCGGCGTGCTCTGCTCCGGGCGTTATTTTTGGGAGCCCTTCCCTCTCTGGTTACTGCTTGGGTGCCATTTCTTCTCTAGGGCCCAAGGTGGGTTTTGAAGCCTTTGCCAGGAAGGGGTCAGCGGCAGGTTATGCGACTACTGTAAAATCAGACAGCCGGAGAAACAACAGGCCCTATTGCTAAGTACTTGGAAATAAACAAGGCACGGATAATTACCCTTCGCCAGCTACCCCTTTCCTGGCCAACTACAGGGAAAATCCATCATCTTTACACTCCGGGAGCGCTCGCGAAGCATGGGGGGAAGCCGGGAATCTCTTTCTGTGCCTTCCACACCTGATAAGTTTTTCTTTCTGTGGGCCTGCGAGGCTGCAGATACGTCAAATGTGATGGTCCGACCTTCAGTCGGGTCACCACAGATGTACGTAGCCACTATTAAACACAGCAGCTTTTCTTCTTTCGGAGACTTCAAGTACTCTAGAAACCTTTTTTTGGCTTTCAAGTTTGGTATTTTCATACTCAACAGCGCGCGCAGAAAATGGAGGCTGTGACAAGACCAGAAAAGGGTTGGCTACTTGGGGCCTGACTGGTTGCGAGATGTCAAATTTTGCTACTCTGGAAATAGAATCCACGACATATTATTAGATCCTTTTTTATTTGATTTGCACCATAAAAACGATCCGCTAGAAATACCACAGTTAATCCATAGGTATGCAAAACTGTGCAGACATCTTAGGATTTTCTCACAGTGCTTGTCTCCTGTATGCTAGAACCTAAGATGTGTTTGGCTTCCAGGAAGAAAAAAAGCCTGACAAAAGAATGAATGCCTTCATAATAATAAATTACAATAAATGAGGAAGACCTACCCCGCAATTACAACACTAATCACGGAGGCAGGTATGTTTACTCACAGAAAACAAAAGAGTAATTACTCTGGGCCAGAATACTCCCTAGTGAGACTCCCACCGAAGACACCAATGGACATTAATAAGCCTGATGCTGTAATGCTCCTTACTGGGGGAAAACTCCTATTGACTTACACTGTCTGAGTAAGACGAACAGAAATAGGCATAAGCTGCGAAGTGCACAAGGCTTTTTAACAGCTGTGCACAGGTTTAGACCGCATGGGATAAGAAAATAGTACACGAAAAAATGCTGAGCTTAAAACCTTTGTTTATTCCTTACCTGATCCTGAGAAATTGTCTAAAGACCCGTCTGTGGTAGTAGTAGTAGCAATCTCACTGCTGCTCATTGGTTCTGTTTTAACTATAGAAATATAAATAAAATATATTCTATATGCACCTAATATTCTTGCACACACATGCACACACACACTCACTACAGCCACAAATTCAATAAAACAAAAATCTGTGGAAACTGTTTTAAATCATGGCTATCGATATTTTGCATTTTATGTATTTGTGTATACAAACAATGCAAAGTACTGGCAGCTATGATTTACACATACATATAAAATGATCAAGAGGGTTATTTCTGTCCCCAAGGAATAAGAGCCACTGTAACAAACCAGAAGTCCCCATGCAACTCTCTGCACCTGTCCTGATTCCTCTTAATCCTGCAGACCCAACAATAAGGGTCCACATTTAGATCAGGTCACACAGACATTTACAGGCTTGAAAGACAGCAATTTGAATAAGACAAAAAAGGAAATAATTTTAAAATGTGTTTCTCTGAGGGCTGTTCAATTTTTTTTTTCTATCCAAGTAACTTTTCAGAGGAAAACCGACAATTTCTAATGAAGTCAAACACTGTCCTCATGGTGGACTTCCCCCCTCAAAATGAAAACCAACTTTATACTCAGCGACCCTGAAAAAACAAAGGGGACACAGTCCTCACCAGATACTTCAAAGAATGCTTTTACATTTTTTTCCCTCTGCACCCGCAAGCCAACACGGCTGTCAGAGAGTGAAAAAGAATGAGAGAGATTCTCTCCTGGCTCATGCTGCTTCATAATTAATTATTAATTAATGACTTTTAATAAAGCATCAAGTAAATAAGCAAATTTCCCTTCTGGTTACTCCAGCACATTCTCAGTAACAACAGTATTCGAATCCATGGAGCAAGGATGGGGCTGACCTGGCGTGGATGCAAACAGGCACGATACCTACTCCCAGGGAGTTACCAGATCAGCACGGCAAATCTCTCAAATCCATTTTTACATACCTAGCTTTCGGAGTTACAGCACACCAAAAGCAACTGAGGATGTCGTTTCAGAAAACAACGGAGCTGATCTTACTACCAACATCCCACCGCTTTCGCTCTTGTTGACACACAGTCGCCGCTTCCCACGCACCAGCAGCGGTGCATACCTGACCTTTCAGCGAGGCAGTTCAGTAACACTGCAGAAGGTGAATCCAAGAAAACCAAGGCCAACTGCACCCCATTTGACATGTAAAGCCTTAGTGTCATCTCGATATAGGTGTGCATCTATGTTCGTCTATACATATGTGTTCAGGAATTGCAGCCATCACTAGCAGAAACCCTTTTGGTGCCAGGTTTGCAAAGGGAGAGGCACTTTCTCCTTTTGACAAAGGACCTTTCCTTTCCTTGCCAATCCAAACTCTTATTTCCGTATGGGTCGCTATTTCCTTCGCCTGACCTCATCCAAGGGATTTACATCCAATCGCTCAGGATTTTACTAATTACCCACTATTTTCTTTTGAATCTCACGCAGGGTGTGTTGTCTGCACACGCTAACTCAGGAGATCAATACTAGCTCCACACAAAACTCTGCTACATCTGCATTAGCAAGCAGTGCAGCCCAGTAAGAAAAGTTTCACGGAGTGAAATGGTTCGTGCAGAGAGTCCAGTACCCACAGTTCAGGCATTTGGGGAGGGCGGGGGGCGTTATTCATGCTAGGTTTAGTCTTGTCCCAAGGAGTGAGCACCCATCAGCAGCTGGACAACATTAGCTGCACTCCTGCAAAGCACCTTTTTTGAAAGAAGTGAAGTCCAAGAGACTCCACAAGGTGAATTAACGTGTGGTAAGAAGGGGTGGCCAAGAGGTTCACTTCAAAAGTGCATTCATGATCTGAACTACAGCTCTAATAAAAATGTTTTTCTTAAAAGCACAGCATGTAACATATCCAACATCTATTTCATAACTAAATACTGAAAGTCTAACACACAGATGCGAAAAAATATTTGTTGCAAAGTGTCTATCCCAAGTAATTTTCCAGAAACTAACAGATTTTTACAGCAAGTTCTACAGTTTGTTAATCTAGATACCAAGAATCTACATTATCTTCTGCTTTTTCTTAGGAGTTTATCACAGCTACATTCTATAGTCAGACTACTACTACCCTCATAGATTACTCCAGCGTTCCCAAAAATTTGCAAGTCTTCCAAACCTAATTTCCCTAATGCAATTATACTTTTGGAAATAACAATGAAAGATGCTTTTCTCTATAGCTGATATCTGTGGGGGAAGAAAACAGAGGAAGACGAGACAGATCAACCTAACTCAGGGTTAAGGGTGGAAGTTTTCAGTATATGCTTTCTCCAAACTCCTCCCCTCTCCTCTACTGGAGAAACAATTCTGTATTCCCTATAAAATAAAATATTGTTGCTTGGATCACTGCAAACTAGCAGCCCAAGGACTATGCTGAGCCACCTCATACAGTATCGAAACCTATAGCATGATTTGCTCGAGGTAAAGATTTTTAGGATAATTTCTAAATGGATGTAAATGTCTCTCTTGCCATTGGTTTAAAAGGCTACTTCACGTGCACTGTCTGCCACCTCTCTGGATCTGAGATTCTTGTTAAAGATACTATTTTGGGGAAAACCTCATCAAAATGGAATTTCTGTCTCTATGACTCATGAGCAATACTTCAGTGCAACCATGTTTATAACTGAATGCTCTTAACATATGACTTTTGAACATAGAGGAAAACATGTATGAAATACACCGCAGTGCCTTCTTCATGGAAATGAATTCTAGTTGCTGACTGAGCTGCTCACAAATTTTTCGTAACAACTGTTCCTTATGTCTCCTCTCTCAGCTGTTGCATTTCCTGAATATACAAAAAAAAGGGATAAGAAAGGCTGTCCACATTATTCCTGATCTGGATACCCATTAGTAGGGTGATAATAAATAAGCCCTATCATGCTGTCTTGAGGAACAACCAGGACCTTAACAGACCTATCGCCGCAGCTAGTCAGGACTTTATTAAAGATGGATAGGAACTGAAAAGCCCTCCATTCCCCAAGCTTTTTAATCAAAATGCCAGGAAATGACTGCGTATTTTCTTCTATCTGAGCCTAAAAATATTTCAAGAGGATGAAAGCTTGCTATACAAAGAAATAAACTGAGAAGTAACAGTCATGGTTTTACCAGTTGGAAATATTCACCACATGGATTCTCACTGCAAAGGAAAGTCTCTCATTTGCCCAATACAAAAGCTGACCTGCAACAGAGCATGTTTCCCCCCAGAATCATGGGGAAAGAAGGGATTTCCTAAGGTTACAAGTCTGTCACTTTATCACAGTAGCGTGTCAGTAATCCATGTCTATCATGAGCGATGTATGGAGCTGTCCAAGGAAGCCAGGCTTTGGAACAGCACGGATCTGGCCCTGCCGCGTGCTCCTCAAGCATGCTCTGGATTTCAGCCCTCCACATTTTCCATGACAATTAACATTTCTGCAACGTGTCCTAAGCTTTCACAGGATGACACTGGGCAATCAGTGGGAATATTGCCACATTTACAGAGAACGCGCTGCAAGCTTGCCAGTAACTTCCAACAGCATGCTCAGTCGTGGCAGAGACCACAGAAAGCAAAACGGAAGAGTTTCCATTTCTGCTGTTCCTTTAGCAAAACAGACTTTTACAGAGGTGCAGAATTATCAGACTTGCATTATAGAGACAGACTGTGATTTAGCAATATACTACTAAGTTTCATCAGTCATGTAGTAAACCAGATTAACAACAAGAAGTCCAAGAAGAAATCTAATGTATTCCTGCTCTGCTGCAAAAATTCAACATTTGGAATTACTGATATAGATTTGATTTATATACCAAGGAGCTTAAGAAGCTATGTCAACAGAGAGACATTTTTCTTCCTTATTTTTCTTTTCTAGTCATTTATGAGATTCTAAAAACAAGATTTAAAAACAAACTGTGTAAGAAAACAATGCAGCAGAATAATAGAAAAAATAGGAGTATCAGATAATAACACATGCTAGCTCTGAGAAAAAAAGCACATTCTGAGATAGCATAACTGCTGATCTAACATTGATTGTCAAGATATTTCTTCTTAAGACACTCAGATATAGTAAATGCAATGTGCCCTGTTTCGTCAGCCATATTACGAAAGGTGGTTAATAATGGCTACATGGCAGTTTTTGAACTCCACCAAAAGAGATAACTTCAGACCAGAACCCACAAGTTCATGTGGTTCTTTGGCCAATTAACAACTTTCTGAATTCACAGCTTGTCACGTGGTCACTGGCATACTTAGCAGTAAAGAGTACTATGTGGAATGAGATGCTAGCTGTTTTAAATATGGATTTAGAGACCTAACATTTGGCCATTCCTAACACAAACATCATATGAATACATCATAAAGATCGCACCTTCAAGCATGCAAAAAGTAGGGTTTTTAAACATCTTTTTTAAATTACTTGATTATCGAAAATACTTGTAAGGCTTGCTCTATGGAACTAGTCTTTGGTAACAGCTATGCCACTTACATTAAACCAGAATAGAAATACCGTAAACATGGCTGAGTTATTAAATCAGTTTTAATTTTTCAGTTTTAAGACTGAATTAATACTGTAATGTTATAGTCCTTGTATTATACAAATAAGTGGGCAAAATGAAACAATTCCTGGCTGACAGCTGTCAATGTTCACAGGGCACAAAGAGTCTCAACAAAGTAAGTGAGGCTGTTAGTTCGTTTATACACATACATATAAATACAATCTCTAGCCTCATTTTGTTCTGTCTCAAGGTGACATCTTCAAATAATGTTAGGAGCTAAACACTACCTTGATGCAAATTTTCATGACAGATACTGCCTTGCCATATCGTATTTTATGTACCCACTACTACTGATACACAGTTTTCCTTGATACCATCCTCCTTCTGTACCCACTAGACGCCCACAGCTCACCTGAAAGCGCAAAGAAAATTATTTGTCATTAACAACAGGACAAAAACTCTACCTTGAATCTCTAAGCTGATGATATTTTCTATTATTTTATTCAAACTCTCAACTGTTTTGTACTGAAAAATCTTGCAATTATAAACAGGTTACTAAAGATTACAGGTTACTTATAAACAGGTTACTCAATTATACTAATTCCTATCCAGGGCATTACTCTCTCTTTTTATCACAGACTATCAAATCATCAGCTCCTGATCATGAAGCCTGATAAACTTTCTTGCTCTTGCTTCTCAAAGCAGAGGACTCTTCCTGAATCTCATTTGTCTGGAAATTACCAGAAGGTAATTACTACAAGGTAATTTCCAGCCGAAATTTATGTTCAGCTTTCAAAGAAAGTCCCTGCTCAAAGCAGCACATTCTAGTTCAAGCCCCGGCTGTTTCCTGCTCTCCCCTCCTCTGATGCGAGAAGGCTTCAAAACTTCTGCAGTATCCCGGCTGCAGCTAACACCTAGCCTTCACTGCATGCAAGGTTCCCCCACAATCTTCATCTTCCTCTGAAGTTACGCATTACAACTGAAAGAGCCTTAATGTCATTGTAACCTGCTCAGCTAGAAGTAAAACCCTTAAATTTACAAAGAAACGGCATCACCACTACAGTGCAAAATCAGAAAGAAAATTCAAAACCATCTAGGTGGAGACAAGTTTTGGTAGCATTTGTAGCTGCCAATCAAGATTTAACCTGGGTATTTGACTGAGAAGTAGTGTCATAGGTTAGAATAGTCTCATTCACTGCAGTTAGAAGATGAGAATATCTGAGTCAAACTAATGTTCTTACCCCTTCACACTCACTTGTCAATTTATACCGTATGATTGTATCTCTCCTGTCCAAACGGAGGCAGCATATATCCAGAAACAATCCTTTTAAAGGTGTTATGGCCGATTTCCCTTTTTTTTTTTTTTCTTGCCTTAAATCATTGATTGGGACTCTGACCAAGGCAACTCCCCTACACATGTGTAACAGTTTGCACCATGTCCGTGTAAAGTATCTGTACTCTTTAACCAAAGCCAGACAGAACAACCACACAGCGTCACAGCCCCAGGCATTAATGAAAAAAAAAACCCCAATGTTGTCTTCAGCTACCTTCTGGGAACACGGAGGGCTTCAAGTGAACAGAGAGCATGATGGAAATAATATCCTCTACTTTTGGCCAGGGTCTGAACTCCAAGACTGCCAGACTTAAAGCCAAATTCACCTGGAGAAAGAGGGATAGCGCCGGCTTGTGCTCCCCTCCACCCAGCAGCAGCAGCAAACTCCCCAGCTTGTCTCATCAAACCACATGGCACAGGTACTTCACTCTCTGACCAGGAGTCAGATGACATGGCTAACCCTGAAGTATAACCAAGTTTCATGCTTTTTTATCTACCTGTGATAAGAAAAAACCCCTCAGAAGTCTCCAAGATGCAAATGGAAGTGCTAAATCACCTGAAGGGTCACAAGTCTCTGAATTTGCTAAAGCTCTTCAAACATCACCCTGTTGTCTATTAAGGTGTGATCTTAAACTAGATTTAGATGTCCTACTCCTGTTCCCTGGAGCTTCTGCTGGTGTACACCAAATTTCCTTCTCTTCTGTATTACTGGCCAGGCGTATGATATTCCTATCTTACGCTGTGCAATCACGCGATTGCACACATGCAGATCATGCTTAACAGGCAGGTCCCACTGGAGAGGCGCTGCACCTCGCGTGGTGTGTTGCAGTTACAGTTTTTGGTGAAGTAGCGAATATCTTCAGAGGTTCTTGACATCCTGCAGCCTGTGCAAAGCCACTGTGCCAGCAGGGCTCTGGGACCCTCAGGCATGCTCAGAGGGTGCTCTCACACCACCACGCTCCATCCACAGTCTGGCATGGCACATGCTGCGAAAACGTTTATGAGAAGCTTGCAAAAATAGGTTACATTAAAATAATGGTGCTTCCGAGATGTTCCATTCTTTTTTTTTTTTTTTTTTTAAGTCCTTTGTCATTTGGAGTATTTTCTTTCCCTCAGATGTCTGTGGGAGCCAGTATTGCAATTGACTTTCCACTTAAACGAGATCCTTTCTTTCAGGAAAATGTTATGGGGGAAAACAAAATGGTGAAGCTTTCACAACCAGATGCACGTACATACAGAAAATACAATAAATACATAAATATTTATTAGCTAGTCTCCTCCTCAAGACCTTGCAACAGGAATTGCTGGACTGAGCCAACAGAGGAGCAAACAAGTTATTTCACTGGCCAAAAACCTATGAAAGAGGAATAATAGAGCATTATGCTGCATGTGCTCAGAACAGACGGAAGGACTCTTAGGGAAGCAGGAAAATAAAAGCACAGATAAGACAAAGAGTCTGGAAGGAAGCCAATGTAATACAGCAAGAAGAAAAAGGTGAAAAGCAGGGAAGAAAAGCTAGTCCAAGTCAGCCCCCTGCCCTCACATAAATGGGCAGAGTGATGAGTATCTGGTTTTTATCCTCCAGAAGTGGCGGCAGGTCTAAGACCAGATTACTAGCCCCTACAGATCCCCAGGCTGCTTTTGCCAGTCTGGGGCCTGGGACCACCGCAGTCTTTGCCTCTGGCCACACAACTGCCCTCTTGTGCTCTTCTGAGGCTGCATAAAGAAGTTAGCATCGGTAGTTCTCGATAGTAACACCTTACTGAAATGCAAAGATTAGATTCACCTTTACCAGGCTATTAATTCAGGATACCTGAATACGGAGGTATCCCTGCATCAGTTACAAGTTTCATACCATGAAGCTTTTCATCACAAACACAAGTCTAGAAACTTCAGCATACATAATTGGCAGAAATGACCAATTAAAAGATACCAAAACCCAAACATCTCCCAAAGGAGGATCATTTTGTCTGATTGCCATCACCTACCACAACTTAGCAACCCAAAGTACACAAAATTCTGAATTACTATTAAAAATTATTCATAACTTATACAAAATTAAAAATTATTCACTGACAACATGCAGGCTTGATTGCAATACTGAAAGACTGAGTGCTACAAAGTATTGTTACAATTACAACAAAACCTCAACATATCATTTACTTACAAAAAATCTTTACCGTGTGCCATAACAATGATCAGCTCATACTGTCTCTAGGTAGTTCAACATCTTACTCCACCATTACTTCACAAAATACTGAAAACAATTTTTTCTCCATTCTGTAATATCGCAACTCAACAGCAAACATACTGTACAGCGCTGCCTTTTGAAACCCTGAAGATGGATTTACGTTCACCAGACTTAAAACAACCTTTCTAATGGCCACCCATCAGATAGTCAGGTAGTGGGGAGCTTTGAATGCCTTTGTGTGGGATCTCATTCTCATGTTGCAGCAGGTACTTAAAGAGCAAGAACCTTTTTTTTCCAAAGGAATTTTGATGTCCAACTCTCTTTGAAGCCTCCCTTCCTATGTATCTTTGAAAATCTGATCTTCAATTTGTTATCTATTTTCCCTTCCCACTTGATAGGAAAATGCCTTCTCTTCTTCCTTCTGAACACTCAAAAATCAGGGCAGAAGCGGCTCCATACTCGTAACGTGAATGAAGTGTAGTTGTTTGGAAAACCACGTCTCCTTCTTCCAATCTTCATCTATTCTTTTCCATTCCAGTTGCATAAAACATCATCACGATGGGCCACGGGCTTCTGTTTGTCACTCTGTGTAATCCATCAGAACTGATTTACATTCTTTAGATAAAAGTAGGGATCACTGTAGGCAGAAACTGCATGCAGTTGTCCGCTATGGAAAAAAGCTTTGCTACTCCTTTCAAATTTATTGATTACTTGCAGCCTTTCCCCTCTAAAGTATATCTACTGAAGTGTTGTTGGAATAGCCACTAGCTGTCTGATAAAACTTAATGAATGGCAATTTTATTAGCTTCTGTTGTTATTGTTTCTTTAACTCCTTCAGTATCAACCCACCACAGCAATTTGCTGACAAAGGAAGATTAGAGATAAGGCATGACTATGAACGTTTTGATCCCTACTTCGCTTCTCTTTTCTTTTTTTTTTTTTTTGGTAACAGATTTTCTGAGGCAAGTCGTACAGGGCCAAATTTTTAATGGTGTCCAGTGTCATCTACTCCCTACAACAGAGGATATTTTGTGGAAAAACACTTAAAGAGATCACAGAAAACGCAAATACTCCGGTATTTCGATCATCAGCACCATCTTGGCATGCCAGAACTGATTTTTCTGAGTGTCTTTAGCCAGATACTTTAGTGTTACTCCTCTGCATTTGATCCTGCAAAATTTCTGACTGGTCAGGGTCTATAATTCCCTTGTTACTTCCCCATCACTGGTTTGAAGACCATGCTGCTTGGCCCAGAGAAAGGAAGAAAAAACACAAACACCAGCAAAGTAATTACTTCTTATTAGCTATGATTTTTTTTTCATCAAGTTGTTAAGGAAATGCTACTTTTCCCCTCACCACACATATATCCAGAGCTCTGAAGACTGTCGCATGATCTGCAACAAACTTAAAATAGTGTTTGTTCTACAGAAATCACTATGCTTTAGAAGAATCCCGTAGAGGAATTGCTATGTGAGACAAGAAGTAGTAAATCTGACTTGTTTAAAAATGTTTAGTTAGAAGGAAATAAATAGCAGTCACCCAAAACCCCCTGAATTTCTTCAGCTGCAGTCCTCAGCCAGCACTACCTGGTCAATTCTGCACTACAGTGATTCTGCTCTACTGAAGTGAAACTAAGCACACAAAGAGTTATTATCACAAAGCTGCACGCAGAGATTAAACTCAATCACACAACTAAATCCCCATTCAGTGCTTTGAAAATTTACCACTAAGTGTGAAGCTAAAAATACTAGCTAATAACAGTGAGCTATCTTCCAACCACATCCTCTTGTAGAACAACATCAATAAGAGACAAGGCTGAAAATGTGCCTTAGAGGAATTAATGAACATTTGTTTGAAACGGGGCCATTTCACTTTGGGACAGGTTTTTTTTTTTTCTTTTCTTCTTTTTTTCCCCCCCCCCCCCCTCCTCCTCATTTAGTGAACATATCCTGCACTTCAGGGTATGGAAACTTGCCTACATCACACCCATAGTCAAATCAAATTTAACATATCTTTACAAGATATTTATGACATGCAAATACCTGGAGGTCATTTCTCATTCACATGAAGGTCCCTTATGCCAGAAAAGGAGGGCTCTTTCATGTTCGTCAGAATGAGCGTGTAGTAGATTAGACGTTGGTTTTATACATTATATTTAACATATGAAGCTTCAGCAACCCACATCTCCACTCCACGTGCAACAAGCAAGCAAACCACACTGCAGCATTTTAAGAAAGGTGTTTGGCAAGCCCTTACGACTGCATCCTTACAATCTGCCACTTGTGTCTCAGCAGGATTCTGCTTCAAGAATCTCAGAAGAAATAATTTTACTTCACCTTTCATTAAAAAAAAAAAAAAGACACCCTTGCTTCATTCAATTTTCTCTTAAGCCTGGTTAGCAGCTCAAGGAAACCAAACCCAACATTTTCTCAAGATAAAACAGATTAACAGCAAAAAATCCACCTTCAGATTCTTAGGCATCTATCTGCTTCGCTCACAAATTTTGTCTCTTGTCACACATCTAATTCAGAAATAAATTATTCAATTATGTTTCTTTCAGAAACTTTTCCTTATTTGTCACTTAAGAGCAATCAGAGACAGGAATTTTCCATTTAGAAAGTTTAGATCAGAATCACCAAGCACAAGCTATTTCTCAGGACGCTTTCTGGACAACATCTGAAAACGCATGCTGAGTGCCCACGCCTGTGGCACCCACCGCAGCCACCCAAACCTGCGGGGGTCTGTGTGCTAGGGCTTAGCAACCAGTCTGCAGTGCTGAGGAGGGTCATGTCACCTGAGGGAAAATTGCAAACAAAAGAAAACTGTTTGGCTTCATCTCAGAAGGTAAACGTGTATTGCAAGTTATAGCTTTCTGGGTAGAATTCACACAAAATGAGTAAGCCTGAACTTTAAAATTCTAATGTCAGATAAATAAGTTACTGTGATTTAATTTACTTTCTTCGATAAACTCTGATACCTACCTAGAAGTTGGGATATTATTTCCAAAACTATTTGCTACCTGAGGTCACTGCATGAATAGATACAATATATAGCTAATTCCCTGACAAAGTAATATTAAGCACCCCATTTTTCAGAGTGCATGCCTGCACACAACAACTACTTAGAACAAAAACTTGAGCCAGATGGTGAGTGTCTTTCAGTGTTTCAAAGAACACTCCCTATTTTTGTGCTACTAAAGAACCTTCAAGTTACATGGAAGGTACAAAAGCTGGCAAAGTTTACAGCAAAGGCTTTTGTGAGCAAGAGGAATTTTAATTTGAAAGGGTCAACCAATTTCATCCTGTACCAATAACCAGTAAATACTCAATAATATGATATAAAAATATAATTATGAACTTCGGCATTAAAAAGGAGGAAGACTCATCTGTGGACATGAAGTGTTTTTCTGCTTAAACTACATTAACACATTAAGAACTTCATTTATTCTGTAAAAAGCTACTTTTTTTTTTTAAAATGCCTTAAAATTTGATTGCAGCAATACTTTTACAGCGATAGCAAAAAGTAAATTATACACAACTCTGGCACAAACGCCTGTTAATCTGATAACGCATAAACCCTCCCCACTACAGAGGACTCCAATTAGAACGAATAACAGAGATGTTTGGGGAATTGAGGGGGACGACATCTGTTTGATTGACATGTGCCTTTCCTGGAAGAATGTAATGCATGTCCATAATCCTAAACAGTCTGACAGCACTAATGTGACCCAGTTCTTAGGGAAAAAAAAGGCGTATCTTTGCTACAACAGTTGTTTAGCTATACATTTATATTGAAAAGTATTATCTGAAGATGTGTGGTTCTATTTTCTAGTAACGTATTAAAATCTCTGTCCACGCAGCTAGCCAAACATCATATACGATTTTTCCTACTATTGCCACAGAAACGTTACAAGGAAGAGTATTTTTCGCCGCTTATTATATAAAACCTTCTGTGTTTCATTATATCTCCTTACTGGCAAAGCTGTTAGCTTGTTCTGCTGTTAGTATTCTACTGAGAACAAACATAACATCAACTGGCTGACTGCTGCTTGAAAAATAGGTATCAGTTTACCCCATTGAATTACTACACCTGTTTGAATTTTGGCCACTTCATCAGAGCAGCAAGCTAGCCTGAGGAAATTTCAACACTCAGTTTTATTAGCCTACTTGACAAAAATTTCATAGCCTTAGGAGCTTGCAAAAAGTGAGAACATAAAGAAATACTGAAATAGTGAAAAAGACAGAAAGATTGCCTTTCATAGTACAACAATGGTAAACACCTCCTTTCTTCTCATCACTAAACTGGCTTTTCAGGGGGGTTGGATTTTTTTTTTTTTTTTAAGCTCTACACATACTACCTGCTCAAATTCCATGAAAGGAACATAAACTTGGAATGAAAACTATTGCTGAAACTTGGTAATAGTAACTACTGACAAACACTGAATATCGGCTCTATACACTGTATTACATAAACACGTAATACCTAAAATAGTAAAACATTTTCTCTCTGTGGCTTACAGACTGCAAGAACACCAATGCAACAAGGAGTAAAAACAAACTATGAAACACTAAAAAAATGGTGGCTCACCTTCTGTGCCATTGGGTGTCATGGAATTATTATTTATATGGGAGTTATCAAGTTTTGGACCACTGGGGGATTCACTACTACCACTTAGTCGGCTATGTGGGCTGGCTAGATCCTGCATTTCCATAGACCTGAAAACAAGATGCAACTAGTTTTAGTGACATATTCAACATGGATTACAGAGGAATTACTTGTATGAGACGCAGCCTGCTGTTAATCAACATCCCGAAAACACTTAGGAAAGAATGAACAGCTTATCTCAACTTGAACTTTGCTGGTGCAAAACTAATTTTGTAGCCCCGCACACATGACTGACCAGCTACTGTAATTATTTTTGCAGCTTCTAACAGAATAAAATTTAGATACAAAGCGCTATACTTTAAACATTCATGTCACCTTGTATTTTTAAGATACATACAAAGACAGAATCACCAATATACAAAGACATATATTCTCTTAACAACAAATTAACACTCTGCTTTTTCAGGATTTACCACTCAGTGGCAATATAATGGGCCTCCAAACCAAATAAAACACTTGAAGCAATTGTGGAAACCTATCATCTACTGACAGGGAATGAGATATTCCTGATGTATGTGTTTACTCTGGCAAACTACTTAATTGTTCCTCTGTTTCCGTTGAAACAAATGCAGCATTAAAACATTATTATGTCTGCTCATTTGTTTGCTTTGTGGATTACATAAAGTGTGCCCAATTGAAAAGGGATATGACCAACATACAGTGAATCCATATAGGCGTTAGTCTGCCTTAGCACTCTGCCGTGTCTCAGCAGCTGTCACTTAGTCAAAATAAGGAGAGAGCAATTCCGATTCAGAGCAAAAATTAAACGTTTATACAGCACTCAAGCAGCTGAATATTTCCAATTTGCGTTTTTAATAGCCTTATATAAAAAGGCCAACAGCCATCACCACCATGACATATTCCTTGGTGGATGTTGGGGAAGTTTATGATTGAAGTGCCCCATCCTTCCGTTTCTTTATACTTAAAACTTTTGATAATGTTATTTGATGTACTCAGTCTAAGTAATTGCTCCCAATAGAAATTTCATAGGTTACTGTGCCTCCAAGGCATTTGAACCAGTAATTTTTCAGTTTAAAAGAAACGCTTAGGCTCTTTTAAAGACTATTAAAGTTATATAAAAAATTCCTCCCACAGTAATGGTATAAATATCCTTAAGCATTAAGTGTCATTTCAGCTGTGAAGTTTTCACATTTTAACTGAGATTTTATCACAAGTTCTGAACACAAACCCTTCACTTTACATTTCATTACCTAAACCAATCTACACATAAAAAAGGATGATACCGCGATGAGTTTGAAAAGCCAGTATCTAACATAAAGTCAAACAATTTACTGAAAAAGTCTACATGCTCGTGGTTTACAGACTTGGTTGCACGCACGTAAAAGCAACGCTCCAGCACTTATTCCCCTGCTTAATGTGGAAAACAAGAACAAATATTTACTTATCAACTGAAGTTGAAAAAATTAATAAAAGGCTTGCAGAAAAATCGCAATTTTCAATCAAATCCTTACCTGCAGCTTGAGGAAACAGCAACATCTGAACTGGTTTGGGACTTCTGCACCTGTAAGCCAGGGAAACAAACAGAAGCCTCTATTACTCTGCTTTACTACGAGGCCTTAATTTAAAGAAAGGGTATCACCGCGGACGACAATTCTGTCCTTTAAACCCAAATGGAGAGGAGGAGGGCGCGGTGCCCGTGAAAGGCATATTGTCTTTAAATCGAAGGCTCAACTGTTGTTTCCTCGGCAGGTCTCTCTCCCTCCTCCCCGCGCCGGGGGACGGCGGCCAAGTGACGGGATAGTGATTCATCAGGGGCCCGTGACAGCTGCAGAGGGGCTCACTCCTCCCACGGCACGGCACGGCACGGCACGGCTGCGCACCCCTGCGAAGGTAACCCCGCCGTGCCACCCCCACCCCGCCAAGGGCAACGGGAGCCGCGGGGCCACTCCAGCCCCGAGCCCCCCAGCATCCTCCACCCCGCTCGTCGCCGGCCGCGTTATCGCTCCCTCCCATCCCCTTAACTCTTGACAGCTTCTTGCCCTCATCACGTTGGTTTTCCTCTTCCTCCGCTCTCCGCCATCCTTCCTCCGCGCCTGGCCAGCGGGGAACCCACAAGTCAGCTCACCCTAAAGGCGAGGGATGAAGCGGGCCGGAGAGGCTGACACTATTTTTTGGGTGGGGGGGACAACAAAGGGCAGGCCTACCTACGGTAAAGATCTTCAATATACGACGAACAGTATTACACAACCATCTCCAAAACGAGCCCGTCTCCAACCAGGGTGAATTAAAATAAAAACCCCCTGCGTTATTGCACAAGGTCTTACTTGTAAAAATTCCGGTCACTAATGAGATTTCTGATAAAATGACTTAAAAGAACACTTCTAAGTAAGTAGGAGGAAGCTGTAGCATTTACCTCTGAGGTCACTCATCAAGAAAAGGAATCTGGTTCCACAGGGAAGCCCAGCAATAATTTTCCAGTTTAATAAAACAACTCCTTTTATAACTCAGGTGAGAAATAGATTTTCACATCCTATTAGTAAAACACTGTTGCTTTGCTAACAGACTCTTCTCCACGGCCAGTAATGACAGTCAGCAGGTGATAAAATTCAGGTGAAGATACGTTGCTAGATGCTGTTAGCTTAAAAACACACAAAAGCTTCTCCGGGCAAGGTATATATCCTCTTAATGTCTGCACTGAGAATCCTTCATGTGCGTTTCCATTCAACCTGAACCGACATCTCTTAAATGATCACAGAGCAAAGACAAGAAAGATGAGGCATTTTAAGTGCCATAAAAATCATCCAAGCAAATCCGACTTATGTGTCTTTCAGGGGTTTTTTTGTTGTTATTTTTAATCACAGACAGAATTACTACTAGCAAGAGTAAACAACTACTAGGGACAGCCAGGCAATGGCAGAACATTACAAATGATGTCAAGAAGCATGCAATGATGCACGCTGAAAAACATCAATCTTTTTATGACTGGGTACTTAAAGTACTGCATAATGTGCTTTTTAATACATTGTCGCATGCCAAATCAAACTAGATGAGCAGACACATTCAAAACTGTGCATTTTGTGTTGAAAGATTTTTTTTTCAGTTCTTTACCCCAGAAACTGCAGCAGAGTGCCTTAGGATATGTTTCTGCTGTTACTTCTAAACACCTGGAAAAAATTATAGGTGAGAACTAAGTTTGCTTACAGAGCTATCTTCATTCCCTCTTGCACAGGATCCTTTAAAACGTATCTTTTATAATAGAAAAAACTTGCTTTTTCAAACAGATGCTTTAATTAACTGGTATTTTCCAAAGTGCCCTACAGTATTATTCATACTTCACAAAACTCTAAAATACAATTAACCCTCACCATTTTATTTACCCAAATTAAAAACAATAATAATTTCCGTACACTTAAAAACATACGTATATATGTGCACGTGTGTGTATAGTGAGAGAGATTTCATTTAAGGATTCATGGGAGAGGGGGGAAAAAAAAAAATCCAGCTCATTCACAGTGAATTAAATATATACCTTATATGTCCTCTAACACTCTATGATTTGTGAAAGTTCATATCCACAATCTTCATTTTCATTAGACATACTTTAGATATATTCCTTTGTGTCTCAAGGATTATTTAAACCATGTGTTGCACGTTACCATATTTAAAAATGACTCTTTAATCAAAATAACTTTAAAACAACTAATCCTCACTTAGGCTGGTCAGCTGAATCCACAGAGTGGTCCAGGAAAAATAAATCTACTCTCAAGAATGCGAATGCAGACAACAATTAGACACAGATGTGAGTGAAATTAGTTACAGTTTACAAAATGCTACACTTCACATGCTTTCAGTTTTTTATGTGTAGTACAAAATTACAACGTAGTAAGGAACCACACTTATGACGACCAGTTCATAGAATAAAAACATTTCTGGGTGGCGTGTGCTTGCTCTCATACATTCTCCCATTTTGCCAACAGATTTCTGGATAATTGAAGTTCTGCAACATAACTCACATATCAAACAAAAAGTGGAAAAAAAAAAAAAAAAAAAGCAACGGCCTTACCCGGCCAGCCAAAGGAGCACATTAAAAAAAAAAAAAAAAAAAAAAAAATCAAACCAAGAAAAAAGGAGCTGTCACTCACCCTTCATACTCTGTGCTCCGCTTAAGCTAAAAATGCCTTATATGAAAAGTGACATACATATTCTCCTTAATACCTCAAAAATATTACTGTGTATAATTTGATTTTTGTAAATAACGTTCACATTCTTTCTCTTTAATACGTATTGCGGATCAGGGCACTATATGGTGCATGGTGAGAAAAAAAGGACAATGATAGCAAAGCTACTTAAAATTCATCCATTTAAGAATCTTAAATCAGTAACATCAAATTCTGATTAGTTAATGAGGTCTTTTAAGTTTGCCTTTTTTCTAATTAAATTTATAATTCTTCACAGATGTAGGTTTTGTTGATGTTCAATTTGTCTCTCTCATTTTGTTAAACCTCACATAGTACTCCACCAATCCATTGAATAGCCACATTAAATCTGTTAATACCATGCTCTTCAACCCCAGAAATTATTTCCAGAAGGCAAACTTGCTTTGAGAGATCATCAAACAAGACTTAAGGTACACATTTTATCACATTTTCCCTACCACAGAGCTCAGGATGCGGAGGAAAATTCATGACTTTTGCACTGTTTATTATACTTTGCTAAATTACAAATCAAAAGCATCTGACAGAATATCATGTATGAAGCCAAAAAGTTAATAATGTTCTGTGAAAAGTAAACTGTAAATGGGAAGGGATTCTAAATTTCAGCAGCACTGAGCAAATAAAATGTAGGTACTTGTCTAAATTACAGGTTTTCCACAGTATTTTTGCTTGCTAGGAGCGATTTTTTTTTTAAATGGCTATAATTTAAAACATTTTTCCAGCTGAAAAGAAATTTTCTAAGTGAAAATAAGAAGTTAACCCAGAAAACTATAGCCAGCACTTGCGCTTTTTCTTAAAACAGTTCTACTTTAAAGAAGCACATTTCAAAGACAATGGCAATTTTCAAATCAGAGTGTTCCTCCTTAGGAAAAAAAAAATATCTGTCATTTTTAGCAGGGGGTGGAGGGAGGGAGGGAGGGAAGAGGACTTTTCCCCCCAACAGCACTCTTTGCCTCCTTAAAAGCGCTATGCAATCAGCATCTACAGGCATAATGGCTTCAACAGCCAAAATGTTACAAAACTAAAATGCAAATTGGCTACAAAAAAGCACCTTGCTGGCAACACATAAAACTTGGCAATACTTTCCCTCTTCTAATAATCATATGGCTGGGCTCTAAGTGAGAGGTAGAGCTTTTTCACTAGATACTCACATCAAAGACAAACTGCGCTTATTAAACCAGAAGCAGGTAATTACAGTTATTTCATTTTTAATTACTAGTTTAAATTCTTCAAAAAGTGCTATCCTGCACGCTAACTTCATACGCTTATAATGAAACGTTCTGAAACCCCAACACTTTCTTCCGTTTCAGAAAGAAGTAGTACAATGTGACAATGCTCCTATTCTGACCAGCCATTTAAGAATGTCTTTTCGCCCTTCCAAGATTTTTTTGGCTCCCGAGAAATATTTCATACTTATTGCAATTCAAACAAAATGATTACTCATTCTTTTTTCCCCACTCTCCAAAGACGAAGCGTGACTCAAGCCGTCCGTCACCGCACGGATCTGCTGCGAGGGGATGGCTGCTCATTTCCAGACCCTACCAGGCCTTGGGAAAACTCCGACAGCAGCGAGGTGCTTGGCTAAATACTGCGCGTCACGGGCTCGTGAGCAACATGTAAAACGCCGTGTGCGTACACGTTTCTATACATAAAAGTATATAACGTGTAGACACACACAGAGATATATATTGCCAGATGCATAGACACGGTATTAATTCCTTTTACGCACCAAACCAGCAGTCTGTGTTCTGGCAGATGCTTTGCGAACCGTCTCAGTATGGGATGGAAAATAAAAGATTCTTTATACGTGGTATCAAACGTTAAAAACTTCCAGTGATATACTACACAACCTTTCCACTTCTTTCCCCAAATTTCTCTCTGTGATCACTGTAAATTTAAACAAAGTACATGAAATACACTGTCCTCTTTTTTTTTTTTTCTGAAAGCTTTTCTCTCTTCTGCTTACCTCATTTTTCAATGTTTACTTCCCCCAAAAAACCCCACCAAAGCCCAACCACCTTCTAAGAAACACTTTTAAATGCACTAACGCCTTTACTTTTCCAGAATAAAACTCTTGCTGCAAAGGGCAGTCTTTCCTCTTGTCGGTGTTTGTCAGAAACACCGAGAGAAATACATACTTGGGAATGTCGTGGGGGGCTCGCTTGCCCAAAAGCAAGATGTAAATTTAATGAGACTTCAAAAGGTCTTTAACTTCCTCGTTCTAAGACCATCGTTCTAAATAAGCCACCTAAAATGTCAATAAACGTCAACTATTTCAGTTGCGTAGACGTTTATTCTGTCATCTTGAAAAGTTCTCCTGTGGGGATCTGTGTGTTTTCCTTGGTGTTTGGAAAATTTAAACATATTAAGCAAAAGGATTTCCTGCTTCAGCAAGCGCTGTCAAAACCTCCGTCAGGCATTCTTCCTTCCCATTTTTTTATTATTTTTCTCACGCTCTCCTGCCTCTTTCAGCAAGGTCTGCGGGTTTCCTATGTTACGCGCCTGTTTTTCCCCCCCATTTAGCATCTCACCATCACGCTATTCCCTGCCGCCGAGCCATTCGCACTCTAGGAAATCAAACGGGAGAATCCCCAAACCTTGCCGATCGCAATAAACAGAACCGCCTGACATCTGCTTTGCGGGAAGCCTGCAAACCCCAGCCTGAAACGCGGCCAAAAATTAACCGCTGCACCTCGCGATTTCTAGTTGCGCCTTGCTCTTCTGCGGGACGGCGGAGCGTGCGTAGCCCGCCCGCTCCGCGCACGCTTAATCCCCGCCGCCGCGGCGCTCGGGGCTGCCTTGCAAGGAGGCTATTGCGATCGCCCTCTTCTTTTTCGGGTTTTTTGGTTGGGGGTTTTTGGGGTTTTGTTTTTTTTTTTTTTTCTCTTTTCTCCCCCCCTTTCCCTTTTCGCTTCTCCCGCCGCCCCGCGCTGCCCGCCTCGCCGACAGCCGCTGTCAGCGCCCGCCTGCTACTCACGGTGCCGGGGCGCGACGTCTCCGCGGCGCGCAGCTTCCGCGCCCGCGGGCTCACAGCGCGGCGGCGGCGGCGGCGGCGCCTCCCATGGCGCGGCGGGGCGGGCGCCCCCGGGGCGGCGGGCCGGGGCCGGGGCCGGGGCCGGGGCGGGAGCGGGGCCGGGGCGGGAGCGGGGCGGCGGGCAGACAAAGCCGCGGCGCAGGCTGCCTCCAGCCCCGCCGCCTGCGTGCCGAGCCGTGTGGGTCTGCCCAGGCAGTGCCTGGGGGCACGCTGCCGCTCCCGCGCCCTCTCTCCTCCTCACTCCCCTTTTTCTTCTCCCCCCCCCCACCCCTTTTTTTTTTTCTTTTTTCCTCTTTGGGATTTGTTTTTGTTTTTGTAATGCAAACCGCAGCTATTCTCTTGTCCCAACCTTATTGGTTTAAAAGCAACAACTGCAACCAGGCTTGCGCGGTCCGAAGGCGACCTTCCTCCCCGGGCCAAAGGCAGCCGGGGCTGCCGCGCTCCGCCGGCCTCCGCCTGCGCGGAACCGGCGCGGGGGCTGCGCGCCCCTGGCCCGGCCGCCCCCTGCGCGCCCAGCCCGCACGCCAGAGCCCCCTTCCACACCTTCTCCAGCCTCAGCCCAGAACAAGTCATGAAGCCCCTCGGGTCCCTCCTCATTTAAAAAGTTTGCGTGAGGATGCGTCCCCTCGAGTAAGCTGGGTTCAAACAAAAGCCCTACTAATAGAGTAACTACCAACATTATATCAATGAGAGAAGCTAAATAAGGATACTCACAGAGGCTCTTAAGCGTACAACCAGCGTGCACGTCCGGACATGCCGTTTTGATTGGATATGTAACAGATTTGTTCTCAAATATCTGACATTCTTGCAACCTTGTAAAGAAAGGGTCTGCTAAAACTATTTAAGCCAGCCTTCTCCAATTTAAAGGTATTTATTAAATAAAGTACCTGGAACTTTGTCAACGGTTTAAACCATGCAGATACGGGAAATGTCTGTACCCCTAAAACCAACTGGAAATACAGTCAAATTTGTATTTTAAATTATTACGACTCACCTACTAAAGTTTTAAAAATTAAAACTGTGTAAAAGCCCTTTGCCTAGACCTTAAAAATATTTGCAAAGAAGAGAGAGACGGTTGCACAGAATTAAATTTGAGCATTAAGTAACAGTAACTCTTTAAAGCTTAGCTTTTACCAATCAATAAGTAATTAAATAATTTAATTAGTAAGCCATTAAACTGAAACGGGTTTATGATACATTTCTATTACAGCACTTTCAGTTGCTCATAAGTCAAAAAAACCCTCTTTTAAAAATATATACATTATGTCAAAAAACATTATAACGTACACAATAACTAAATTTGACCAGGGCTCTCTGGAGCTTTTCCACTTTGTAGACAGTACCTTTCAATTCATGTAAGACTTATTTTTCTACGCTTTTTCAGTACACCTAATCCAAATACGATGAGGAAAGCAGTGTAATGATTTGCAGTACCAAAAAAAGAAGTCTTAATCCTATGCCAGGTCTACAGCACTAAATAAAGAAAAATAACTTTATACTGTATAAATAGATTCAAACAGAACTTCTTTTTTTCTTTACAAAAATCTGTGGTTATTCACTGCGAAGATATCCTTACCTTCAATTAACTAATCTGTGAATGAAAGCAATACTTCTAGATGAGAAATGTCTTCTGGCTACTACATCCCAGTAAGCGAGACATAATTTTGTAGCAAGTACATTGGGAATACTTCAGGAAAGCAGATCGGTTTGCAAAGCTACAAGTCAACCTCGAGCTGAAAAGGCACCTAGGATTTCATTTTGTTTAGCGGAGAAAAGGGATCTCGGACAGTCACACACCATATATGGGAACCCAGGTCAAAATCAGCAGCTTTCCATTGGGCCCGTCTGCGTAGCCAGCACAAACACAATCCCTTCGCTTCTTTATAGTCACAAACCAGATCTCGCGCCAAGAAAACTATTTATCATGTTCTATATTAAACTGCGAAAGAAATACAAATTACTCATTATGGAGACATGCAGTTTTGTCAGGTAAAATTCACCGAAATCCTGAAATGCAAGGCTACGCACTATGTGCTTTTTGGAACTGCCATGATGCTCCGGAAAATACTTACCACTGAAGTCTTTACCAGTGATAAGTTGTTCATTTAAAAAAAAAAAAGCTACCCAATCCTATATAGAGTTAAAGACACATGTCTTGCTTCACTGTCTCTAGGAGCTCCATGTATTACATGAAGAAGATCAGGCACATACTTCTGTAAAGCAGAAGCTCATTTTTTTTCTGGAAAAAAAACCTCAAAAAATACCATATTCTTGTTGAGAGGTACCATCTGACGCTGGAAAATGTAACTCAAAACCCCCTCTCAAAACCAGTGATATTTCAGTGATGCTATGGAAATCAAAAAGTGATTTAAAAAAATATGACTGCAACTTCTAGAGATGCATGTGAATTTTTGCATAAATCTACTTCATCTGATATTTGAAAAAAAAAAAAAACCAAAATAGCACAAATATATGAAAGAATGTTACTGTTTTGAAAGTAAAGCTTACTGAAACAGGTTTACTGTTAGTTGGAGTTTGTAGTCCCTAATGGGAGTTTTGTCTAAGTAATAACTTCAGGAGTGTGCCCAGTCTCTGTATTTAATTAAACTAAGACAGATCCCCCCACACACATACAGAGCTTGATGATGTGATCATAAACATGGGATAAATTACACAGAGGCTAAGATGATCGGGAAAAGGGTGCTGACGATGCATTGCAAGAAAAGAATCGGCTCTGAATTTTTAATCTCTTCTGTAGTATGGCATGTAGGCAGTATGGGAACTGAAGCCATATAAATTATCTAGATGGGGGATATAAGATAAAGTCGGGTCCTTTGTGTTTATACAGCCATTAAACAGTGCCTTAAAGTTCTTTATCTGATGTCTGAAGATTGGACTTCAGATTAGTGTATATCATTACCCCATGGCATGGTCTAACCTATGAACTTATCCTACAGTGATACCATGGACCAGATCCTCATTTGGTTTAAGTGAGCGCAGTTTTTTTGTTTCAATAGCTAATCTAATTATGCCAGCTGAGCACCGCACCTATTTGAAACCTATTTGAAAGAGGTTTGTTTACTTGGCTTTTTGGGTTTGTCCTTCCAGCTAACTGCATACCAAATCAGTGCAGGCTGGGTTGTTGATCACTGGCACCCAACATCAATTTTAAACCACAATTGCACTAACACTGGGTTTGGAACAGATATTTCAGTGGGATTTGTGTATGTTTACATCATGCCTGAATTTGCCCTGATTTTGCATTCCTGCTGATACAGCTGGCATCTCAAGAGCCATAAGAAGTAAAGGACCAAGTCTATTACATAATACCAAATGCACAACAAGCTATTGGGTATATTTTTACAACTATTACTCATGCAATATGGTTTTAACCCCATATGCAGTGTCACACACTTGTTTTAGCACGCGGAAAGCAGGTCCATCCTGAACAAGGCATTTACTAGGCGCTTAGGTGCCACAATTATAGATGTGCTGATAATTAAGAAAAATTAGATATGAGATGGATATGGAACAGTGGGATGTCTGCATGTTTGTCTCTAAGCAGGAAATGCTACTGAAATATTTAACATTAGAAATAGGCCCAGGAAGACCACGCTTCACTAAAGCAAAAGATGCATCCCATTGCTCCCGAAAGCCGCCGCCTGGCTCTTCCCGTAACAACTGCAATGCAACGTCAGAACCCTCTGAAGCAGGCAATATCCCTCCTATGTCTCCATACAAGTTTTATCTTACACATAGCAGCTGTTGCCTAGAGACGTCCCTGGCTGGAGCAGAAGTTTGCAGCGTTTGACAGGAGCCCTTATTGTCTCATGCTACTCACATGAGCAAAAGTAGGAAGACCTTGGTAAATACAAACAAAAAAAGTGACAGAAATCAAGCATTTTAACTGTTCTGTCCAAAAACTATCAGTGTGATTGAAAAGGACAATCTCATTATATTCTTTCAAGATACACTGGATAAAATTAATCATGAATTACAGTCTCTGTGTAACGTGTTATAAGAAAAGGTGCGTGCTGCTAACCATCGTCCTTAGTCAAACTGTGTATGAGCTGCTGGCCCCGATGACATCTTTGCTAGTTTGCATGCAATTGTACTTCTTTTTAATCAGCAACTTCAGTATGAAGTACAGGATTATTTTGTATAATTTAAAATAGGAAATAGTAGTCTTTATTAAACCTAAGTAGATACTGCTTTAGCTTTTTGAATGAATGCATGACTTTATGTGATTTTGAAATAGTTCTTGACAGCTACGATGTAAACAAATGCAGAGATTTTCCACAGAAGAAGCACTCAAAGTCTAGTTTGATAGCAAATACCTTAGCGTTTCTCAGTTTTTCACTTTCCAAAATCAAGGTATGCATGTGTTTTCAATACATTTGTGGCATCTTAAAAGCATTATGTAATGGGGGAAAAAATATATAGCATATATATATATGTGTTTATAGACACAAACAGTGTAAACTATAAATATGCTGAGTACTCTAACTGCAAAATAAATAAGTAGTTTGGCAGGGCGAAGGGAAGGTTTCCTACAAGAAGGTAAGTTTTAAATATATCTAATACTGTCATCTCTCTTTTGGTATTTTGTAACACCCAACTGCAAACTTCCTACATCACTTCTCTCTTCTAGAAATCTCATGAAGGTAATTATACTTATGATCACCACACAAAAATACTGATAAATTTTGGTGTCCAGATCATCTGAAGTAGATGCTCTACCCACTACATCACTTTTCCACATCACTTTTCCCTAAAGACTGAGACACCAGGTCTGTGACACTCTGAGGGCAGAGCTCAGACCTATTCCTGATTTAAGAGTAATGTTGTAGCTTTTCTAACTACAACAGCCTTCATTTAAGCAATGTCTCATCTATTAAATTGAACTACTGAAAATTACTTTCCATTTTCCAATAAAGTTCAATAGTTTTACAGGGGGATTTTTAATACTGTCTATGGTACCTAAGAATCAGTGAGAATGTCGCGCTTTTTTTTTTTTTTTTTTCCACAAAAACCTCAGCTCGAAAGATACATAAACATGTTAGTAACTGTTTATAAAAGTAGTCCCGCTGAAGGCAACGTAACTGTCTTTGAACAAAGTTATTTGGAGAATTAGCTGTTTGCAAGATAGGGGGTGAAATGAAAGAAATAAATTGCAACCTGTGAGCATCCTTGAGAAAGAGCTAATTTTTCTAATTTACATTCAAGCTTTTACTCCAGCTCAGCATGGAAACAGAACTGCCTAAAAGATTGAAAATAATCATCCTTCACTGTGATGTGTGAATAATAATTTGCTTACATAAATGAACAAGTCAAATCAAATGCAGCAAAGATGATGAGGAGCAGCCTGTTAGCACTTTAACAGGCGATAAAACCCATACTCTGTAGTTCCTCGGAAGACTAAGTTGCACAAAGAACGCAGCACAAATGAGAGATTACCAGTGAGCTGACAAAATCATCAAGTCCTGTTGTTCTGTAAAGACTATAAAACACATCATTTCACACACATGCCATTTTTCTGTAGGTCGTCCTCCCACAACTATTTAAGCCTTCCTCATCTTTCGTTCAGTGCTACTAGAAAACAGAATTTACAAAGCATTGCAGTTTTTTTTTTCACAGCAGTAACTTACATTTTTGCCAGTGATATAAATACAGCGCACTGTATAACATGAGTCAGCTCAGTAATGCTAGACTGTCTTCTCTCCAACTATTTTCCATTAACATGAACAAACCCAGTTTTGTCAGCACCTCCTATAAGATGAAAAGGGAGATGGAAAGTTCCTCTTTGTTTTTCAGCTCAGAAGTAAAGTCGTACTCAGAATTCTTAATTCCGCAAGAAAAATATGTTGGTTCACTAACCACAGAAACAATAGGTTTATTTGGTGCAAATTCTATTTTGTCAGTATTTCCTAAATGTGTCCTGTATCTTTTTCCTGAAGTATTATTCATGTCACAGTTCAACAGTAGATGGAGCAGTGGATCATTACTGTATTTTAGTTATTTATGTCAATCATTGCATAATTTTTCAGCTGCTGACATGTAAGACTGGACAAGCAAATTAAAAAAAAAAGATACAGAGAAAATAATTGTTAATTAAAGCATTTAGAATTATGAAGAAAACTGAAAGAACAGCAATCCAAGCTGACTTTGACAAACTATTAAGACAAGCCTGCATTTATGACTAATATAAGCAATTCATAAACACAGATTCAAATCACAAACCTTGTGTTAGTTGAATACAGTAAATATGTACGTCCTTAACCTTGAAACATTCAGTCACACATATTTTTCTTACGACGATCAGGAAGGGTGAAGTATCTTCTAAAAGTGAAGTTCATAAATATTCCACATTTTGGGCCTTGTAATGAAAAGGAAAAAGCGGAAGTCTAAGTTAAAATAATCATTACAAGGGCAATTTATTTTACACTCGCATCAACTGCTTTTCCTGTAAACTGTTCTTAAGAAATTTACTGCAATAAATTCTTTTGAATCTTACAGTAATTATACTATGACCCTCATTTGTTCAGCAGGAGTTAGATTCTCACCTAACTGTAACCATCTGAAATTAAGCGTTTAAGATGGTCATCCCGACCCTCATCTTCAGTGGCAAGAGACAGACACTTACAGTTGACGTGTAGGGGGGACTCAATTTTGAGGTTTCCCCTCCCCATAGACACAGATGATGGGCTTGAGCTAGCTCTCAGGTTTTGGTGCTACGACTCTCCCAAGAATCCAGACTTTGTTGAACCCAACAGTATAATTTCCCTTAAAATCAATTGGGTCTCAATAGTAATTGTATTCACAGAAATTTCAATTACCACATGCTCTGTTTTGAACCTTTGTATAATTACTCAGAGTCAGACTGCCAATATTTGTTGTTACAAATCAAGGCCAGAGGAAAACTTCTCAGATGGCTTCAAAGTCCCAGTTCTCATCTCCAAGCCTGGCTCCCTCCCCCCGCTTCCTTCCAGCAGCATTAACTTTTTTTCTGCAATCTCACAAATCGGAAAAAGAGTAACCTCTAAAGCTGTTTTAGACTGAAGGTCAGAATTCAAAGGATTGGTAATTTCATCCACAGAGCCTTGCAATCACATTGCTATTGGAAACACACCCAGAAGCACCAGCACTCGAGATGTTTTTATTAAGCAATGTCAATAGGTACGAAATTTGAAGGTTGGTGGGGGTTTTTTTCCATACTGTAAGGTTTATCAAGAGTCATATTTGCAAGAGATCGAATTGCTTTCTGCCACCAAATTTTAGTTTAATATTCTCCAAGGTAAGGAAACTGGGCTCTGTGTCACATGCTAATGAAAACAGCAGCTTTGGTTTGTTTATCTAAATACTTAAAGAGAGGCACCTCTTGCAGCCAAAATGTAAACAAAGCTTAAACTCTTCTTACTGCTTGGATACTTCCAGGCTGCTAATACAGATTCTTTTTTAATTAAGTGCTTTATACGGATTTTCTAGATATATTTCTTGCTTGACAATCTAACTTTCCAAAGAAATATTTAATTCCTAAACCAATTATTCATAATTACACCTACATTTTCAGCCCACAAACAGAAGATGACAGATCCCTTTCAAACCTAGGCTCAAGGGGAAAAAATAAATCACAGAGGGCAGTCAGTACTTTTGTCCCTGCAAACCTGTCATTAATTTAGAGGGAAATAGGTTAAAATAAGGATTTCAGGAGGGTTTCACAAGAATTAAGAACAAGCAAAAGTTTTATTTCAATACCTAAAAAACCAAATCATATCCCTTGCCCCTCTGTCTTATACCACATCTGCATACGCAAAAGACTGAAGCATTCATACCCAACCGAGTGATTCACCTGATGAAGTTCTGAAAATGTGTTTTTAAGGATGCCTTGCCTTTTCCAATACAGGAGTCTCTATACACAGCAACCTCCATTAAATAATGCTGCCAAACTAGACACAGACAAATGCAAGCACACCTTGCACTGGATGCCAATTTCTATGCTGAAAGACAGAGCACGGGTACTGCAGACCGAGCAGAGGCACAGCACTTTTCATGCAGTGAAACCAGAAGAATGCAATAACATAAGGAGAGAGGACGCAGAGATACACACAACGGAACAAAACTGTATGAAGAACTCGAAACTAAGGTGGATGAGCAGAGATAAACAATTTTTAACTCTTATAATTTGATTTTAAAAAATCATGATTTGGTAGCTATCGGAATAAGGAATGTGTTGAGTGCAACTCAAAAATGCTTATTTATCTTCGGTGCATCTGATGCCACTTTCCTTATGTTCACAAGCAGGGTACCTTTGTGTATCTAGGCTGATTTTTAATAGCTCTTCTGGAAAGCAGCAAATCCTAAATTTCAGACACGTAGGAAAATTTAGTAGATTTAGTAGCCTAAAAATGCACTAGCTTGAAACATACTCCACCAATGTACTTCACTGCAGATGACTGCTTATTGAAATAAAGTCAAAATTATACTGCTGGAGACTGAATGCTTCAAGTGACGCGCTATGGTGCCTGGGACACAAACAAGGGCTCCATTGCCCTGGCTGAGGACACCAGCGGTGCTGCCGCCTGCTCCACCAAGCCCCAACAGGCTGCGGCCGTACGGGAAAGCATCGCTGGCCCCCGCAGCCGCTGATGAATTGCTTCCCCACCCCTCACTGCAAAGGAAAACAAGCATCCAGAACGAAGGCTCCCCCTCCTGAACCTTAATCCACATCTAGAAAGGAGTCTGAATTCAGAAAGTCTCAGGAACTGCGTGGTGCCTACAGTTGGGGAGGGGGAAATCCAAGGGATGGAAAGCGGCCGCCCCTCAGCTGGGTACAGCTCAGGCGCCGTAAGGCTCTTGCTCCTCTGTGAAACCCGCAAGAGCTGCCACAAACCAGCAATGATACCCTTACAATACATTTCTCTTTCCCTCCTGTCTCCCCGCTCATAAAATCCTCATTATTTTTAGCGCTAATCTTTTTTTTTTTTTTTTTTTAAATAAGAAACCACTGTTTTCACCTCCAAAATACTACAAAATATTGTGTATGCATCTTAAAGCCTGAATTAAAACAGGACCAACTTCATGTTAAGTTTCTTTTTATGGAATTGGCCTCAGACATATGTGGTATACCAAGCACAGCAGGAGCTTTATACAAATCTTTCTCTACTAGGTGATGAATTCCGGGATTTGGCTCTTGTTTTTCTGGTCAGTAAGTAAATAATAGTAAATAGTTGTGAGTAAGTAAATAACAGTAAATAGTCATGCAGTATGCATCATAAAGTAACAACTGGTAGGTCAAATATTTTTTACGGTAATCTAATATACGGATGCCCAAAATTGTTTTTACCCTCTAATGAACGTGCAGGATGAAAGACGTTTCAGCAGGTCCTACGTTACGAGGCTCCTGTCAGCCAGTGTTGGGGTCTGCTTCAGGCCAGGCCACCGTCCTGCAGTGCGATCCAAAGGTGGACTGAGGTACCCGTTAACAGTCCTCCTGACCTCAAAAGAGTTGTGTACTGGTGTTGGAGTCTACCCTCGCAGCCCAGGTTGCAGGATCCAGGTCTAGTTATCTCTTCATGTTTGGATGCACTGAAGTCCGCCAAGACACCAGTTTCTCAAAATTTCAATGGGTACCATAAAATTACTTGAAGTGAATGGCAATGAAAAAATAGCCGAGAGTTAATATGCAGTAAGAAATGTTTCCTATTAATTTAGTAAGAGAAGTGGGCTTTGGAGACCCGGAATAAGAGGTTTGAAGACTGCTGTTTACATTTGGTTTAGAAATTCATGACTCTGAATAAAAAAAGAATAAATCACAGTGATTTAAGAGATTGGTCTGAGACACTGATTTGCTAAATCTTTACACTCACCTAAGCTTGCTTGTAACTTTGCAAGACATAAGTTTCTTTGTATTAATAAAACTGCACTGCACAGCTTAAAAATACATGCCAAATGTCCAACTTTAGCTCTGTTTAAGCACATACATGGCTTTTCTCTTGCTAGAAAGATCCATGTATAGTACCAATACATTCTCAAATAGCTGAGAACTAATAGTAATGAGAACTATTAGCAGTTAGAAAGCAGTGATGTCATTTAACAGTCAACAAACATGAAAGTACATGTACAGACATCAGTGGAAACATGATAACCTAATAAATAATAAAAATGGTGACATCCAGACTTTCTATGATTTCCACAAACCGAGTCTCTCATGAAATCATCCTTTTCCTCACCTGCCATTTTCATGAATGTTTCTACAAGACTTAATCAATATGAATGTTACAATGTGTTTACTAGAATGTTTATCATGTTTGGCAGAGTGTTTATCAGAGTTACTAGATATGATGATGGTGAAAATAAAACTATTTTTTTAAGGGAAAAAAAAACCAACCCCAAAAAAAGAGCTATTCCTAAAAAGAGCATTTTCAAAATTTCCCATAATTCTTTTTTCAACCATTTGGGCTGAAACAAATGAAACCCTGACTTCCTGCAAGTCTAGAAAACATAAATACTGATTCACCATTTAAAATTTGTTCCTTTTCCTTCACCTGCCTGCAATCACAACTCTGACTTCATTAGCTGAAATCTGCTAAATGCATCCCAATCATTTTTTCATAACTGCACTCTGAAAGAGTGTTTCATTTCTTCAGTCTTGATGACTTTATCTGATTATTTCTCAATTTACATAATTCCTTGTTAGCTCCGGAAATTACTTTTCAGAAAGTGTTTATCAGAGAAGTCAATGCATTGTCCAACACACTGGTGCCTTGCCCCTAACCACGTTATAAATACTTTCCGAGGAGTCCGTTCTCCCACGCAGGGATGACTGCCTTATTGCGTGTCAGAAGCTTATTTCCCTTCTCTTGACTTTGAAGATGAGAGAAGGGAGTGGACGTATTTATTAGATCTCTGGTGTTCACTCTATCAGCTCTCTTGATCTGAACCACTGAAGTATGAGTCACAGATATTCTGAATTATACTGGCAGCAGGGACAGTCCCATGGCCATACAAGCTAGCTGGCATTTTTTCGTAGCAGGTTCTGCTATCCAGCTGTTCACGAGCTGCTGTCAACCGCTGGAGATGCCCACATTCACCTAGCACAGTTTTCCAGCCCTCTCTCAATTTATCCTTTGGTTAACCAATTTACACAATTTGTCTGTCTTTACACAAGGTAGTTAAACTCTCCTTTGAGGAAGAACCACACATATTTCCCAGGGGAATGTATTCTCTTGGAACAGGCTCCCTAGAGAGGTGGTCGATGCCCCAAGCCTGTCAGTGTTTAAGAGGTATTTGGACAATGCCCTTAACAACATGCTTCAACTTTTGGTCAGCCCTGGAGTGGTCAGGCAGTTGGACTAGATGATCACTGCAGGTCCCTTCCAACTAAATTTCTCTTTTCTCTTCTCTTCTCTTCTCTTCTCTTCTCTTCTCTTCTCTTCTCTTCTCTTCTCTTCTCTTCTCTTCTCTTCTCTTTTCTCTTCTCTTCTCTTCTCTTCTCGAATTTCCATAGGATAGAGAGGTCACTTAGATTTTGCTTGTGACACATAAGGGATCACTCTCTCTGATACTGATCAATTTGTTACATGTTTCTCCTCACCCCTTTAACCATTCCTACCCGGGGTCTCGCTAGGAAGGGTGTGAGCAGCTTGGTCCTACTGGAGATGTGACTGTTTCCTTTTTCAGTTTGGGGTCCTGGAGAGGAATTTTGCTGCTTCGCAACTTCAAGGGAGGAGGATGTTTGGGTTAAGGTGGTGTTATAGCAGAGAAAGCATTACATTTCTTTTCTCTTGATCTTTGTTTGGTATCCAGTATTCAGTCCATAGGGCAGAGAAGTTAAGATAAACTGACAAAGCCTATGACAGACTAATTGGTGACGGAATTATTTGGCAGAAGATTGCAGGTCAGTTTGACAAGACTACAAAACGTAGAAACCACGCGGCAGACAGGGAAGCACAGAAAAAGCTGCAGAATATGTACTTTTTCTGACAGGTTTTTTAAAAGTTTTATTGATTCAGAATTATTCTCATTTTGCAGGCATTGCCATTCCTTGACTTGCTGCATCTGTCTTGGGAGAGGAAAGGTGGTACAATAATACTAACAGATGAAATTAGTTCCGGGGCTCTTGAGTTTGGGATGGGGTGCAGACACCATACGTTAATTTTTTTTCAGACATAACTGCTTCATCTTTCATTCTTTCCCTGAACTGAACTGATGATCAGGAACAACGAACCTCGCTAGTTACCTTGCTTTGGATTTATGCTGTTGAATAAAAGATGAGTGGATAGTAAAATTAACGCCATTCATGACTTAATCAAAGATAAGCACCCTGTGCCTTTTAGTAAGCCAGTAGTAACTGGTCAGAGGACACTGTAGATAGGTGGGTTCTTAAACAAATGCATACACCTTCCCTTTTACCTCCTTCACTTTTCTCCTATCGTCCTTCAGTGCAGATGCAGACTTCAGAATACAAAGAACTAGTTTAACCCGATGTTGAGATCAAATTAAGACCCTTGGTACACTACCAGAAGGTTGTTTGGTATCTGGTGATCTGATTGACATAAATCTCTCCTCTTGAGTGATGCAATCATCTGTCTTTTTTTTTTTAAAACATATTCTGGACTATAGGTCATAAATATCTTTGTTAAAAGTGCAAGCAGGTTTAGTGTCTTCTTTAGAAACTAAATCAGAAAAGTATTTCCTTTTTAAATAATAGCTGAAACCGTTTTCTTTTGTGTTTAACTACTTTCTTCATTCATATGCATTTTTTTATTACTGGACAAAAGTGGAGTTTATGTCAATAATTAAAAACATGTAAATTATGTGATCACTTTGTATTTACACTGGCTTTTGCTTCATTGTCTGCATTTTATTTCTGATTGCATAAATATTCATAGAGAAACACCTAGGGAAATTTTCAAAGTGGTACATAGAGACTAAACTATGCAGTTCCTATTAATTTTAACGAGTCACATGGTTACGTTCTCACACGCTAATTTGAAAATTTCCCTCCTGCTTTCCACCATCTAAAATAACTGTCTAATTCCAAGTATGCACTGTTTGCATCTCCCACTCTACAATTTATAAATACACAAGGGACATGCAGTCTTTTCATATAGATACTTCAGGATGCTCTGGTGGCATTTTATACCCAAAGGAAAAAGTCCCCAGACTAATCAGAGTTACTAAACTCCTCATGCTGCTCCTAATCCTCATCTCTAAAGACGTTTCCATTAATTCCTTTGCTGAAATGCCTACTTAGATACATAGAAAATTAATATCCTGGGAACCTCTGACATAATTAAAACTACAATTACCAAAAAAGTAGGATCAAAAGCACTGCTAAAACCAGAATAAGACATAATCAACCTGGTAACCCATCAAACAGTCCCAGAAACCGTGCTTTGACATTCCTCCCCCAGAAGCTAATGACAGCAAGTTATAAATGAAAGATTTTTGTCATTTGACTATATTTGAACTTTCCCCACAATGTGCCAGGAAGGTCAGCCAGGGTATTTTAGAGCCAGGCTGTGAGTAGAGAGAATTACAGGCGTAGAGTTACTTACAGTGTCTTGCCAGAGATTCCCTCGGTTTTATAGCTCGTAGGCTTCACTTTTCACAGTTGCTGCTTCTAACCATTTTTTTTCACATCTCCTGGAAACCAAGCTTGGGGAAGGGAGGACTTTTTTTCCCCACACAGATAACCTTAAGACATTCAGCAGCCACAGAGGCAGGGGCAGTGAACATGGGCAGAGAGCGGGAGCACAGATTGGTCAAAGCAGCACTTTAAAACAGGCTGAAATCTGGTGGTGAAGCAGCTGCAACGGGTTTGAGGGCTCTGTGTTGGGAAACTCGAAGAGAGGATCATGGAGGGCACATAAGTGAAGGGAGTCAAGAGACAGGGAAGCAGGGGAGGTTTGCCGACGAGGATGGTACAGCTCCTAAGAGGAAAGGGTCTTGCTTCTGGGGTGTAAGCTGCTTAGAAATGCAATCTCTGGGCTGGGAGCACTGAGGGTGTATGGCTTAGGGTTGACACAGACCAACTCTGCCATGCACCTCTTACCAAAACCCCAGTCTGGGGAGAGGGATATATAATAAGCTGCACCCACCAGCAGCACCCCCAGGGCCAAAAGGCAGCTAGCTTGAACTGAAGACCCGCACACCTCCAGCCTTTCCGTCATCAGTACAGGGCAGCCTTATCCTGCAGATTCACAGGTGTCTACTGAAACATATATTTGCCTTTAGCCTTTCATCAGCCAAGGACGTCTCCGCACGTTTTCCACAACCAATCTGCCTGTTTTCATAAAACTTGAAGGAGCGTGATGTTTCTGAGGCTCCTAGCTCTCTGTCGGACTGGACTGAGATTTCCCAACAAATTGAAAAGTTATTATTAGGAGACATACAGCTAGACAGACATGTACAAAGAATGTGGTTGCAAAAGCCTTTTTTCTTTAGGAAACCAGGTTATAACAAGAAACTGCCTGATCTCCATTTGCAGTCCTGTTCAGTTATTTTAATGAACTTTTTCATTTTGCTGACAGTCATTCTGCTGACAGAGCAACTTCATTTTACATAGAAAGACAGTTCCCCAGAGGGTAAGATCTGTCAGTTCTCACAGGAAATCCTTTCAGTCCCTACCTATACAAGCAAAGCTGTACCTCAAGAAATCAGGTTCATCCTATAAAGCTGCTGAAGAAAAGAAAACAGTACTACAGGCACAGAAACCCTCCCCAATTTGATTGTGCATTGCCTGCTACCAGGGCCTAGCTATGGCTGCAATCAAGAAGTCGCCTCTTCCATATTACAGATCATTTGAACTGGTTTTTTTTTCAGCCAGCATCTCAGACCTGATGCTGTACACAGCTAGACTGTCCTGTCTCATACATGGGCCAGATTGACTTTGTCTTCCTCACCATGTAGCAGCAGGTCATGACTAAGAGTGATATCAGTGAAATGGATCTTCCTTTTCTACCCATTTGTTCAGTCTACTTTGATGAACTCCAGAAAATAAAATCAAAGGCGGCATAGGAATGCAATGAGGGATGAGACCACTAGAAAAGAAGTAAAAGCCACAAGAACTGACACCATGCATTAGCTCATGATGAACCTGATTTTATATCAAGTAGTCTTGAAAGGGCTTTGTTACACAGCCTGCTGGAAAGCCTTAGACTGTCAGCTTGTTTCAAGGAAAATGGGAAGAGCGTTGGCAACCTGAAGGCCTAAAATGATGGGAAAAAAGCTTTGCATCAGGGACACGGGAAGCAAGAGTCTTTCTCCCTGGCTTAATGACCTGATGCCTTGACAACTTCCAGCTATGGTTATCTGTATTAGGAAAATTATCGATGTTCTGTTGAAAAGGAATCTTTTCCTTAAAAAAGCAAATCTCAAATCAGAAGTATTTTCACCCAAACTAAGCAGTCTCATTTGTCTAAAAATATTCTAAAAGCTGTAAGAATGAAAAAAGCTGAAAGGTCTTTGCATTTAAAGTGTCCTAAAAATCTTACTGCATTCTGTAATTTTCTGAAAACCCGCATTTCACTCCATTTCTAACAATTTTTTTCTTTTTAACATAATTTCCCAGATACAACATTATTTTTACTCCTGTCTTAACCCCTCTGCAGAAACCTGCTTCTAGTTGAAGAGTTATGGAAGGGGAAAGCAATAAACAAGCAACAAAGATGGAAACTCCATGCCTCTAAGACATATTATTAAACATTATATCTTTCTTTTAAAACATTTCTAAATAATATTCATTCAGGACCATAGTAAGTCCATGCTGTTCTTTATTAATAAAGGCAGGAGACAAAAGATTATAACAAGCTAGATTGGGCCACATTGTGTGTTTTCACCATCAGTGTTAAAAATAAAGCTTGAAAAGGTACACAGCTGAAATTAGTTGCTTTTTAACATATTGATACCTATGCAGTATCCTACTAATTGTTGCCTTTATTAAATACAAAAGCAAAAGGATGTTAATGAAAGTTAACAAGCTGTTAGCAAGCTGTAAATGAAAAGCCTGCTTACAAGTTTTTGATACCAATGACCAAATCATCACTGCCATTCTATTTTTCCTCATAGATCATGTCTTTGCCCATGTGCAACTATCAAAACTTGTATCCAAAGTATTGAAAAGCTGTATTAAAAAAAACCTGCTCTGCAATATATGCTGGATGTACAGTTTCTTTACTGTTTCAGCATCTGAAGCTCTTAGAAGGCTCACCTTTCTTGTACCACTTGCACAAAAAGGTATTATCACATGTAAAAGGATGAGAGAAGTGTATGGGGACTTGCAACCACAGCCAATTTGCAAACTTCATGTAATACAGGTGTGAAAATTGAGTACAACTACTAATGCACCTGGCCTGACTGGATAGCTACAATTTAAGCAGGTGGCTGACAGATGTCATGTATCAAGCATGCTTTTTGATGTCGATTTTCATCTCATTTTCATGTTTCAATTAAGCATTTTAAAATTATTTGCTAACATATCGTAGTGTGTAGCCTACATGATCCTTAAAGGAGGTTTCAAAGTCGCGTTCAAAGCTGCCAGCTGATTATACAATGGGAAAAATGAGAATAACCGTTGCAAACTTACCAGCCCCCAACACTGACTAAGATGGGCTGTTCCACAGCCAGCTGCAGCACCGAGGTTTCAGAATGCAAAACACAGCAATCATCGCATCTTTGCCAAAGTTAAAATGAAGTTTTTGCTGTAACTTACTGAAAAATATATTAAAATGCTGCTTTTAGGCTGAGAAGTTGTCAAATGTAACTCATTCTTTCACCATTCAAGGGTTTGCAGATGGTAATCTCATTGCAGTGTAATGTTGCAAAGGTTTTGGTCTAGATGCTATTTTTGAGCTTCCCTCAGAGGTTTGATTCTGCAGAGGAAGTGTCAGAGACCAAAATTACTAGTTATCGTACCACCACCCACTTCATGTATGATCTTGGTACTTCAACAGAAGAAACATACTTGTGTGTGAGTACTTACTGATCTTACACACGGGGCTTACGTATGAGCGTACCTATCCAAGTGGAAGATGGGAGGCTATTCTGGAGAATGAGAGCTAGATCCTCGGCTGGCAAAAGCAGCATACCAAAAAGTAAACTTCAGTTCTGAATATCATCTGGAGAGCTGTCCTAATGAATGTAATCTCCCTCGCAGGAATAAAACCATCCTATCAAGCCCACTAGAGTACACTGACATTTAACTAACAGTCCTGACTTTCAGGAAGAAAGTACCAAATAATAACAACCAGTGACGCTGATAAAGTCGTAAGTACAAGATATGACTGTTTTGCCAAATACAGGCAGTACTCCCTTGTTTTTATTAACAGATGCATCATGTCTCATTCCTTCAAGATGAGGACTGAAATGCTCTATAGTAATTTGTGTGAACTTTGGGGCACATTTACTTAAATCCTCTAAAATATGCAGTCTATTTGGCCAGTGAATTTCAAAGTTAATGAAGCAAACATCCTCTTACATGCGTAAGTGAGGAAAAAAAGGACATAAATCTTTCTGTTTGACCCCCATTCAGATCTGAACATGAAACACGAGCACTTTTAAAGCAAGGCAGAATTTTGTAATGTATTAAAAGCATCTGTTAAAGCCTACTGCTACTAAAAAGCCTGCTGCTCCTCACTTTATCAGTGCACTGCTTATGCCACCTCGCAGGTGTCTATGAGCTTTTATACACATGCTATTTCTAAATGTGAAAAAAAGGAAAGGAAAAAAGAAGAAGGAATTTTATGATGACTTTGCAATTTATAAAAGAAAGCTCTTTGAAATACTGCCCTGAGCCACACAGAACTCCAGTTGAATAATTAATTACATATTGACAAGGTCTTATAAAAGAAAAGCTCAGAGCTGTATTGACGCTTATATCTTCTTCTTAACGTTCATCAGAAAATGTCATTCTGCTTTAAACAATTATTGGTAGCTTATATGATTTTGCCTTCATATCCAAAGTCTTACCAAGAAGATATGTGACTGATGATGTTTTATGGTTATACACATTAATAATTTGCCTGCAATTTATTTTTTATGATCAACTAATTTATATTAAGAAAATATTAGTATCTTCTATAAATTAATAAGAAATTCTTGTATGGATATAGCTACAAGCCACAGTGCACTACAAATATTTCTTTGAAGTATTCCAATTAGGCATTACATCTGAATTTTTGTGCAATTAGGAACCGTTAACACAAAATACAACCAAAAACATGAATTAAAATGACTGCCCTGAACTTTACTAGGTAGGATGTAAAAAGGAGACACACCAAATAATTGCAAAATGTGCAATTCTGTCAGCATGCTGTATTTCAAAAGGAAAGAGAATAAATTTTCATATTTCTGTTTTCCTATTATATTTGCAATTAACTGAACTAGGATGGCATGCACATTTCTGCTAGAGCTCCTCTGTTACAGAACTTCAGAGGCACTTAATAAATTGCACCTTCCATGAAAAGAAAAGGTGATGGATTGAAAAATGTTTAGCACAACCATGCATAATTGATAGGTTCCCTAGTGCAAATAAGTGTCTAATAAATAATTAAATTTAATCTCATTATAAGAGTTTTCATAATGGGATAATTTAATTAAATGAAAGCCAAAGGGTTTCTAGGGGTTGAAAGATGCTGCTGTTGCTATATTTGGCTAATGGTCTGGGGATAGTATAGAGAAGAAGGGTAATTCACATGGGTGCATGCATTATTTAATGAATCCCTCTGAGATGGAGGAAAGGACAGATCAATGATAACTTGTCATTTTATCATTGCTTACAATGCACATTTAAACAACTTGGGAAAAGTTAAAAACAGAGACAGAATCTTGCAACTCTTTGCAATGCATCAGGCCTCTCTGCCAGACACATAGTGAGCATTGTCTTTTGCAATACACTGTTTCACTTTCATCTAACATTGTTAATTTTTTTTCCTTCTTTCAGACCAAAAATAAGAGCAAAGCCTTACAAGCTCCTGTACAGTTAGGGTAGCCTGCCCCTAAGTGAAAGTTATAATGGATACAGCATGTATATCTGATACTAAAAAATTGATAGCTGTGTCATTTGGGACCCATTAACAAGCTTTTTGAGTGGGCTGAGTTTTGAGCTTTAAGTCTCCAGAAGCACTTAGCTAGGCTAGGATACTAAAACCATACAAGTCTAAGTAGTTAGCTCATTTGCAGGTGATCAGTTATGAATTAATATGAATAGTGAAGGTTATATCTTTCCAGATAAGACAAAAGTGTCATCTTGCACACTGTAGATGTGCAAGACCCAAAAGCTAAATGGAGTGGGTTTGCAGTCTGATCTTCCATTTTCTAATGACCTGTACATGCACAAGCATTTTCTCATTTAGAAACTTTTATCTTTATTGGTGAACTCTGAACACAATGACTGCTGTACCACTGCAGCCTTGTGGTTTGTCCCTTCCAGAGGGTCTCACCCATCTGATGGTACCAGACATTTTTATCAGAGAGATGCCAGTCGCTCTTCTAGAACAACAGAGGGATACAACTGCCCATGGTTTTGCCTTCTGAAGCATAAGAATTACGTAACATTTAAAAAAAATCTTTTTGTGATTGCTCTTATCCGTATTATCTCTGTTAATATCCTTTTAAATCTTCCTGAACTTTAAAAGTAATTTTTCTTCTGTGGGTAACACAGGCTTATTACTTGCACAAAGAAAACATTTTCCAGTATCAATGAAGCCATTTCAATTTTTGATTGGTGCCATGCTCTGAGCAGAAGTGGCAATGAGCTACACAAAAGGATGCTCGAATCTCTCTAGGAGCTCTGGCTACAGCAGCTCACGCAGTCCCTCCAAATAGTTTGCATCGTATTTGCCAGTTATATCAGGTCCCACAGGAGTTCTTCAGCCTTTCTTAATCTTCTTCACCTAAATTATCTTGTCTTAAATTTGCCATCTGTCCACTCATCTTATTTTTAGTTGATTAATAAGTGTATTTATCAAAGTACTTGTTGTATAGATGTTGAAGGTTTTGCATGATGAATATTAATCTCCTATTTCTATTAGTTCTTTATTCTCGCAGCCACTTTTCAATCCACACAAAAGTTTAGCAGTAATGTATTTCTTGAATTACTTCTTGTGAGAACCTAAAGCTTTTTTGGAAATCCAAATATACTGTATCTGTCTGGTTTTTGTTCACCTTCTCAGTGACCCACATGAAGAACGCAGAAGCCTCATTGTTTCTCACATATGTTCTCCAAGGGATTTACACCTCCACACTCACTGCTTACCTCATACAAAAATATGTCTCAGTGCTTCCCAGTATTGTTACTCTTTTTTTTTTAACCAACCCCTTCTTAAACTGAACAAATACAATACCATTTGGCTTTCTTGCTGCTGTTCAGTTACTTGTTTTAGCACCTCCTTCAGCATTGTAAACACAAACAGTACCTCAACTTTGTATAAAAAGTAGGTGTTTAATTTTACACTAACACAAATGAATCATTCATGAGTCACTAAAGAGATATAGTGCCTCTTCCCTTCTCGAATATTATATTTAGTTTCTTACAGTTTAATAGCCTGACTGATTAATGTTTTGGCTTTTACAAAATGAATAAATACATGTTTTTTATTCTGGTGGGGAATAGCAAAAGGATCTTGAAAAAAATTATCACAAATTATTTTTTGTTATTTATAAGATAACCTCTTCCATCTCTTTCTCTACAAACAAACAAAAATGTGCATGTCTTGTGGAAAATACAAGGGGCTATATTTTCTGACTTGGGTGCCCTGAATTCAGTAGCCTGATTTCTATGACAGTTCAATATTCTCAGTGCCTGTGAAATGAGTTGCAGAAACAGTGGACTGAAATTAAGATGTTCTTTTCTATAATTCAACTTCCTCAGGCACAGTCATCTACTTAAATCTCTGGGAGGATTTGTGTACATTTTATTACAGCTTATTTAATTCAAACAGCTGGGAGGTAAGATCTTGGTTGATTATTCAATAATCTGTTCTGTCCTTCAAGAACTAATGAAGTTCTCCATCCACTTCACTGCTTCTCTAAGGAGACCTCCAGTAAACCAAGCTAAAATATACATGAGGCATTATAAAATGAAGAATTTCCCTGCATCATATAAAATACAGGACAAATATAAAAGACACTTATTTCTTCCTTTTTGAGATTTCATTTCCACAATGGCTTGTTGGAGTATAACTTTAATTCTGAATTATTTTGAACAGTGTCCAAACTTTAAGGGGTTAGGGGCAGACGGATTTTGTTTGTTTAAGAGTGGGACCTTCTATTTATTTTTCCTATTAAGTTACAAACTCCATTTCCCCCCCCAGGAACTAGTATTCTTATACCAAAACCTCAGCAGTCAGCTATATCCAACATTGCAATAGCGATCATACCATAGATTTAAATTATAATCTGTGATTTCTACTCCCTGTTACAATGCTTTCCCAGACTGTAAGACAAAATTCCAGTAAGTAATAAAAGGGGAAAAAGACTCAAATGAGAAAATAACATGGAGATATTTTGGTGGGAAATCGAAAGTGTATCTGTGCAGTGTAATTCCCTTTTTCATGGTTTCTCTTCTTCATGAAAATTGCTGTCAGCCACCTTGAACTCCAAACTTGGGCAGTCAAAGGTTTCATGTAATACTTCAGTAAACGCAAAATTTAACACTGCCATGTGGCCGAATAGTGGCTCCATGTGTTCTAAAACAGTAAAATAACCACAGTACAGTATGGAAATATTGTAACTTCAGCTTGCAAATCCACTTTGTTCTAACTAGTGATTCTACACGTCAACATCTTCTAGTAAAGAGTTGGTATCTGGCACTAATGAGTACACCAGTTAATGCTTTCATAAAGCTCTGCTTTTTGCATACATGCATTAGTGAATCTCAATCCACAGGAACCAGGAGGAAACAGAAGAAATACATGTAATATTTGCCCTTTTAAATGTATCCCAACACTCATATTTAAAACTGCATTTGTACCTAAGTTATTACGCATTTGGGGCTTATTTGGTTTATCTAATATTTCTTTTGAAATCTACTTCTGTAAATGTAACTTTGTTGTACTATTATCACTTAAAGCAGGAGTGAATCTATTTTATGATGACATTGGGATAAACTTCGCAAGACTTATTCAAAATATATTAATTAAACCTGCAAAAACTTCCCAAATGAGTATATATTTTACTATTTCCAGAAATAACATTAATCAGTATCCCAGCCTGGCTTTTATATAAAACAAGAAGCAATAGCACATGGATTTACACTTTTAATTGCTAAAGCTTGAAATACAGGAATGACCCTAAATTTTTGTTTCTCAGTGTACCAATTCATATCTCGCAACTTTGCTCACTTAAACATAAATTTAATAGGCCTCAATAACCAAATGAAAAACCACAGTTTTACTGCCATTTCTGGACTCCTTCCTGCTGCTGTGAAGTCCTTCCCCAGCCGATTTCCATGACCTCAGTTCTCCATGAGACATACTAGTTGGCATAATGAACAACAAAACTTCAGTTTCACTGGAGAAAAAGTCTACTTTAAAATAGAAGGAAACCAAAACACTAATATTTTTCCTGCTTGCAGCACAGGAGGGATGCTCTGACAGAACCGGTCAAAATCTGTAGAACTTGGACTGAGCACATCTCATGAACTAAAGCCTTCCCAAGGCACTGCAGGGATGCTATCAAACAAAAGTCAGCAAATCTGCTCAAAGAGCAAACTGTCCATCTATCCATATGTACATACTGCTCACCAGTAGCTATCACCAAATCTAAATGATCACAATTTCTGCTATTCAGAAGGACCTGGTGATCTGCTCCCCTCCCTTCTCATGCTTTTCTATCCATCCATCTAGTACATCTCTCCACAGTCTCACGTGGCACTAAATCTCCTACAAGTCTTCCGAGTATAGGAACAAAATGCTAAACTGCCACTCATTTCCATAAATGCAGAAATCAAAAAGAAAAGCTTTCCACCTCTACCTCTAGCCAAAGTAAATTGAGTCTTTACAGTAGAAATACTACATATTGTGGGAATATGTATATATTGCCACATATATATATATACACATATATATACATATATATATATATATATGTATAATACAAATACCATGTACAAAACTATCAGAGAATCTCAAGGAATTCCTCATGTTTCCTGCCAACAGTTTGTGCTCGAAATGATCTGTCCGATATACTTCACTAAGGCTTTATGAAAGCTTCAGCTTCACACAACCCAGCTACAAGTCCGCAGCTCCCCTGTAAGGACAGAAACGCTGGAACCAAGCATAAAGTTGTGACAGATGAGCAAGGCTCCGAAAAAATCTATGAATCTGGTCTTTCCAACATCTTACATGCAGTAATTTCTGGTGCGCTGTAACTGCTGTATGCAAACTCATTAACACAGCTCTACAAGTCAGCTCTGTATTCTTAAACTACTGGCTGGTAAGTAACAGATTTTCACTTTTATCTCTAGGCATACAGAGGATCTCTCCTTTTAAATGGAAAATGTAAAAAATAGGATTGATATAGACAATGCTTATTTTTGGTCCATTTTGGCATTTTTGAAACAAATGTAAGACACACCCTTGAATTCCCTTTGAGGACATATGGGAATGTCCCCACCTACTCCCCCCAGTCCAGTCTCAGTCCAGCCACAGGAACAAAACAATTTTGAATGCAAAGTAATGAAAACAGCTAATGGCAACTTCGAAACACATTCCCAGGAAGCTGAGATTCATTCATTCATTCATAAAAAAGAAACCGTTAATAAAAACAGATGAACCACTTTTCACAGTATGAACATTTTCAGACATCTCGTGTTGAAAATCAAATGTGCTAAAGAAATGCAGAGCAAACCAGATAACAACTGAAGAAAAGGAGCAAACCAGATAACAACTGAAGAAAAGGAGCGGATGTCCTAAGAGTTTTATGAAATACTAAGTAGTAGGGTAAATGGTATAATCTGGTGAAGATGAACTAAACAGTTCTCTGAACTGGTCTTCCCAGTAGCTTTGTGGATCTGACTTTCATTTTAGAGCTTAAAATCCCCGCAAAAGGGCAGAAAGCAAGAAGGATGCAAAGAGGGTATGTCCTCCTGAATAGATTACGTGGAAACAACACAAGAGAGGAGACATCCACTGACCTTTGGAGGAACCTTGCGTGACTAATGTAAATAGCAGATTACTCCTATTATGTGAAGAGGCACTCGAAACCAAAACCCTTCTGCAGCCAACAGAGAGCACTGTCCACAACCTAAACATCTCACCCCAACATTTTGGTTCTCCCCACACTGAACCTCTGTGCACAACACTCACAACCGCTCACTGATGTCAGACCAACACTCGTACAGCACAGAGGGGCACGGTATTAACAAACAAATAAGAGGGCAAAATGTCGGAAGGATCTAAACATGTGCCAACAGTGAGCTGTGGGGAGTTGTTTAAAGTTGTTTAAAACCTGGCGTTTATTCCTCAAAATAACATGTGGCTTGGCCAGTGGATTAAATCAGGCAAACTCTACCAAGTTTAGCAGGCTTAAGGGGAACCTAATGGCAGCCTTCCAGTACCTGCAAGGAGATCATCAAGAAGACAAGAGCCAGGCTCTTTACAGTGATGCATGGTGGAGGGATGAGGGACAATGGGCATAAGCTGAAACACAAGGGTTTCAGAGTGGATAACAGGAAAACCTTTTTCACCCTGAGGTGAAAAACGTGGAGGTTTTTCAAGACTGGAATAGATAAAGCTCTGAGCAACTGGTCTGACCAGTAGGTGATCCTGCTTTGAGAAGGAGGTTGGACTACAAACCTCCTGGGTTGCCTTCCAAACGGAATTTTCCTATCATCCTAACATCCTGAGTTATTAACTAGCTAAACAGATAAATGGCTAAATAATTAAATATTAATTACAGAAGAATTAATGCACAAAGAAAGAACTTGTAGCTGTAGTATATTGCTTAGCATTAGCCACTGCATGCTAGTCTTTCAGACCTCCTACATCACTTATTATAGAACAAGTGCCTTGATAAACCCTTATGCAGCATATATTAAAAGCACCGAAGAAAATGCTCACAAATTATAGTCAATAAGCCATAAATTAAATTGTCTCCAAGTATATCTTGGCACGATATGTTACATTTCCATTCAGTAGGCCTTGATGTGGCAGATTGTTATGATTCATATTACATTAGTAATTCATGAAATAATACAACATACATAATCCTAAAACTATGTTCAGACATAGCGGAGAGGGACAGCTACAAGAAGCTGGCTGTTCCTCACCATTCCTCACCTCCAGCTAAAATAACCAGGAGCCCGCCTGTACTGCCACTAACACAGTCCAACAAGTGATGAAGCACAGAGCAGTTAGCTCCACCATGACCTGTCTCTGCCTCCAGTTCCACTTCTCCTAACGGGAAAGGGGACAGATGGGAAATTATCTGTACTTTTTCTGGGGCAGAGACAGGATTCTCACTGCCTACCAAGGATTCAGCTGGCCACATACCATGTGCTGCAGAACAACCTGATGACCTGGAGAAATCAGTGCTGATCTCTCTTAAATTAAAATGTTACAGGTTTCCAGAATTCGTTCTGAACATCTCTGGTTAAACCCTTTCCTTAAAGTCTGAAGAGACAATTTATCATTGTTACGCTCCAGCAGTGTCCATGAAGTTGTACTTGCAGTAGGACTGCAGGTCTACAGGGGCAACTGGAGCACCTAATGCCTGATTTAGCTGCTGTAGGTGTTCTACAAGCCAATATGTTTTTCAGGTCTAGAGTTTATATACAATGCTGTATATCTCTGAATGTCTAGGTATGTATTGATATAGATACACACATGCACATAAATACTGCGCCTAATTCCCTCAGGAATTTTTAGTTTCCTGTCAGCAGTTGATTTGCCAGACCTAGGCAGTCCCACTAGAACTTGGAGAATGGATAGCTAAAAAAATGGTATTTACAATCTATTAAATCAAAACTGCTGAAAATCAAACTCCACTTACAGCATCACTTTATAAGCATAACAGCATAACTTTATTTGCAGTATTCCTTCTGGTGCAGTGAAACGGTAAGGAAATAGTTCTTTTTTGTAGTTTTTCGGTAGTTATTTTGCAGAATATTTTCCATTTGCTAAGCAAACTGTGTTACAGAGCTTTCTTAAATAAAGAACTGTACTGTTCAAATCATAAACTTATGGCGCCATGGGTTGTTATTTATATCAGTGATGTTAAATATGCCATGAAGGTTCACAAAGGTATAGAAACATACCTCTGCAGTATTATCTATAAAACATACAAAAAATATGCGTTGTTGTTGGAAAGAGCTCTCCTTGTTCTCTGTCCTTGATGAAGGTACAGTTTCCTCAATCGGAACAGAAGGCTTACTGCTGAAGTTAACAAAGAACATCTGGTTTTCATTTGAGGTGCACTCAAGTGTTCATTAAAGTGTCCTTGCTGGTCATTTTCAGCCTTTTCTTCCCTGCTTCACAATGGATTGTGTCCTAACACTGTGGCAATTACAGCGAGTTACTAAAAACGGTCATTGTCATTGTACCATTTCCTTTGAAAAATAGTGAGAGAAACATGAAAAAGAACCAAATGTGGACCTCATCTGATTTTGGTGTAAGAGCAGCTTCTATAGCTCACCTTGTTCATACTTCCTAGGGGTGTTTATTTTCTGCAATTATTCATCTAGGCTTCACTGAACTTGAATACTAATAAATTTTAAGAAGTGAAACAAGAAGCCTTCATATTGTCTGCAGGGAGGCCTCGGAAAACTCTGTGTTAGGTTGTGAGTTATTAGTATTAACAAAGGTGCTAATACTTTGTTACTTGCCACAGAAAGCCAGATCGGGTAAAAAAAAATCTGAAAAAGGAAACAAAACCTTTGTACATTTTCTCTGAATACATGATCATCCTTACATGACCAATTTAAAATGGAGGGGTTCATTATAATCTGTATATATATTCTTTAGATTTATGTTGTGGTGCTCTACAAAGTTATTAGATGCATTTTATAGAAACCTGAACTTACAAAAAAATTGAATACTAACTTTAGTAGTTTATAACTAAATTTGGGGGAAATTATTAATTATTTCATTACACAAAAGTGTGTGCATTATTTATAGTCACAGTTTAAATTTAAGGAAACTACTTCTGTGCTTTTAAGTTAAGTTTCTGTCTCAATGCTTGAGGTCAAGAAAATTCAGCAGTGTGCTGTAACTGCATCCTAAGTAAATTAACATTGATACGGACAACAAAACTATAAGCATTCATGACACTTGACAGGCAAGTATAAGGACAAGACTGCCTTTAAGCACTCATACATCTGGAGTTAGACTGAAATCTCTCTGAAATGTGCAGCAAAAATTTAGAGGAGGTAAATACGGGCTTTGAACACGCATAGGATGCGCATTCTTACTGCTTTCTTTAAAACTAAAAGTATTTTAATAGTTGCATAGATTATACAGAGGTGGTTCTGATAGTCAGTAGGTGTAATCTAAGCATTCTTTGAGTGACCGGGACTGTAACAACACTGACAAGCCTTGCAGCCTGACCGTGAAAGGGTAGCAAGGCAGTTGCAGAAGAAATGGCTTTTCAACTTACTTTCCAGCTTGGCTGCCAGAGGCCTAGAAAACTTAAATGTACACATGCTTTAACTACTAGGGGAAAAAGTTCCACAGTAAATTTACAGCTTCCCCAATATCAAGCTGATTGATACAAAATGTTGTGCCGGTTTTGCCTAGGATAGAGTTAATTTTCTTCACAGTAGCTAGTATGGGGCTGTGTTTTGGATTTGTGCTGAAAACAGTGTTGATAATACTGGGATGTTTTACCTACTGCTGAGCAGTGCTTACACAGCATCAAGGCCTTTTCTGCTTCTCACCCCACCCCACCAGCGAGCAGGCTGGGGGTGCACAAGAAGTTGGGAGGGGACACAGCTGGGACAGCTGACCCCAGCTGACCAAAGGGATATCCCAGACCATATCATGTCATGCTCAGCACATAAAGCTGGGGGAAGAAGAAGGAAGGGGGGGACATTTGGAGTGATGGCGTTTGTCTTCCCAAGTAACCGTTACGCGTGACAGAGCCCTGCTTTCCTGGAGATGGCTGAACACCTGCCTGCCGATGGGAAGCAGTGAATGAATTCCTGGTTTTGCTTTGCTTGCGTGCGCGGCTTTTACTTTACCTATGAAAATATCTTTATCTCAACCCATGAGTTTTCTCACTTTTACCCTTCCAATTCTCTCCCCCACCCCCCCAGGGGGTAGTGAGAGAACGGCTGTGTGGGGCTTAGGTGCTGGCTGGGGTTAGACCACGACAAATGTCGATCAAAATTGTTCACCCGTTTCTGAGAATGATAAGAAAGAAAACAATTCTGCCCACATTCAAAATAATGATTTTTTTTTTCTTTTTTTTAAGATGGACTATACATCAGCAACATGAAATTTATTTTAGGGCAGCAATTATTAACTTCCCTATGAATTTTGTAAAAAATAATTAACCTTGGAAAACTGCAGCTCATGGTAAAGACTTGACAGCAGGTCAATCCTATGGACCAATCTGTCCACACTTGGCATGCTCTGGGGGATTCTGAGTGGGCTATCTCATAAAATTACGACAGAAATGGGTTTTTATCTTTTTTTAATGATCCTTTCATTCCCTTCTTTCTCTGTGTTGCGTCCAGGAAGGGCAGAGAAAGAAGTTGATTCACATGCAGGGAAAGGAGCAGATGAGAGAGAAAATTAGCTCTGGGGCTGAGAAAAGCATGAGGAATAGGCAGAGGTGAGCAGAGGGAGGAAGAAGAAAGCTAGGACTGGTGCGACAGGAGCTGGGGATGCAGGGACTTAAGGGGCAGTGCAGGACCTGGGGCTGGAGGATGGAAAGACCAAGAGGTGGGAACGCCCCAGGAACAAACACTAGAACTGACCACGAGAAAGAAAAGCAACCAGGAGGACCCACCAAGGAACAAACATCAGTACTGGCGGAAGGACAGTGCTGGGACTGCTTGCTGGAGAATGAAACACAGGGGGTGCCCAGGGGAAGAGCTTGGGGGTCAACCACAGCCTTCCCAAACAGAAGATGCCAGCAGATGGTCTCTATGCAGTCACGTTCAAGTGTTTCCCTGGCCAGCCCGATTATACAGTTATATATGCTAAGGACAGGTAGGGAGCAACTCTTTGATAAGCTTTTACTAAGGCAGATAAACATAGCCCAGCAGTCAAGGCAGAAAAGCAAACAAACAAATGCTTAAGGAAGGGATAAGAAATGACATGGGCATGCTTGTAAAGGAAGAAAGAATAATGAGCAGAAGCCCTATTTACAGATTCTGCATGTGATCACTAAAGTCAGGATAACAGGTATTTACTGCATGAGCACAAGCCAATTTTATCAATAATTTTGCTAAGTGCGGAAGGTGGTTCATTCTAAGCAAAATTTTTCCTAACAGTCCACATTCATGCCACCTCCATTCTTCTTCTTGCCTTCTTACTGTTTACTTTAACCAACATCACCCTTAATATCCAAAAAATATTACCCAACAGGGACCATCCAGAAATCTCCATTCTTCTCAAATCTTTGACAGCCTTTACCCTCAACAATATCCCTGTGTTTGTTGAATGTACCACTTACTTAGGGTCTCTTTATGCAGCAAAGATTAGCGTATAATAATTCAGTATTGTTCACTGCAATTACTTTAACTAAGCCAAGTATCCAAGAAAATGTCATTATTAAAAGAGACCCTGAACAAGCTGAGTTTCTGTTCCCCTAATAATGAAAGCCACGGTAGCTGTGGACACTAAGCACATCACAGGACCAAGCTTGTGATTAAACAAACGTCTCTAAATACCATCATTCACATTTCTATGTGATTTTTTTAATAAACCAAACTTAGTTTTTAAATTAGCTTTTAGTTCTTACAAATTCTTACAAATTCCATAATCCAAATATTTCATTCCTAGCTTATATGTGATCCATGTAATATGCCACAGTACTGTCTGCCTAAACACTCCCATTTACTACAAACAGAAGAATAATTTGTTTAGCTATATAATCAGCAGAGAGGCAGCACACAATAAAAGAAAGCATTCTAGCTTTAAAATGAATAAAAATTGATTGTGTCCCTATAAAAACTAAATTGGCAGAGTGTTAATTGCATTTCACATAAACATCTGTAGCAGTCGGTGACTCGTTACCGTGCTGTAATGCAATACAGGACACTTAGGAATAAATGCATCCTCTAGATGAGTTCATAGAGATTTTCTAAAAGCGCCTGATGAGATTGTAAAAATCTGATTAGTCAGAACTGCTAATGACACTTAAAACAAAGGGAAATCTTTAAATAAAATTATTTTGCTTTTCTTTTCTCTTGATAAATTATATGCAAATTACTGTTGATTGAAAAATGCCTGCCTTGAAGGGAAATTCATACTAATGAAGGAAAGGTCATCAGACAACAAAAGTATTTGCTAAAGAAATCTGCAGGCACTTGAAAATTTGGAAGAACCTAGTTTTCTTTGTGTATAGTAGTATGCTGGAATAAGAAAATATGCCCATCCTTCATATTATTTCTTGTTATTATAATGCACGAGACACAATCAAAACCACAACCTGAGCATCTGACAAAAAAAGTAATACTTAATTTACAGCAGTTACCAGTAAAAATGAATGTCTTTCCAAGACTTCCACTAAAAATTCAAGAAAAAAGGGCTGATAGTATTATAGTTACAGGACCTGAGAATTAAAAAATACGTAAGAGTTTTAACTATTTAAAATGCAGACTGAATGATTTCACTCTAGTTGTGGCACAGCTCTAATTTAATGTGTGCTTAACATTTATTTCAAGAACAGTGAGGATAAAATATAAAAATCAGCGAAATAAAAGCAGAAGTTGAAATTAAAGATGCTCGCTGAAAGCTTCTAGAATTCCCTTCACTGTCAGGTCAGAAAATTGAGCCTGTATTTTTAGTTTCTTTTAATTATCATAAACCAAAATTATACTTTATATGTAAAAAAACTGCAACATCTAAACAGGCAGCTGCACAGATCGGAGAAAGCAACTACTGGATAAGTAGCAGCTCTGGAGAAATGGCTTTGGAGCAGATCACAAATCGAGTCTGAGCAATCTGTGTGAAAATGCAAGACCTGCAAAGTAATCCCCCAACCCACCTCTACTCCAGCACAGCCTCAGCCTCTTTTACGTAATATACCCCAATAAAAATGTGAACCAGCAGGTAACCTTGCAAGGAGCCACAGAGACAATCAAGTTGAGGAAACATGAGTTATCAGGAATGACTTAAAGAACCGACCTTGGTGGATCTAGAGTTGGTGGAGAAAGGAGAAAATTGAGAAGAGGTACGATAAACCCCTACCAATTCCTAGAATTCTCTCACAAAGAGGACAGTGAATTACCCTCGGTGAACTGAGAATGGAGCAAACTCCAGCACCACAGGTGTCAAAGAACGTGTTAGACTAGCATCCACGGGTATAACGGTAATTAAGGTGTTTGATCCTGCTTCAGAGATGGTGATAGATGAAATGATCTGTTGAAGTAAGTTCTCTCTCATTTATGTTTCTATTAGTATTGTTCAATTTACAGTCAGCATATTTAAAATTTATGGTGATATGTAATGTAGTAAAAATGTCATTAGGAAAGAAAAAGTCCATTAAAAGTTTAAAAAGGCTGATTTTATTCTTATTTATAGATCAATGAAAATTAGTCTTAAATGGGCCTCAAATACACATAAGAAATGTCCTTTACAGAGAAATGGTAAAGCAACTATTGATAACAAGAATAGGAGTTGTCTTGTCATTTTTAGTATTACCACTTAGACTACTGTATCAGTTGAGAATGGACTTTATCCTCCTTGGATTTCCACAAAATTAAGTAGTCCCACTCCTGACAAGTGTCTCTGAAAAACACTCTTCTATACCCCTAAAAGCAGTAAGCCCCAGCTTCAAGCACTGGTTTTAATAGAATAAACTCCCAGAAATTCAGCAAAAGATGTAAGCTGCAATCCCTGAATGGAGCATACAGGAGTTTCAAATTAAATAAACATGTTTTCACTTCACCATTATAGGGACTGTATCTTTTCAAATGAACAAGGCTTGTGTCTAACCTCACTACATACTGCATATTCCTACCTCCAATAGATTATAATAATATGTTGTAAAGCAGCTTGGTTTGAACTGTGGCTGGTGCAGTACCTTTCAATAAATGAAAAATGAGTGGACATATGGAACCACTAGAATCTACTCTATTCATCTATTAATGGAGGGTCCTAAATCATGAACCATAAGTCTAGCCTGTTGGTAGCTGCACTGATTATAATGAGACCATTTACTCCTGAGGTTAATGCTTAAGCTGATTCAGATTCTTAAAGCAATCAGATAAGGCTGGCCAAAATGTGCTGCTAGACAGAAGTGGATGTTCAAAGGGATTTCCTTACAGTGAAGCTGGCCAGCAGCAAGTTTTCAGTCAGTCTGCCAGGTAATCTGTATTGCCAGTAAGGTTCAGCTTGCCGAAGATGACAGCCCTCAGCCACTTTGGGACTGAGAAGCAAGGCAGGTCATCCCTACGGAGCAGAGGGACTCTTCTGTCACTTCTTATTGGGAAATCACACTCCTGCTATCCTTGATTCTCCTAAGTATGCAATGCACCCCATGCAGCTTTTTATCCACAAGGATTTTAGGATGGGGCTGCTATAGTGAAGAGGTTGTCCACCTCTGGTTTAAAATTTGCAGCCCCGTGGAATGAAATGAATTAAGTATTCACCTGCTTCTAAGTCCTCACCAGCCCAACTACAAGGGACTCAACCTGGTTGCTCCCTCAAAGACATCAGGAAGTACAAGACACACTGAATTTGTGCTGTCTTTCCTCACTGAAATTGCCCCATCTACTGTGGCCTACAGCCGAGAAAAGAGGGAGCAACCACTAAGCATTCTCACACAGTAAAGTTCTTCCCTGAAATCTCAGCACAGTATCTCTGATTTTTTTTAAATCACTGATTAGAAAGCATGCCAGGAAATAGAATGGAGTCCTTCCAATTAATATTAGTGCTTTCTGTGCATCTCTCCTAAATAAGTAAATATAGTTAAAATAATTTTTGCAGCAAAAGTTTTATACATTATACAATTAGGAATTGTGGTCATCTTGATGAGGGAATTCACTCTTTTTTCAGGACGCATGAGTGGACAATCCCTTGAACTGGTAAGTTCTAGGTGCAACAATGAAATACTAAGGCTTTTAGCAAAGGAATATAGGGGATTTGCTATACGTTTATGTTTCCTTCTCTAGCAAAGTAAAAACTAATGCTTTCACAGCAGCTACAAAAGGAAGATCACTAGAAGGCAGCTCTGGCAAGTAACCTTTTTGACATAGGACGAGAAGAAAGGAAAAGAGATGGTTCTCCAAGCACTAACTGCAGTATTTTGGTCTTACACATAGCAAAGCATTTTTCAGACTCAATTCCTTAAAACCCAATAAAGGTACCCTTCTGACAGATCAGAAATGTTTCTATATTTACTGATAACAGATGATTTCTGTTCTTTAAAATCTGTTATACAGACAACCTGCAAAATACCCTTCTGAGATTGTGTTGTAGCAGTCTGGTATGACTACTTACTGAAATACTTTCAGTGCATCATAAAATTAAATTATGTGTTCCAGCTCATTGGCTCCTAATTTAGATAAAACAGTAAGATCTGAATTCATAAGTCTGGTTGGTCTGTAAGGGGCCCCCTGTAAGGGACTGTATATTAGGCTATTTAGACTTTAATTTTAGCCAGGCTACAGTCATGTCGTGCACTTGAAGTGAAAACATGATTGAACATTTTGAGAAAAAAATGGTCAATGAGGTGCTTATATGAGCATTTATGGGGAAAGCATTTAGACTTGCTGTTTATGCAGACTACAAACAATTTCTAATTACATCCACAATGTCTTCTCTATGAATAGATCATGCTTTCTTCCTTTTATAGATGAGCATTTAGATAAGAGGGACAGAATTGGTTTGGGGTTAAACATCATTTCAAAAAAGCATCAGATTTAAACTGAAAGATACAGTTAATTGCTTCTCCTTTGTATGTAACTGAATCATCATCTTCTCCTCTGGACGGAATAAAGCTGAACATATCTCTTCCATGGCAGCAATTTTCCATTTTGTACAACCATTCACTCCTCTCTGTTACATGTTAAATAAGTTCAGTGAGTGAAGAGTCTACCACAGAGAGTTCATTTTTACAGAGTGTTAGTTCAGCTGCAACTTCTCCTGAATGATTTAATACATATAGCTATTATGTAACTCAGATTGTCTTCCCATGTTTTAATTTATTCAGTCATTTCCTTTTTAAAACATGTGCTATAGGGTACAGCATACCTCCCGGTTGTGATTTTGAAAGCTTTCAATTTATTAGTTACATTTCTGACACTAAAATACTTAGTTATAAAAATGTAAAGATTTAGAACAGTTGGAAACCATTGTTTTCATATTTTACCCCTGTCTTGCATTAAGGGCTTTTGGCCCAAGGTGAATGTGGTAATGAAGTAGATGTGATTTGGATAAGCCCTAGATAAGGTATTTTTTTCCAGAAACACACAGTAAGAAGTTTGTCAGGAGAAAAAGTTATGAGAATAAGAGCGACCCACCAAGGATTAAAGGAAGGAAACTTGGAGCTACCTCTCTTCTGGTGTTCAAATATGAAGTCGTCCAACTCATTAGTTATCTTATTCAACCTTGACATTCATTTATATCGAGGACAAGGCTACAAATGACTTTAGCAGGCACGCAGAGTCTCTTCCTGAAAGGAATATAGTTAGGAAGAAAACACAGTAGTCATTTTAAAGTAACTTGCAAGAGGAATGTGGTGTCTGTTAGGAGCTTATCTCAAGACATGAATTATTTGTTTCCCCTAATAAACATCCTATTACACTGGCTACTATGTTTAGGCTCAAGATTGACAAGGAGGTCTTGCATAGCAGAGATTTAGCTACTGTCTCATGGTGCTGCAGACCAGATGCTGAAAAAACTTGTCTCACACAGAGTTGTTTTAATATTTGTGTAGCAGCCAGGCAGGCGAGTTTCCTGTATAAAAAGAACATTTGAACTTTAGGCGTCAACACTAGAAGAATTCATGTTCTTTAATTAGGTCACTGATCCCTCTAAATTTCTATGTCTTGACTAGACATAGAAACTTTTTCTGGTCCTCAAGACAGTCAGCCTGTCCCCTCTGGTTCATTTGAAATAGGATGGTTAAAACTATCTTCCAGGCACATTCATCTAAGTCCCCTGGATTTTGCGTTGTCATTTACATACATACAGAGTGTTTATAAAGGAATAGCAAATCCTATCAAATAAAATCGATCATGTTGTATACAACTTTTTAGGGATGTACGTGATGAAACATGGCACCTGGCAAGTGAGAATATGGCCCACAAACATCTGGATAAGGTGTGATCAGTTTTAATTATCTGAGAGTTATAGATAGTTGCAGATGACTTTTAAAAGTCTGTTGGTCTATTAGCACTGTTTAGTGTAACAAAAATGGAAATAGATATTAAAAGACTTATTGAAAGTTTTATGGTTCTGGATCATTTTTGTGTTGGTCAGGAATTGTTGTTTGGGTTTTTTTTCATTATGAATAATCATGTTTTTAGTCACTTTTCAACCAGTAAACATCAAGAAATTTCATCTACTATTAAAGCTATTAAAGGGACCCATATTGTTGAATATCTTCATCAGCAACATAGACAGTGGGATTGAGTGCACTCTCAGCAAGTTTGCAGACAACACCAAGATGAGTGGTGCGGTTGACACGCCTGAGGGATGGGATGCCACCCAGAGTGACCTGGACAAGCTCGAGAAATGGGCCCATGTGAACCTCATGAGGTTCAACAGCGCCAAGTGCAAGGTCCTGCACCTGGGTCAGTGCAACCCCGGTATCAATACAGGCTGGCGGATGAAGGGATTGAGAGCAGCCCTGCCAAGAAGGACTTGGGGATACTGGTGGATGAAAAGCTGGACATGAGCTGGCAATGTGGGCCTGGGCTGCATCAAAAGAAGCGTGGCCAGCAAGTCAAGGGAGGTGATTCTGCCCCTCTACTCCGCTCTGGTGAGACCTCACCTGGAGTACTGCGTCCAGCTCTGGAGTCCTCAGCACAGGAAAGATGTGGACCTGTTGGAGTGGGTCCAGAGGAGGGCCACAAAAATGATCCGAGGGCTGGAGCACCTCTCCTATGAAGAAAGGCTGAGAGAGCTGGGGTTGTTCAGCCTGGAGAAGAGAAGGCTCTGGGGAGACCTTATTGCGGCCTTTCAGTACTTAAAGGGGGTAATGGTTAAAAGAGGGTAGATTCAGACTAGATGTAAGGAAGAATCTTTTTTATTATGAGGGTGGAGAAACACTGGAACAGGTTGCCCAGAGAGGTGGCAGATGCCCCATCCCTGGCAACATTCAAGGTCAGGTTGGACGGGGCTCTGAGCAACCTGGTCTAGTTAGAGCTGTCCCTGCTCACTGCAGGGGGGTTGGGCTAGATGACCTTCAAAGGTCCCTTCCAACCCAAACTGTTCTATGATTCTATGATTTCATAGGTAATTCACTTCTGGGGAATGGTGTAGTACCCATGAGAGAACTACATGAGTTCCTTCTAAAACATGCAGGACACAGAAGTCAAACAGTAGAAGTTACACTTTCCTACTTAGTTTCCCCACACTCCTATCTCACTTCTTCCAGAATCTTAAATAACTACCAATTGCTTCCCCGAGATGTGCTACCCAGGTTATCAATTTCATTATCAAACTGTGTAAAAGATCTGAAATCTTATTTTAACATGTGATCTGACTTTTTAAAAGATCCTGTGGAATGCTACTTGGCATCTAATTTTGTTTACTAGAAAACATATTTTCAACACAGGATGAAGCATAGGGATTTACCTTGCACAATGACATATCTGTTACTTATATTTAATATTTACATGAGAAAAAGGTGAAGATATGTTTAAAATTTATCCTTTTTTTAATTTTGCCTTTTTTTTTAATTACACAGCAAACAAAAATTCCATTTCACATCAAAAGAAAAAACACCAAGTATTTTACTGTTGTGCAGGCCATGTGTCTCTCATTCTCTGCTTGGTAACATTTGAACCTGGCAGACAGAGGGCAGCTTCTACAGTGCTAAGGGCCAGAGAAGCCTAACTAGAAGAGAGATCCTGATTAGCCCTTCCCCATAAAGGGAAAGGCTGCCTCATAACCTCAGTCAGATTTTAGATAATAGAAAATCCACACAGGAGACAGCTACTGAAAACTGAGCTTCATAAATTTCACCAAAGGTCTACTTTTAATCTGATATAATTCAAAATAATGTCTTTTAAATGCATGATAGACTAATAGACTAATCCACTACAGACTAATTATCAACTGGTAGAAACTGGCGTTATGAAAAGGGAGGAATTTGGGCCATGGAATTATCTCAAGCAAGAAAAAATGAAACTTGCTAAAAAACTGAGAGGCTAGTCCCTCTGAAATCACTGATAATCCTCTTGCTGACTTCAACATGGTCACAGTTTCTCTCATGATCTTTGTATTAGGTCCAATCATTAAAAATAATGTATTTCATCAGTCACCTAGGAATACATAGTCTGTGACTAGGCCCCTAGACACTACAGTGAACTATTTATATGTTGTTTGTATTATGACAAATTAGTAATAGTTCACAAATATAGAATCAAAAGGTCTGCAAAAGCACTATTTGTTGGTAGGACTAATTATAGTAACACTGTAATGTTCTACTTATACTTGGATCATACTCAAGATCTTCCCTGTAAACTTGAAAGCTCACAATCAAAAATCAACCAACAATGGAAAATCAAACAGCATGACAAATGACCTGCCTAACCATCATCTTGGCTGTAGTTCAGAAATGTCAGTCACCTTAAAAATGAGTCTTGGCACTAGCAGAGTTTTCTCAATAATTTCTTTCAATCAGATACCTAGAAAAGTATAAAATTCCCTCTTACAAGTCCCCTTCTGGGAGATGTGATCTACTAAATCAAGACTTCGAGATTTTTAGTGATTGTAATACTTTTTTTCTGCAAAGATTAAAAGATAAATACAGAAGGAACGAAAGCAAAGGATTCAGAATAAACATTTCAAAAATTCAGTTAGCATTTAGAACAAAATTTACTTTAATAGATCATTTTTCATGTATGTAAACTTGAGATCCATTCACAAGTTATACTTGCAGTACTACTGAGAAGCTTTCTACTCATCTTCCCAGTTCACTGAACACATATATAACATACATATATATATGTATTTCTGTAATATAATTATATATGTATTTACATGATATGTATGTTTTAGGTGTGTTTTACAGAAAAAGACACGTCACTGGAATTAAAAACTTAATATTAATCACATCATCACAGATACTACTGAACTACTGTGTTCATCACAGGTGAAAACAACTGCACTAATATTCAGCTATATGCCTCATTTTCCCCTTTGTGAATACTTGTATAAATTTCACTAATAAGAAACTCACAGCTGTAAGGGATGCAAAAATGGTTTTGGCATAAAAAATATTTAATTTAAAAAAACTCAGGAACACTCTTTTGTATCTTATGTAGTCTTTTAAGACCCGCCTATTTATTAAGGTCTTTGAGTTGCTTGATGGAGTTTCAACTACCATGACTATTCCAGAAACCACTTGGGGAAGTCTGACTCCTACCACTAAAGGAACAAGAAAAGATGAAACTTCAGGCCTTTTATTATTTTCTATTATTTTGTGTATATTTTAGAAAATAAGAAAAAATTTATTTTGATACTTAACGTCTAGGTTCAGCAAATATGGGACCTTAAGGGAAGTATCTGTGATAGTCCCAGTTTAGTCCCTAGACAACGCAAGCTACATTATAAAACTAAGATTTCATAATTCAGTACAAATAGCATTTTGTGCTAAGGGTATCCCCAGGCTTAGGGTCAGCAGGGCAGCAGTTTACTTGCCGGAAACCTGACTGCAAGTCAGAAGGGACTACAGAATTTAAACTAGTTTTTGGTAATTGTTCTTGAAGTCTCCTTAGCAATTTCAAAATTAACTATGTTGCATTTAGCATTCAGTAACATAAACTGGCTAAGGTGGAAAAGGCTGAGGAACTGCTAACATTTCAACACCTATATCTGCGCAACTCAATCTTCACAACATTCGGCCTCTTCGTGTCTCAATAATGAACTCAATATTGTATTCCTCATCATAACTTATCTCACAATAAGTGCTTACAGAATTCCACTGACAGTGACTGAAGAGTTACTGCTTTTTGTCAACTTATCAGTAAATTTACTCATTTAGCGATTATTGCCGTTCTCTGCAGACAGGGCCAACAAATGGAGTACTTATAAAAATCTTCAAAATAAAAGGCAGAGAACTGTAAGCATCCCAGGAAGTAGGGAAAATCATTGTTTTAATGCTGCAGGTATTGAATTTGTTTTGCACATTACATAATGGGAAAACATTTGGGCCCTGGAGTCTAGCTGCATTAAACAGTTTTTGTGGTTATCAAATCCTGTAGCCTAGCTTCAGCTTTTAAAATTTGCCACAAAAGCGGTTTTCTGTTTTGTACACTGTACGGGCATAAACATTATCAATTAGATAAACGGACATAAAATTACTGGTCATTCAAAAGTGAGAACTTCCCCCAGGAATTGATAAAATTCTATCAGGCTCTCAGAAGTCAAGGGCTCTGTTTATGCCATAAGCATTACACAGAAACAACAGTCATTCAAAATATCATAATTACTTTGCATTTTTCTGTAAGGGGAAAAAAAAAGCACACTTAAATCAATTTCCTCTTTCAACCTAACCAGCCATGGTTTACATCCACAATCTGCACTCATGTTTTATTGTTTGATTTCTTTTTTTATTTAGACGGGCGTTCAGCCAGCTTTAAATATTGCCAATTTCTAGGCAAATGCCCACTTATTTAAAGCTATTTCCTTTGAAGCTCACGGATAAAAATGGCCTTGAAAAACTGTTCTTGAGAGAAAAGAGTATGTCTCAAATCCATTAGTGGGGCAGGGATAAGGCTGCCATAGCGAGCATCCTTCTGATTGGAGTGCAGCGTAGCTTTGGAAGAGTTAGCAATGGGTACCGCCAGTTATGGACAAGGTAAAAAATACAGCAAAGCCACGTCACTGCTACTATTACCGTCCAGACGATCTGTATCTCACTGCTCTGCCTCCGACTCCTCAGGGACCCCGACCCATCCAAACTGCAGTGCCACCCATTTGCTCCCTCCCAGCCGTACCTCTGGCAGATCGGTGCAAGCTGCTCTCTGAAGTGGCTCCCATTTGTTCTGTCACCTCAAACAGCACCCCAATTACCTTATTTTCTAATATCTTTTGGATTCCAATAAATCTGCATTTATCCTAACACTGAGAAGGTTTGATTGCTTATTACAAATATTACTTGTAGACTGCCTTTTTCTTCCTTAGCTAGCGATGCAAGGACTTCAGGCTACTGAATGAAGAGCTGCTTAGATAGCTGCACATTCAGAAGTGCTGCCAGAATCAAGCATTATGTTTGTTGTAAACCAGCAAATTAGGGAGTGTGTAAAAACTGAATATGGAGATTTTTCATAATGCATAATATTATAGTCAAAACATAAATAGTGCTTGTAAATACTTTCTTCTTCTTCTTTCTGATTTAATAATTCAACAGCAGTTACTAAAACACAAACTCCACTGTTTCTTCTTTTCTTGTCATCAAGTCTCTTGTGCAACGTTTTCCTGTCCAGTTTGCACTCAAATAAACAAACTGATTTTCATGATAAACTGAGAGAAACAAATCAATTACTTTCTAAGGCTTAGAATGTCTCCTGACTCACGCAGTAAATTAAAACTAATGTGAGGTCCTGTTTCTTCGGAAGACCCAGAGCTTTCCACCCTGCCTTGGCTCTATGGTAAACAAGCACATGCATTTGGGTTCAGCATCACATTTAAAGTGAGGAAAAATCATACACGTCTTGTTCCAGAAACACTGATAGGACAAGCATAATAGTATCTACACACTCTTCTGCTGTTTCATTTTTTTTTTTCAAAGGGGCTTTGCAATGTCAATGAAGTATTGATAGATTAGAAATATTGATTGATGTTGGTGTCTAGTAGCCATCATTGTGTAAAGAAATCAACAGCGATAACATAGGCTACTGTTATGTAATACGCAATTACTTCTTAGATAGAGTTTATTAACAACCCTATACATTCATGTATTTGCAGTGTATTACAAAATAAGTTTTTCTGAAGAAAAGAGGCAAGGGGAGGAAACATTTTGGCCGATCTTTCATTATTACCTTTTTTAGATTTCATCTATAAGCCTGTGGATTCCAATGCTAGAGGACTTTTCCAAAACATTACAAATCCCATGTGCTCTTTGTAGCAACCATCTTCTCCATGTTTGGATGCTCTAAAATTTACCTTGCTAACACCATTACCTAGTATCAGCAGCAGCTCTGTTACCATCAATAGTCAGCCTCAATGAAAGTCGTGTACCTCCGTTTCTTCCTCTCCATATCCCCTCACAATGCTGCCAGCTTGGAGACCAGACCTACATCCTCTCCCTTCTCTTCTGACCTATCCCACAGAGAGAAGCCAACCCCACATTACCATGAACACTCTCAACCTACAGACTATGACTGAGCCCCACTCTCTCATCTATCCAAATCTTATCATTCAGAAGAGCAGATGGGACCTGCTTGGCAAGATCCCATGGGGGTAAACGGGCCCAGGAAAGCTGGTTGACCCTCAACAACCACCTCCTCAAAGCATTGTCCTTTCCAACATGTAGGAATCTGAGCAGGAAGGGCAGAAGGCCAGCATGGACAAACAAAACACTCCTGATTGAGCTTAACCACAAAAATTAAGTACATAGAGAATGGAGGCAGGGACGTGCTACTCATGAGGAATATAGAGACACGGCCTGAGTGTGTAGGGATAGAGTTAGAAAAGCAACACCACTGACCATCTTTGAGAGGTCATAATGATCAGAGGAGATTCCTGAAGACTGGAAAAGGGCAAATGTCACACCATCTTCAAGAAGAACAAGGGGACTGTGGGAAAATACAAGCCAGTCAGCCTAACCTCAGTCTCCAGGAAGATTATGAAACAAATCCTCTCAGAAGCCATTTCCAGGCACATGAGGGACAAGAAGATAATTGGGAACAGCCAGCATGGATTTAGCAAGGGCAACTTGTGCTTAATTGAGCTGATTGCCTTCATGATGAAATGACTGGCTCTGTGGACAAGAGTCCACAGTCTCCCAGAGAATCCTTTCAGACATATAAGTAGAAGATAAGACAGGTGGAAAATTGGCTGAACCTTTGGGCTCAAAGGTTTGTGATCAGCCATATAAAGGCCAGCTGGCAGCTAGTTGCCAGTGTCATCTCTCAGGGATTGATAATACGGCCAATACTGTTTGCTATCTTTACTAACAAGCAAGGAGATGAATGGTGTACTCTCAACAAGTTTATAGATTGCAAAGTTTGCAAGTTTGCAATCCTACCCTCCCAAACTGGTAGGGCAGGGCTGCTATTCATCAGAGGGACATTGACAGGCTGGAGATATGGGCCTACAGGAACCTCATGGAGTTCAACAAAGGGAAATGCCAAGTCCCGTGCCTGGACAGAATAACCCCATGCGACAGTGCAGACTGGGGGCCGATTGGGTAGAAAGTACAGTCACAAAAAAGGATGGGGGTACCTGGCAGAGCAGAAGTGAAGAAGACCAAAGCATATGGGGCTGTATTAGCAAAAGTGCACGCAGCAGATCAGAGAAAGTTATTTTTCCCCTCTATTTGGCACTTGAGAGACTGCATCTGGAGTACTGTGTCTAGTTTTGGACTTCCCAGTATAACAGAGACATTGCTGTACTTGAATGAGCCCAACAGAAGCCTATCAAGAAGATTAGGGGGCACATGCCATATGAGAAGAGGTCGAGGGAACTGGGTTTGATCAGCCTGAAGAAGGTAGCTAGTAGGAAATCTTATTGCTCTTTACATCTTCCTAGTGGGAAGATAAGATGAAGCCTGATTCTTCTTGGAGGTTTGCAGTAACAGGGTAAGAGTTCAAACAAACAAAAAAAAAATTCACCAATAGAGTAGTGCAGCACCAGTTTTCAGTATGCTAATCGTAACATAGAATGAAGAAACCAACCCCATAAAACCTGAGGTTTAAGCTGTTAATACAAGTAGCAATCTATGGTTAGATGAAATCACTGGAAAGCTGGAAAGCCTATTAGGACAAGGTAGAACTTACTGAAACTCAGAGCATCAGCATAAGATACTTCTACTGACTGTCACTTGTTCTTTTGACAAACTGAACACAATTTGTCAGGGATACAAATGAATTTTTCAATACCATTTTTTGTCTTTGTGGCAAATTTGCAATTCTTTATTGTTCCACGCTGGGATTCACTGTGACTGAATGGCAACCGCACTCAGGAGCACCTGACATTATATACAGCAAGACTGGCATAGCAAACATTGGTCTCATCCTATAAATGTTTTTTTATGCGCATGAAGGTCACTGTTCCAACAAAATGTCTCTTTCCTCATAGCTTAATTACTGAACATAAATTATACAGTAAAAGAAATAACTTTCAATAGGAACATCAAAATATGACAACTGGCTACACAACCAGACATGTTTCTATTTAACACATCTGATGTAAGGAAGCTATTAATTTTCTAAATGCGTGGCCAAACTTCTTAGTAACACCTGACACAGCATTTTGCTAGGGTAATAAAAGAAAGCCTGACAGCTGCAATTTTCTAGAAATATGGATTAAGCCTTTCACTGTGCTCTTGGGAAAGTTTTCTCTTCTGTACGCTTCTATAATTTGTTTTAAAATGGCTTGCTTCTGATCATTCAGACCCAGAGTTCTCCTGCCTCTGCTCCAGCTCCAGCTTATTTTTTGGCATGCATATATCAAAGCGTTGAAAAACAAACATGTATTCTTCTACATATTCTGACACTGCTTTTAAAATTATTTTGTTTAAAACATTTCTTTCAAGTACTCATAACACCAAAGATTACAGTAAAAATCACGCTGATAGACTTGACTAACGCTTCCTCTAAAAAAACCCCAAATTATATTAACTGAAGGGGAACATTGCAGTGAAAGTAGCTGGCTTCCCCCTCTGAGAACGAGACGCACTGGTGCCTTGTGCTGTCTGGTGACAGGAACTAAATATATTATCTGCATTCTCCATGACATTCCACTTTGAACTTAACATGCCAGTAGTCATGGTACGAGTGAATGGACAGCTGCCACGAGGAAGGCATTTAATGTTTGAAACAAAGATTAATAGAGGAACCACAGCTAAATATAAAATAAATAAAAGAAATACATGTGGCAACTACCTTTATATTTATAATTTAAAAATATTTGTTCTAAAATTTGCGTTGTTTAAAAACCCATCAAGTTACAAGATAATAGATTCTTGCTACTATTAAAATTGCACCACGTATCCCTCTGTTCATGTAGTATCATTTGTGCACAGTAGCAACAGCAGATGTCTGAAAGTAAGTCTACTTACTGTCCTATTTTAGAAAGAGCTGAAGAACAAGTTTTGAATTTGTTTTATTTATCCTGGCATTTCCTTCCTTTGCCTCTCAGTACCACTTCACAATAATCAATTAAACTACTCAATAGACTAAAAACCTACTAAACATATTCTACAATTTGGGTTATCACAAAATATTCCCACGCTATATTCTGACCAGATGAGAACAAAGAAATGTGAAAGCATTGAGCAGTGTCATTTAAATATGTGCTCAGTATTTAAAAATGTCAGTCTGCTATAGAAAATAATTGCTCTAGAATTTAAATAGTTCAAAAGCATACAATTTTTCACAGACTGGATAACAGTCTTACGACAAAATATGTGTGCACTCACAAAGAAGAAGAAAACATATACAACAATATGCTTTATAAGAAATTACTGCATTTACAGAGTATAGGAGAAAATTCTGGATCAAATTCACAGCTTTAGCTGTGCACACGTAACTCCCACTCCCCCCACCGGGACAGATTACACAGTGTTCAAATCTAGACTTCAGATCTTTACCACTGCAAAAGCGTAGGGGTCAGTCCCTGTGTGTTTTGGATTTGTCCCCTGGAATATAGTTGCTACGAGCATTTACACAGAGATGTTCGTAGGAATATTTTGAGCTTCATCATTTTCATTACCGAAAGCAAAAGCTTAGAGTAGTTCATCTTTCATGTCTGGCACTCTCTCACTTGACTTTCAGAAGGGAACACAAATTCAGTACTCAGAACTGCAAGACACAGAGCTTAGTGCAACTTCTATACATAACACAAGTTTACCACAACTAGCTCAACTGAATTAGACTAATGTGATGAGAGGGAAAGCATTACTATCTCATTTTGCAGACAAAGAATAGGCAGAGACAGTCTACATGACAACCCTATAGTCATGCAAGCAGTTTGCAGGACAGCCCATGGAGAGGATTCATATATCCCAATGTCACGTCAGTGCCTTAATGACAAAACCCTCCTTGCCACCTAAACATTACATCCAATTAGACAAGGACATCCCAAAGCAGAGAAATTTAATTTCTTCCTCACTGAAGTCTTAGATCCTCAAAAAATGTCAGCTGGGCAATCACGAAACCTCTAGTGACAGTTTGGGCACACTGGGCTAACACAAAGATTTTGGATTAAACACATCGCATGTTACAGCCAGTTAACCTAGTCCTTCGGTTTTGACAGATTCAGGACTGTTAAAAATCACAAAGTTTTAAAACTCCTTTATGAACATCAAAACGAAAGGCTGTGCTGAATGAAGACAATCTCTGGTTCAGAAGCCCAGCACCTGCACTCCCCATGGTCAGCCTGTTTGTGATCCTGACGGTACTTGTTTAGCGTCCCTCCAAGAGCCTCCACAGTTCTGCTAACACCGCCGTCACACACTTAATCACAGCCATGTTTATTTTTGTTGGCAGACCTACACAGGTCCTGTGTAGCACTCCTTAGCACTTCATTCACTCAAATGTTACTTTTATACCTACAAATGACTCACAGAAAACAAATGTTAAAGTACAAAATACATCGGGTTTGTCAGCACCACTCGTTTCTGACAATTCTCTTTGACTTATAAATGTAGCTCTTACAATTTCTCAGTGGGGCGCGAGACTTACAGGCAGAATAATAACACCCTCTAAACTAGTATCTCACAAGGATGTGGGATTAAAAATAGGTAAGCGTGAAGCATTTCCCAAGTAACCCCATAAAAAGAAAAAATACTACGATAAGAACTTTGTGACAGTAAATGCCATCTGTAATAAAAAGCATGGCAAAAGTTTGTGATCCTCTCTAGGTAACAGCAGTAACAACTACATAAAATCTCCCACTGAGTTCGTGTGACACAAACTATCCACAACTGCTCAGCAAAACCAAGAAGGACGCGACTTCTATTTCTAGCAGCTGTCTCTAACGCTGAACGCCCTGTGCACACTTTGGAGGGAATAACGTTTTCCTACTTAGCCGTTCACAATGAGAAACTGGAGTGGCACAAAACATCAGTGGTTGAGTAAGATGAGTGCAGAAAGAAAAAAATCCCCAAAAGAGGACTGGCCTTTCGTCAAAAACAGCTGAGATCCACAGGTTATTATTAGCACAAGCTGACAGTGAATGGGAAGAGAGCCAAAGGTGTACCAGTGCTTAAGGAAAGGGCTCAGGATGACCTAAAAAGCATCAGTGTAAATCTGGCATTAATGTGAAGTAAGCAAATAGTCACAACGCTCATCAGCAGAAGACAAGTATATAATTGATGCCCCTCAAAGTCATTCTGGGAAAATGTTTACCATGAATTTTTAATTTTATGGCAGGTCATATAAGACTTGAGAGCTCAGAGGCACGAATAACTTTACAGGCATGAGCTGGTATGATCCTTGGTCATGTGTTAACCTCAACTGAAAAAAATTACTGTTCTGCGCCAGTAAATGTGAAAACAAAGATGAGACGTCAAAGGCTAGGAAAGCCAGGTGAGCAGAGGAGTGCTTTCACCTGGAGGTAAAAGGAGGGAGCAAATGACTTGTCCTTCTTTCTTCCAAACTTACCTGCCTCTCTGACAATTCAGAGTCATCTCCCACAGCATTTTACTACCCACTCATGCATTACACCACACAGGACAGTTCCCGCCTTCCTCCTCACTTTTAACTTCCTCACCACAGCCTCCTCCTGCACAACACACTGAATGCCATAACACGCAGGTAAGAACTGTAAAACATAGGAGAATGGACATGCTCTAAAATTTGGCCCAGGGAGCCAAAGGCATTAGCATGACCCTTCTCACTACACAGTGACAAGCAGTCAACACATCTTAGCGTTGCAAGTACAGAGAAGCCATCACACCCCACCCTGACGACGATCCCCACACACACTGTCTAAACCTTTAATAAAGAAGAGCAGTTAACACTTCCAAAATACTAAGGTATTACACACTGCTTTCCTTTTGCTAACACTACTTACTCTCTTCCCACTTACATGCCAAAACATTTCATGGGGGAGGTCAAGAGGGGGATAAAATCTTTTTGTGGTGTCAGTATAATCCAGCTGTCATTGGATTAACTCTTCTCTGGAGGAAGTCTAGGAAGAAGCAGAAAAAGGATTTGGAGCTGCTGTATTGCTGGTGTCCAGTCTTCCATTCTTGAAGATAAAACAAAGAAAATACTTGCAAAAGGAGAGGGAAGCACAATTAAAATAAAAACAGCTCTGTGTCTCTTGCACACTTTTAACTGTAATTTGTTGACCAAGCTGACATCATGACCTTATCAGCTGTTCTCAGATCTACCAAACTATGCTAGCACCAGACAGTGTAAGGCTTAGTTTTTAGCAGCTTCGCCAGTTAAGGATTCACAACTCACTTGGTAAAGGAATCATGCTGGTTACTTAGGACACATTTTTCTTGAACAGAAGGCAAGAGAGATGGGAAGGATAGGGAATAAAGTGGTGGAAAGGAAGTAGTGCACAAGGTAAGAGCAGAACCCCACATCTTGCGTTCCAAGTGACTTGCTTGGGATTTAGCCACAGTGGATAGGAGTGGTGATGCAGACTCTATTTTCTGTCCCAAGCTCTAGGATTTATCCAGCAAGGTTGCAGCAGGCACTGGCTTCAAGTGTGCACTGAAGCCAGGGTGGCTGAACTACCTGAGGCCTGAGGGTCAATAGATCTCACTGGCTACTGATTTTTAACAACAAGAATAAAGCCCTGTATTAGAACCAATCCTCAATTAGTGCATCTGTTCAACTAAAAGAAAAGAAAAAATAGTCACTGGATTACTTATTAAGGGTATCAATTATATTTATTTTTCATAAAAAACTTTTTTTTTTTAAATTAAGTAATTCAGCTCTCAGAAGCTGCTTTTAGAACAGATAGGCTTACAACTCCAACGTTTGCTATTCCATCATATCGTGCTATAAACTAAACTTGCAAGTTCTCTAAGTGACAGCTTGCTTTTCTCTTTCCTCTCTCTGTGCCACCTACCAGAATGGGTCTTTGGTCTTCCCCTAGATATAAAGGATAATAGCATATATGTTTTTAAAAATCACAGAGCTACTAACTGACCTTAACATAATATTACATAAATAATGGAATGTTTCCAAACATTGTCTTTTCTTGGTCAGTGAGATACAAGTTCCAAAAAGAATGCAAAATATACAGCTGTGAATACAGAGTTTTGCTGGAAGGCTATGTCCCCACTCTCCCAAAACCTATCTGCCTAGCCCTTCTGAGTCAGACCAAAAATGAGAACTCTTCCAGAATTTTTCACTAGCAAGGGGAGAAGAAAGTTTGGGAGAAAGAGCTTTTAACAAAAAAGATTAAATGACAAAAGCAGGGGGAAACGGGGGGACAGGAGGCTGGAGCGGGTGTTTCTTACCACCCTGACTATCCTACAACCCAAAGAATGCAAAACAGAGCTTAAACCCCACTTTTGCCTGATTAGAGCTGGAATTCAAACTGCTCCTCCAGAAGAGCATCTTCCCTCTTGCTTTTCTGGAGCAAGTTGCTCTCAAACCTCTCCCTCAGAATATCTGCAGTCAAGCGGGTAGGACGCTCGCTCGCAAGGGCAAGGTGTTCATTCACCTCTCTGCTCCGACCCAAGCTGTCAGTCACAACCACGCGTCCCAAAGCACCGCCATGAGAGAACAGAGTGAAGAGGGGGTGGAATCACATCCTCCCGACTTGCAACTGATGCCAGCGCCCCCAGTTTCTGTTTCTTTGGTCAAAACTATTAACCCCAATTCAACACAAATTCACAAAGAGTTTCAGTTTCAAAGCTATTCTTTTTTTAAACTGAATACATTCAGCGAGAAAGGTTCTGAATGTTTTTGCACCTAAAATTGATTTTATTTTTCCATCCTCTTACTCCATCATTTTGATTTTGTAAAAAGACACAATCTTTTCCTACAAATCTTATCTCATTTACCTCTGAGTTCATCACAGCTACATCAACATTTCTACTACTCACTGTAATGAGCTCTGCTATTCAGCTTGTGCATCAAATGTGTTGCATACTGTGTGAAAAGCAAAATTTTGCCACCTCAATTCTCAGCTGGAGAAGGGAGCTCTTTTTGGTGACAGTCTGTTGGCTTAATTGTTCAAACAATTCTTTCTAACAACAACAAAAAGCTTTACTTAGATCTCACCCTTAGTGCTGCACTGTCACATCTGCACAGATTATAAAACCTCCCACTGTAAAAGTTACCACAGGATAGTAAGTTCTGTTCTCAGTCATTGGCACATCATACAAAAGCTTTACACATCGTCACAGGGCACTCTGGTCTCATGTGGAACACTTCTAAGAAACAAAAAAAAAAACCCCAAAAAACCAAACCCCCAAACTGGAAAATCTCACACAGATAAAGGAGATTCATGAAGAGAACCTGCTGCTTCAAATAATAACAAAAAGCATACTCTGCTTGTTTTGCAGCTTCATTTCTGTAGTTATTTATGCCGTAAGGAAATGGCCTCAAAAATGCTGTCTACATACCAGAGTTTTGTGACCTAATTCTCCCTGATGTAGTTTGGAGAGTTTGCCTTCAACAAAACAGGCAGGAGGATAAAATTCAAATATTATTCATCCTAGGTGTTTAAAACGAACCAGGGAAAGCTACTAACCAACTAATATAGTCTAACACCAGGAATATTTTTTCATTTCCTAAGAAATAAGAAGAGGTTCCAAAGGTGCATGCTTGTTGTGGTTTAACCCCAGCCAGCAACTAGGCACCACGCAGCCGCTCACTCACTTCCCCTACCCCGATGGGATGGGGGAGAGAATCAGAAGAGTGAGAAACACTCCTGGGTTGAGATAAGAACAGTTTAATAAGTGAAATAAAATGAAGTAAAATAGTAGTAGCAATAATAACAATATAATAATAACAGTAATAATAATATACAAAGCAAGTGATGCATGATGCAATTGCTCACCACCCGCCAACCGATACCCAGCCAGTTCCCGAGCAGCGATCGCTGCTCCCCGGCCAACCCCCCCCAGTTTATATACTGAGCATGACGTCATGTGGTACGGAATAGCCCTTTGGGCAGTTTGGGTCAGCTGTCCTGGCTGTACCCCCTCCCAGTTTCTTATGCACCTGGCAGAGCATGGGAAGCTGAAAAGTCCTTGACTAGCATAAGCAGTACTTAGCAACAACTAAAACATCAGCGTGTTATCAACATTATTCTCATCCAAAATCCAAAACACAGTGCTATGCCTACTACTAGGAAGAAAATTAACTCTATCCCAGCCGAAACCAGGAGAATGCTTCTAGTCATGCTACCAGACATGCTCACAGTACTGACAGTTGGCATGATAGGTATGCTTCAAATACATAATTTCTTGGAAGTTACGAAGCTTGTGCTTTATAACTTTATCACCTGGAAGTCAACAAGCAATTCATGCCCCACATTTTCTGGTTTTGTAATTTTACATATAATACATGCAATCCACAGATCTCACTAAATCAAGGATTGATATATACAAAATAGCGAACAACATAAGAGGTGAATGATCTGCAACAGTACATTCACTCCATAGTCTGCAAAGATAACAAGTACAAAAAGGTAAAATTACTAAACAGGAGGATACAAGACTAATAAAATAAAAAGACACTGCAAGCAATTCCAATGCTCGAACAAGGCCTCTAGTGCTATTTTAGATGTCCTAGATACCTGCACAGGACTAGCTGACCTGTGCAGAGCTGCAGAAGACTCAAGCTTCACTGGAGCAGATGCTGAGCATCCAAAGACATTACACAGGCTGAGCGCCATGCATTACAGCTAAATACCTGAAACTAGAAAAGGGCTTATGTTCTGTAGATTCAAATGCAAACCCACAAGAACACAGGACAAAAAAATAACCCTTGAAGAACCATTTTTTTATTGGCTCAGATTAATGTAAAAACTTCATGGAAAACATGCAAAGAGCCAACATTTGCCATGGTAATAAAGGAATGCTCAGTCAAGACAGGACCATTGCAGTAAAGTGAAAATAAATGAATTATTTGCATGATACTCACTATGCACGAAGAGAAGACCTTGACAGCTCTAAACCAAAGTATTAGCAGAGGAAGCTTTGGGGCAGATTAACAAAGTGAAGAGGCACAAAACACCCAGACCCAAGAGTTCACCCAAGAGCTCTAAAACAATGGAAGCATGATCAAATCAGTTGCTATAATAAACAAGAGAATTGGTAGGCACACGGGAATATGATGTAATGGGGAAGAGAAAGCATGGCTTTGTAAAGAGAAGTCGTAACTTCAAGATTACTAGCATTTCTTTAAGGAGTTAATGATTATTTGGATAAGGATGATTTGGTTAATGTAGTATATTTAGATTTCTGAAAAGCTCTCACAAGCCAAAAGCTCTTAAACAATTTTTCACAAGGTAAAATAAAAGGTCTGTCATGAATTACTATTTAAAGGATGGAACAGAATAAGTGGGCAGTTTTCACAACGTTACTAGTAGAATTCCAAAACAACCTGCTCTATTAAACATAAATGCCCTGGAAAAGATGGCAAACAGCAACAATATAAATTTGCTAAACTCAGGCCAATTCAAAGTAAAGCTGCCCACAGAGAGCTGCCATCACGGTGACTACATACGACAAGCGCCGGTGAAATTCTGTGTTGATAACTGCAAAGTAAAACACAATTCAAACTGAGGATGGGCAAGGGTAAGTGCTAAATTAACTACTGTTCCCAAGGAAGAGATCTGGGAGTTGTTGCCAGTAATTTTCTGAAAACAACAGCTCAGTGGCCAATGGCAGTCAAAAGGGTGGATATAGTGTTAAAAATTATTAGGAAGGAAACGCAGAGTAAAACATCATAAAGCCAGAGTGCGCACATCTTGAATCTCTCACACAAAGCTCATCAGCAGCCTCAGGAAAAAACGAGGCTCTTCAGCTTGGAAGAGACACCTCTGTGTCGTGAAAACAACAGAAGTTTACAGAATCAGGAATGAGACTGCATGAAGTGAACAAAGATTGACAATTCATTATTTCTCATGTCAGGAAAACTTAACTCCCCCATGTTTTTGCTGCAGTTATTAGGCAGCAAGCATAAAACAAGAAAAAGACTTTCCTAGAAAACAGATCATTAACTTGTGGAACTCGTTGCTACAGAGGCTCAAAAGCATAAACGTCCAAATAAAAGCAAGTTCATGTAGGACAACATTAAACACAATGGTTTGGATGTATCTTCCATCCTATCAAAAGCAGATTTGCTCTATTTCTTCTACTCTCTTTAAACATCTGCTGCTGGTCTCTGTTAGACGCAGAACAGCAAGCTGAGTTATGTTGTCTAACCCAAGGTAGTAGCACTTACATACCTCTTGCTCTTCTCTGCCAGTCCAAATCTCAGTGTTCTTCAAGCTGTCATACAAGGCTCCTGTTTTCCTGTCCAGCCCCAAAAGTGTTTGCTTCTGAGTAGCTATTGTCTTTAACTCTCCTTAGTCAGACTAAAATACTGTCAAATTAATTACACTCATTGAAGGCAATTATTTTATCTAAAATTGCAGATGGAGAAGAAATGGAGAAGGTGGAGAGTCCAGCTACCAAGAAGTGCAAGCTACTCTCTGCTCCTGACGATCAAAAGCGGATGCGATACTGGCAAATAAGACAGTCTTTGAGCAACAATAAACAAGACAAGCTAAGAACAGAAAGAGCTGGTGTCCAGTGCTGCAAGGATTTGGCAGTGCGCTTGTCTTCTGTTTATAGAAAGCATAATGGCAGCGTACAGCCCTTTCAGGGACTGAGCAGAGGATTTATGCAGCGTCTGCACTATACAAACCTGCTTGATGTGCCACTTAGCTTTTACAATGCCTTACTAAAACCAAAGAAAAATAAAACATAGAACCTTCTCCCTTTCCAAAATATTGTTGCAGATGACACCGATCTGATGTACCTGTCAGCCTACCACTAAATATACCTTGTTCCCAAAAAACCTAATGCTTCAAACTAGAGTAGAAAAATAGAAGTGAAACAGGCCGTCCCTAAATTTAGATTCTTTCTTCATGTACAAATAACTGAAGGTGAAAGCAAGGCATATAAGCATTTAACTAGTTGATTCTGAATACAGAGATACTTTTAGATCTTTTAAATTATTTACAGGCCTAAAAGGCTGGTCAAACATGAAAAATATGTCCAATTATTAAGAATAAAAATAAAATAAAAAATAGATCATGCTTACTTTCCTAAAAATATCTACAGTACTAAACACACATTCAGCAAGAGCAAATGCCTGAATCTACAAGCACCCAAGCAGTGCTTACTCTAAAAGCTCTCTCTGTTTTAATCCCCATTCATTTTGCCCAAATGTAACACTTCGATTATATTTTAAAATTACTCTGCTGTATAAGGACAGTGTGAAAGTGTGCCTGAAATGACTTACTCTCCTACTTGCTCCTTTTAAAACAGATTGAGAAAAAAATAAGCAATTTTTTATCTTCAAGCAATTTCATTCATTGATTCATGACCATTAACAACATTTATAGCTCTGTAAATTATCATCGGGATAATCAAATCCTGTGCTTCAGGGTATGAGCTGATCACCATAGGAGCTGGGAAGAAATTTTCTCCCATCTGCTGCACTGCACAGTTGTATAGGTGCATTGTTGGTACGCTGGAAAGTTCACCCTATGTGAATGCTGGTGGCAGAATATAAGGCTTTGAATGCCAAAAATGTCAAAATGACAAATTCTATGTGATTGATGAGAAATCCCTACGAAGCCTCCCCACTCGCTGCCAGACTCCGCTGCTGTGCTACGTGCACGGACCACAAGACCACTGAGTCTGCGACTTCCAGGACAGTCTAGACAACGCAGCTAAAGCAAGGCAGACAGAAATAGAGAAGCATCTCTTTCCTACAAACTCTGAATTTTAATTTCTCCTGTTGTAAACAGGTCTTTGACTTACTAATCTTACCCCCAGCAAATATAATTTGATTTTACTGTAGCCATATATGTAAACATAATATGAGAAAATCATGGCATTAACATTATTAACTACTAACAAAATTATATTCCTCAAGTAAAAGCTGGAACATAACTTAATTTAATCTAATACATTCCATGCACACAGACACACACAGACACACATATATACGCTCACACCAAAATAACATTAATTTAAACATCATGTTTCTGAAATCCACTAATCTGAGGTCAGTATATATAAGATTGAAAACTGCGCTTAAACAGGATTTCTCTGTCATTCCATCATATTTGTCTATTACCACAGGACAATACTAAGCACAAATATTTCAGAGAAATTTGAAATCAGGAGGAATTTATATTTCAATAGCCCACGTAAAATAACAAACTAGAAGTTTGCTGTGTAGGCAGGAGTGATACCAGCACTAGCTATAGCCCAACCAAGTACCATAGAGCTTTAAGTGCCAACTTTAAACTGCCAGCTAAAAATTGCTATTCATAAAGCTATCAGGACTCACGTGAGCCCCACAGCAATGCTCTGCAGACCCCCTAAGCCTGTAACCTCACTGTGAGTGCACAGGAGATGGCATTTACCTTCTCCCTTAACCATGACTGTTCTATCTGTACAGCTCCCAAGAACTACTGAAGATGTCAGAAGGAAAAGGGTGAGTTGGTGACCAAAATCCTTGCCAAAATACTGTTTTAAGGAAATATACTTCTATTAAGCACGGGCAGAGAAGCTTCACTACTGGCTTAGTGATTCCTCTTTACAGACAACACTCTTTCTGCTAGGAAGCCCCAGCTTATAGAATCATAGAATCATAGAATCGTTTAGGTTGGAAAAGACCTTTAAGATCATCCAGTCCAACCATTAACCTACACTACCAAGTCCACACTAAACCAATCAAGGGTAGACTAGACTAAACCATGTCCCCAAGTGCCACATCTACCCATTTTTTGAACACTTCCAGGGATGGTGACTCCACCACCTCTCTGGGCAGCCTGTTCCAATGCTTGACTACTCTTTCAGTGAAGAAATTTTTCCTAATTTCCAACCTAAACCTCCCCTGGCACAGCTTGAGCCCATTTTCTCTCGTCCTATCGCTAACTACATGGGAGAAGAGACCAACACCCACCTCACTACAACCTCCTTTCAGGTAGTTGTATCTGTGAGTCAATGTTATGGGGATGAAGCTGAGAGCTGGAGTTGGTCTGTCATTACAGGGTTGGACCTATCACATAAATCTGCATGGTAAATTTGAGACAAAATTTACAAGAGTGTCTCTCTAAAGAAGTTGCTGAAATCTGTGAGATTGCTCCATACTGTCTTTAAGATACACATTCAAGCATCTGAAGATGAAGTACCTGATTTGTAATGTTTTAATTTTGTTCCTAAATATTCAAATTCTCTCTTCCTAGAAGTGCTCACAGAAAATTGTGGTTTTATGTATGCATCAATATAGTGCACCTTTGTTTCTGCAAGACTACTTTAGACAAGCAAACTCCCTTAAAAATTATATGAATTTCCACATTTACTCGAATGGCACCAGGACAGGGGCCGTAAGAAAACAGGTATGGCATAGAAGTCTTGGCATCTGAGTGAGTATCCCAGCTTTTGAAGCAGCAACAGAAACACATCCATCTAATTAAAAATGTTTCAAGAAAAACAGTATGTACTTAAGAACAGTGTATCAGGAAGTTCCCTTAATATTGCATAGATATACTCTGTACTGAAGTTTTGTTATAACAGTGAAATTCAAAAAACAGTTTAGGTATGTGCATGTATAAGTAAAGCAGTGTCTCTCTGTGTGTGTATAAATACTATATACCCAGATGCAAACCGTCAATGCATTGAGTAAACTTCAGCTTTATACCTTAGTACTCAATTCTGAGTCTGGTTACCTTCCGGATTGCTAAGTCTTTCTAAATTAGAACAAGCAATTTCTCTTTGTTTTACCTAATATTTGAAAATGGCAAAAAAGTCCCATGGGTCACTGAAAATTATCCCTTCATTCCTGCCGCCTGTTTCAAGTCAGTCAAAACATTCCAGACTTCAAAAGGGGGCTTTGCCTGCTTAGGCCATTTTGGTGTCCTTCTACGGTTGGCCTATGAGGGATTGGTTATTTGGATAAATTAGTTTGTGGAGCCTGCTGGCCTTCTAGAAGACCTCAGTGTCTGACTGCAAATTAGTTCTACCGAAGATGTAGAAATCCCTGGGCAGACGAGAAGAAATAAATTGTGATAAAATCTAATACTACAATGTTTGTAATGTGATTTTATTCTGCTCTGTAGCTTGTAAGCAAAGCTAATGTTGAATTAAAAATTTTAAAATATAAAAATGTCCATGAAAGCACAAAATCAGATCAGTATCCGAGTCGCAGCAGAGAAGGCTGGATGCCAACTTTAAAGTTAAACTTCCAGCAGGAATCTTTTAAAAGAACAAACAAAAAACCTCCTGGTTTTCCACAAAATCAAGTAGGTATTTACATTACGGATGCACCCCCGCTTAAGCCAGGAAGTCACACAGTTGAATTCTGCTGGAGCTTGGGCTGTGAATAAACTGCTATGCAGTCTTTTAGTGCATAGTTGTACAACTGCCTAAGGAGAGTTTATCCTTAAGGAAGAAAAGTCAGAGAGCCAAAACTAACAAACATGGCTCCTCGAGCGGAACAATGGTCCAGAAAACCTAGTAAAAAAGAAAATAAACTTTACTGGCAGTTTGCTTTTTACTGTTAAGGGCTAAGCTACAACTTCATCAAGACTTTCAAGAAGAGACTTTCACGCAGAACAGTATGCGTACAGTGCATGTATATAGCGGCTGGAAAGAGTCAGATGGATTGTGTATTTTTTGTATACCCATTATACACCCATTTTTATAAGGCGATCTGAAAATGCCTCACGACATAACTAAGACAAAGATCCACCTCTCTGAGGAAAAGAGTGTTTACAGCTATGATCTGTTGACGGATCCCAACAAAATCCCTGCAAGGTCTCTGTCCTGCTCCTAAAGCCGGGACCATAAGGTCAGCACTGATGTGTGCGTGCGGAAAACGCGCTAAGAGTTACACTGGCGGTGGGATTAATTTCTGGTATCACTGGCAGAAAATTACAAACGCTCGTTAAAAATGAGAGCTACGATGAATGCTGTGTTTAGGCTCTGGTCCTGCAAAGATGAATATGCCCTACGAGCTGTGGGTAGAAGTACTTCTGTCAGTGCTGCAAGCATCGTTGCCTACGGCACTGCAGGGTTTCTGCCACCCATTAGGAAAAGTACATTTTAAGTAACAAGAATTCCTCCGTGGTGTCATTACAAACCCAGCTGAATGAATAGTTTGTAGTGAATAAGGTATGCTCTTCAAACTGTCCACAAACAGCTTACAATTTTCAGGAGTATTTTCACTGAAACATTTTTAAAGAAAAAATTCTACTAATAGTTACTGATTGAGCAGTTACCATAGACCGCCTAGCAGCAGCTCATTTCAATTTAGGGAATTTAAATACATCAGCTAGTTCCGGCTGTTCATTATTTTTGACACTTACCAAGTGTTATAAGTGGGTTTTGTGGCTTATGTTTCCAATATCCTACCAATTGCAGATAGAGAGGGGAAGGGGAGTGGGAAGGGGGCGGGTGATTACATTTTATAGGCTCAGTTACAGATTGCAATTGCACGGTGCTTGTTGGTTATTGCATTGCAGAGCTTTCCAAAAAGGAAGCGCGTTCTACTTTTCTTCAGAACCGCAAGGGAACGCAGAAGGGAGTACAGTGCTGTGCCAGCCTTGAGAGAAACTGAGGTAGCACCAATATCCGTGATTTTCACAGGTGATGATGCTATGAGTTTTCAACCGAAGGTAAAGTACTTGTATGTTCACCCATTTTCCTCGTAGACTTTGTTCCCTAAAGTGACAAATGGGTAGTGTGACAGCACGACAGACATGCCATCAATGATGTTGTTCAAACCTGGAGGTCGTGTCTGGCTGTCACCAACCATGCCCGCAGGCACAGCCATGCCACCACCATGGTGGTGGCCTCTGAAACCACTCCCAGGCTGGAGAGCCGTGCCACGGAATCCCAGCTCGCCTCGAAACAAAATGAACTTTCTAGCCCTTCTGGTAGCGAAGATAACCTTGAAAATGTGAAGAGAGTGTAATCTGATGCCTCAGTAAGACTGCAAAGAGCTTGAAACAAAGACAGAGAGATGTGAACTGCCCCAGCCATCTCTCTCTGGGCCCCATGGACTCAGCATTTCTGTGGTCGTGGAGGCTGGCGTTTTTCCAAGATTCCACAGAATCTCGCATGTTTGCTGCAAAATTCATTATTTTGCTGTAGCCAGGTGCTGGATGTTTTTTGGTTTGGTTTTTTTTCCCTCCCCTCCCTTTCTTGCTGAAACCAGCTCCTTGCCCTGCATCTTTCCATTAGCAGAGGTATGAAGTGAATTCTCGGTGCAAGCGCCGCTCTCCAATACATGGCATGGGGTAAGCAGGAGAGCGGTGTCCGGCGAGCAGCAGGGAGGAGCAAGAAGTTGGAAGTATGCAGCCAGGCTGCCCAGAGCGCCGACCAAAAGCTGAGGTTTGGGGGCTGCGGGGGGAATCGGAGAAGATTAACTGCTGAAGCAGACTAGGAGCACCTCCTTTCTTGGCTCATTGGGTACACACTGTTTGGATCTAACTTGACTGCTGAGGGCCTCAGAGTCTTCGCTCTGTTTTCCAGATGGGCGAAGTCCATCATCAGAAATACTTGTTGCTGAAAATACTTCTTGGTGTACAATTTTGCAACTTTGCAAGAGAATTTTCAACTATGAGCCTGGACAGGGCAGGAATGAAAGATATTTAATGCTACATGATAACCTAATATTGCAACCAAAGAGAGACTGACAGGGAAGAAATAGCCTCCAAAGATTCTCAGAGGGTATAGTAATTGCTGAAAACTTGTTAATATTTACTTGTGAAAACTTCCTTTTGCTGAATCTTGCAAATGAGTAAAAAATATGTATGCATTATTTTTAAAATCAATAGCCAAATTAAATGAAATAAAATACCTGCTTACCTCTACAATCACCTTTTGGAGGTTTTTAAAAAGTTGTCATCAGGGTACCTCTAATGCAGGTGTATATCCACCTCAAGCACATCAAACCAGAATCTTCCGATTATCAGTGCCTGTCGTGTTTCTTGGGTTTCTAGGTTTCTAGGACAACATGTTCATGCCAACGCCAACTTTGGGACTGGTAGAGGTTTAGCCTACCACAAATGTAAACCACAATAATTTTACATCAATTTTTTGAAATCAGTTTGGTATAAGATCGGACTTTCTCTAAAGGTCCCTTCCAACCCCAATTCTATGATTCTATGATTCTATTCTAAGATGTACTGTGACCCATTCTCAGCTTCCTTACAATCAGAATTTCTCTAACATCCAAACTGACTTTTTCATCCCAAAAATATTTAAAACAAGATGTCTCTTTTTTCTTCTCAGGTATGTGTGAGCAGTGGGACTCATTGCAAATGACTGGCAGGCAGAAAAGCCCCCTCAGGATGGTGAAGAACAGGGCTTACAAACTCAAACGGAGATTGGAGCACAAATATATCAAATCTGGCATGAGATGCAATCCTATGCACGGCACTTCAAAGTCTAAACATGTTGGCTATGTATCAGACTTACAGATTTCAGTAGCAAGCCAAATAATACTACTTTGTTGGTGTTCGCTATAGAGTCAATCAAGTGGATATTAGGAAAAATTTCTTCACGGAAAGGGTAGTCAAGCATTGGAACAGGCTGCCCAGAGAGGTGGTGGAGTCACCATCCCTGGAAGTGTTCAAAAAATGGGTAGATGTGGCACTTGGGGACATGGTTTAGTCTAGTCTACCCTTGATTGGTTTAGTGTGGACTTGGTAGCGTGGGTTAATAGTTGGACCGGATGATCTTAAAGGTCTTTTCCAACCTAAATGATTCTATGATTCTGTAAGTGAAGAGGTACATCCACAGAAAGAACAGTGAGGTGAGCAGCACGGCATTTTGAGCCTTTGAGAAGAAAAAGCCCAGTCATCGAGGCAGCCCAGTTGTAGGAACTTACAAGATCTTGGCTGCCATTGAGATCTCTGCTTTACTGACAAATTGAGATGAAATCAAGAACCAATTTATTAATACAGAGATGCAAATTAAAAATAACCCACCGCCTACAAAGTTTCAAGAACTCTTGTTTTAGCTTGATGAAACACAAGCGGAACATCTTTAATAGGTGCATGTATCATTAACAAACAAGCTTCAAAGCCTTTTCTGGACTTGGAAAGAAAGAAACTGAACATCACTGACTTTTTCAAGCAGGATAATACACTGACATCCTCTGCCTAGCCAGCCTTAGATTTGTGTTATGCTTCCTTCTCAGGCACCTAGTAAAAGAAAGGCAGGGGCAGAGGTAGCATTCAAGTTTGCAAGCGCAAATTCGCGAGTCAGTTCCTGCAGACCATCAATCAAACACATGATGGTACCATTAGGACCATTTCTCCAGGTGATGAAAGTGTTACTTAGATGCTAAAATCCCCTCTCCCTTGTACGAGTGTAACAGAGAGCAGAATTTAGCCTGTTGGGCTTACCATGGTATCCTCTTGTGCACGTTAACCACTGACGGGCTGCATTCCCATGTGAAACATCATCCTCTTTCCCATCTAACAGAGAAATCTTGGCCAAAGACAATGGCAAAGTACCTACTCTACTCCCACAGTGTTGTCTGATAAACTTTTTTCATTTTCCTTTTCTTTCTCCTTCTTCTGGTACTTCCTCCATTGTCCATCTAGCTCTATTTTCCTAAAACATTATACACCTTCAATTCTCAGTTGTCGAATAAAGCTCCTCCCTTACCCAATACGTACCTGAAATTGCTTCCACAGCATAGTTTGCATTGGCCAGTTCCAAAATTAAAGTACCTTTCAACTGACACTTGTAGAAAAGCTTTCCTCTTTTCCTATGGACTGTCACCAGGTTTTAGGAGTTGCTACATGTGTTTGGGATCTTAAATCCCAAACAGCTTTCGGTTTCTGTGTTGTAATTGCAGAGTGTTAATCTATCCCTTAGCCTCTCTTTCCTTCCTTCTTGTATGCACACATACAGAGAACAGAATAAACAAAACCAGTGTTCATATCATCTTCTTTATTTTCACTGTGACTGTTTTGCCTTCTGACTGCCGCTTTTAAGAAATCTCAGTTGGTCACCTGACTGCTGGAAATGCAGAAGCCTGTCCAATAATGAATGAAGTGAGGCCTAAATGCAGGATTTGATTCACCAGTTTAATACCCCAGTTTTAAACCTATCCAATGACGTGGCAATCAGAAGAGTTACACCCCACAGTGGTACTTCTGCCCTCTGTCATATACCTTTGGGCTGTTCAGTCCTCGCCATTACAGAAGCCTGAGTGCTTGTCGATGCAGCAAGTCTATTCAGCAGTTACTGGTTTAGATTTTGATAATCCTGATAGCATCCATGACTACCACCCACTTGGGTAATGTGAAGGGAAATTCTGAGCACATGAAGTGTTTTACAGGCTCTCTGGACTGAGTGGTGAAAAGAAGGAATGGAATGAATAACCCCAACAGGAGTGCTGGTGGTGCCAAACCATGAACAAATATTTCCCTTAATACTCCTGTTATGTTAAGTGACAGTTACATTTGTCATTACACACAGCTCCAGCGTACAATTACCCAACCCAAACCCACCGCAGCACACGAAGCCCAGGCTATGCCGGGCATACAGAGAGGCAGTATTGCAGTGGAAGCTGCAGAAAATCCCAGCAGCTTCGGGGAAAGGCTCTTCAAGCATAGAGGAAAGCCTGATCCCAAATGGAAGGACTGGGCTTGGGTGGTGCTGAAAGCTCTGGGACTGCAACTGCAAAGAGGACCATCCCTGTTTAGCACCAGTCGGTAACCATGGCCACCCCTTTCTCTAAGAGTGAATTGGTCCTTTTCACACATTGCTGTAGCAGCGATGGGTAAATACCCAAATGTACACATAGAGGCAGGCTGTGGAACAAATGAACATTGGAAAATAATCAAAGCCATATTGCTTCAGACAGTAAAAATGACACTAGGCAAGAAGTGTAACAAAAACACACAACACAACAGGCTTATTGTTAGGTGGCTTAGCTCTTTCTGCTCTGTTGCTATGTGAAAAACTAACACAAGCATCGGGGAAACTGGATGTACAAGGGGAAGAGTGAGAGATGATGCAGAATACTATCAAATATAGAAAATAAACAAACCAGAAAAAATGCAGGAAATAAATCTAATCAAATTTACTAAATAGTAGGTTTTGGAGTTATTTTACAACTGGTAAATATAAGGCAATTTCAGTGTGCACCGTTTCTGTTAAAACAATCCAGAATAAAAACATGTATGTAGCATTTTGATGTTCACTGAGTGCCAAGAATGATATCACAAACTAAACTAACAAATCTGTAACACACGCTAATCATTCGACTGCGCATGAAATACTATTTGAAAACATTATTAACCATGTCTGATAGTTTGCAAAATTTCTTACTACTGTCACTCTATAAACAGGTATTTACAAGAAAACAATAAGACTGCTAAAGATAGGATTTTTAAGAAACACAAATTTTGCCACTGTTCATAAGATTTTGCAGCTAGGAGTTCCACCCGCTTCTCCCAGAAGCAATATTTGCATATATTCACACAGGCAAAGAGAACTAACTTCAAATAACGGGATGGAAACTCTCTAACAGATCAAAATGTTAACAATATAAATGCAGCAAGCTGAGTATTTCTTAGAGAAAGCAACGACCATCATTTTGCATTAGAGACAAGTATTTTTAAATCTATACTTATTTTCTGTAGCTTTAGCATAAGCCTCCACCTCTCAATGAATTTCATCATTCATGGCTTCCAATCATTAAAAATGCATGTAGCTTTCTAAAACTTTCCAGCCACTTGGTTGCAACAAAAATAGTTACCACTTTAAAAGCAATAACTTTTTTTCTCAGGACTGACAAGTTGTTTACTTACAGACTTCCCATTTATTCCCTGGGGGTCTTCCATTGAAGATTTCTTCTTCCAAATTATAGACAGGCTATTAGTTACAGTGAGGTTCAGAAAGTCCTAGTACACACACACACCTGTGGAAAAGACAGTACCACATTGCCGTATTACTTTGTTGGCACGAAATTAAGAGCTGATCTTTACATCTGCAACTTTCCATTAACTAACAAGTATTCACAAGTTGGGAGCAGTTATCTTTGATGAATTGAATTAATCTTGAAAACAAATATGTAGTTGAACTGTTTATTGCAAATCCACACGAGCCAAAAGCAGGCAGCAAGAGCCCTGTTGTGCTCGCTGTCGGCAGATGAATAAAAGGCAGCCAGGAATTCTTCTACTGACGGTATTTCTGTGCCAACACCACCTCTTTTCTTTTTTTTTTCTTTTTTTTTTTTTTTTCTGGTGAAGTTCAACCTCTCCCTGATATCTATCAACGTCAATTGTACTTTAATGCTAAGAGGAAATAATAACGAAGAAATATGATTGTAGATTGAGCCAGGATAAAAGAGAAAATCCACAAAGTTTTCAAAATATTGCCCTCAAGCTAAAGATATTTTTAAACTAAATCTCTTCAAGTTTACATTAGGTCGCAGTCCTAGCCTCTATAAATTATAAATATGGGATTCTTTGTGTTCTCTCACCTTTGGAAACAGTGTTCTTTGATGTTAAAAATAACAGTGAAGTGCTGAGATGAATTAACAAAGGCTTAACCCCCAAACAGACATCAGTTCAAAATATGGTTTCCTTATGGAGACAATTTTCACTAGAACAAAATGCTGTGACTGTCTTAAAATTTAGAATTCATCATTCAAGTAATTCAAACAAACTCAACTAAAATCCTCATTAGAAAAATTGCCTTGTTTTTTTTTTTAAAGACATGGGGCAAATGCAGACTGCTAAAAAATAATAAATATGTAAATCTCATTTTTTTTAAGAGTGTGTGCGTGTGTATATATATGCGCACCTTATATACACAGAGATGGGAATAGCACTTTGCTTATCTATGCCAAGCGATGATCCCATGGCCCAAAGATATTCAATTTGTCCTAAAACCACTCTGTATATGAAACTTATATGTATATTTTAGGATCAGGATCCAAAATCTTATTCTGCATCTTTCTACCTGAATGGGATTCTTGTAAGGAAAAAAAAAAACCAAACCAAGCCCAGTTGTTCTGTGCACAATAAATCCATGCTGGACACTACTCATTGCACAAATTTGGCTACTTCTAGAAAATCTAAACATTAAGAAAGTGTTAACAGGTCCACTCCACGCCCTAAAGAAGATGCTAATATGAACCATGCTTCTGTAATGCATCCACTCCCTTCTTTCTGCTTTACAATTGAGCGATCTAATCCAGTCCCACTCCTGCTGAGAACAATGGCCAATCTGAAATACTTCTATGAAATCAGGGTTTGGTGCTCATACTTGTTCTGACACCAGATTATAGGTTAGAAAATTATTCAAGGCTTTAAAAAGTGACCATTAAAGTTAGGGAGGGGAAAGGACAAGATTTTCCCCTAACTTAAAAAAAAAAAATATAGCAAAGAGCAGAAGAAAACCGTTCTCTCACAATTCCCCACTCCTAAGCAATGACTGACATCTGTTTCAAAAACTCTTTTATTGCAAAATTCAATAAATGGAAAAACCGCACAAGCTGAAAGTCTGCCACTTCAGCAAGGGAATAAAATGGAGCCTTTTCTAATGGAAAAATATTCAAAAGTCAATTGATGTAATGCTGGTATGTGAATGACCTGACAGCTTTTCAGATCAGCAGCGTTCTCTTTCCTAATGGAAAGAAAACTTTACCACGACTGGTAATCGCCTACATTTAAAAAGCATTTTCTATTAAAGCCCATAAGGAAAAAGCATATATGTTTTAGTGTAAATTGTAGTTCAACCATAACTAGACGACCTAGCTTGCAGAAGCTGCTGTAGCGAACATTTTCGCTCTCTGGGAGATGTTCCTATATAACACACCAGCATCAAAAGAGGCCACTATTGCACATTCTGCTCTGACTTACTCTGCCCGTCCGAGCCATTGCAAAAAAGATTTAAGAAATGGTCCTATATATAACCCCACACACAATGTTAGGGGCAAAGACTTGTCTTTCTCAGCAGACACCAGAGACCTGTGGCAGCAGAATCAAGCTAGCAGTAACATGAGGGCTTAGATGTTAATACAGAACAGCTGATTACAATGTAATTAGGTAATTTTAATTTTAAAAAATCAACTTTTAAACAAGAACAACTTAGTTATCCGTATTGCAATTGTCATCTTAGGTTATTTTTAACTTTTAGTAAAGCTTTACGAAACTAATTAAATTCCCTTGAGTTGTTAATGTAGCAAAAATTACATCTAAATTGCAGAGAGTATCTATTACAGAGAAGTTGTTATATGCAAAATATGCCATCAAATATGAGGAAAAATACCTCCAATTATTGAAAAAGACAAGATCTAAATTGAAGGAAAGTCATGAAAGTACATATCCCCTTTTATTTTTCTCTACTACTTTTGAAGTCATTTGCTTAGTTAAATATTATTTTTATTATTATTAAATACATGATGGTAGCAGTTAGCCCAAGCAGCTAAAGAAGCACTATTGTACCAGGCACGATAACCGGCAGCCCCCTTTTCCAAACAGTTATTACCATTTTAAAGGGAATAAAAAAAAAAAAACAAAAAAGAGCAAAGAAGTACAGAAAGTGGTTTACGAGGGTTTTTATCCCCTTCTTTCTGAAATGTTATCCAATGCCGTGCAATCTTCCCTGCACATGTGGACCTGAACGTGCACCTTTGCAGCCAGGCGCAGGGCGGCTGCCAACTGCACCCTGGCCAGGCTGTGGAAGGTGGCCAGGAGCTTCAATAAGGTCCTTATCGTGCAAGGGCTGTCCCCATCTGAGCACCCACCTGAAAACCTGACAAAAGCGAGTGGCCGATTGCATGGCAAGCAGATGTTAAACGCAGTCGGGGACACTGTGAAAGAACGTCTTAGGGCTGGAAGGTCCCGGCGGAGGGTGATCTCTTGCACAGACATCACCAAATGCAAGGGTGCCCGAAAAGCAACTGGCCACGGCTGACTCCCTGCACTTACAGGCACCGATGTTTAAGGACAAGGAACCCGATTTCTTACGCTTGCCGAGCTGTTCTCCATAAAAGCTTTGCATTTCCCACGCAAGCCCTACTCTGCCACTAACAGACGCATTTCAGAGCCGTCCCAAGGCTGCCGTAACGCACGCTCAGCTGCAGTGAGCCCCTGCCGAAGCTCACTGTGATCAGAAACAGCAGGAACACAACGATACCTTGGGCTACCTTCCCCTTCCATCACCAAGGAGATGGGATTAACTTTTTTCCTGTCCTGCACCACCAGCAAAACCGCTCCTGTCTTAGAACCTCCCGGCTGATTACGCCATTGCAAGGTCTCCAAGATGAGGTCACTTTTAGTGTCATCAGTGGATACTGCTTTGTTCTTACTTTCTTTTATTAAAAAAAAAAAACAAAACACAACAAACCAGTTCATGCTTTCTCATGAACTGGTAGGATTTTCTAATAACAGCTAGATAAAACTATCTCCCCAAATTGTACCTCCCTCATTCTCTAGAAGCAAAAAAAACCCCAAAAACATAAAAGCCACACATGCTTTATCATTTGGTATAGAAAGAAAGAAAGAAAGAGGTTATGAGGCTGGGTGAAATGGTCTTTTTTTTTTTACCATGTCGATGATAGCGTGTGATATTTTACGTTTAATGTTAGGGAACTCGATGGTTTTGATTTAAGGTGCTATATTTGGGAAGTTTCCTTTTTAGCACTTGGTAAAGGCTCACTACATTCACTCCATTCCCAGGTAGGTCTCTCGTCCCCCACCCCCGCTTCCTTTTAAGGTGTTAAATTTGGCAGATAACCTGGGTAGCATTTAGAAAACAATTATTTCCAAATGCTAGGAAAGAAACTTGCCAAGTCTAACAGCTAAAAACTAAAAAGAAAAGAAAAAAAGAAAAGGAAGGAAATAAAACGGAAGAGGGAAAGATATTTTTAAGAAATGAAATTTAGTAGGGACCTTTCAGCAGCTTTATAAACAATTCACTCCAGGGCTGCAACTGAAGACCACCTCTGATTCAGCCTGGAACGCCTGCAGATGCAATACAGCATCCTGCCTTCCAGCGAGCCTCAGGGACTCCAGTAAAACAGATAGGTGCCCAGATGTGCAGGACCTAGCACGCACATCTGCTGGAAGACATCCCACACCAACTGCAGTGCTGACACCGACCTAAACACAGACTCTGGGCCAGCCCCAGACCTCTCTGTGGGTACGCAGAGGGAGGGAGGTCACCATTTTTGCATCCCCATAAACATCCGTGTCCATCTCAACAGGGTTTTTTTTCCAATACCACTGAGCAGAAATGCATGGAGTATTAGGACTTGTGCCTGGAGTAAACTTGCAGGGAAGAGGGTGGCAAACCTTCAGTTTTATTGGTTTATTGGTAAGCTTTCCTTTCTAAATATAGAACAAGCACTCCCAGCGTCCTGGACAGGCATGTGTAAAAGCCATGGCACTTACACTCACTGTGATGTCCAGGTCAGCACCAAAGCAATCTCATTCTTTTTAAATCAGTAATATAAATTAAATGTCTAGATTTTTTGGCTATCTGGGTCATCACTTGTAACTTTAAAATAAAGATTAAAAAATCAATTAAAACCTAAAATTATGGTGTTTCCTTAATGTTTTTAATTTCATTGAAAACTAACATTTCTGCTAAGAAAACATGAGGTCTCATCTACCTACACAGAAATCTCACTGTGTGCTGGACCAGATTAACAGAGCAGACACAAGAGCAGAAGGCAGACAGACAGACAAAAGAAAGGACTATAAACACAAAGAACACACCATAAGCACATTATATTAATGACAGCCTGGGTAATATATCTGTACTACATTTTGAATCCTAACAGTATTTATAAAATTGCTACCACACCGTAAGCCTAAGTATGTCTTGAAGAAGCCATTTGACGCTAGAGTTTGCGTCACATTTCTCCCGTGTACAATTAAGTCTAACAAGAAAAAGGGAGTGTTGAGAACAGAAGGACCATGATACTGGTTCAGACCAACAATCCTCCTGGTGCTGTCTCCAATGACAGCCATAAATGGACACAGAAGAGCAAGAGCAGGACAAGCATATGCCATTGCCCCAGTATCTTCCCCAGCTTCCCGCTATTTCTGTTCAGAGGATTTCCTGAGCCTGGTGAAGCTCACCTGTCTAGCAACCCTCAGTACAGCTCTCTCAAGTACTTGTCCATAGAATCACAGAATCGTTTAGGTTGGAAAAGATCTTTAAGATCATCCAGTCCAACCATGACATCCAACCATCTTCCTCTTGAACCCATGTAAACTTTTTGGATTCCTAACAATGCTGAACATTCATTTTTTGGTGGGCATTACTGAGCGCTGAACAAATTTTCTTGGAATTATCTTTGATGCCGAGATCTCATTTCTGAATGATGAGAGTCAGCTCAGTGCCCATCACTTGCCACATGCAGCTACAACTATTTTGCCCAGTGTCTGGCAGTTTAAATTTTATCTCTGCAGAACTTCATTTGCCATTTTATTGTCTAGTGACTTGTCTCCTAAGGTCCTTGTGCAGTTCTTCACAGCCTGCTCTCATTGCTATTCACTTCGTTCTCCAAGTCATTTATGAATAATTTGCTAATTTAAATTGCTAACCTGGAATATCTTCCATTCAAGTGGAAGCAACCTAGAAAAAATTATTGTGCCTGATTAGCACAATTATTCAAACTAAGCTACTGGAAGAAAGTGAAGTGAGAATAACAGAAAATTCCCACCTGAAGAAATAAACAAAGGATGTTGGCATATTTATCGAGGAATGGGAATCAGCTGGCTGCTAATTTCAGCAAGCTCAGAAGAGCTCGCTGGTCCCCCAGTGTTGGAAGAGACTTGGTCAAATACCAAGAAACCTCTCCCAAAGTGGAGAAAGAAACCCGACAACATAGTGACCAAAACTCCCAGAGTACCTGGCAAAGGCAAAGGTTTAAGACTGGAGAACTGTAAAAATGAGGTTAATAATTTGCCATTGCTTTTACGAGTTCTAAAACTGAAATATAACTGGTTCAGGAACATCTTGATAAAGTCTTTGTGTTGCTTCCTTCCTCTACCATGGTCAGGAACAGTTTAAACTGTGAACAGGAATGAGGCCCTGGTGAGTATGTGCATTGGGTACCAAATCTGGTGCCAGCGATGGCCGGATTGCCGAGCGCATCTCCCCGGCAGAGCCACCCAACGGGACGCCTCTGGTAGGAAGCTCCACAAAGGGCCAAAGTGGGACACACATATACATATATAATTTTAAAGCAATAATGTTATTCTAAAAGCAGAGCTCTCCAAACATAGCAAGAGATCATATTTTTCACTGAATACTAAATACACATGAAATTCAAACTCTAAAACAACATTAAAATTATACTGGCAACTTGCTTGCCAGATTTTTTATTTTTAAATGACTTACAAAATTAATATGATGTTTAAACTACCCAGTGGGATCAACTTTATTTGTATCTGAAATGTAGGCTGAAACTGTTCGGAAAAGAAACACACTAACAGTTTAGGACAGGAAATAAAGAATATTTTTAAGGTGAAAACATAAGGGAAACTTACACTTTGAAAAATTAATAAAATTACCATTTTACAATGTGAATTCTGTGCCTCAAACCAGAATTAAACAGCTTTGCTCTTAGCATTCCATGGGACCTTTATTATCAAAAAGTTACAAGAATCCCTACTTTCCCTGGTTCTATTTATGTTTCATTAACAAAGAGAACAAAACCAGAAAGGAACAGCCAATTCCTTCGTTGTGAGTTTTTTGAGCAATACATCTGTTTTCTGCTTTTTATGTGTCAAACACACTACAAAAGGCAAGTGGATCCACAGATTAACACTGACTATTAGACTAAGCATCATGGTTAATAAAGAACACATACAAGAAAAATGTTGAGCTACGAATCATAACATGCAACTGGAATACCTACCTAGCTCAGGAAAAGAAGTGTAAAATGCTTTACAGACAAAGCTTACTTTCAACCCGTGTGGTTCTGTACAATGTTTCTAATGAGTAATAATTATATACGTGCTCTAGGAAGCCTTTCTACACCTATTATAAATTTAGATTAAAGGTAAGGCATTACTTATTATTTTACATGGGCTTTTAAAGTAGTTTGTAAAATATATGCAGTCTATAAAAGTTTGTGGCCTAACAACAAACAACTGTACTGCTTCTGCACAATTCAGTGCAAACAAGTAAAGGTTTGCTAATCATAATTAATACAAGTCACATGCAAAGGTTTCAAGGTTTACACAGAGCAATTAAAAGTAATTTCCCTCTAGGTGAAATCATGTTTTATCTTCACCAGGCTTTTTAACTTTTGCTCCTTTTTTTAAAAATAAATCAGATACATTTGAGTCTGAAATTGTAACGACCTATATTAAAGCCTAGGTTTCCTCCAAGCTAGTAAAAGCATTCAAGTAGGAAACACTATAGCAGTACTTGCAGCCGTGGAAGCCACAGTAACCCAGACAGCAGAAAAAGATACCCAAATAGGACGGGTTAGCGAAAGCACGGTTGGAAGTGAGTCATCGTGGCTACGGAAAGCTAACACTCAACTGGGAAACTCACAGGCCAAAGGCACGGCATCTCCCAGTGCAGGGGGACCCGAGCACCGGGTGAGGCTCAGCTGAGGCCCCGTGCTCTGGGAGAACCGCCAAATTGCCTCGGGACTCACCCTGCCCTTGGGAGCAGCGTAGGTGCACTCCTGCGGCACAGGAGCCGCAGCTCCGGTGTCTCTGCGCGAGTGGCTCTTCCAGCATCCACACTGGATCAACCACCAGCTGCATGTGTGCACCAGTGACCTTCCTCACATCTTCATCAATAAGGCGAAGGATGCTCCTTTCTTTTTTACCTACCATACAATGAGAATCCTGTCTCTCGAGGTCAACTGAAATTTTTATTGGTAAGTCACAACATTCACATACCGCAAGAAGCATCTTATTTTCAATCTTTACAACAGATGGAATGCCAGAATTCACATTTTCCAGCTACAAATACTTCTATTTCTCATCATGTGGTAAAGCTACCTACTTGCAGTAGGTGCCAGTTTCACTAGTTGGTGCAAGAAGCCTATTTTCTTCATTTGGACCCATCTATGAGAACAGAACACGGAAGACAGTGCTTTTTTTTTTCTCTCTTTCAATCTCTGTTGGAAGTCCAAATGAAAGAGAATGAATGGTCCTGAACCCGAGAAAACCAGAAGGCTGTATCGCTGAACTGTCAAAGCTGTCAACCTGAGGTCCAATGGGATATTTAAAGGCGCCTCATCAGGTTAAGCATCTCTAGCCATTTACAGTTATTTATTTATTTGTTTGTTTATAGTGCAAGCACCCTTAGGAATGACAGTAAGCACCCAGCTGCACCTTTAATCACCTAAATACCTTTGGAAGTCTCACCCATGGTGACCAGAAATACCAACGATTCACTAACTAAAAGTTCATTTTAAAACAGAAGTGATACTGTATTTACCTAACAACGACGCCAGCTTTCCTTCACCTTTCTGTGCTACACCCTCGAGCTCTTGCCTCTCAGGAGGTAATCCCAGGGACGGTGCTGCCCGGCTCCCCACGGGGCCATCCCCTCTCCGAGTGGGTCAAGGGAGGAGGCACTGGTTAGGACCCCTCTTCTCCAGCCAGCAGTCGCTTCTTATGAAACTAAAACCCCACCAATAAATCTTTGCCACATTTGGACAATTAGTGTGAATGTTACAGGGGAGGCGAAGGACATGACTGTAAGAGCATTTGTAAGACTCTCAGTTCCTTGGAAAATAATGCTAAAACCCATTTTTAAATGCTGGTTTGTTCATCTTTGTAATATCTCTTGCTTGACAGATGACATTCTTTTCCTCTGATTTCTGCCAGACTGTATTTTCATGAAAAATAATTCAGTAACTCATCATTTTTAATATTAACAGAAACAGAAAACTAAAGGACTGGGAACCTTGATAAATAGGTTCTGCTTACACAGCTACACAAAGATGCATTATGTGTTCTTTGTCAGCAAAAAATGCACCAAGTTCAGTCAAACAGCAGTATTTAGTTTCAGTTCTCCATGTCTCCAAACTGTATCCGCCAATGAGAATGAATTTTATATACTTATGAAAAAACAAAACACAAAAGTGCAAAACACAAAGTTATTTAAGCCATTAGAGCAACCTGTCCTCTAGCAACAGCCACACTTCTTACAAGTTTATTTATCCTAATACTCTTGGAATCTTTTTCACCATCTCAGCTCAAGATAAAACTGTAATTATCATTATATATTACTGGCTACAGTAACATATTAAGCGTGAAAAACATAACAGACAATAGTTGTTATCCATATAACATTATTTTTACAATTTGTTATAAAAGATTAATTATTGTTTCATTTATCAAAAATAATGTTACAAGTTATAACAAATACTATTTCATAATAAAGGAGAAAGTGAAGAATGAACTACACTAAGATTCTGAACACAACGTTTCACTTTCCCTTGAGAACAGTATAACCTAAAAGCTAAAAAAGAAAATTTCATTCACACAAAACCATGCAATCCTCTTCAATATTCAGATGATGAAGAGCTCAAGCTATTGAGCCGAGACATTAAAATTCAGAAATTTCAGGAGTTAGGCCAATTGCCTAAAGTGGCAGTAGGTGTGACTCGCTATGGAAACAGCATAGGAAGGACAGAGAAACAACTTTGAGTTGGAAAAGCTTTTAAAAGCACATGAAGTACCCAGCTGTGGCCTCCTTGATTTTAAGGACTTTACACACAATTTCCGTTCTTATAAATAAAAAGAGCTTTCTCCTAGCTCACTTCATTATAAGGGGAGCTGCGAAAACGCAGACCCACCTCACCGGGTGGGAGTTCACCTCTGTGATTTTTCCAGGCAGACCAGCGCGGCGGGGGCCCTGGGCGGGCTGGGCTGGGACGTGCGCTGCCCGCGCTGCTTGTGCTGCCTGCGCTGCCCACGCTCCCACCCGCTGCCCAGGGCTTGCCCTGAGTATGGGCAGCAGCTGCCCCCCAGGCTCCCCCAAGAATTGCCCCTGCGGGTGCCTCTCCCAAGCAGCCACAGCTCACTGTCACACCATCAAATCTGGGCCAATCCGTCTTGGTCCAACCGCTAAAGCCTTTTCGTGGTAGTGCGACCTGTATCATAGAACTGGATGGTAAATTCACATTTTATTTTCTCTGGCCGTGCAGCAGGATTAGCGCTCTGAGACAGAGTGAGAAGAGATGCTGTGTCACAGAGGTTAAAAAAAAAGGTAAAAGAGCATTAAAAGTGCCCAGACATTTCAGATATCATTATCTTATGATGTTTGATATACCAGACTAAACATTCAAAGATAAAAAGAGTAAAAGTGAAAGGAAGGAAAAAACTCAAGCCTCTTAATTCAACTTAATCTCTTAATTTTGTATCACTCTCCCTCTGTTTCTCTAAATCTAGAAGGAAAGGTTATTTCGAGCAATAATATTTATGGATTCTATAATTAAGTAATTGAATGAAAGACACAGAGAAAATAACCTGAAATTCTCTAATGCACACGAAGCAGGAGGCCCTCAGTTTCCAGCTGACTTGGAGAAACTGTTTGAATGACCTTAGATTTTAAAATCCTCCTGCCAGAGGACTCCATCCCTCACCTTGCCCACGGTGACAGGATTTGCAGCGCAAGGAGGACAGAGCCATAAATGCGAAAAAGAGTGACTTGCTCCCTCCTTTTTCTTCCTACCCTTTTTATGATCGAGTGTACAGGGCAAGATGCAGCTAATGAAGAAAATTAGGAATGAAACACCAGGCCTGCAATAAATAACACAGCTGTCAAGAACCAGTGACTTACTTTCTGCTTAGATGGGTTGTAAACATTTTTATCGATGCTATGACAAATTCTGCAATTCTGAAGATTGCTGAACCATTCATAAAGACTAATCTATACATTTTCAAATTTTGTTCAAGGACGCAGATACTTGCAGTTTACCTCACACTGAAATCTATGATAGAATTAAGGTGTTTGCAAGCTAGGACGAAGGTCTGGGGGCAGCGTATCCAGGCGAGCCTTTAGAAGATACGCCAGCTACCTTCGTGAGCTGCAGTCCTCAATTAGGATTTCCATACATAATGCCCTTCTGCCTCTTATTTTCTGGTGCAGACAAGACTACCTGCTCCATGACTGCTCTGTGATCCTACAACTACCCTCATTATGGTTCATGCTTACACAGCTTTTGGCACAGAACGAACAGCTCTAATCTGGAAATTGTTTCATAGGGACTTTCCACACACCACATTCTCTTTTTAAAGAGCTTCTCACAGGACCGAATGACTGATTTCTCTTCTTATAACCATAGTTTTATTTAAAAAGACTACGGAAAGTGTGAGTCTTCAAATGTAGCGACTGTCCGGTGCTGCTGTTCATACTGTATTTTGCTAGAGCGTATGTAACCATGAAAGTGTTTTGCTACTAAAAGTCAATGTGAACTACTCTTCTCTTTGCAATTTAAATGCAACACTATGTTCCTTAGAGCCTGAAAAGGAAAAAAAAAAAAAAAAGGCCTAATGTTATATTTTAATAATTGAAGAAAACGCTGTTCTTTGCGAGAGAAAAAGACCTGCCTATTTAATTGCAGTTTTAGAGAACAGAGTATTTCCAGCAAAAGGTAAGCTTTGCCTCCAAGACCAACACCACAGACAAAAATCATCTCGGAACTAGCCATATCCAGCTATCCCTTCGAAGGGCTTGGGCGACGGTGGGCAGAAGGAAAACCCCAGGAGGCGAGCGAGGAGAGGGACACCTGTGGGTGACCCTTTCCTGCCTGCAGGCGCTGGGCTTCTTCCTCGTCCCGACCAAGGGGCTGGGATGTGCGGAGGGGAGCGGGCAGCGCCCCTCCTGCCCTCCCGCCTTCCCCCGGCCCCTGGAAGCGGGCAGCCCCCGCGGGGCCGCGCCCGGGCACCGTGCAGCGCGGCTGCGGTGCGGCCGCCGTCGGTGCCCGGCACCGGCGCCTTTCCCCGTCCGTGGGAGGAGGAGCCGCCCGCCGCTTGCTGGGGGCCTGGACACCTCCCCGACACTTGCCGTGCCCGCAGGCCGCGGGGAAAGGGGCGCAGCCGGACGCGCTCGTCGCTGCCAAGCGCCCGCAGATTTTCACCCTCTGCTACAAAAAATACCCCCACGCCCTCAGCGGAGCCGACGCGCCGCGGCCCCCGCGGACTCCCCGCAGCGCCCGGCGGCCCCCGGCCCGACCCCGCGGGCTCCGGCGGCGCCGGGCTCCGCCGCCCCTTCCCCTCCCACCCCCCGGGGCTGCCGCAGCCTCGCCCCTCCCCGCCGCGCTGCGCTGCGCGCCCGCGGAGCCGCCCTGGGCCGCGCAACGCCCGCGGCTGCGCCGCCGCCTCCCGCCCGGCCCCCGCCGCACCCACGTGTCCGCGCCCCACGCCGCGCCGGCTCCGGGGGGCGGGCAGCGACGGCCCCGCCGCCCCGGCCCGCGGCCCCGCACGGCTCGCACTTACTCCGCGGGGCCTCCGGGGCGGCGGCGCGGGCCCGGCGGCTCCCCAGGAGCGGCGGCCGGCGGTAAGTTGCGAGGAGCGCGGAGCCGCGCTGGGCGGGGAGAGCTTTGGGGGAGGCGGCGGCGGCGGCGAAGAAGAAACTTCCCCGGAGCGGCTCGACCGCCCGCCCGCCTCCTCCTCCTCCTCCTCCCGCCGCCGCCGCCGTCTCGCCCGGCGGCAGCAACCGCGCCTGCCCGGCCGCGCTCGCCAGAGCACATCGAGAGCGCCGCTGCACCCCCCACCCCCGCTTTTTTTTTTTTTTAAATTTTTAAGAAGGAAGGTGTTATTAGGGAGGGGAAGGATGGGCCCTGAGGCATCCCGGCTTCCTGCAGTGCTGCAGGGGCGTCAGGGAGGGCTGCAGGTTTAAACACCCCCAAAGCTCGCGGGCAGCTCCGTGGCTTCCTTGGCGGGGGCTGCGGGGCGGGCAGGCTCCCGGGAGGGGACCTGCGGCATCCCCCGGCCGCGGGGGTTAGCTGGGCCGCGGGGGGGTTAGCTGGCCCCGCTCCGCGCCACGCTGGGAAATCCCTCGCTGCTCTGGGTGGAGAAGGCGAAGAAAGGCATCAAGGACAGAATGGGGGCACTGCTCTGGAAGAAGCTGTGCTACGCATGTGGCACCTGACCCCATGGACCTCGGATTATCCCTAAAACTCAGAGCTTGTGCACGTCATCCCCTCCTCATTACCTGTGAAGAGAGAAAGCATGGCTCTGATTCCTTGTGTCTTATACCTCAGGTACGAAGTCAGTGCAGAACGGTGGTAGAACATTCTCTTTGCTTGTCCATCCTGGAGGTATGAACTTAGACCCTGCAGGAAGCATGAAGCACGGGCGTCTGAGTCTAATGTAAATCAATGCCCTGTGCAATTTGGCAAGCTGGTCCACACGGAAGCAGCACGGCCGCTGAGTTTTTTATTTGCTTGTACTATAAAGATGAACGTTGCGGTCCAGGCCTCCTCCTCCCTTTTTAATTTCTTCAAACAGAAGGTGTGCTCCCCTATAGAGGCAAAACAAAAAAGTTGCCATTGCTTCAAGCTCTTCCATTTATTTCAGATACTACTTTGTCTTCAGTACATACTCCTCCGCAATTTTCCTTTTCCAGCTCTTCACAGTCTGCCTGTGTGCCAATCTCAGAAAGTACAAACATATCTCTTCCTTTAGAGAAATTTCAGTTATGTTCCCATAAGCATTTGTGATCTTCCTTAACTGTAGATGCACAAACAATGCCATTTAAATCCCCAGAATATCTAGATGTTTGTCCTGAAGGACCCCAATCACTTGGAATCCATTCTTACTTGTTAACAATTTTAAGGGTTTTTTCCCCGACTTGTTTCTTCTCCAGTGTAACAGTCCTGTAAATTAAAGGGTGAGGGTTAATTAAAATGTCAAGCATGGGGCCATGGACAAACATACTGGCAAACTGAGATGGAGTCTGCATTCTTTTGAAGTTAATTAGAATTAAAAGAATAAATCCATTAGGCCATATTTGGACTTACCAAATATGGGATATTTATATGTATATATTTTTAAAAGTTTTCATTAAACTCTTTCTAGTTCAACACAATTTTAAGATGTGAAGCAGAGCTTACTCCAATTGCCATTTTAAACTCAGTAGCCAAACTCACCTTGACCCACGACGATGGGATCATGCTAGGAAATAATGGGTGATACTACGTCAGCTGAGCATTTTTATATTGCAGGGAAGCAGATTAAATTGCCCTAACATATCTGAGGGGAGAATGTGATCTATGGGTTGTAAAATTTGTGGTCCACAGATTATAAGAAAGACAGACTCAAGAGAGGTAGTGTCACAAGTCCACTTGCTCCCTTCTAGTGGAATATGAAATGGAGAAGAGCACATGTGGATCCATAAAAATCTCTGGAAGCAAAGAGGAAAACAGGATCTCTGCAACATGCTTTCTCCCGGACTCATGGAATAGACCTGTGCAGCCTAAAGTCTACATTGTACAGAGCAGTTTCTTCAGAAATTCACAATCTTTGACTAACAGGTGGTTGAACATCCACTCTGTGAGGAAGCCTTTCTTCGAAGTCGGGTGTAGGGCTAAGCATATATCCAAATTCTGTCCTTCTTCACCTAGAAATCTTGCCTGGTAAAAATGCAAAGATTCACGTTTCCTAGGTATTTACTAGGTTTGAGCAAGTAGAAGAGTATTCAAAAACCATACACATAGCCAAAATATTTAAGAAGGTCTCCACCAGAGCACATTTAGGACCCCAGTGATGCTCTTATTTTTGTGTGGGATACCTCAGAATAAAATACGAACGTCAGCTCCAGCATGAGGGTAAATGTTGCAACCTGTGTGAATGGTGGCAACATAGCCCCAAGGAGGACTGTACACTCATGAGAGCCCTGAGCCTACTTATGGAAGTAAAAGAGTGGACTTGTTTCCTACAGGAAGCCCTGGACACTGTGGTGATGAGTGATTTGAATTTCTTAGATTTGACTTTGCAGTGTTTCTGTTGGCTTTCCCCTTCTGCAGGGTTTTGAGCTGTTGATGTTGTGAGGAGAATCAAGTGAAGCCTATGTAATATTTGGGCCCCGAGTAAAAAATCAACATAATAACCGTTCAAAGTAGGTGATTGATAAACATGGTGTGTAGATCAAAATGTTTAAAGTAGCACTCAGGTTGCCATCCTGCTTCCTAGGGCCCAGTCTCGTGAGTTGTCAAGCATCTGCTGTTGCCACCGGAGTGAAAGCAAGTTGTGAAAGCTCCCTCCCACCCCAAGAGCCATCAGGTCACCTGCTGCCATTATCCCCTTATCTGCAGTAGAAACCTTGGAAATGTTGAGTGGCTTATACAACCTATAGAGTTATCGAAAACCAATTTGGGTCTTCCTTATAGAGCTAATGAATTTCAGGAGGAACGGTAAGAAAACGTATTGGGACTGACAACTGCCAACTCAGCGCCCTGAAATTTGGAGGACCAGTGACTTTGAGAACTGACAGTAGCTCCCAGGTAAACTGTTTCTTTTCTGTTATTCTTTCAGTCCTCAAAACAAGCACCTCTCCAGGTCTGAGAGCTCCTGGCAGGTATGATGAGTGGCAAATCCTGATGAAGGCTATGGTTTGGCCAGAAGTGTGAGGACTTAGCACACTGTACAAATTCTCATCTGAAATAGGAGTATCAGGAGCCAATTTCTTGAGCATAATTTATTCCAGACACTAGCTAGAATAAACAGCATTCTGTGACCTCCTCAGATATTTTGCCAGTAGGGAGCTGTCTTTACACTTCTTTCAACTAAGTTAGTGATCCAAATACAAAATTCATCACTCAAGAATACAATGTGGTTTTACAGACTCGAGGATTTGAGTTCATTACCAGAGACGTTGTTGTGCCCTATCTGTATGTTTTTTCCTTCTGTGTCAGGTCTACTGTAGCATGCTGCTTGCCTTGCCCTGACGAGTTAAAAAGAAAAAAAACCACAGTACTCAGTCTATACTGTGGTTTAACTTTCTAGAAGCAACTCAAGCATACATGCAGTTTCTAAAATATTCATTGTTTTAACTTAAGTACTTAAGTAAAATATAGAAAGGGAGTATAAAACAGGACCTCCTTAGTCAGCAAACGCCCTCTTGTCTGCCTCAGAGTCTTCTTGGTTTCCTTCAGTAACAGAAAGACATTTTTAATGCTGTTGCCCCCCGTCCCGTGCACAGTGTATGCAGCTGTGACAGACGAGCTAGATGTTGCTCTGGCCCAGGCATTACGAACAAAAGTACCGCCATGAGTATAAACCTAACTTACACATGCAAAGAAGGACAAACAAAACTGAGCTTTTCAGTTCCAGGGTCAGATGCTGTCCTCAGCTACACCTAGATGTAATTAAAAGAAAAATCTTTATTACTAGAAAATAAAACAAGATTCAAAGGGAGTGTTCCCAGTAATGTTTTCTAGGAACGTGAAAACATTTCTGAGGCAGATGCTGCTGGGATCCAGTACACGCACTGGCACCTATAATGCCATGGTTGTGAGCCACATGTGACAACAGAGCTTCGCTTGCTCCTTTAGAAGATCCTACAAGAAGACAAATAACACATAGTCCACTCAAAAGTGAATCCGTTCAGTCTAACTCTTGGTTGTGTTTTCTTTGACTCCCCAAAAGAAACCATTTTCATCTGTAGTGCTTATGTTTCCAATACCTCCAATGTTTGTTGTTATCCTCCACATGATTTGCTGAATTAGCAAATAAACCTTTAAATATTTCTCCCTCTGCTATTCTGCTCGTCCTTTTCCCTGATACTCTGTTAGTTTGTCAACATCTTTTTGATAGGGAGTTGTCTAAATCTGATGAAGATGGAAGGAGGTGGGAAAAGCAGCAACTTCACATTGTGTGGAACAGCTAAAAAGATAGTCTTCTAAGCTTTGTAATCTGGTAATTATGTCACTGCTGATAGAAGCTTCCCACAGCTCCTCAGCTCAGTGGTAGAAGTCCCTCTGACTTCCAGTGAGTTTTGAGCACTTTTTTCAGTATCTGTAAATTCATCTCTAATGCTTTCTAAGATCTAATACTGTAAACACTTGTATTTGTAATTTTAATGAAATGACTCACAGAGCTGTTTATGAATACATGGACTACAGAAGTTTCCTCCATGAAATAACTGGCTAAAACCAGATTATAAAGTAGATTATCAGTAAGATCCTTTTATATTTTAAACTCTGTGGTAATTTTTATTGTGCCTTTGTTCATTAAGATCCTCAAACTGAATACTCCATGTGAAGTGGAATAATATCCTTAGCTTTGGTCTCTCTACAATTCTAGACGAGGTTCTTCAATAGTAAAGGCCTGAATTCGGAAGCCTGTGTACATAACACAGGTATTAATGGGAGGCGGAACCATTCAGAGTGACAATCCACTTGTTGAAGGTCATATTCTGCAAACATGGACTTGTGCATCGGTTTTGCGTGAGACCACTCGTGGAAGTAGTTAAGCATAGAGTCACTGTTGCAAATTTGGAACTGCAGTTTATCAGATACAGGAGTTTAATCAATGGTGCCTTATTTGGAATCTTGGAAAACATCTATGTATTTAGCGTTCCTCATTTTCCTTAAAACATTGTGGCTCCATTTAACTCCTGACGGTCCCAGAGGCTGGTTTGTAATTTAATCATTTTGTTGACGGTGTAAGTCTTGCTTATCCATCATTACTATGTCCTCATGAAGATCATAAAAGAAAATTGCTTGGTATATTCAAGAAAATTATGTTGGTAACAGGATGTTTGAATGCCTTCGAAGTAAATATTAACTCTCACGGCAAATATTTGTTGTAATGATGAGAAAATAAAAGAATAGTATCCCTTTAATGAACAAAAGGATATGAAGGCATTGCAACACATTTCTGACAGGTTAATAGGAAAAAAACCCCATCCTTAGTTGTCTGGGGGGAAACACTTGAATTTAAGATTACCTTCTCCAAGTCTGTTCAGGCCTCTTCTGAGCACATGTCTGGAAATAGTCCAGAAAGGGAATTTACTGTCAAGAAAGTTAATGAAACGGCGAACTTTAAGTAAATACTATCGCACGACCAAATTTGAGCGTGCAAACGTGCTAGGAGCCAACCAGGGAAGAGGGAAAAGCGGTGCCTGCCGGCCGCAGTGGCCCCAGCCGAGCTGTGCTCACCGCCCGCTCCGCTCCGCATCTGTGCAGCCGCTTCTGTGGGCCTGGCGCTGTGCGGAACCCGGCTGGGGATGCTGAGCCCAAACCTGTGTTTTGAGCACTCATTCCCTTCCCTGGCTGCTTTGATGGGACTTCCCAGGCTGGAGGTCCCCCAGGGGACGCGGGGCAGGAGTGATGCTCCGAGGGATGTGGCAGGGACCTACCCCAGGGCCCCACAGCCTGGACCCCCCGCAGCCAGGTTTCGGGGAAGCGGGCTGGTAGGCAGAGCCCAGGGTGCAAAATCACGGTATATGCGTGAAATCATCCCCTTCCACCCACCCTGGGCTGACCCCGCTGTCTCACAGAGGGGACCTCCTGTATGCAGCGCCTTGGGGGTGCTCCTTCAGCACCACATGCAGTCACTTGAGTGGTTTCCTACGGCCAAGTGAGGAAACTAGGAGATCAAATGGGGGGGGGGGGGAACCCCAAAAACCTATTGGGCTGAAGATTGAGTCACTGCTCTTGCTTAATGACATACTAAACACAAGTAGCTAATGTCTCTCTGATGCCTCTGGCTGTTTGTAGCTCTTGAGCGCAGCTATTGCCAACAGTCGCGTAAGGGCTTTGAAGTTATGGAAATTGTCTTCACAGGCATTAGTCAGTATTTTAATAGGTCTCATTCTGGCTCGCTTGCTGAAAGATGTAAGCAAGCCAAAAATTCAACACTCTTCTGGGGCACCTAAAACGTTAGGTCCCTCCTCCGAGAGGGATTTCGATGTGAGGCCAAGCGCGAAGAGACGAATGAGTGCATGTGTTCAAAATTACATTTTCGACAGAAATTCCGATCTACCGGGTCGTGTTTAAATGCGAAGTGGGACAGAAGTGGGGGCGCCGGGGGGGCTCTGTGTGCAGGAAACATCACTGGGAAACCTGGAATGTAACAGCAAGGATCAAAAGTTAATGGGCTATTTGATGTGAAAAGTGAGCTGGGGATGCCGGAGAGCGGGAGCGAAAAGAGCCGGCGAGCCGCACGCAGGGCACCCGCGCCGCGCAGCCGCACCGCCCCAGCCCCGCGCAAATAGCTAGGCCAAAAATACCGCGCAGGTAGGGGCGCTTCTCTGCCGGTTTCGCCTTTGATCCGGTGGATTGAACCCCCTGAGCGGGGCGGCAGGGTGGCCGAGCCGGCCCCGGCTCCGCGGGAGATGCCCTCCGCGGCTCTCCGCGCCTGCGTTCGGCTGCCCCCCGCAAACCCGCGCAAGGGCTGGCGCTGCCCCCCCTCTGCCCGCAGCCCTCCCTGCGCCAGCCGGTGCTGGGGAAAACGGAGGGTTATACCTGCGCCCGGCTTGGAATTCCAGGGAAAGAAATGCTCGGGAGGAGCCCGCGTGCTCCTCTGGATCGGCGGGCCACGGTCGTAGCTCGCTAAAATGAACAGACCGTCCTCGCACACCGTATCGAGCCATCTGGCTGCCGATGAAGCTAAGAAAAAAAAATATTAGCCTCCAGTACAATCAAACAATTTCGGCCATGCCAACTTGTTGAACGGTATTTTTCTAAAAATAACGCTCTCCCTTGTAGCGCTTAATTTCTCCGGCTTTAGCATACGCTTTGAATTAAAACTGTTGACAAGATTGTAACGAAAATACTGATTGATGTAAACACGGCCTGAAACAAATCCACACCTGATTCTGGTTCCCTGACAATGCTGATTAAAGCCAACCCCCGCCTACCCCCGAGCCCGGCCGGGGTCCCCGGCTTCCAGGGAAATTGTCCTTTGGGGCGGATCGGTGATGGGGAGCGGGCACCCAGGGGGGTGCACAGAAATAAGGGGATTGAAGCGCTTGGGACTCCCCAGGTAGGTTTCAAGAGGCACGGAGACGAGTATATTGAATGCGGTCTTTTTTTCTCCCTCCTTGGTCTTATCCCAACCCCCCAGATATATTCAACTGTTGAGAGAAGTCTGAAGTCAGCCCATTGCCAGCGCTAGAATGAAAAGGCTAAGGGAAGCCAAAAATGCCTGTGGTCTCCGTAAACTACATTAAATCACGGGGGGGGGGGGGGGCGTGTATATTTAGGTGGATAATGAAGCGCGTAAAACGGTAGATAAAAATCAGTTGCTATGGACTGTCTAGGATTCCGTGTGTTTTTATTAATTTTCATAGGCGATTTGAAGATTTCCGTGATCTCCCCGTTGCAAGCGGAGCCCCCCCCCCTCCGCCCGTGGCCCGGCGGGAAGCGTTTGCAGCCCCCCCCCGCAGCCCCCCCCGCAGCCTACCTGGGGCCGGCCCAGCCCTGCCCCGGCCCTGCCGCCTTGCATAAGGGGCTTGAGCCGTGAAGGGAGCCCAGTGGGCGCGGGGGGGGGGGGGACGGAACACGGACCGGGGGTCTCCCCAGAGCCCTCGCTCGGGCCCTGGTGTCCTGGCTGCAGGTCAGCTCTGCGGGGACACCAGGGAGGTTTGGCCTCCGCGGGTCTCAGCCCGGAGGATGTCCCCCGGTGCCTGGCTGAGCAGGACGAGCGCAGCCCGGGTCCTAATATGAAGCAGCTGCTCTCGCAGCCTTCCCGTCTCCTACTTCACCGCCGCCACAGTCTCCACCTGCGCCGCCCCCCCCCCCCCCCCCCCCCTTCTTTCCCCTCCCAAGGGCGCAGGCACCGGCGGTAGCGCCAGCGGGGGCCAGCGGGGCCGGGTAAACAGGAAAGTCCTGCTGGATCCCCAGGCAGAGCCCCCCGACCCGAGGGGAGGAGCGGCCGAGCAGCGCGGAGCGGAGGTGGCCGCTGTCCCCCCGCCCATCGCCCTGCGCCGGCCGCGGAGGAGGCAGAGGGGACCTCGGCGGCCGGGTGTGTGTCCCCCCCCCCGGCACCTCCGAGGGGAGAGGGGGACCCCGCAGCATGCGGGCTTCCCACTGGGGTTTGTAGTTTGTCTTCCTAGTAGCGGCAGTTTGCGGGTTTTTAAAATTTATTTTATTTTCGCTGAAATCGCTGTCCCTGGGAGTGTGTGAGCGCAGAGCAGGGGAAGGCGCTGAAAAGCCGTGTGCAAGGCGGGCGGGGTCTGCCGTGGGGCGCATTCCCACGACGGCGTTAGCCTCAAACCCCCCCAACCAAAACTTCAAGTCCCCCCAGCGACCGCATCACCGGCAGCCCCCCCCATCCCCTCCCCCGGGGGACCGCAGGGCTCCCCCTCGGCTCGCAGCCAGCCTGTGTGCGCCCACGGGCTCCGCGGCAAGCAGCGCCCACGGGCTCCGCGGAGCTGCGCGGGGCTGCGCGGAGCTGCGCGGGGCTGCGCGGAGCCGGCTGCGCGGGGGGGCCGGGCGGCGAGCAGGTGCTGCCGTGCCTCCGCGGGCTTCACCGACCCTGTTTAGTCTTTTTGTTTGTTTGTTTGTTTGGGGGGTTTTGGTTTCTTTTTTTAGTTTTTCTTGGGTTTTTTGGTGTCCCACCCCCCCCGGTTTTGGCTGGTTTAACAGGTTTCCCTGCCGCGCAGACAGCGGTGCTGCGCCTCACGCTTTGCCCCACGCCCAGACTTCGGCTACGTGCCGGTCGCAGCCTGAACTCCTTTGCGCTACTTTCTGCGCCGATTCTTCCTTATATTCCTTTTTTTTTTTTCTTTTTTTCCTTTTTTTCCTTTTTTTTTTCTCCCCCCGCCGGGAATATATACACATAGATGTACAGGGTTATTTCCAGGTGGCCAATGACTAGGACTTCAAACCCGGTGAGCCTCCTTTGTTTGGCGAAGCGGCGTCATCAGCTGCCCGTTAGCTGGGTTAGCGTCACGGCGCACGTCATCTGCCCAAATCACAGCCTTCTCACTGCCGCGGTTGCCCAGCGAGAGCGGTGCGATCGCAGCCGCCGTGCAGCGCTGCCGGGGCGGGAAGGCAGGAGCTGCTCCCCCCGCAGCCGGGGGGGGGACCCCGCGGAGGAGAGGAGTGACGGCACACCCCGCCGTTTCGTATCGTGCAAGATACTCGGTGTCACGCCGCCGGCTGGTGGTGGAGACACCCGCCAGATTAACAAACCGAGGTTTGGATCCAAACCTGCCCTCCTAAAATCCCAGCGCACAAGCAGCCCAGGTGGCTGCCGGGCTGCCACTCACCTTTACGGCTTTATAGCAACTAATAGTGGTAGGAATTTTAAGAGCAGCCCCGCATTCTTCCCGTGCGTACGTCGGTTTCTATTGCATGCTGCTCCGTACAAAGGAGGAGTAGAAAAGACGCTTTCTGCACCAGGGTGTAAGAACGGTATCGAGTTATCATTTGGGGCAGGCACGAGGTCTAAGTTCAAGGACGGGAGTTTTGCTTGCCAGGCACTCAGAAGATGTGCAAAAAAAAAAAAAAAAAAAAACCCCGGACAACAGCAACGGTAAACCCCAGATGCCAATAAACCTTAAAAAAAAAAAAAAAAAAAAAAAAAAGGCAACACTCTTTAGGATCTATCTGGAACACAGAAGCGCAGCTACTGCGGGCAGAAAGCAGAACTATCCTTGCCTCCGAGCCGCAGCCAAGCGTTTCTTTTCGTACAAGAGCGGGGTGAGAGAATCGTGCCGAAAATGTGCTCGCCTGATACACTTGCTCACTTCTACGGCTAACCCCTCAGGTCCCGGCTGCTCGGGGTGACAAATACCCACCTCAGAGTCGCCAAACGACACTCTTTAATATCCCAGCTATGCGGTAAAAGTGTAGAGCGTTTAATCGCTGTAGTTTATTCCTAGGTTAGGATCGCGGCGCTCTCCCAGCCCCAAGCCGCGCAGATTTCTCCCTTCCCGACTCCGGGCTGACACCCACGGGTGACTTGAGTGTGTGCGTGCGTGTGCGCCCTAGAATATGACTTCGTGGAAAATGCGTTATTTCCTGAAATAATAAACGATCGGCTTGTTCAAATAATCCGGCTTTTGTCGTGTTTTGTGTGTGGAGGAGTGCTTACCTCCAGTCTACTCAGGTTTCCCGAGCATAAAAAGTCTGTAAACATTGCAAATCATCTAGGAGAAGTGTTGGGTTGAATTCTACGAATCTAGAAACAGACGTGTACTGCGTTTTTAAAGGGGGGGGGGGGGGGGGAAGAGAGAGAGAGATTAGCAGGACACGGGTTAAAGAAAAAATATAGTGAAGGGGAAGATAAAGGAAGAGAAGCTGAAATGGTATTGGAAAAGTCTTGGCTCTGGTAAGCAAGGAAACACTCTATCTTCTTCCAGCGTCACTTGATGAGACCATAAAGAGACACATCTTGCGCATTTTCTCAGAGCTTTTCAGTATCCCCCCCACACACAACACTAGCAAGTTTCGACAGCTATTGCCAGGGCTCGAGTTGGTTTCCTCAAGTGAAGAAATGCATCTTTAAGTGGGAAATCTGCCAATGGCTAACCACAGTCAGAGATGTCTGCTGGGATAAACAACATTGTTAATTCCTTCAAGCTCCATCTGTGGAAATGATAAAGTGCAGCCATTATGGAAGACTGCAAGGTTAAATTAATTAGGTTCCTCCATTATGCTGCAGTCTTCTGAAGATGATTGCTATTTCCCTCTTAAATGCCATTATTCCTACATCTATCTAGCAGCTGATGCAATTAAAGTGAACATAATGTAAATTTAACAACACGAATAACACTTTCCTCCACGTATGTTTGAATGGGGCATGCAAGTGCTATATCGCAAGCTCCCACTTTCCCCCGTAAACATCGGATGTAACCTTAAAAAAAAAAATCCTAACAAACCAGTGTGTATTTGGATACTTTTCTTCTGCGAATTCTTGGATCAATACTTTTGTTTCATGTTTTCATGTTCTCAGTAATGTTAAGGGATCCGGTTACAAACTCTTGCCAGTAAGAAAGAAAATATGCCCCGCTGCGCACTCTCCTAAACACTTCTAAGAAATAGTGTTTTCTTTTCATTTGGAATGACAATTTTGTTTGTCTGCTCTGCCCCGGCGAGCGAGACTATAGATTATTAGTCGACACATTTAATTCCCCACCATAACGCAGGCGGCTGTGCCCAGGGCCGACACACGCCCTCCCGGCGTGGCAGTGCCGGGCGGGGGGCGAGGACACCCGGGGGGGCACCGGGAGCCCGCCGGGGCCGGGGCCGGAGCCGGAGCCGGAGCCGGAGCCCGACCCCACCGGGTCCGGGGCGCTGCCTCCCTCCCTCCCTCCGTCCCTGCCTGACTCCTCCGGGACCTCCGGCCCCGCCGCCCGCCCCGCATCCGTGCTGCACTCCGACTTTTGTTTTGGTTTATTTTATTTTATTCTATTTTATATTATTCTATTCTATTCTATTCTATTCTATTCTATTCTATTCTATTCTATTCTATTCTATTCTATTCTATTCTATTCTATTTCATTCTATTTTATTTTATTTCATTTCATTTTATTTAATTCTATTTTATTTTATTTCATTCTATTTTATTTCATTCTATTTTATTTCATTCTATTTTATTTCATTTTATTTCATTTTTGGTTTATTTTATTTCGTTTAGTTTCATTTCACTCCGTTTTTATTTATTTTCACTGTATTTAGTTTTATTTATTTAATTAATTATTTTTTAAATTTCTTTAAGGAAGAAGCGTGTTTTTCTCTAAGTCTTTGCAGTCCTTCATGGGTCATTATGGCTTAATGCAATTAACGTAACCTTTTGTAACCCAATATCAAGTACTTCCAGGACAAATCTTTAAACAGATCACTAATCGTAAAACAAGTTACGGTGTCTGGGAGTAAAAACCAAGCTATTTGCTATTTGCGCTGATACTTTCAAGCTTCTCCTCTTCCCTTCCCCCTTCCCCGTCTCCCTGGCTCTCGCATCTCGGGTTTACGGGTTTTGTTGAAACGCTGCTTCATGTTACTCTTACCCCCCACTTTTTTTTTTTTTTTTTTTTTTTTGTGCTCAGTGTTTAGCCACTAGAAACCCAGCACTGGGGTTTTGCAGTTTTCGTGACGAAGGCCGATGGCTATACGTTGAAGGAAGGGGGGAAAAAAAAAAAAAACAACCCAAACCCAAACCCGCCGCCGAGGAGGCGGGAGGTTGCGTGTAAAGGTGAGCATCCCCGGGCGGGTGGGAGGCCAGCCGGGCCGGCCGCACCGGGGGCCCGGGCTGCGGCGGGGGCCAGGCGGGGCCGGGCCGGCGGAGACCCCCGGGGGCGGCGGGGCAGCCATCAGCAGCGGCCCGCCGAGCGGGGTCCCCCCCCCCCCCCCCAATTGCTTTTTTGCTTTTCTTTCAGTGAGGGCCGGGACGCTTCCCCGCACTCACCCCGGGTGGGAATTGGGCAGGGGAGCCCTGGGCTGGGGGAGATAAAAGAGACACTGTAAAACCTGTCGCTATATTCACAAACATATATTTTTCCTCCCCCTTGTAAAGCTTTCTGCAGCGTGCAGGACGAAACAGCTTTGGCTGAGAAGTTTATGTTTTATTTAATGATGAAAGGCACTTTCTGGCCTGCTCTTTGGTTCCCGCTGTGCAGTTTGGGAGTAAATCCAGGTGGGGTGTTTAAATTCGGTTCAAATGTCACACGGATCATTTATAGGTGGTTCACGGTAGAGCCACCGCTTACCCCGAGTTCAGGCGTATCGTTGGGTGCCTATGCATATATTTCTGTAGGCGACTTGTGTAAGTCTTGTCCGTGCAACATACGCCGACAGAGGCCCGGCTTAGTGATGTGGTACCCAATACAAAAAATGGAATGAAAAAAGCTGGAAGTAAATCATACAGGAATTCTGGTTCAGGGGAATTACATCCTAGTACTTAAACTATTAGATTCTGTTTGGATAGATTATTTAATCTACCACACACCATCTCTATACTTTAATTTTCCCGATTATGTGTGCAAAACTGGTCTTGTCCTGATTTTGGTTTTACAGCCGAGTTTTCGTTTGTATTCCCAGTTACCCCCAAGGAAAAAGAATCCCTCCAGGAACCTGACAATGCAAGAAAATAATTTGCAATGTCACAGGGTACTTGCGCATTATGCTACATTTTCTGAAGAATCCCTTAAAATGTGGCATCTTTTACTGCTTCGCGTTGGACTTCTGTATGTCAGGAAGAGGAATTAGCTCTAAATAGTTATTATAATGATGTATTTTCCAAAAAGGGTGTAAAAAAAGATAATATTTAAAAGGTGTGTTTTTGAGGGGAAAAAAAGAATCACTGTAGCCTGTCTGTCTTTGGAGAGATGGACAGGTTTTCAAAGAAGCCCTGCAGAAAGCACAATGCTTTCACCTTGTCTAGTTTAATAGAGGCAGAAAATGATTAGAGTGTGTTTTAATACTTGCTGTACATGTGACGTAGGAAGCCAAGCCTCAGAACAGTTTAAATGTTGATATACCCAGCTTGAAAAAGCTTGTCAAATAAATCAAACCGTTCTGGGGGCAAACCCATGTTGTTTTTAAACCACAGAGTGGGGCAGTGGGCGTGGTTACTCCCATGGTTGAATGGTGAATGTATAGATTTAAAATGCATTTTGCCACACTGGTTTCCAGAGGATTGTTTTGGCCTCGTATTCCAGTACCATGAGCCAAAACCCTGGTCAATGTTTTGACAACAGAGCCAGGAAAAACAAAAAAGGCTTAGCCTGTGAAAAAGAAATGAAGATGTAGTGAAGGAAAACAGTAGTCTCTCTGCCACTGCCTTACTCAATCCATATGTGGACTTAAACACAGGAAATACCCACCATTCACCGCAATCAAGCCAGGGGCTTGTGCATCAGAAAGTGCCTTGTGGAACTAATTGGACTCTATTAAGATTGTCATTGACATAGGAAAGCGTTTTGAAATTTGAAATCAGAACATTTAAAGCATACAGAAAAAAAGGTAATCTGCTGCAAGAGTGTTAATTCTTTTTTAAATATATTCGCCACAACACTACAATCTCATGATGTGCTTTTATTATGGCTTTTTGCGTAAATTAATTATCATTTTGCGATGTCTGTGTTATTAAACTCTTTGTGCTTACTTTTCATCTAAAGTCTTTCTGACACAGAGTATGCTCCGGGATCACTTCAGAGTGGAAGAAAATCTAAACTTCACCAATTTAAAATGATAATAAACAACGCGCATGGTACCTTTCATACAGGCAAAGTTTGTGGAGAAAACACAGCTACAAGTAATAGGTTCTAGAGTGATTTTTTTTTTCACTTCATAGACTCGAATGAAAACAACAACATTTGTCCTTGCCAGCAAGTATTTGGCAAGGTGTTTCTTTTAGCACTTCTATGCCAGATATCTGCTGGTGAGGTTTTGGTGATGCATTCCCTGATCACATTTTTTTTTTTACTGTACTGTTGCATTTAGATTTTTAGCATGGTGAGTCACTATTAGACCTGACAAAACAATGTTGCGATTGCCAATTAAATTCAACCTCTGGGTGATTTTCACTGAATTCTCACTCCTGTGAACTCCTGTGAACTTTGCGTGTTTGATTTTTCTTCCTAGTGCTTTCCATCAAATCAGGGGGACCATTTGTGCTTCAAATGGTACAGGCTCTTTAGTACACTGCTGTACTGCAGGTCAAGCCACTTGGCCTTCCAGATAGACTGGGAAGTGTTTGAGGGGGTGATGTGTTTTCCACAGTTTTCAAGTCATCAAATAGGGCTGCTGTAGAGCCGGATAATAAAAATATCAATTCCTGCACATCAACCACACAAGTACTGTGGCAGCACTGGGGACATGGAATTTAAGTGTTTTGGATGCTGTCTGTACCTGAAGTAATTTTTTTTTTTTTTCATTTTTTGCCCCTTTGATCCTCTTTTGCATCCAAATGGTATTTCATCCAAATTTCATGAAAAATTCCTGTTCAAAAATTCCTGTCTTTGAAAGACTTGCAAGAGCAAACCTGTTCCCACAGAGCAAGAGTTGCAGTCGTAATTTCCATGTATTGAAATCCAGCTGATTGACATTCGGAGTAAAGGTAGCAGACATTCAGCTCCTGAAGCTGCGGATTCCAGCCTTACATTTGCTCTGCAGTGATTTTAACCCGCTACGAAAAACATAATGGCAGTGGAAGCCTGCTCTCATGCCATTTCTTAAAAGCCCATTTTTCCTTGCCTGGTCCATAGCCTGGAATGAGATGTGGGATGCCTGAGGGTCACCGTTTGATTTTCTCTCCTGTTTCTGGTGCTAAAACGCACTGAGAGAGTACCCCAGCTCTTCCCCCGGAGTCGGTCCACAGATGACCACCTCCTAATCCCAACTACCAGTTATTCTCCTGGCTTAAGCAGCAGCCTTACCCCAACATTTTGCAACTTTTGCAGATTTGACTTCAGAATTTATGAACCATTCCTTGCATTTTATGTGGTCTGTTGGGGGAAAGAGTGGGGAGAAAATCTGTGTGTAAATACGTAAAATGGGATGACTTTACAGGCATGAGTCAAGTCTGATTGTAATGTAAACACAACTGATTATTGTGTTGGTAGATGTCTGCAAAGTGCATTTGGAGTACAACAGCCCATATGATATATTCAGAAAGCAACTGAGTGTGTAATAAATTAAGAACAGACAAAACAGTTATTTCCCTATAAATAAAGTTGTTCATTCTCCATACATATGATTCTTAATTTTTTTTTCAATGTGAAACAGTGCATATGCAAAAAGCTGATCTGAAGAAAACTCTCAGCCCCATCCATGCATTCACCAACATTCCTGTGGGAACAAAAAAGAAAAAAGAAAAGAAAAGTTTGGCGTCTTGAGAACTGGACTACGGACAGATGCACTGTCATTAATTTTTAAAAATGAGAACAAGGGACTATGGGCACCAAGATCATATTTTGAGAGTTTGTATTGCTGGTTTTGGAGTGACAGCAAGTAAAAATCACCCCTGAAGGTCAATGTAATTAGATTTCTAAGTTATCCGTGTTTTTCCTGGTGGAATGAACATTAGGCTGATGTGCATTGGAGGCAGTGAAATTTAAAAGTTTTGGCTTCTTCGCTGACTTTGCAGCAGAATTTCCTTGGCCAGTTGCCCATTACAGTTCTGTGCAAAGCCAGTGTTTACACTGATCCATTTTCTTTTGCTTTTTTCACTGTAGACATCTAAACATGTAAAATGGTGCCATTCTGTAAGGAAACAAGAACAACAGAACAGTAGAGATATACTGAGACAGAAAAAGAAAGTAAAGAAAGAAAGGGGGGTGGTGGTAAGAGGAAAGGCAGAGATAGATGTCTGTGTGTGTAAACATATTTCCTTTGAGTGACACTTGATGAAAACTATAAATTACAACATACATAACAGCAAAGCCTTTGCTACATGCATCTGCATCTCATCCACCACATGCTGATCTGGTGTCTTGCACCTCTGTGGCATTTAATCGGATGCCATGGAGATAGGCATGGAAAAGCGAGGACAGATTTGTAATTAAGATGCAGTAAGCCAAATTGAAAACAGTGTGAAAATATGAACTTGAGGGGGGATAATATTCTCAAAAATAATAATAGATGTTTAGCCATGGCATCAGAATGCCAAAAGCAGTGGGGGCTGTCCTGAACCTACTGTGTCTTGGTCTTGGCATTAGCATGTAGGGCTTGAATTTCATTCCAACCCCTGGCACTGTCAGTTATGCCTGTGGACCGGCCTTTGAGCCCAGTTACTTTAAAAAAAGGCTTTTAACTCCCCAAAATTATAGATAACTTTACTGATGAGTAAACACAATGGCACAGACTATTAAAACCAGTCCTTTAGTTTGTTAATATCTAGTATCAGTAATAGTTGTGGGACCTAGAGTATATATTAGACAAGACTACTGAAGACAGTAAGATTTCTCATATGAGCCATTGTAGAGTTCTTAAAATAACCATGTAATCAAGAATTAAGTCCAAATCAGTTAAGCTGTCTTGGGAAGTGTACTACTGCAGATAAGTGATAGATCCTCAGCTGATATAAACAGATGTGGTTCTATCAATGTGCTCCTCACACAGCTGTGGGCTTATCTCCATAATAATCCGCACACTGGAAAGTGGTCTTCCCCCTCACTGGCCAAATGACTCCCTAGTGTGTTGTCCATCCTTTCGGGAGATGAAAAATACAGAGCTCAGAGTGTATGTACTCTGAATTGAAGAAAATGCAGCTGTCAATGTGTATGAAAGTGTATTACTCGATCAAAACAAAAATAATCAACTTATGTCTGCTACACTGTGTCTTTACTGGGAAAAAAAAAAGTATTATTTTACACATTACATTTTCTAATATTCCAAGATAAATGGCCCGGAAAAATCCAAACGTTGATATTTTTAGCCCTGTTTTCTTTTTCACTCTCTCTTTCATCCCCCCTACCCTCTCCTGTCCCCACAAAAATTCAGGCCAATTTCAACCACATTTGAGAGAGGAGGAGAACTCCCAAACATCATTAAGTTCCCATAACTGCCATGAAAATTTGTGGTTGGATGGAAGAGAAAAAACATATTTGTTCTTCCAGGTAACTTGGCCCCATTCGGCAAAGCCAGCTTTGCTTCGGCCTGGCAATGGCCAGATGCACGACGGACGCTCATGGCCACGTATTGGCCAGCTCACCCGTAAACCCATAGCTCTGGGCTGGCTCCAGGCTGTGCTCTCTCTTGCCAAAAGGGATTATCAAGCAGGGACGTGAGAGATGAATAGGGTTAATACAGTAGTAATGTATAGAGGATATAAGACGCAAACATACAGGGGGATCAGGCTCTGTTAGCTACTCACAGAACAGCTTGTTTTTTAAATATACCTAAGGTACTTACTACATTTTTTCCTAGACATTGAGTCTCATGTTTATGAGCTATAATCCTTGGATAATTTATCACTATCAATAAATAGTAACATTCGATCTTCATGCTATGGCTCTTTCAATGAAGTCATTTAATTGAAACAGGATCTATGGTATTTCCACACCAACGCATACAGCATTAGCTTCTTTTAAAGGACAACATGTTAAACTTCTGTTCGTACTCTTCACAGTGCATGTGTTAGCTTTACAATTCTTCCTATTATTTTGCACATGTATTTTAAGCCTTTTCAAATTTACAAGCGATTGATGTACACACCATTTTTAATTTGAATGAAAAGTGTTTAGGAAATGACCCATTCAAAAAAGGATAAAGGGAAAAAAAAGAATCCTGGTAGACATACAAGGTTAAGCTTTTAACTTCTCTTTACCTATAATTTTTGCTTTCAGCTTAAGAAATCTGGAGCTGGCTTGGGAGATTTGGTGCTGGAGCATTGCCCTCCTGGGGGCTGGACTCCTTAGGTCCCCTGTACAGGCCAGAGAGAAAAAAAGTGAGACTCCCCAAGGGGAGTCAAGAAAAGAAGCTTGTGCTGGGAGCCCTGAATTGCTACCTGGAGCAACCTCTCTTGTTCTGCTGACTGTGTCGGAGCAGGAGAGACCCAACCCCCGGCTTAGGCACTACCTTCAAGCGCCTTCAGATGGATGGTGTAAGCCTACCTGGAGGAGGAGCTTGTTCAGACCCTGCTCTCAGCACGAGATCAACAGCGATGACAATAAGAAAGCATTTCTTTCCCCCTCAAGGTGGGCCTAAAGAAATGTAATTTCTCTGTGAAGAAACGTGATTAGGACCTTCAGCTACATTTACAGACACGCAGTCTGCCATCGCTTCTCCGTCCAGCCCGTGCCAGCAGCACAGAGGTGGGGATGACCACGTGCAGAGCAGTCAGAGAGGTTGCCTCATGGGCTCTGACATTTTCCATCTCGTCTTTGCTCCCTGACTCAGGGGCTGCCCTTTCACACCTCTTCCCCTGCACCAGCTTTCCTGCAGTGCTTTCACCGAGGCGATTGCCACCTTCTCCAAGTGGAGTTCTCTTGCTGCTTCTCCATCACTGCTCTTCTGTGGTCACTTGCTCCTTTGGACAACTGAATTGCTTTCTACCTCAGATTTCCTAATGCTTCTGGAACTGCTTGGTACTTCCCTTCCTCTTTCACTGCCTGTCCTCTTCCTCTGCCTTTCAGTGTCTTCTTAGGGCTTTCTTCTTTCATTGCTCCCTTTCTCCTTTTCCAACTCATCCCTTGGCAACTTAATTCATTTTCACAGCTTCTTTTACCATCTCTAGAAGGGTGGCTACCAAGTCTAAGTTTCTGTTCCTGACAACATCCTTCTTTTTTGTCTCTGGGATTCTCAGATTTCACCCCTCAAGTCTATCCAATGTGCAATTGCCAACATTTTCTGGCTAGCTTGCATTGCGATTTTCTTACTATTTAAATGAAAGAAAAAAAAAAAAGGCAGGCAAACCTTGGGTCTCCTTTCTCAAGAATACAAAGGGGATGTTTCTATTCTTGGTGGTGTACCAGGTAATAAAGATAAACCTTGCCTTATTCTGAAGTCAGACTAGACTGTATATATTTATACGTAGCTGCTATGGTGACATTTACAACAAATCATCATCATTCACGTAGAATAATCTGTCAAATATGCAGGGATTTAAATATTTTACCACTAAAAATTGCCTGTGCTTTTCTTAGTTTTATGTTGAAAATTCCACATAGTTCTTAAAACAACACTTTCCCCTCCAATATATATTTTCCAAAGCTGTATTATTGTAAATTGCTATAGATGATCATCATTTGTGTGGGAGAGAAGGATGGCAATGGGAATGCTCATTCTTCCTGAGCAGCCTTTGTTTGAACTGGCAGAAGACCACCGAGATCCTTCTGGCGTGTGCATTGTGCAGAAGGATAGAGAAGAGATGGAGGGATCTCTTTGTACAGTGGCGATTTGGCTTTAAGTGAAGAGTCTTGCAAGGCTGAAACTAGGAAAGTGACTCCTCTCCAGAGAATAACTGAAAATAGTACTGTACAGTTTCATGGGTAGTGATGAGCCATGGACAGGATGGATAGGTCAGGGATAGGAAAGAGGAGAGACACATAGAGGGGACAAGCAGATAGCATGAATCAAACAGTTGTCATTTTGCTACTGATGATGGGAACTGTCTACTGGCTCCAAAATGAAACAGCTGCATTTACTTCTATGGTATGCTGGACACCGAACTAGATAATGGAAGCTGTCCGTCTAATGTGAAAGAGTATGAGTTTCTACACAAAGATTGTCATAATTTGTAGGTCTGATGACCTTTTGCTACAGTGTCAATCCCTGGACATGTACAGCCAAATGAGACAGAGAAGGGATGTCACACACCGTGTCCTCTTGTGGTGCAGGGAGGATGACCAAGGAAGCAAAAGATGACAAATGTATCCACGAATAAAGATGAAAGAGGACAAAATTAGAGCACACACTTCATTGGCATTAAGGTACAGACAGAAGTATTTTACTTTTTATGCTGTATTTAATCCTTTGGACAAGTACCAGAAACAACAATTCTTTTGTCTGAATTGAAAGCTCTTATTTTCAGCTGCCAAAAATCCAAGAGTTTCTTTTAAAAAATCTCAGAGACATGAAAACAATAAATGTTCTGTTGCCTCAGATCCAGTGGTGGAGAGCCGACACGCCAAAGTCATCCTTCTGTTCAATAAAGATTTCTGCAATGTTTGTCTTCCTATTAGGGAGGTCAGTAGAACTCAATACATATTATAACATATACTTCACACATTTGTTTCAAAGATGAATTTAAGACATATTTAGCATCTTCTGGAAAAGCTTGAAAATATGATGGGCTAAATTATGGCCATGCATACAAAGTCTGTACCTAATCTAACAACATAGAAATCAATTTTGAAGCTGTTTCATACAGCTAAAAGGCTACCTTTCCTGCATATCCTCCATAAAGCAGGACCAAGGACAACTGGAACAGGGGATGGACAGAGGGCTGTGGTTTTGCAATATGTATACATCGCCAACATTTAGCCAGGGTCGCTGAACACAATGACTTCATCCATCCTGGCATGCCTGAAGCGTGACCTCAGCTCACTTTGGCTTCAGTTTGTGTTGAAGGTTCTTAGCAGGTGCTGGCAGCTCCGTGGATGTGACACAACATATATAGCTCTCCCTTCATCCAAGAGCCAGGATCGGTTTCATGCTGACCCTGCAAATTACATTTGCACTATGCAGAGTTTGTCCTGTTGTTGTTGTAGCTTGGATGATCTAAGTTTACAACCGAGTCAAGGCTTGTAAGGAGAGCTGATATCTTTTACTAGACCTAACTGGAGCAAGAAAGCAAAAAAGCAACCCATGAGCTTCCAGGCACAAACGTCTGTCTCATCCCTCTCTAATGGCCAGCCAGAAATGCTGAAGGGCCTGTGTCACTCTCCAGAGACGTGCCATCTCCTGCTACTTTATCGTGATATATGTTGGTTCTTTCCCAGTAGTCTTTCCATTAATTTTTGAGAGATATTTCCCTGTGATGGACAGTCACAAGAACACCGGCAACTGATTTTACATAGAAACTTTTCTTTTGTTCAGTCACACTCACAAATGTCTGTTGTAATGAAAAGTGACAGATTTGATGGGAAGTAGCAGCGTGCAGCAAACAATCCTGTATGGAAGTGTCAGGGATTTCTCTGTACATCTACCAAGACGCTTTGCTTCAGCTGAAGCCGTGCCTCTCAGCAAATCACCAATTCAGCATGCAATGCTCCTGTTTGCGCCAGAAGATCTTAATCTGCTCTGAAATCCACTGCTGTGTTTTTATTCACAAAAACTTCCTTCCATATGGCAAAATTAGTGCTGGTCACAGAAGCTATGCATACAGTAGCGGGTAGTACAGACTGGTATGAGTGGATCAGTGGAGGAAATCTGTTGGTGCTGAGGACCAGAGGGGGTTTGCTTTGGGCTAGTTTGTGCCTGGTTCTGGGACCTGTTAGCTACCTGTTAGCAGTTGGAGTGCATTCGGTGCAGTCCTGGAGCACATCTGGCTTAGTTTCATCCAAAAAATGTTTATTGAATGTGCTGTTAGACCACTCTGTGCTGTGAACCAGAGCATAGTGAATGGGAACAACCAGGAGATTTGTTCAGAAATGCGCTTCTGGCCTAATCTAAAACACTGCTGTAGATTCCTCTGGAGCACACTGCACTACAGCATGGCTCATCAGAAAGGCCACGTCCTTCATGGTGTATCAGCACTTCTTCAGTTCGGCATTGTATTTCCTTTACTCAAGGAGGCACATATTCCTCCAGGAGACTTGGGAGGTGGATAGACACTTTTGCTTTTGACATTAAAATAACAATAATAAAGCCAAAAGTTATTTGTAGAAGTCATGTTCTAATGGAAATATTCTAACACCACCAGGCAAATTTTATCCCTGAGGCTGGGTTACAATGCCATAGGTCATATAAGAGTGTGCACACAGAACCTTGACTAACCCAGAAAGTGCTTTTTAGGGAGAAGTCCTAGTCAGACATAATATTTTAGCATCTATACAAAAGGAACTATCCTATTTTTAGTGTCTGGTGATGTAACTATCAGCTTCTAATAACAAACATATGGGTGTGATGCATTTTCTAAAAAACCCCCACAAAACCAACAAACAAACCAATTCTAAAAAAACCAATACTCCCCCCCCCGCCCCCCCCAAAAAAAACCAAACAAGGAGTCTTTTAGAAGCCTATACTAATACATTCAAGAGAAGGGAGTGACAAACAGTAGTATGAAACATAAGGCTGACTATACTTACTCTAATGAGAGATGTTTTAATTTTTGTAGTGGGAGCAATGGCCCTTAAAAGGCTAAAATGTTTAATCATCTCATATTTGCTAGAATGTTTTAATCACCAGTCTAAATTAAAAATATAGAAAGTACTGGAAGTACAATTGTTTCAATAAATGTGAATGAAGAACTAAGTGCCAAGAAATACATTAAGAAATTATTTTTTGCCTCTAGTGCTACAGTTAAAAGAGTATAGCTGTCACTCTTCTTTGCTAAGGTCTTCCTCTGGAAGTATTCCCATCGATTGTGGCCAGAAGATGCTGTTATTTTCCAGCAGGTGACTTTATTCAGACACTTTTGTGAAGCTGGTAGAAAACTTAACAAGAGGAAATTACATTAGAAAACATTTTATGATTATGATTATGATTATTATTATTATTAGTCATATTTGAGTCTGCTTGCTGATTCCACCTTCTTGTCTTATGGACACTGTATGGACACTGCAAGCCTGAAGAAGAAATTTTGCAAAGATTGTGATGATTTTGCACTAATTCCAAGCAAATTCTGAAGGCCTTCCCCCTACTCCTCAGTTTCAGCTGTGCACTGACTGTGCTGAATTGCAGGACTTGGCTTTAAGTGCAGTTTAAACTATAGGAAGGTTTGGAGCAGACAGAAAAACGTACAATGTGTGCCTGAACACATTGTAAAATAAGAAATGTAAACTATGAATATGGAAGAAGAAAACAGAAAGTAGATTTCCAATGTCTTCATAAACCATAAAATATGTCCTACAAGTAAAATAAAATCCTTTGTCTATGCCAAGCATTACTCCATGGTAATTTTTCATTACACTGTATCCACTTGCATGAGCCACTAACTCCTGTTTGTAGCCGTCCACTGGTCTAGACAGACAAATCTTTGGAGATCTATTCTTTTTGATGGATTTATCAGATTTCCAGCCCCATTTCCCCCCTCTTTCTAATTTCTGTTCCTTCCTCACTGTTGTGCTGGCTGCAGCGGATTGCTGAGGTAGGTCCACATAACTAATCCTGTGGCATCAGGGCGAGCGGCTCGCTTACTTGCCTTCCCTTTCTTTTAGCCTTGTTTGAAGTGACCCCCCACCTCGTACTTATTATGATATGGGAACTGGCTGCCTCTGCAGCAAATTTAAAACCTATATGGTACACGCAGTATGCTACCACTGAGGAGCACAGAAAAATAACTCCGCCAAACTCCTGTGCTCCAGCTCCTTTCATACAATGCGTGTTCTTGCTGCGCACACTTTTGTACAGCGTGGACATTGTGTATTCAGCAAGCTTGATATTGCACTCTATGAAAAACTGTGTTGATATAAGCTTGCTAAAAAGGGCTTTAATAAAGCTGTTTTCTAACACGGTAGTTTTTGTTTATTTTCAGAGTTCAAGAACACAGTGCTTTGGTAGTTCTGCAGTCCCGGATGTGTAAGGTATTTAAAAATCAATTCCAGAAACCAAAGCAGTTCTATCCAAGGTACATCAAGGGCTAGATTCCAGCCACACATTCAGTATAAATAATGTAAAGCCATCAGTCACATTTTATAGTAAGCAAAGTAAAATTGAAGAAGTAAAGACAAGCTAATAAAATAATTAATATTAGTGGAAAATAACTGGTATACAGTAACAAATACGTTTCTGTAGACATACCACTTAACTCTAAAAAAATATATACATACATATATGATGGCTACAAATGAGCTTGTGATTTTCTTCCAAAAGTATTTGAGCAGGAAGTAAAACATTTTCCCAGTGGATGAAATAACATTCATTTTTGCCAACTTAAGCAAGGCAGATTTAAATTTTATGTGTGTCCAACTGCTTGTTCCCCCTGAGCTAATAACCTGCCTGCTGGAAACATTTCAAATAAAAAGGAGTTCACAGTTCCTAAGCCCAGCTCTGAATATATCTGCCATGCATGTAAACAAGTAAACCATTATGTTTCTTGTTGAGATAAAGAATACCATGATAAGTGGGGACTTTTACAAAACAAAGGGCTTCCTATTGCGAGTGTGGATAATCTTCCAGAAAACCCTGTGTTTTGGCAAATCACACCAGATTAATCTATTAGGCATCTCCTTTCATCATCAAATTTCCGCTGCCTATCACAGTGGCTGCCTTATCAAGCACCCTTTTCTCAATAGCGGGCCCATTCCTAGGATTTCAGGTGCTGGCCTTCCGTGCTCCGAAAACAGGTGTCCCTACTGTTTTCAGGCAGGAAAGGTCCCTGCACAGAAGCCTGGGAAAGGGCAGGGGTATCAGCCGCTGTTCTACCTGAAGGAACAGGTAACAGGAAACTGTTGATTCAATGGGCTGAACTTAATTGGCACACATTAGTCAGCACTGAGCGTTTTTTGTGAATTAAAAATCCTCATAAGAATTCTTCCCGACAAAAGTTTCGGAAGGGGGGAAGATATGTCCCCAGAGTTGCCCTCCCAGGAGCAGCCAGTTCTTGTAACTCTATTTTAGGTGCCGCATTCTCTTGGTGTATTCCAGAAAATACGAGCTAGGAGTTGAGGGCAGCATGTCAAGCTTTACGTGGTTACGTATCGTGCCCGAGCTGTTAGGCAAATTGCCTATATTGAGGAGGAAATGGATTTCAAATCTCAACTAAAGGCTAATATTCCAAACCAATTAGTATGATGGATCAGGTTTTCGAGCTCTCAGTGCCTCCCTTGGCCAGGATTTTTTTTTCCTTCTAGTTAATGAAACTGGGCATATGGTTTCTGACCAGACTATTCATCTGCGAAACAAGGCCATCCACTTGGTCACCCAGACACGCCGCAACATGGAGCACTAACAGAGCTGGGGGTATGAAGAATGACGTTTTAGAGTTGACAGAGAAATGTGTTTTACAGGAGCCAGTAAATCCTCGCTCCTCGTATTTAACTTTCAGTGCTTATCTCTTCTTGTCAAGACAGCATCAAGCCGCCCTTGTCCTGGCGGGTGTCTCAGTGCCCGCCTGCCTTCTCCGGCAGAAAGCCCTTCATTCTCTGCTCCGAACTGCGCTCCTGAAAAATTGGCTTGCGCAGACTTTGCTGTAATAAAATCAAGGCAGGCAGGAAGGCCGGCGTAGTGACAGCAGGAAGAGCCAGTCTGCTCTCAGCTCCTCGCTTTGACAGCAGGGCTGCTCAGAGGCACCGGGATGAGCTCCCAGCTCCGCTCGGTGGGTAGGAAGCGTTTGATAAGCGCATGCCTGCCCTTCCGGGACTCCACAGCACAGGCTTTGTTTCATCTACAGATGATTAAATGGTCTACGGGGCAATTACGAACCGAAGGAAGGAATAGCCGGCTCTCTCCAGGTTTCCTCAATCAGCACGATTGAATTTCTCAAAGGAAGGCAGCAGTAGCAACGGCAGGCTCAATGACTTTTCCTGAAAAATGTTCTCCAGTTTAGGATTGAGCTTTCATTTAACTACTTGCTGTTTCATTTTATTAAGTGCAAATTGTGGCTTAATAGATTTACAGTTGCCATAAACTTCGGCATCATGAAAGCTGTCAGAGTGGCCAGTTGCACAGCATATTACTCATATGATGCTAGAAAGGGTGAACTGGACAAGCCAGGCACCAAGAAAGTCTGCAGAGCATTTTAACGCGTCTGTGCATGGTCTTTTGAGAGGCAGACAGAGCTGCAACACAAGCAGTTGCTCACAGGAGTTTCCTTTTGTTCCTCCCTTTTCTGGGAATTAGAGTGGAGGTGGAAGATTTCAGAAGTTTATCTGCAAATGAAAAATAGCATATTTCACCTTTTCAAACACAAACTTTGTAAATTAACTCTGCTAGACAGTGGTTACCCCAGTCCAAAGACACAGTTTTTTTTTTCTGTGTGCCCATTACACTGTAGCTCTGTTCTGCACTCATTACACTGTGTTTAGTTCCAGATACATACCAGCAAAAAACGTAGACATACTGGAGGGAGTTCAGAGAGAAACATCAAGGCTGATTAAAGGGCAGGAGGGACAGACTCCTGTGAGAAGATTAAAAAAAATTAAATACAAATGGTTTGGCTAAGCAATGATGGGGCAGGGGGCATGACATCCACCTACAGATATTTTCCCTAGGACAAAGACTGCAGGCTGTGCAATTTTTACCTACGCAACTCCAGGTAACCTCCCTCCTGGTCAGACAACTGATTTACCATGGGTGAAAGGGAAAGCTGCTTACCTTCCTCAAAACAAACTAAGTGAAAAGGGCTAGAGAGAGGAAGAGAAGATGTGTTTTCATTAGGGGGGGTGGGGGATTTTTTCCCCTTCTTAATAAACTCTCCTTTGGGAGGCTATTGATTTCGGAGGTCGGCAGCTTTTCCCACCAACCATAGGTTTTTTGGCAAATGCCTGGAGCCCCTCTGTGTGCTGCTAAAGAGCTGGCTCATTTACTGCAGACTGTATATGTAGGGATCTGGGTTACCCCCACCCAGATATGTACAAAATGATCTTCAGGGAAGTTTGATGCTAGAATAAAGCAAGACTGCTACAGCTCTACCCTGTTTCATCCCCTGAGCAAAGAACTCTCCCATGTAAAAGTATCAATGTGGAGGAAAAAAAAAGAGCTGGTGTCCTATGCAGGACAAACATTTTCCCTCTGTGTACACACAGGGGTATTTCACATCCTCGGCTTACATCAGTAAATGTCTCCATATGCAAAGATGCACCCCAGACATGAAGCAGTAGAAAGGAAAGCTATGAGTCAAGGCGGCGACATATTTTTGATGTTACTGCATTCTGAAAAGTGTTTGTTTTCATGGCCAAATGTTGTGAGAAGCACTGAAATATCTGCATGAACTTTGCTGAGTGACAACAAATGTACCAGAGGACAATATATCAGAGGACCTATTAATTATGTGAATAGTTTCTTGGTGTAATGAACCTGCATGAAACAAGACAATTTATTTAAAAAAAAAAAAAACAACGGACAAATAATTATACAGTGACTATACTGAGAGCATTAACTTGTCCACAGAGTGTGCGTTCATACTGTTTTATGATGACTTGTAAACAGGCATGGACCTGCCAACAGGGATTGAGGAGACTTTTGCCCTTCCGTTCCGCCAGCACAGCTAACGAGCCTGCAGCTTACAAGGCCACTGTACCCTTACAGCCTATTCCCACTCCTTTCCTGTCAACAGCCCTGCCCCATCCCATAATGTGGTGCGTAGATCACATCAGAGGGGCTGGAACAGAATTATAATGTGTTGGGGTATGTTCAGAGGTGCACAAATCGTTACCAATAAAACCCGAACCACCTCCTAAAAACAAATAAAAGAAGTTTATTTTCTAGACTTTCTTGTGGTCTAGCTGTTAAGTTGTACTTTAAGGGAACCAAATAATGTTCCTACGGCAATTTGTAGTTAACTTTGTGGTACTGTCAGTCTGTGAAATGCAACCTATTCCTTCTAAACAAAGCTAAACTCTGTGCCTTCCTTGTCTTTGAACTAGAAAACACAGCTTAATAGGCACAACCAACAAGACTTCTTCCCCACCCCCGAGTTACTTCATGTGTAAATTAAATTCATTTATTTCTGTAAACCAGATTTTACTATATGAATAAAAGATAATGGTTTAAAGGCTCTCACTCCACTCAGCTAATTGCAGCGTAAAACACTCTGCATGTTTGCTGCAAAAGACCATTTTGAAATGGCTCAAATATCTCAGAAAATTGCCTAAATCTTCTTCACTTCATTAGCAAATGTCATATGTACAGATCGTCAGAGGGCTTAATGGTGACCATGCTAATAGACAGCTGCCAGCATGCTGCGGTGAGCGAGGCCATTTGTAATTCTCATTAACAGTTCTACCATTTTCGGTTGTATGAAAAGTGATAACACACTGATCTAACAGTCATTAGGAACTTTTTCTTACTCCTTTAGGATTAATTTGCACTGACCCAGAATTCTCTATTTGCTTAACACAAGCAGTGGGCCACTTTGATGTTATCTGCTTCTATAAACAATAGCGTACAGTTCTCTCCTGGGCTAAAACAGCTCTTATTCTACTGAGAATTAGCTGTATTAATCATTCTGAAGTCCAAGAGTGCATGATCATAAATTGTGTGCAGGGACCTCACTTAGCAACTCCCAAGACTCTCATTTATCAACATTTTTTTCCCCTTCCTGGATATTTAGTATGTAGGGAGTAATTTATTTCTGAGCCGGTGCTTTGTGATGTCTTTCATGTTGAAGTAAAGTTGGAAAACTTTCTGCAACAAATATAATTTTCCTTACTTCCTTAGTGTAAAAACAAAAATTATGGACCACAGCTACAGACTGATTCCCTCAAGTGGCCAGAACAGAAAACACAGGCCAAGCTTCCAGTCACCAAGCTCTGAATTGGATGAACCAGGCAACAGAAACTAAAAATGAGGTGAGCTGCACACTAAATACGCCTTTTCTTAGTTATTCAATTAGAGTTTTAAAAATGTGGGTCATCTTTAAAGCTGATACCTGCCTAACTTTTTCTTGCCTTTCTCAAACTAAGTTGCTAAAATGTAATTAAGGTATAATTAAAGCAAGATGAAATCTTCAGAGAACACTAGCTTAGTTTATATTTTTCCAGAAAAGATCTGGCTACCAAGGAATGATCTTTATGTCTTTACCATTTGTTGGTCATTTCCCCACCACCAAAACACAATACAAATCTGCCAAACATGTAAGGAGGAAAAATGCTGCTTCATATCAGCTCAGAGTTGATATGATACCAAGTCTTTTATATTTTAATGCAGCCACTAAGATACATTTATTTAAAGTCTCCCCTCACTTACAAAACACCTTGCAAAAGGATAGGAAGTCAGAGCATACAGAAACCAAGGATGGAGGCAACAAAAACGTTTTGAGTGAATGGATGAAAACCTTCAGTCTTAGATGGCTGTCTTTTACCCACAAGGCTCAATTTCTTCAGCTTTTGGGATTTTCCATTACCTAAACCAAAAGTGGGAACAGAGGCCCTGATTCTGCTTTTCTTGAGAGGAGCATACATGAAATATCTTCACTGACTTACTGGGGAAAGTCCAGATTTAAGTCATTTCTGATGAGAAAAGGCTTTTGGCCAAACTCAGGCAGAATCAAACTCATGAGCACAGAAACCTTTCTAACTTTTTTCCTAGTTTCATCCAGAGCTTAACTTTGATTTCAAAGCTCTCACTGTTTTATTGTAAACATGTGGTTTTTAAAGTACTGCACTGCTCCAAAGTTATCTGCATGTGAGTTTATTTTATATTAAGTACTTAAAAAAAGTCTGAACATAAAATGCCAACAGAAACAACAAAAATATAAATAAATCACTACATTCAGCAGAAATGCTTTAATTCAGAACGTAATGAAGACAGTCAAGGTTTAAAAAGTTCATGCCAGCGTCTAAACTGAAGGAATTAGTAATTTTTTTTTTTCCCCTATAGACAGTTTTTCTGCTGCAGCCAAAAGATTCTCAAAGATTTAAAAAATAGAAAGGAAAAAAAAAAAAGACAGTGGAAAAATGTTTATTTCCCCTGAAGAAATTCTGGCCTCTGCAATTTGGCATCCTTGTCAGCCATTGAGAACATTTGTTTTAGCAGAGGCCAAGCACTGCTGTTATATTCACAGATTCTCCCTCTCTTCCCATAAATAAGTATTCAGGAGCTGTGACCTATCCTCACCTAGAGCTGTGCAGTCTTACTGATGTCCGTAAAAGCGCCAGGGCAGCTGCTGTGAAAGCTCCTCATACTTTAGAGGCTGCCCTAATTCTTCCTGGATTTCTAATTACAGAAGAGTTTACTTCCAGATTCAGGGGACAAAATTCTGCCAGTGAGGCAGATGTGAGGCAGATGTGAGGCACCCTGGCTGATTTTAACCTAGTAAAACTATCAGTAACTACCTGTGGAAGACTTTTGCTTTAGGACTACAGACGCGTGTTGCATGTGTACAGCAGCTAATGCCCGTATGATGTGATGTAGACGTGCCTGAGCCAGTGTTACAAAATTCTGGGTATCCTGGTTCACTAGACTGGGAGATGTGTCATTTTGTGGGAGTAATGACTTTTTTTTCCCTGCCTCAGGAAACACTGCGCCTCACTCCACAGAGCGCTGCAGACATGCTTACAGTGCAGTTAATTTCTAGCACATCAGCTCATCTTTATTTAAAATCCTGTGGATGGATGCTTGATGCAATCCTCAGGAGTTATTTTTGCATCACCCATACACTGAGGACTGTACCCCTGGCTGAAACAAGGGTAAATAGGGGCTTTCAAGCTCCTTTTCTTCAATGCATGGTCAGCATGCTTTTGACTGCTTATTCTCTGCTCCTTTGTATACTGCTGCTGCAGTGAGATTTGATCTGGGCTTATGCCTTGAGCATTATCTACTGGATCCTGTGTCTGTAGCCTGAGAGAATGAAACTATCTGCTTAATTTAAGATCCATTTTAAGAAGTTACAGCACTTCTACTGCCCTTGTCACTCACGCTTGCATTGGCATATCTCTGAAGAATTGAACAATTTGAGTACAGCTATTAATTTATTGAAGTCTTGCTACTGTTATTATTAACTCTCCTGACACTTAATTCCTGATATTAGTTTTGCACTTTCCATTAGCTGTCACAGTATATTCATTTGTATTTATAGGAAATCTATCTTTTGTTCTAAAAGCATATTCCTAAAATTTGGGAAATATGTATTCGCTTATGAAAGCCCAAGGTCCCCTTTACAGTCTCATCTAAATTTGAAGGTATAAACATAAAACTGTGTTTACCGGGGGCATTACAAATAACAAACAGTAATTTTTAAAGTTCATTTTAGTCCTTTCCTTATAGGCTGTATTTGGTGTCTCACCTACATTAATAATTTCATCATAGTATGGGAGAGGCCATGTAGACCAAGAGTCTATCATTGAGAACTCCCCTACTTCTACTCCCTGGACATCTCTGTGAGGGCAGCCATGCTGACAGGTAGTAGATGAGGTGTCTATAGATACCTATAGAAGTCTTTTTCATATGCATTATCTCACTAGCAAAAGCATTTGACATATCCATCCAAGAGACCAGAAGGCTATCTCACTTGTGGAAGACCTTCTTTTAAAGAAATGCCATCTATCTGTTCAGACTCTAAAATATAGGTAGTTGAAATGATACTTTCCTGTGCCATCACACCCACTTTCTCTGCAGTGATTTAAGAATGGGGTCATGCAGTACCTATTCTTTGCAAAGGTAGTCTTTCCAGTTAGCATTCCCTCATGTTCTGGATCCCTGCTGAAGGCACTGGCATCTCTCTAAGTAGGATTTCCTTCAAAAGCTTAAGAAGGGGCAGAAAGGAGAACAGCTGCATGCTATTACCAAAAGCGTGTATCTGCTAGTCAGGATGAAAGGGTGGCTGCTCCTGCTCGGACAGAACAGCTCGCTGTTCTTTAGAAGCAAACTCTGGCAGATCAAAAATACACCGTATTTTATTTTGGTGAGAACACTGATTTGAATAAGCAAGGCAGAAACTTGCCTTGAAGAAGAATGGCCTCTGAAGAACTTGTACGTTGTGGTGGTCCCTCTAAAATAAACAAGCAGAAACTTCCAAAAATCAGTTTCTCCTTATAAATTGCTTCTGCTGTAGTTTGGGGATTGGGGGTAGGAAGGAAGCACTCTTTGATCGAGGTTTGTCTTCAACCTGTAAAAACGAATAGACAAAACTTGATGGACTGTGTGGATAATTTGCTCCCCAAACATCCTCTCCTAATGGTTCCCTTCTGGTACTTTGCTCTGTGGAAGTTTGGTTTCTTTCAAAGTGGAGTATGAAAGTGATAAATGAGGACTTGAGGAAGAGATCACTTGATGGGAGGATGCAGCCAGATTTAAGTAGCAGAGGCAATGTCAAGAGCTTCATTTACGATCCAGTTGTATGTTGAACAGCAGGAAATGAGGAATCTGCTCCCTGTCAGCAGGTACTCTACAGACCCAAAGTCTCAGATGAAACCATTTGGACAGATACTCTATTCCTCAAACATTGGCTCTGCTTTTGACATGGTGTATCAGATTCTTCAAGGAGGGGGAAGGAGAGGATGAATGTGGGAGGGCTTCAAGAGCTGACCACAAATACATTGCTCATGACAAAAAACCGAACAGGCATCTTTTTACTTCATGTTGTTTTTTCAAAAATGCCTGATGACTACTTAAAATACTGAATTGTAGAAGACCACCAGACTACACTGAATTTAACGGAGCTCTGAAAGTGAACTGGAAAAGATATACAGATTATGGGCTGTTGAGTTGGAAAGCAGCCAGCACTGTTCCCAGGATTTAGGTGATCTTGGATATTAGAGCATTTAATATTTGATTTGTGAATACTCTCCAGTTCATTTACTGTGGGATTTAAAAAAAAAAAAAATAAAAAAAAGGGAAAGAAATCCAGAATACAGAGTTCAAGGATTTTATAAGTAGAGGAAGGAGAAGATTATACCATACTTAATCTTACAATTTCCTTACTGCTAATGAGTTATGGGAGGATATACAGTTGTTCTAGCTTCTGAACTGTGAAGGGCAAACAGGAATACAGGCTCTGCTGCCCTAAAGCAAAATCTGGTAATTCTATCCTCAGAATGTTCCTTGTGAAGTGCCTTCTGACTAAGAGTTCAATAAACACCTCCTTTCCAGAAGGTGTGAGGGTCTTGAAACTACTCAATACAAAAAAGAGACACAAAAATTCCTGCTGAATCTGCAGTCATTTAAGATTTGGAAGTTTTGTATCATTATTTATAGATAATGACATCCATTTCTATTACAGCATCAGGCAGCGCAAACAGGAATTTGTGGAGCTGGTCAGGGCTCTGGCACTACTGAGAATATGCTGAGGTTTTATAACCCTTTTTGATGGGCTGAATGGGACTGGTCAGAGGCAGAGGTAGGTGGCGATGCAGGAGGGGGTTAGGGTGACAAGTTGGGAACACGATGGCCAGCAGCAGCAATGACAGCTGGAGGTGTGCAGCTGCGCAGGCAGATGGCTTATTTAACACAGACGAGGAGACTGTTTGGGTCGAGCTCCACAAAAGAGTCAGTGTTGCTCGTATCCAAATTCTGAGACAATGTGAAGAAATGGCTTCTGACGTCATAGGAGAAACAATTCCTATAACCAGAGGCTTATAATGAAGAAAACCTCTCTTGCTCTTCCTTTGCTGTAAGGGAGGAGAGAATTACTATCAGTACTTTGGCGGAGAGGGAAGGGACAGACAAGACAGAAGGTGGAAGATGTTACCCCTTTGGCCAAGAAAAGCTCATGAATGTGATGCTCATGACAGAAGATGAATAAACATCTTGGTACTTTTGTGCCTTCTGCCTGCCCTCAGCTTTCCTTGGATGCCAGGTTTGGCTTCCCCGGCAGCAGTACTTGTGGGTCATGCTCTTTTATCACATGAAGAAGTTGCAGCCATGCTCTTGTGCAGTCATTTAGACAAGGACTGAGCCCACCTCCTGAAAGTGTCTAACATCAATTATTGTAATTTTTAAAAGATAAGCAATCAATTATAATTAGTTCAATACAACCTTTTTTTTTTTTTTTTTTTTTAAAACCAGCTGCTTGGAACATGCCCCTTCTGCTTCACATCTGTTTCAAGATACGCAGTTAGCTTCTGTTTCCTTGTTATTCCATCTGCAGTTTCACAGCTGCATGTGTCCTACATGCTGCTGTTTTGTTCAGTGACAGCATTTAGATTAAGTTATTATTTCTTCCTATAGTCACCATTCTGATAGATGTACATGTCTTTTCAAACCCACCTAGGGATCAGGATTGAAATTGTATCTACCTCAGTATAATCTGCTACCATAAAGGACAGGCAAACCATATTTTTTTCCTTTGGATTAGTTACTAATTAAAAACAAAGTTTTATGTATTTTCATTTTAAGTTAATTCTCATCCCTGGGAGGTGATGGCGGTATTCAATTCTTTAATACCAGTGGCCTAAGCACTACTAAAAAAGCTTTCAGTCTTTCAATATCCAACATTGGTTTCAGGGACTGTGCGGCTGAAGGAATGGAGTGCCAAAGTTTTTCTCCAAGTACAGATGTTTTGACCATTTTAACAGACACGGCAATATCTCAGCCATTACCATTATGTTGTATCACAGCACATACCCAAAGTATTCAGTAGGCTCCCAGAACTTAAAAACCCCAACACTAGCTATTAGATCTGGTCTGTGAGAGACATTCACTCACTTAAATAAAATAAAGGAAAATGAAGAGATTTTATTATTATCAAACCTCAGGACGCTGTTGCCATTTGAAGTGCCGATTTAACTTTAAGTCCCTCTTTGATATTCTGGCTTGATGAGAGTACATGATAGCCATAAATCCAGCTTGGCAATGATTCTGAAAGGTCACCTGTGGATATTGTTTTTCATGGTGTTAAATAGACTGTAATGGTCTCATTATTTCTCCAGAAGGACAAGTGAAAGTCCCATTGGTCTTCTTGCTGTCCCATAAATAATTAACAGGCTGTTTTAACTGGGTATAACCTTTGTACAGAGTGGCTGAACTTCACCGCATAGCAGAAGTAAAAGAGATTCAGAAAAATATCATCCATCATTGATGGTACTAAACCAATCAGGAATAAAAATAAAAGACTAATAATCAAGTGGTAATCAAGCAGTTTTAGAGGCAATAAGAACAATTGCTTTTCTGTACACATCTGAATATTTTTAGCATCCTCCATCATCCAGGTTATTCTTTTTTTTTTTTTTTTTTTACATCTTCCCACATGACCACTCAGCTAATTTCCAACATGGGAAATTTAAGTAACTGCGGAATAGGTGAGAAAAAGTTCAGAATGTTTATTTTTCTCTTCTGCATAGGTAAAATCTTAAAGAAGAAGGATAAAAGAAGGACCAGATTCTTTTTATTACCAACATAACACTCAAAGCTTTCAAGTGGGGATGACCAAAATACAATCCTGCATTTGAATATTGCAATTATTTCTTGTTTAGATAAATGGTCCTCTTCAACCTTCCATTTTGAGAATTTGCAATAAAACCTCAGGGTCTAAAAATGTACTAGATCCAGTATATAAAACACAATGCTGGAATCTGCCATGTCTCACCTGGAAACTCCCCAGTTTTCTGGGGGTAACAACAGCTGGTGTTAGCAATAAAGAGCCAGGTCTGAGCTCACAGAAGATGTTTCATCAGGACAAAGTGGTGGTGGTGGGGTGAAGTGTGCTTGCTATTGGATAAAGGAAAGATTGTCTGGAAAAGAAATGCTAAATTCCAGCCATGAAATTGCAAAATATAAAATAGACAGACTTAGACAAACAGAATCAAAGAGAGACAGAGGAAAAGAGAGACAGAGAACATCAGTCTCCCAAATGTTTCAGTTTTGCAGAAAGCCAGACAAAGGTAGTCACAGGTCTGTCTTTCTAATGCACCTAAAATGTTCAAATCTGAACATCCCTACTCTCTGTTTGGAAAAAAGCAAAGCAAACCCTGTGCCAAATTTCAGGAAAATGCAATACTTTTTGGCTATGGTGAGAAGATTGAGAAATTACTGTATCTGAGGTAACTATTTCCTTTCTGGTCTTTTTTTAAACTGAAACATAAGAAAATGAACTGCATGTTTCCTCTGCAACCATTCCTCTTGTCTCCTTTGTTCTCCATTTTGGGAAATGAAAATATCTTGCACACAAGTCACAACAAGTTCATATGGAAAAAAAAAATAGTTTAACAATTCTGCTTTTGAAGTTCAATTCTGTGTAACTGTATTCTCTCTTTGGGCCTTATAGTCCTGGACTGATGAATACATGATAGTTGGAGGAAAAGGAAAGCTCTGAACACCCGTCACAGGAGGAGATGTGGAAAAGATTGCTCTTGAACATGTGCCCTCTTCCAAGATGCTTGTAGCAGCTCCACAAAGCAAACAGCCTGAGGTAGGGAGGGGAGGGAATGTTTTAGAGCAGGAGTAGTGGGAAACTCCGATGGCATCTCTCAGACAATTGATGGGAGTACCAGCTCCTATTCCAAGCCATTAGCTGCTGGTGGCAGCATGTCTCCAAGGAAAACCATGATACCAACAGTCAGGGGAGTGCGGAGTCAGGCAGCTTTTCATGTGGAGGCCAGGGGAGGTTTTGAGCTGCTTTGCCCTGCTGATCCCTGAACTTCATGGGTGTTAGAGGACTTGCTCTCCTGCCCTTCCTGCCAAGAAAACAAACCTTTCCTTTCTAAGGAGACACTCATAAAATCCCCAGCTTAAACAAATTAAAAAAAAAAAAAATCCCAACGGGGAAACTTCCTATGTATCTTTCTGGAAACTCCTTCCAGTACCTGGGGAGCTCCTTACAGTCTTATAGTCAGCATTTCTACAGCACCTTCTCTTTCTATTTTTAGCTGTTTTTTACATTTTTCAACTGATTTATGGGAAAAGAGTAAAAGCAGAAAGGCAGTGTTCAGGTAATTTTATTAAGCAGCTGTAATGGTTGGTAGTTGCTAGTTGCATGCCACAGAACCTCAGTGGTGCTGCTCAAGATGTCTATGAGGTGAAGGGGGACTACTTGGAGAGATTTATTAGGTTATTACCCTTAAGTTAAAAAGGAAAGATAAATAGAGGGAAGTCTCCTCCCAAAAGACCTCAATTACTTACAAATAATCAGAAGACGCATTGAAAACCTTACGGTTTTTATCTCAAGCATCATAATTCTTTATGTAACTTTTCTTAAAGCTGAACTGAGGAATTACATTCAGACTGAAGTGTGGAGCTCCCTCTCCTTGAAGAAAAAACAAAACGAAAACAAAAGCCAGGAACATTTCTGCATGCTCCCTCCTAACCTCCTGCAGGTACACACACACACAAGGTTGTGGAGATGTCCACACATGTGAACCTTTGTGCTCTGCCCTCTTGTTTAAAAGCTCTTGTGCACTCAACAGGCGGATTCGAAGCTTCGTAAAAACAAAGTCCTTTTACTGACTTCAGGAGGTCAAGCCTCATATATAAGGAAATTGAGGAAATAGAAAAAAAAACCCTGTTACTATTTGCTGACATTTTTTGTGCCCTGAAAAAAATTTTGAATTTTCCATTAATTCCATGTTAAAATAGGAGTACGTAAACCTAAAGGTGACAACCTGAGTTTCAGCAGCAGCAGCCCAATGGCGAACATCAGCACTTACTCATCAATGCCTTGGCGTTAACTAATGCGGTTTCCGTGCAACCTGAGGGCATAACTATGGGCTGTTTGCAATATCCCAAATTTCCCCCATGGTCTCTAATGTTTACTTAAACTCTAGAAACCGAGATGTGGATTTTCATTCATTTTAGCTTAGAAAATATTGTGCCCTTACTGACTGTTACTATTGTCTACTGAATGCAGTCATGGGATGGAAAGCAAACAAACCCTGAAGATGCAGGTGTGTGATGTGTTGAAATCTGACCCCTCTGCTGCCTGTAAGTAAAATAAACAGAATTGACTTAAATTAACTTAAGTGTTGACTGTAACCTCAAAGTCATTTTTTCCTTTTATCTCTTAAATATATATATTTTGGTGACATTTTAAAACCTTAGATCTTAATTAATTTTCAGGGGGAGTTCTTCCTAAACACACAGGACAGATTCTGATCTTCTTTGGCATTTGGTGGGGTGTAATGACAGAGGAACGGCGTCCTGTTTCATCACTGGCTTCAAGGGGTTTTACAAAAATTCCCCGTTATAACAATTGTATAAAACAAGACCTGGAGCTGTCTTCTTACTGCCAGATCACAATCATCACAGAAACTTTAAAACAAACAAAGAGCCAGAGGCTACCTGTTCCTCTGCGCAGTGACTGCTAGCTGCCAAGGCTGGACCAAAGCCAGCCTTTCGGTCAGGTTTACATTATCACCAGCAAAGAAGAAATATCAGGTCCTGAAAAAAAAGGTACCGTAGTTAATAAGAAATTGAAAAAATCTGATTAGCACATCTGCGATTAATCAAAGCCGTCACAAATAATTCAATGAAAGGTAACTCTTTGCTGAAATCTATTTTGACTCAGTTTACAACAGCCTGAACAATTGTGCTCCCCTTCAGAAAAACAAACAAACAAACAATTTCCCTGGCAAACAAGTCAGTATTATTTTAACCCTACAGGGGACGACAGATTTTCTGTGTACATATTACTATGAGACACAGTACCTAGCACATTGGACATGTTTCCATACCACTTACAGAGTAGATTTATGTATTTCTTAAGGGCTTGTACCCTTAACATGATGGACTGAGAGCCTGTGAGACTGAATGAAATAAAGGTGTGTTTGGTTTGGTAAGCACCTGGACGAGAAGCTGCCAAGGGAAGTTTGGGGCCTGTTGGAAATGCTGTACATAATACAGTTCACTTTCTCAAGGCTCTGTGTTTGATCAAAGCTCCCGTGTGGTTTCGGGAGAAGCTGTGTCCATAAGGAAATCCCTTTTTCATTTCATTTTTTTTTAATTTTATTTGAACGTAAAACCAAAGCTCTGAAAGCTTATTTTAAACCTTAAAGATCCCTTGCAGCCTTTCATAAGAAACTATAACATCAATAATGATGCTCTGGCTTCCTGAATTTCCCTTGCAGTTTTCTTGGATTCATTATTTTTCCCTCTCCAGCAGACAAAAGCTGGCTCTGTGGTACAGAACAGATGCCCCTGGGTTTTTGGTGAGGAGTAAGCCATCCCTGGGGACCCAGAGAGACCATGATCCTATGTAGCATTGAGCAGCTCTTGGAGGAAGGGGAAACTGGTAGACCCAGAGATTTAATAACAGTGCTCTGATCCTCATCTGTCTAGCCACAGCAGGAGTCTGAGCAGCAGGATTTCTCCTCCCGCTTCTTCTACAAAAGGAGAGTCTTCACACAACCAAATGGTTACATGCAACCCAGCTTCATTTCCCACATCTTTCATAGCTCTTACCCCAGCCTACATTTGAGATCCACCACTTCGCCTCTCTACTTCCACACCAGGTCTGCAACGTGACTGTGTCTCCACCTGGGAAGTTCTCCATGAAGGGGCTCCATTGTAGACACCCAAAGAATGGAGATTGTATGAAAAGAAAGCACCGTCTAGATGATGGAGGGACTGTGTTTGCACACACATGAAGTAGTGCAATACCAGTGGATTCCAAACAAATGTCCAGCCCTATTGCCTCTTCTTTCTAGTATCTATCCTGTGACAGAAATGGTATTTTCAATACATGTACATTGATGTGTGCCAACACCCACTCTAGAACTCTAAAGATACAAATACAACTCCTTTAAATAGCACACACTGCTGTGTCTTGGCTCTGCACAGTTTTGTCTTCTTTTTCTATTTTGTAATGACACAATTTAGTATTCAGTTCTGTAAGCTGCTGAAAACCAAAGTGTGTAAAGGGCACTGTCTGTAGAATAGTGCCCCAAAAGCGCAAGTTCTTGTGGGAAAGGGCTATGCTTGCCACATCTAGAAAGCATCTTAACTACTAACGTCATTGTGCAAAGATAGGAAGGCCGATAATAAACAGGGCAGTGAAGATGAAGTGGATGTATTTTATAGTATTAATTTCACATAACACAATGGAATACCCTTAGGATGACTTTTATGTATCATAATAGCAGGTTTACCTCATCTTAGCTGAAGTGTAAACAAACAAGACAAAATATAACAGAACTCTCAGTATGTTGTTAACTTGATATGACAGAGTACAATAAAATTGGATATAGTGTTGTTACACTTCTCTACAACCACAACTTTGGATGTTGTACAAGTCTTGGAAATAGCACTGCTTCGTGGATAATAAAGTAATGTGAACAATGAATATCTGATCCAAACTTTGGTGGATAATTATTATTAGAGATGTGAATATTCCCAGGAAGGCAGCTTTTATTATCGCTCATGGATACATTCTGTAGCTCTTTTTATATATATTGTTGGCAAAATGTCTAGGGTGGAAAATCATAGGCAATTCACATCAAGTAAAATGTGCAGGCCAGGAGTTTTGCATTAACGTATCCGCTAGGCTGCAGTGAATTTATAACCCCTTAAAGCAGTACAAAGGGTTTTAGTATTGGATATAAATTATGTATAAAACACTCAGCATGAACTGTTGTCCCTGTATTAAGGTAGGTACACCAGGCATAAAAAATAAATGACAAAATCTACATTAATGCTAGGAGGTCAACTTTAAACTGACAAAATCAAGGAAATGCAGAATTACTGCTGAATCCTCCTGTCACTCATTTTACCCCCTACTCAGTTCACACTGGGTCATCCCACTTCTTTCTGAGCCAGAGTAAAACCTCTGCTAACACAGAAGGCACAAGCAGGAGTCACTGGCTTGAGTACACGAGGCAGGTGATGGCTGGGGACCACTGCTGCTGATTTGCTCATCCTTCTCAAGAAAGAAACCATCCATTCATGTGACAGATACAACCTTCTTCTTTTCCATGTAGGAACATTCTCTTCGTAGGTGTTCCTCCCTCCTCTCTTACCCTATCAGTGTGTGTTACACTAACTCAATATTTAGCCTATCACCCCTCTTTAAAAAAATTTCTAGTCTGGTAAAATGGAACCCAAACATGTTTTGGCCCTAGGAACATTACTAAGCTGTAAGTAACAGTGTTTCTAATCATTCAGAGATGTTTGGGTTCTGGAAAAGTCCTTCTTTCTTCAAAACAAAGGGAAATCAGGACAAAGGAAATAAGCAGATATTGCCAGAAGAAGAAATATATGATACTCAATATCAAACCAAAACGTCACTTCAAGGTGTATCATATTAATTTCCTAAGAGCTAAATAATAACAGCATCGTTAGCGGCAAGACGTGAAGGGTGAACGTGAAGCAAGGTTAGCAAGGAGAATTAATTACAGATTGTATCCCAATAACACACCTGGATCATCACTGTTACACCACCACTAACCACTAACGTATCAACATTCGTATTTTGGAACAGAGATAAAAATGTCAGAACTAAAGAGTGACATTACTTGCTCTAATGCAGTATCTTACTCCTCTTTTAACATGAGGATATAAACACAACCATCCAAACACACATATACAGTGAATATAAGACATATTTTAGAAGACTCAGGGGGTAAGCTTGGCTTCAGATAAGTCAATGAGAATATGGGTTACATCTATAAATTTCATGTGCAGGAGGGACTAATGTGTTGACCCAGCGTAATTCACAGCTCCCTCCAGATCACAGGATTTCATTCTTTTCTGTTAAAGAATTGCTCTCCTTTGTGTCACCCTTATTGGCAATGATTAGATCAGCACCCAAATTAGTGAACGTTATCAAACTCAGTAACTTGTGACTGAAGAAGAAAGATGTTCAGCTGAAAGGCTTCAAGTGACAAAGACCATAAGGAATTATTTTGCTTCAGGGAGCAATTACACACTTAAAAAGTAATTTTAGTCCCACCTGTAGCCATTGGATTGCATTATGTTCTAGTTTTGGAGACCAAAGAGGTCCCTATTGCCACGTGTAAGTAATTACAGATTGTGATCTAGTTGTTTTTGTGAGCCTAATAATCCATAACAACGTAACTGCCAGTTACACATGGAAGGTTTCAGCCATTTCCTCCTGTACCTAAGTCAATAATTGTCAAACCAAAACCTTGACTTATTGCTGGGACACAGTGTGGACTCACTCAGGTTTTCTAAAAGGTTTCCACTTTTGCCTGCTACAAAAGAGTTTGTAAGGGCAAAGAAACTTCAGGTCTTACTTTCAGTGACGAAGATCTTTACAGGTGAAAACCAATGCTGATACCTGTACGGTCAGTTGCTGCTGGAATTGCTGTGGCAATTGTGTGTGCTGGGCACATTATTTTAGATGTATCTGTCTGAAGATGTTGTGTCCAGCTGCTGTTTTTGGAAGTTCTTTCAAGTTAGTTAAATCCAAATGTTTCTTTCTGCTATATTTCTACAGGGGCAAATATATGCCTGGCACATATACTACGTACCAGAAAGATCAATATTCATAACATGAAGCTCATAGAAATGTTGGTAAATGTAATTTAAACCACCTTGAGCAAAAACTATCAAGTTCAATTTTCAACACATTCATAGCACTAAAGTGGCAAAGTTTGTGTGGGCCTAATCAGTGTGCTTCCACCTATGTTTTGGGTATGAGGGTGGTTTTTCCAGTGTGGGCTATTTATACTCGGGATTCTCAGCTCTTCTGCCCTTCTTACATTGCTAATTGAAAGGTGGGTCCTCCTTGTACCCCAGAGGACAGGATCTCGGTGGCACGTAGGTAGCAGCATGGAGGATGAGCACAGCTGTTCCACCATATCCTTTCTACAGTCGTTACAAGTTAGGCCCCTCTCACGGTACCACATATAAGTGAAGGAAGCATTTTCTGCTTTTAGAGTAGTCAGGTCATGAGGAATGCCGAACCAAAGACTAATTGTAATCTCATGCAATCAGGAAAAAATTCACCTGATTTATTGGTGAAACTCCAGGCAGGACAGCAAAATCTGCCCTATCATAGTCTGGAGACAACGTTATTAGAGATAACATGCTGAAACAGGAAAGGTGCAGGACTTGGTAACAGAGCTTATGATATTGAATATTTACCCTACTTGGGTTTTTTTTAAGATAAAAGAAAAAGGTTATTTTCAGACTGTTTGCAATGACATATAATTTGGGCAGAAATTTTGGTGTTTGCTGAGAACATTTGTGCCTTTCCAGGATTCCTGAGAGGAAGAGCAGCTTGAACTGAAGAGGCTCTTCAAAAATAATTAATCAATAGCCCAATGAGTTGAGCTTGTGTAGGCCAGTGAATTATGAGGGGGTATTAGCTGGATGTACTCTATAAACATTTAGGAGGAGAAATTAAGCTGTGATTTCTATTTGAAGGAACAGGAAAGGCACAACATGATGTCAAAAATTCTTTGAAAAAGTAGCTAATTAACCCTTCCTCCTAAGCCTAGAGGTCATGAATGAATTAGAAAAAGGTAATGATCCCTAAACAATAGTTATATGACAATGACGAAAAAGTATTGTGCTAGGAGAGGAATGATATGTGCAGTAAATTTGCTGACAGGAAGTGATACAAATAGCCAATATGGAAACATTCACAAAATAATTACTATAGGAGCAACCCTTAAGTTCTGAGTAAGCACAAAGATTCAGCCATGCTTTTGACTTTTCTTATTTGAAGTGTAACAACGCTTTAAATGCCAAAATTTAAAATCTGTTCTACAAATGTCTATTTTGTTACAGTCTTTCATGAGCTTTCAGGTGCAATAAACTACCCCTCTTTGTAACAACACCCCTTTATAAACACAAAGCAAATCATTATGTGGAAAGGGGAGAAGTTAAAAGCCCTAAATCTTCCATTCCCAAGGATACTGTTACCTTCAGATAGAATGTATTTTTTATGTATGTATTTACTGCTTAAATGTAGTATATTTCCATTGGGTTTAACTGACAAGATTTTAGGGAGTTCTTTATTAGTGATTTATATATATACATATAGACACATATATGTTCAACTACCCATACACTTTTTTGCTCCTGTTTCCTAGCATAAAATTATTACCTACCCTGGAACAATGAAAATGCAACTGCTTTCTAGACCAGTGACTATTCTTTCTTTGAAGAGGCTCATAATAAGATGCATGAAACATCTGGAAGAATTAAATCAAAGGGTGATGGAATTCCCACTGGAGAACACATGTCAAACAAGAAAAAGAGTCTTGTGGAACAAATGAGATTTTGCCCTGAGAATTAGCGAGTACAACAGCTAGGCTTAGCATTGGATTGAGACAAAAACTCCTAAGAGGCCTATTGATACAGTTTTAAAACATCCATTGTGCTTAAAAAAAGAGAATTTGTGTAACTTAGTCTGCAAGCAAAATGTCTGTTTTCCCCATCCACAGCCACTACTCAGAGCAATTCCTGACATCCACAATAATCTACACATAGGGAAGACAGTCTGGGAGATGGACTGCATCTAATAATCACACTGTTCAATTAGGAAAATACTCTACTATAGCCCTAAGGCTGCAATGAGGAAGGGACCACCAAATTCAGTAGACATGTAGGGACCCACAAAGAGAACAACAGCAATTCTTGCTATTAGTGAGGAGGAAATAGGATTTGTTATTCCTTTTTAACTGTGTTGCTCGCTCATCCATCTCGATATGGAAAGCCACGCAGAGAACAGCTAGAAAGGAATTTAGATCCACAACTCAAGTTGCTCATTTTGGCACTGGTGTAATTCCAGTTGCCACACCAAGGCTGAATAACATTCAGTATCTTTCTCAGACAATGTTTTATTAGGGAGAAGATTAAAAGCAACTTCAGAAACTGATAGTCTCACACATGTGTCTGTGTGCCTTGCACAATCATATTTGTATCTCATTCAGAGCTGTCAAACAAAAAAAAAAGTCAAGTATGTCTGTACACCAATACCAGTTGCCCCCAAAATGTAGTGCAAAGTGGTGAGTTAAAGCAATTTCAGGAGTAATTTAATGAGAATGAGTTTACTTTTATTGAGGAAAGAAAATGCTCCTTCATCCATATCCTAACAGATCACTCCACCCAATCTTGTTCTATTTTTATCTTTACATTCTTATAAACTAAAAGACTTATGGAAGCCAAGTTGCAATGAATGGGCAAGACTATGACTGGTCATATGTGACTGGATGAGGCAAAGGAGATTTTCAAACGCCCCATTTCTTACTGGTCCAAAGGCAGCTCAAGAGAGCAGTGATATGTTTTTTCCCGTGTTGCTGAAGTTGCCTTCACGCTCACTCAGTGGAGAATGCTCTGCTCACAGAAGAGGGTACAAGGGGAGCTGTGACTGCAAAAGCCCAAGTGATCTTGGATTGGAGATGCATTTGGTGGTTGGATTACTTGATGGTGTTCTACTAACATATTTTAGCTCTTCTGGATTTAATAAAAACAAAGCTCCAAAAACCTGTTACTGTTTTTGAATACAAAGAGTGATGTCTTTCCACTACAGCTGGACTAATTTGAGAGGAAGGTGGTCTGGTACTGAAGAAGGTAGTGGGAAAGTAGATGTTCTACTCTGGACAACGCAGAATGTATTTACACTACTGCAAAATGCAAAGTGAAACATGCCCTTTATTCTTCTGTATCTCATGCAGTGGTCCCCTTGCCTCTCCAAAAAGGCCATAAGATTTATAATTATAGATGTTTTGATGCTTTTCCATCACCTGATCATGTTGGGACGGGATCACCAACTGCTGTATTCATGGCAAAACTTGGGTCTGTTGGGCCTTCGTTCAAACCGCTGGATCACTGACATGTGAGAAAAAAGATGCACAGTAGGAAATATTTTAAGGATAAAACTGACTTTTGGAATCTGTGTGGAAAATGAGCTTCCTATGCAGACATAACAAAAAAAAAGTTATTTTCACCACAGTTAAATATTGAAACAATATGAATAGTACTCTGAACTACATTACCTTAAAAGTGGATAGTGCAATTTAGAGACTTCATCCCACCGCAGATGTTCCACTAACTGACTACAGGTTAGTACACCGGACCCTTATGCCTTTTTAGCACACTAGTTTCCTAGACTATCATTCCTATGATGGTTTTATTTTTTCCTTGGAAAGCTTTCTCTACAGCCATTCTTCATGCAAATTTAAGAATTATTTCCACTTTGTAGATCTTCAGAAGCATGTTGCTACATTTGCAAAAGTAAGTTTCCAGACATGCTGGTTCTCTGCCTTCCTGTTTGCAAGTGCAAATTGTGCCAGAAAGGCATGCTGCTTTTCTGTGATTACAAAATTAACTGGATTTGTCAGCAGTAGTCTGATTTATGTCTCCAGTTCAAGTCATAAACATGTAATCAGTGCTAAAAGTGGTGGTTGATAGGTCAGTGTGATGAATTCTTTCACCAATGCTTCACCTTCAGAGAAGCTTCATGTATTCAAACTGTCAAATTTCCTTCTGACTGCTTCATATTTCTCTAATAATCTCTTTTCTTAAGATGAATTGACGATTTGTTCTACTATCAGCATCCTAAAAATCAATGCTAGAAAACTGCTTTTTTCCTTCAGAAATGGTGTATTTATTGTCAAAACACACAGAATAGAAGTGCTCATGTTGATAAGTCTGAAAATGTTTTTTACTGCAGTTTTGCAAATAACTTGGAACACAACAAGCAAACCGTGCTTTTCTTCTCTCGTACACTAAGGATTCTATAAATTGTTATGAGTCAAAAATGATACAGTTCATAATAACGAAAATTTGCCTTCAGTGTCAGCAGACATTGTGTTTAAAATGCACAGGCAAGGAGTGCAGTGGCAACTTACAGGCACAGTGTTTACAGAATCAGTGTTGTAATTACCAGGTAGTAACACAAAGTATACTATAAAACAAAACAGAGTGAAACACTTAAGAAGTTTGCAACAGTGCAACAAGTAAGACTAATTCTGCAATTTAATAAAATGAAGTATTATATTTTCTTCTTTGTAAAGACCAGTAACATTCATGTCAGCTGCCAACAAATGAAAGATCTTAATGTATTCCAGTGAAGTTTCTTTCAACAGAATTTCTGCTTCGTAAGTTTTCTAAACAAGAAAGCATCTGAGCTGCTCCAGCATAGAGCTTTTAAAGGCTATCAAATGGCATTTGAAACACATGCACTCTCTACACACCAAACTCTACTTCTCCTTTCCCCCCTGTATTAAAGGTACAGAGTGTCTCCCAGTAATTAAAGTAAACCCTGAAATCTTGACCATTGTGGTTGCTTAAGATCGCATGCACTTTTCAGGAGAGGAGGGGCACTAACCACAGTTCCCTCCACAAATTCCCAGCCAGGTAATTGCACTCACCCTGCCCAGAAATCACCCATCCAGCTTCCACTGAGTTAGCTATTTTCACTCAGCCTTACTGAAACTGCTGGAGGGCGTTGCAGGCACTGGCTGACAGCTGTGTTCTGTCTTAATGTTCTCTCGCTTTGCCGAATATGAAAACACTGCTACCAAAACACAATAAAATGAACAAAGTGACAGAAATATATTTGCCATAAACTTTAGGAATAGTAAGTAATCTAATAAAAGCATTTGTAAGCCAGGCCATTAATCTCTACAAAAGATACTGCTGTGTAGTAGGTTACCCGTTGTTCCAGGTAACACAGAGGTGAGGTGAAAAGTTGATGATCCCCAGTTCACACACTCAAGTGTGCACATTTCATCTGTATTAACCTGGGCAAGAAAAAGAACAGCCTGGACTAATTTCAAATGTCACCCATGGAAGCAAGACAAAGAATTAGCAAGGAAACTCTGCTGTTCACCCAGCTATATTTTCAAGCATGCTTAAGAAAGGCTTTTCTGGTTTCTGTCTTCTTGTAACTTGATGGGAGCCTACAGGAGACTAAGATGTTCAGACAGAAATTCAATGATGGAGCTCAGAGTAAAGCAACACAGCTTCCCAGATACACTCCAGAGATATTTAATAGGTTCTGTCATAATCCATATGTTCTCTTCAAAAAATAGGAATAAAAACCAGCTGCCTTACAATAAATTCTAACTGCAGTAGGAGTTAATTTTAAACTGATGTAACATTCAGTCAGTTTTCATTTAAAATGACAGTGGATATCTTTGCCAGAGTAAGTGCGGATTTGTAAAAACAGATGAGGAACAGTAAAATGTTTTTCCTTCAAGACAAATATTTCTTTTTAACATGGAGCTTTTAGATAATAGATTAAGCGTTCAAGCGAAGAAAGACTTTACATTCATCGCCATGCCGATGTATTTCTAAAGTACTGTACTTTTGGACTCTGTCAGGAACCCCTCGGCGACGTGGCAGAGCAGAGATGGTAAACGGTGCCTGATGCCAGTTCTGCTGGCGCATGTCCTGAAGCAAGGTGCTGGCTCTGCTGGCGGCAGGGTGGTCAACGCAGCTGGGCACTTGGCGTGGTGCCTGCTGACTCCAACCACAGGTGTCAAAGAAGGGAGGGAAACAGCAGGCTAGATTCTGTTTCTTTGTTTATTCCTACTCTTTTAGCCTGAAAGTGTTGCCTCTGTGAGGTTCCAAGTAATTTAGACATTTTCAAATATCACCCCCTATGAACAGCAAAAAATAACAAAAATCCGGACTGAAGTAACCAAGATCCACATTACAAAATACAGCAGGCAACCCACTAATACTCCTCATTCCTGCTGTTGAAACTTCTCTCAGCTTCCCAGAAAACCACAAATGACCAAGAAAGAAAGTAGGCTTGTAGTGTGTCCCAAAGATAACAGATTTTGACTATGCAAGCCCAAGAATGCAGTCATTGCAGGAAACAAGTCCCAATAGTATGGCATGTCCGAGTGACTGGGACAGACATGTCATTTAGACCCATTCTGGTATCTTAAAATTTCTTCAAAATGCTGTTTCATCTTAGGTCTCAGAAACAGCAGATCAGACAGCTAACTACCATGTATCCTCTCTGCTTGAGTCAAAGGATTTTTCCTTTCTTCCCTCCCTGAACTGTGGTCCCAGTTCCTACAGTGGTAAGGCCTCAATCCTTAATCACGGTCTTACACCTGGTAGCAAGGTTGATAACAACAACATTGCAAGGACTGTCTGTATCCAAACAACCTGAATGATCCATACAACAGCTTCCAATTAGGTTTGACCAGTCAAGAGAGAAGTTTGGGAGTCATCGTTTGCAAGATGAATGGACCAGCTTAGTGCCCAGGACTGGTCTTAACCCACCATATAATGTTAGCAATTGTTGAGAAAGCATTGGAACCAGAAAACACAATTATACCAAATCTTGATGCTCCCATCTTTTGAATACTCTCTGCATCCTGGCACCCCATTGAACTAGACAAGGGTGGGTAGAGGCATACACCAACTGCCACATAGTGAGAGGCAAAGTAGGGTAGGATTCTTCTTCTGGGAAAACAGTTGTCTCTGAATTCCCATAAAATATGATAGGAGAGTCTGATAGAGGTCTGTAAGATTAAGAAATGGTGCTGAGAAGGTAAACAGAGGATGAATATTTTCTAGAACAACAATGCACTCAATGCAATTATTAGGCATTGGGTTTAAAGCAAATCAAAGGAGGAATATTTTGACCTAGCACATAGTTAAAATTATGGAACTCATTGGGATAGGATGTTGAGAAGGCCAAAGACCTGAACCAGCTCACAAAGGGACCAGACATGTTCCTAGAGGACAGGCCCATCAATACAATTGTTCATATTTAACCACAGACTCAGGAAACCCCTAAACTGTTAATTCCTGTAAACTATGAAAATGTACTAAGGGATGGATTTCTTCATGTAACTTATATTATATACTCTTCCCTATTGCAATCAACACCATTAAAGACTCTATGCTGGGCTAAGTGGGCTTTTGGTACAAAAAATACAGAAAGTTGTCTGTTTCTGAGTGGGAGGTGGGGTGCAAGAATGAATGGATGAAACAGGTCATGAACAGAAAATGCAAAACCAACTGCAATGTTTAAAAGGTAGCTTTTGCAACTCAGCAAAAATGGACATGCTATCACGGAGAACTCTGCTATCCCAAAAATAACACGCAAGATTGGCTTTCCCCTGTGACAGGCAAACTTAACCTTGAATGGGTGACCTATCTTAACTCTAAAATAACTGTTTTCTCTCTGTAAGCTTCTGCCTATGCAACCGTTATACACATGCTTACCTTTAAGCATGTGAGTGCTCCCTTGAGAGCCATGTATCTTTCTTCTGTGCTGTGTTGTTATGATGTCCACTGGTTTCTCTTTCGAAGCTGAGTAAAGTGGACACATCTCACACTTAGATGGCCATTATGCAACACTATTTCAGTGGCTAAGAAATCTACTACAAAGCTTTCTGACCAAAATCTCAAAAATATTTCTTATTATCAGCTCCAGGATAGTTAATACTGGAGCAGCAGTACTGTATCAACACCAGCCAAGCGAGAACTCAAATAGTGTTATTTACTTGACTGACAAAACAAAAAGTGTTGGTTTTTGGGGGGATGCAAAGGCAGGCTTTGTTTAACTATGGGGCTGGTTGGCAATGCAAAATGATTTTATTTTCCATTTCTCCTTACTTGTCTATCTCTTTCTCCACCTTTTCTTTCCCAGATGCACCATAACAAATCCATGCAGTTTCAGACCTCTGGATTAGGCAGGACCCTGGGAGACACAGTACTCCTGCTGATTGTTGCCAATCTAGCTAGGAAACTGCAGAAAAACGTGGTTATTCAAGATATTTCCTTGCTCGGATCTATTCAGTCCCTTTGTCACACAATAATAGAATACTTGTATTTTTCATAAAGCCTCTTCTGTAGCTAATTCTTACGAGGGTGGAAACTTCTGGGCAAAGGATAGCACATTTCACACTAAAAACTGACACCGACACCTTTGCAAATACTTTGGCACTGCTCTGTAAAATGTTACTCAGTCCTTTCCAATGGCCTGCTGGCTAGATATGGTGTACATTGTTGAAAATAAAGGTCAGTGGATTAGTGCCATTAGGTTAAAGTAAAGGAATCAGGAAAAAAAAGAGTTAAAAGCAAATCTGAATGCACAATCCTTATTTGAATGGGAAAAATACCCTTTACTATGACTACATACTTTACATTGCAGTAATATGCAAGTGACTAGAAAGTGCTATCATTTAAATCAGAATACATTGTTTCTTTCTGAGGTTTCAGATCTCCAACTGGTAGAACAAGGTTAGTTTATGCTGAAAGGCACACCATCCAAAAACAAGTGTTCTGTGCCTCCCTGGCATCTTTTTTTCTGAAGTCTGAAATGCATTTTGCAAGAGTGCAAGAGTCATGTGATAGGGGTAAATGCTGCATCGACTTTCGGCAGAGAGAAACAAAGGTCCCGCCTGCACGTGGTGGGCACGTAGGAAAGTCACAGCAGTGAGGAGTGGGGCAGAGCTCAGGTCTGCTGGCTCCTGCATCAGCCACGAGACTCTCGCTCCTCATCATCCACTGTAAGTATTGCATTTTATTATTTATTGAGTGCTAACTGTTCAAACAGAGATTCTGTTACTGCCACTTACTGCAGTTAATTAGTTCAGGGGAGGCCAGTAGCCCATGCTACACAGGAAGGCGGATGATAGCACCACAGTGATTCCTTTTGACCTTGAAATCTATAAATCTATGAGACCTATAAAGGAACCCCTCCTAACACCATCAGGAGTCTTAACTAGTGTAGCGAGCTCTAGATGCACAATACAGTGCAGATTAGAGCTATCTTGAGCTTTGAACGCTGTTGTTTCCAGGGCATGATGGCCATCTCCCAGGAAGAAATTTAGTAAGTGACCTTGTGATGCTTGTGTCACCGTTCTCCAGACGATATTTGTATCTTAGCCTCTGAGTAGCAATACTTACCTATTACCTCACTGGATAGTAGCAGCATCTACTTGTCCCATTTGTGTAGAGCATCTCATTAGTGGAGTCCCAGCTGATGTCTAAACATGTTGACAGAGACCTAGGTTTTCTGAGCTTTCCATGATAGCCTATGTCTGTGCTGATGCTAACACTTGACAAAAGCAGCTTTCAATTTTGATTAAGACAAGCCACATAAAGAAATGTCAGATGGTATGTGGAGCCTGGCCCATACCTGTTATGAGAATGGACTCTTGTCCTCAAAAATTCAAATGAAAATGTTTATAAGGAAGTTGGTAAGGTAGAATAAATCCCTCTAATTGAGTAACCTAATCTTTCAAACAATCTTTCTCAATGCAATGCTATTTACTTTGGATTCAGAGTAAAAAGGGAGTTCAAGGACCAATAGGGCTTTAGGTTTCCCAGTAAAGTGGTGGTGTTGTAGGAAAGGGGCAGAGTATGAGATGGTATTTATGGAATATAAATATCCGTTAACAAAGCATGAAAACACAGCTATGCAGCAATGATCACTCCCTCACTGTGGGAATTCCTGTGGAAACACAATTCACATCACTTTTCACTCCTCTGTTTAATGCAAGATGGGATTAAACATGGTTAGACAACTCTTCAAATATAAAGGCACTCAGTGGAGGCTGTAGGAAGATAGAGAAGAGGCAGCATTTGGGTTGCAGCTGCCCCTACAGAGGGAAGATCTGCAGAGCCTCTGAGGACAACTTGCGAAAGTGCCTCCCTGAACTACTGAGCTGTACATGCTAAAATTCGTTACTTTTAAATTCCTGCACTGTGAGATATTCTTTGGGTGTCCAGAGGCTGGAAACTCCAGCACCCAGCCCCAGCACATAGCTTGCCCCAGCAGCACCCTTCATCCTAACTTCTCCCCTCGCCACACACACACGACACGTGTGGGATTAGACAGAGAGGAAGAACACACGTCCCCACATCCAAATAGTGCATTTCTTCTTCCTGAACACCTACTTAGGCTCCTGTTCTTCTACTCTGCCATATCAGAGGTGGTCCCTCTGCCTGCTTCTCCATTTTTTATTCCACTTTGCATTGCTTAATAAAGTTATTCTCACTGCCTGCAACCCTCTGATGCCATAGAGGAGTGGGCAGTGGCAGCATATGGTCCAGCTACGAGAGGAGAGTAGACAGCTTAAATTTTCATTTTTTAAGAGCCCAGGAGGTATAATTTGGGAATGCTTTGTGGTAAGGAGAAGGTACATAACAGATTCTTCATTTACTTATGATAAGACCAGGCCTGCATTCAGCTTCCTTTTCTAGTAGTATAAGTTTGAGCCATGCACTTAAACCAGTGGAGCTATTCCAAATTTACACCAGTGTGAGGGTGAGTAATTTGACTTTGCATGTTTATTGATGACTGTTAGCCACAGTTTAATTTTAAATGCATTAATACCACCAAGTGTTTTGTTTGACCACCCACTGTTCACAGCAGAATTGAAGTGGTGGCATATTTCCTAGCCCCAAAATTGACAGAGATGCTTATGTAGGTAAATACTACATATACTCTTCAGTCTGCGTTCCAGTGCTACTTGGGTATTAAAACCACTAATATCAAATCAGGTATAAACACTGTGAATGAGAGTGATCCCTACTTTACAATAAATATCTGCCATGCAGTTGTAAGGATTAACTGACAACCTAGTATTTGTTTAAATTGCCTGCCAACTACATTTTGTTCTTTTTTGAAGGGTCCAATATGTATATAATACCTTCTGTTAAGTCTGGATGACTCTCTTAAATGGAAAATGCACTCTTCTGACCTCATTTGAAATAGCTGTTTGGACTAATATAAATTTACTGCAGAGGCATTTACATTTCCTAGCTGTTCCTTCTATACTATGTTTACTGAATGTGACAAGTTTAAGTAGATCTAAAGTGGATAATATTTTTCATCATGTTGTTGCTTTAATTGTTGCTTTTCAGACTGCTGCTTAGTGTGCCAAAATGAGCAGAACTGCAACGTAAAATATAACTTACTGACTCTAAGTACTGTCAGGCAGTAGTCTTCTGCCTAAACAATAAGAAACTATTTGTTCACAATGTATGTATTCAGTATTCATATTCACAGAGTATGTTGTCCAGTAAATTTGAGAGACCCAAACAGACCGTGACAGATACTCTTGTTCACAACAGCAGATGCAACTGTGAGAAGGGGGCTAAATCAGTCTGCTTAGCCTGTGTGAACACCAGTCACAGTTGCTTTCCTGAACTTGTTGCGTGGCAAGTCCCTAGAGGATGTAGGGAGCAGGTGACATATTAGCTCTGAGCAAAAAAGAATTCATTTTTAGGGAGCAACACTCTTTCCTTGGAGTTGGAAAGAGTGGTAGGTTTGGAGGTATTCTGGGTTGCAGTCACGGTGATAGCCCATAGACTTATGTAGCTTATGGCTTTACTCCCTCTTTATTGAAAAAATCAGAGCTCACAGCTTGGATTTTTTTTTTTTTTTTTTTTCATTTCTTCCACAAATAAAATAGTGGAGAAGCACTGCTTCCAGTCATTCTCACATGCAGAGTCAGTGAAGATCTGTGGATCCTGTGGGAGGGATGGGTGAGGGTAGGTGATGGCTTCTAAGAGAGATGTGGGACTTCAGCACCACCTTCATGTGCAGTGTCCACCATGGGGCAAGATCTTACATGGATAGATCTGAACTTTCTTACGAGATGACAAAAGTTGAAGAGTCAGCAGTCAGAGAGAAGAAAGAGAGCAGTGCTAGCTCCCTCAAAGTTCCCACTGACATTGTACTACTTCACTGACTTTTTTTTCCCCAGCAGGTTATATGAACATTAAGGACTCATCAGAAACATCAAATTTCAAGAATATTGGAAAAAAACCTCTTAGTTTTGTGTTTTAATGTAAAATGAAAAGCTCCAGTGATAGGGAAACAACATTAAATTTTATCTACACTGTAAGAAGAGATGCAAAGTGAACTTAAAATTTCTGTATTATATGGAAATTCAGTATTTCAATATAGAACCTTTTCATGTTCTTATGTAAAACTTACTATGGAAATGTCTATACTAGCAATGGAAAACTAGTAATACAGATTGAATGCCAGCATCCAAAACTGGTATGGCTTTACATTTAGCACACTTACTCTTCCATGTACATTTTTTAAACTTTGTAAGACTTCCATTTGAGTTTTCCTGAAATATCTGAGGTATCATATATAGCATTCATTGGATCTTAATTTTAAAAAAGGGTTTATTTCCTTTTCAATCATTTCTGTTTTCCTTTAAAGTGCAGTATGACTGATCTAGTCAAGGTTGAGCTATTTATGAATGTTTCAAATGTTAAGATTAAAATACACAAACGAGACTGATTTTCTATAACCTGTCAAACAACCTGAGTGTAAAGCCAACCTATCAACACGTCTGGCTTTCTAAAATGCAGCAGATCAAGTCGTTTTGTTGTGCAACCAGACCAGCCAAAGACCATGATATGGTGACTAATGATAAATTCCACAACTGGAAAAGCCTTACAGAAAATTCCTTGTCTTTAACCTGTTAGATAAATTAGACAGCTGTAACTCTTTACTGATACTGCAGCTGTTATTTATGAATAATTATTTGTGTTGTCAAAGCAATTAGGAACAATGACTAACTATGACTGCACTACGTGAAGAGTCCTCACCTTCCTCCCTGTCCCTGAAGTACAGCCTGTGCCCCAAAGAGCTCACAGTGCAACTGCAAGACAACACTAAATGAGGTCCAGCCACACATCTCACTCCTGGAGCCATCCCAGCAAAGGAGGGCTTTGAGGAAAGATGCTGAGATATCTTTATGGGAGCGGGACAGAAAACTTTGCTGTTCCTGTGAGAAAGCATAGAATTATTTGTTTCAAAATATCCCCAAGAGATGAGATTGCAATTGCATACTGCCCAGGGACTCAATTTAGTGATGAAGGAGAGGTATAAGTAAGCTGGAAGTAGGGTATGACGGCCTTGAAAGTGAAGGAAAGTATTGTTTATTTGATATATAAAATAGAAGTGAGGGACTCCATAGAGGAGCTTATGCACTCAAAGGGATAAACTGAGCAGATGATCACCACAAGGTATCCCCAAAAGCTATGATAGTACTAAGGTTTATTTGTCAAGGCTAACGAGAGGAAAATTGTAACAACCAAAGACAGAGCTTGAATGATTTTTTGGCTGTCTGGCTAAATTCAAAAGGCCATTATAACCTCCATACAAATAAAGCAGTAAGATTAGATATGAGCTTGAGGGAGTCTCTAGTAGAAACCGCAACTTAGGGAGCAGTAGCCTCCACAGCAATCAAAGGGTATTTCACTATTTCCCTTAACTTTATTGAACCTGACTGGCAGATAAAATGAAGCATGTGGTTCCTTTTAAAGACCCAGAAAAAACTAGCTTGCTAAGGTACATGCAGGTGATGTAAATCAGCAAAAATTAATTCTGATGCCTGGGAGCAGAGGTTTAAAACCCTTCCAGCCTAGACAGGAGCTCTGAGGTAAGAGCAACTCTAAGGTAAGAGGTGGACATTCAGAGCAGGATAAGTGTGCTACACTGCTAAGTTAGAAGGCGGCCAAGAATTTCTTTGGTTGCTACTAACTGGGTACTATTGGTCTGTTATTTTGGCTCAGTAGGAAATAAGATATTTTGCAATCTGATATTTGAGCTATTGTGGTAGCCTTGGAACTTCTCCATATAACTGGCCTAGAGCTAGATATGTATATGCTAGCAGATGGTAGAGCGAGTACAGCTTCAGTTCAGACTAAAGGTGTAGGATATGTGACTTCTCAGCATGGAGATGGCTGGTGAGTATATGGATTAGGCTTCCTAAGGGAGAAAAGACTCTTATGTCCCTGCCAGACTCTTCAAATAGATGGAAATGAGGTAAGAAAAATGTCCACCTACTTAAAAGAGGAAAAGATCAAAGCTAATGCTATATCTAGTGTGGAATGAAAGCAGAGGTAGAGAGAAGAGAAGGTCTGAGAATTTAGTTAAATGCAGTGAAAAGGAAGCTGGAACTATGGATGTGGTTGCTATTTGATTTGGTCATTGGGAAATGTGCTTGCACTGCAGGACATTTGTAAGACAAATAAGAGAAGTAGATGTTAGAGATGGGTCAGGCTTGATTTTTTTTTTTCATTGAAGAACTGAGTCAGTTATTGATGGAGAAAAGTGATAGATGAAGAGATTCTTCAGGTATATTAGTAGAGGACAAGGAGAAGAGAGATGGGGGAGCAGTAGAGAAATGATTGGACTGAAAGTCATGAGGTTGAAGAGCTAATGTTATATAGAAATAATGAGTGATTTCTCTCAAGATCAAGTAGATTTTGGAGAGGAATTTGAGTATGTCATTGGGCCTCGGTCACCATAGCAAGATGCAACCTCTTAAAAGACTAGCCCTGACTGAATTTGAACTAACACATTGGACAGAAGCAGCTGTTGATTTAAGGGAAGGAGCCCTCTCCAGGTAGATTTCCTGTTCTGCTGTTCTTTGAGGCACAGTGTGCTCTGACTCCACACAGAGCTCACCTTGGTCGCGTGGCTCCTCAACAGCGAGCAAAGGAAGAAAGTGAAGTTGTGTGCTTAAAAGCTTGTAGTCCAAGAAAAAAATACAAAAACTATTGCTTTCAGCAATTTTTATACTGCATTAAAGCCAGGTTCTAATGTTCTTGTAAATTTTCAAGAAAATAATCCTTGCATTTAGTCCATTTGACTTCAATCTCTTTAGGGTATCACAGCAGCCATTTCAAGTGAAGAACCTAGAAACAAGGGAAACTTCTGGGCAATGGCTAATGAAAGTCTAATTAAAGCAATACAAGATTAAGAACATCCTTTTATGTCATTTACAGGTTATTCACCACTCACTTATTGTCACATTGCAAGTGTGTATTTGAGGGAAATATGCCAGTTTCTCAGCTGCAGAAAACTGTTACATTAGGATACTTGAATTAGGGATACATTCTGACTGTGATCCAGCAGTACAGACTCTTGAACTCAGACTAGGGTTGGATTTGAAGTTAATGATGTAGAAAAATATATTTGTATTTAACTCATATCTGGAAAGGTGACATATGAGCAAGTCAGGTATTACAAAAGCTTGATAAGTGGCATTTACATACTCAAGTTAAGCGTCTGAACAAGTCCTCATATTTCAGAATCTCTAATGTTAATTGGCCTCCAAGACTGTGTAGTCCATCAGATTAATCTCAAATTATAGTTTTACACTGAAATATCACTAATCTAAAATGAATTGTTTGCAATATGCCAATATGAAAAACTACAAGAGGACTTTTTGTATAGCTATGTGGACTACTGAGAACCTCTTCAGTGCAAGGAGATCCATTAGCTGGTGTTTGGTTGGGAACAATATGCAGACGTGGATGCATTCATGACTTGAATGGGAGGGAAGAGGTGACCTGCACACCAGCACAACCACACCTTGTCACACAGCACATGTGTGATGTAGAACTGATAGAGTATAATCAGGCTCTGCTATCCCTATTCCAATACAATTCTGAAGTCACCTACTTGCACCAGCTCTGGTCTCACTCATGAGGGTATATATCAGAAACAAACACAAACCCAGTGGTACACAGTTCTACAGGGATAAGAGCAAGGTTACTTTTCCTCAGACAGGCATGCACCTTGACATTAATATCCTTGCAGTATAAACATGTTTTCTAGAAATGAACTATCACAGGTTTTTCTTGTTTCAGTCCAGTTTTGCCAATAGAAAACCAGCCTCCGGTGTGCATTGCACAGAGGTATGGAAATTGTAGAGACTGACATTGTATTTCACACTATTATGAATTATATTTTTGTAACAACTGGGACAGGAAGAAATCTCTTTGACATAAAGACATTATATTATGATTGCTCTGCTGTTAGAAGATTATCTGAGGAAAAAAATAACCCAAATTGTGGCATTGGAATAAGTGATTTATATTAATTTCCTACTCCAAGGAATGAGCAAACATTATACTAAAGGAACTGGAAACTAGAAAATTTAAAGTACTCAATAAAGAGAAAAAACACATTTCTTGAATAGACCTATTGTTCTTTAAAATGAGACAAAAAAAAAAAAGGAACTATCATAGCTATTCATTGCTCTCTCTGAAAGTAAAATATTTTTTTCATTATAAAGAAAATCACTGCAAGGATTTAGCTTAAAATGTTTTAATTGACAAAACTAGACCATTTGCTTACACCTCAAAATAAAAGAGTTTAAGAATTATATAGGATCTTAATTTGTTATATGAAAGGACTTAACCATTTTATCTCTAGAGAATTATCATTTCTCAAGCTATTGATGCTCTGTTTCATATACTCAAAGAGTGGGTGCGTATGAGCAGGCATGTCAACTTTTTATTAGACATGATTTGGAGATAGAAGTTACGCACATGATGGCTGTATCTTATAGCAGAGCTCTCATGAGTGTAAAATATGAGTTTGTCGTAATTTCAGCTGTACAGCTAGGCTTTGCCTTACTACTTCAGGGCTGGATTGTAGGAGTCTTTTGCGGGGATGAACGAAGGTGGGGAAGAACAAGGACAGTCCTCTTCGTGTGGCCTGTACAATTGCACTTAGTTTAAGGAAGGAAGTGAGGTCTGTGACCCTGCCTTGCTCCACACTGAGGAGGGTACACCATCCTAAAGGCAAACATTAATTGGAAGCCTGTTTTAGTTAGAAAGACACAAAAATCGGGTGTATGTGAGGGAAGCAGAAGGAAAAGCGAAGGGGAAAGCCAGTGGGGGTAGGCAGGTTAGTGGGAAGTGTTGAGGGAAGTGGGAACGTCTGTGCTGTTCAGGGCTGTGGTGAGGGCAGACTTTGAACGTGACGTGCTAGGACAACACAACAACATTTAGCCAACTTTTTGAAGGGCTGACAGTGTAAAATGCTTGGCTGCAGAACAGTTGTGGATAGTTTTGAAGAGGGAAGAAGGAGAGAGAGAGAACGGGCTTATGTTCATCACAGTTCAGGGCACATAAGCTCCCACCCTCTGTTGCATTTTTAGATAACACACCTTTGAAACATGTATCTGATAGACCTTCCCCACTGCCTTTTCTCTGCCTGCTGACCAGCATCCCGGCCCCTGTAATGGGTACTCTCCAGCTGCCCCTTTGCGCTGGATGCAGCTGCTGTTGCATAATTCACCATTATGTGCCCTTCTCTTACCATTGCCAGGAATAGCCATTAAAAAACCCTCTGAGAGCCTATCTTTTCTTCTCTTTCTCTCTGGTTCTGTTTTTTTTTTCTGCTGGTAGCCCTCCATTCACTCTGGAGAGGGTTTTGAGACCCAAGTGTCCTTCAATAAATATGATCTGCCAACTAGAATATTATCTGAAGAAGACAGCTGGTTTATTGTCCTACCTAATATAATTGTTCCCAAGTACATTTGTGTATCTGTTACATATTTATGTTTTAAGTATTCTCCCCCCTGCCCCAAAGTGGCTGAATTTTGAGATATTCTGCAGGTGACAAGTTCAAATACTACAGAGGCACAATGAGGTGTGAACAGTTCAATTGCCAGCAGGGAAGAAATAATTATTATAACCTGCATGGTTTATAAAGCTTTATATTTGGAAATCATATACTCTAACCCCAGCCTTCCAGGTAATTAATTGGTGGTATGGAGTCAGTGGAGGAAGCGGATGGCTTTCAGTACTCATACACTGTATTTTACTTCCCACACATCTACACCATAACCAAAAGCATCTGAACATAAAAGATTCTGCAGCATCTTCAGAATCATCAGTGAGCCTCAGTAAAATAGCTGAACCTTGACTCAGCCCCTTAGGAGCTGTTATAAAACCATTTTTGTGAAGTAAAGGAGAAGGATGGGTGGGAAAAAGAAAAACAGATTTTGTCACTCCCGAAATATGCTCGGATTCAACCTTCACTAACCCCATTGTGTAAAACATACTGAAAATTATTAAGAGAAAGCTTGCAAGTGTAAATATACTTATTCTCAATGAAATCAACACCATCAAACTGATTTGTAACTATTCCCTTAATACTGCTATAAACTTTACTGCAGTGAAAACACTGGCTATACAGATTGCTTTCCTCTTCCTCAGGATGTGTTTCACCTTTGTGGCATTGCCACTATAAATCTCATGGTCCAACAACCCCTTGTCTGCAAGTGATTTCAAGCACTATCATAAAAACGAAACAGACAGACTTAATTTGAGTTCCAGACTTAAGGAAACTCAACTAAAATATTAGCATAATTTCACCGAAGACGGAGGAAATTGTTAAAATATGTGTATTAGAGAGTGTCTGCAATTCAATACATCTCTTAGCTGGCTCTTGGGTGCCACCCAGTGATTGATTTAACAGCAGGTTTGTAATGGTGTCTGTGGTGCACCACAGGCCATGTTAATAAGCAGCACTGATCACAGGAGATCAGAAACAAGAATGTTAGGAAGTATAAGGAGATTCATGACATATTAAATCTGAACCTGTGAATAATAAGCTCTAAGTCTGATGGATTTAGTGCTTGGAGAATTTCTATGTGGAACAATACTCCTATTTGTTTCACACAGGGACTGACTGATCAGGCAAACGTTGTATATGTTTCTTCCTGAAAGAAATTATGGAAGCTTGTAGTCCTTTGATTTGTTGTATTTTTTTTCCTTCTGAAAAGATGTAGTTATTGTTTTAAGATCATAGTGGTGCTCTGCTCTCCACCAAAATAACAAAGCCATTTTCATGCAGAAAGAGTACATGCTTTTCTGATGATCGTTCTTTAAATAATGTAAAACCATTGAAAGAAGTGCCAGTTAAATGCTAAAAGGGTTGTGATAGCAATCTGATAAAATAGCTGGTTCTGAAGTTGAAAAGTCCTTTCCAATGATACTGTGTGAGAGTCTGCCTTTGTCCCAAGAAACAGTGATGGTACGCTGACTGCTACGCTGGCTGACAGGTCTTCACCAACAGTACTTGACAACAATTTACAAATACTGATGCAAAGAAGATTTCTCCTACAGATAGCTATCTAATCTCACAGAAAAGGTACAGTGATTTCTAATAGTTGAATCGGAAAGACGGGGCGTATTTTTCAAAGTGACGGAATTGAAACAACCTCTCTCAAAGCATGGCTGATTCATCAGTACTGGAGTTTTAATTGAGGGATAAGATGTCTTTCACAAAGCAAGGCTGCAACTGAATCTAGAAGGATGGTTTTGGTGTGAAAATAATTAGGTGAAAGAAGTAGAATTAAATTACCAAAATGGGCCCTTCTTGTCTCAAAACGTATTGCTCTTTAGAGTGGGACAAAAGATTACGCAGGCGCAGCGCAAAAGAGTTTTACCCTGCGTGTCAGCACAACGCCTGGCTGCTGTGCTACATAGCAGCACCTCTGCAGCTCTGTTCCCTAAAATAGTTTGCAAAAGCTTAAAATTTTACATTCTGCTTCTGGTGGTTCCTTTGAAAGGTAGGTACTCTCTCCAACCTTAAAGTAAAAATTTCTTCCTCTTGCTCTTACGTTCATATTAGCTGGGGTAGGTAGAAACTACCAAATTAATAAGTTAATTAAGCATACATGAGTGCCAGGAAATGAAAGATTATGGCCCTAATTTCATATACTATACAATAGGATGTTCTTTGTGGTTTCTTAGAGGGCTTAGCAGAGTTTACTGGGTAAGGAGACAACTTTATCTAGAGATTTAGCATTAGATATCATGTTTTGTATAGTATTTTTCATTACAGAAGTCAGTTTGATGGAGTAAAATAGAAGTGTGTTTTGGGTAGGCTAGTAAGTGACCAGCGGGTCCAATGTTAGCACCTTCCCCCTCTAAGTGAAGAAGGAGGTTTTGAACTGAATACCTTTGGGCTGCAAAGAGAGAACAGGATTCTGTCAGCCTAATCTCATTATACTTGTAGCCATTACAGTCAAAATGAGTTTCCTCTGCCTTAGTTTGGGTTGGAGTCAAAGCCTGTTCTCAGAGGAAAAGGGTCATTACATTAAGGTAGTAAGTTACTAAATTGAGCTTCCTATTATACTGGGGTATGTACATTCATGTTTTCTTTAACCATAGGGAGATGAGATGAATAATCCAGGTATTGTTTGGTGATTGGAGTCATACATTTTGTTCTGATGAACGAAATAAGAATAGACAATCAAATGAAATATACAAAATGTTAATTGTGCGAGAAATGGACTGGTTCCAAGATCTTGTTCAGAACACCCCCACACTTCGAGAAGATGCAGCATTAGGCCAGCAGTTTGTGGCTCAGGCTCATCTTAAATGAAATGAAATGAATAAATATATGTCATAGTAATCAATATTCTTTTGGCCATGATCCTGCAAACATATGTGAATAATTTTGTGCATGTGAGTTCAATTAGATTATTCATATGCACAGTGTTAACTCAGACATGCAAGTGTTTGCATTATTGGAATCCCAGTTTATGTATTTTCACGAAGAGCCAAAATCTACAAGGAAAAGCTCAAATACCACAAACGTTCACGCAAGTGAGTATTTGCGCAGAGGAATACAGCCCTGTTGTACTCACATGCATGAAGTTGTTTACGTGCTTTTACACACCACTCTGCAAATCAAGAAAGGGTAAGTCTCACATGTTGTAATACTTTACATGCTTAAAATAATTTGATCAAGCATAGTTAAATATTAACTAATTCAATGGCAAATGTAGAAGCCTTTTATTAAATCTGTAACGAATTTGATATACCATTCCTAAGTTTTGGGCAATTCACATGAATTCAAAATGTCTTTTTAATTTTTTCACTTTACATCAGGCTGTAAGAAATTTTGAGCTGTTCCAGTGCAGATTCAGTGTACAGAAATGCTGGCTAATTAATTTCTAATTTAGATGAATACAGTATTACCTAGCAGTGACTGACTACTGCAGCACCCCTTTCCATACTTCTTTACAAATATGCAAACAATTGCAGTATCATGATTAAAACACATTTTTATAATGATGAATTAATCATACAAAGGTCACTAATGAAAGTACCTGTTTATTTAAGGTTTCATAACCCGTGGTCTTAAAATAGCTTGCAGGCAGGCAAGGTGAAATGGTGCATTGCAGCTGCACCGAAGCGTCAGGCTGATGGGAAGCATCAGGCAGCCCTGTGTCTGGGTCAGCCCCATGTTGCCCTGTGGCTTGCCATGAGGCTTGGCTTGTTCTTGGGGCTGGGAAGGATGCACTTCTTGTGTCAAAGAGGGGCCTCAGAGGCTGTGTGGTGTGAGGTGGGCTGTGCAAGGGTTGGGGCGCCAGCCCAGGAGACCTGGTTACAGGTGCAAAATGAACTTCCAAGGGGATGTACAGAAAATAATGTCCTCTGTTGCCTCTTTTGGTCTTCCTATCAGAAAGGTAGGCATAAAGGTGCTTTTCTATCATGTGAGGGTAAACAGCAGAGGCTGAAGGAAGTCCTTTTCAAGTAGGTGAAGAGTACACCTGTCATTCAAGAAACAGTCGATATCCCTTAATTAATGAGGGAGGTGAATTTTAAAAAAAACAACTAAAGGCACAGTCCACGTGAAAGTCCAGCCAGGAGTCCAAACCAACAATGTTTCACTGAATTCCGAGTCAAAAACCAACGTGGATATAGGGAGCATGACTGTGATGAATTTGGTGGCATTTTGTGTGTGACAAAGAGAAGAGAAATTTCTCTTAAGGCCAGGAGCGAGAACTGGAACAAGCCCTGTAAGTGTCTGACCAAGGAAACGTTTGAAGAGGGGAGTTTTTCCATTAGGTGCTAGCTTGAAGAGGTACAGAATTTTCTTTGCTTTGCTCTTTGGCTCTTGCCTGCAAGGATAAGGGATTTTGTATGCTCTTTGGAAGGGAACAGAAATCACTGGATTCTGTTATAACATCCTTCTTCCCAAGTGAAAAAAATTTTCAAGAAATTAAAACTGTGGTAGCCACTTGAGATGCAGGTGATGTGTCGGATTTAAGAGGACATAAGGGCTCAGATATTATGGGGCTGTGCTCCGATAGTACCTACCTGTGTGACACTTCTGGCTCAAGACAAGGTTAGCAGCTATGCTCCTACGTTACTCATTCATCCATCAGTCACTGTTGAGAGTTTTGAGTCTTTCTCTCCATGCAGGACCAGGCTAAAACTGTAGAAAACTGAACGTAGGACTACAGTGAGCTTACTGCTGTTCAGGGTAGTCACAAATACTTCTTGGCTGCAGTGTCTCACCTCAGCCACACGTAACTTAAATAGGTGTGCTAAAGATACCATAAATTCCTCAGCAGAATATGCGTTAGATCAAATTGTTATTAAATCATTGTTTATCCTTGAGAAACACTTTGTTAGCAAGAAACTTTCCCCCTATCTCTCCAACATCTGCTAACTGGAAATGCTGAAGTCTTTTTTTCCTTTCCCAGTCTTTCAAACTAATATTAATTTTGCTTCAGCTAAAAATAGTTCAGTGGGAAAATGTCATTCAGAGGTGCCAGCTGACTACAGAAGAAAAAAGGATAACATCTCATAAAACACAGAGTAGGGCTGAAAATTAAATTTTGATATTATTCTGCTACTCTCAGTGGATCATGTTGAATTTTACGTGCAAGGAATTACGTATGATAAAATGTTGCCATGATTCCTTTTAATTCTACAGCAGAGCAAAATTTGTTAGAAAGACTGTTTTTAAAACTGCAAAATCATAGCAGATTTATTTTAGTTTTGTCTACCAAGATCCATACATTTCACGGTAATTTTGCAGTGAGACATAATGAAAAGGCACCAAATTCAATACAGTTTGACCCTCACTCTGACAGTTTTTGGGTTAGCCTGATGTATATTTAAAGCAATACTCATTTTAGTAGAACACTGCACTGCATCCACTCCTACCACTAGGATATTCACAACCACACAAGATCATGATCCCTATGCCATTAAGTGTTGTCTGTGCTGTCTATTGAAACTTCCTGCCAGAACATATCGCCTTCCTTTTAGGAATAAGGCTTCCTCACTCCAGCTGCTGCACCCTGATCTGCCTTGGTTAGCACCTTTCTTGGAGGCAGGACAATAAACCCTGCTCAAACCAGGGCTTTTCCTCTATTTGGAACACAATGATGATCATAACAAAGTTTGCTCTGTTCAGGTCATTCCAGCAGCAAGTAAAGTGGTTCCCAGCAGTGTGCTGTGTGCCCTGACTGCCTTTTGTTATGTCTGCTTTGCTTTTTCAGCTTTCTCCCAGGAAGAGAAGTATAGGCACAGTGGGTTTTTTTTTTGTATGGTTTTATTTATTTCAATATGAGCAAGACTGTGTCTGTCTGATGTTAATGGTGGCAAGGCTGAAGGAAGTTGCTTTGCAAGTAAGGAGATGAGTACAGGACCTTATTTTGTAGTCTTGGAAGGAATTTTTCTCTCCCTGCAGACAAGTTTTACACCTGTGTAGGAAGTTATATAGTTCTGAGGTATAGCTGTACTGGCAATTACCTTGTTGTGTAAAGCAGTCCTTGAGATATGGGGAAACAAGCCCACTCAAAACCTTAAAGGTATGTGCTGAGCATTTGAAGTAATAAGCACCTGTGTTTTCCTGATAGTCTATGGGAACTTAAAGTCTGTATTGGGTCACACCACAGATATGCTAAATTTACTAATGGCTGTGGCTACTGGGTCCTCTAGCTTTCTGGAAAATGTCCAGAGCAGAGTGCTTAGGAATGGCACAAGTATAGAGTGCTGCTTCACATGATATTGCTCCCTCTCCTATGGCTTCTGCAATTTAATGCTTGGGGACTTCCTGAGCAGAAAGTTGAATCTGCATCACTGTGCTTAGTAACTGTTGGCAGACTTCTGTTATGTGCATTTGTTCCATCTACTTATTAAACAATTCATATTTTTGGTATTTACTATGTCCTGAGGTAATTGAATAAAAAAAATTACCTTTGAGAGATTGTTTCTTTTAAAACTTCTGACTGGTCATTTTTCTTGATGTGCCCTAGTTTCTGCATCACAAAGGCACTCTGGAGAGTATAAAACAAGCCTGATGTGCTTATAGCAGCCAGTGTTGATTGAAAGGTACACTCTAGAGCTCTCCATTTGGTTTTAATTAGTGCATTATTCCCATAGCCCTGGCACGCACCTACAAATTAGCAGAGAAGGGAGTATAAGCAAATGCAAATGAAGGGAGAATTTCATGTTGCTCAGCCCCCAATTTAAAGAGTATCACTGAGAGATGCTTTAAATAAACTCTCTAATCCTTTGTGATCGTAGGCAGATTAAATGATCTATCCCTGAACTCAAAAGATCATAATCCATGATTGCAACCTCTTGTAGCAATGAATTTATTTGGAAACATCTGGAATGCAGAGCATCCTCCCAGCGACAAAGAAATATCAGAGAGAAAGAAATTACGACCTCTCTCCAGGTTTCTCTGTTGAAAAGTGAATGGGGAATAAGACAATCCCATCCCACCTTCCAAGGCTGTCTAACCCCCAAAGGCAAGCAACGCCTTTGTGACAGTTCAAGCTTGTGGAACCTGGAGTTTTCGGTTCTGCTTGTGTTGTTCTATGTGGTTTTTTTTCAGAAAGAAAATGTTGTTGCCAAACTAGATTTTCCTTTGTTTGTGCTATTTTGCTAGTGGGCATCACTGTGTCCAGGCTCTCTTTTTGACCCCACCAACTAACTCTGACTGAATTGAATGTGTCTTTGCTTTGGAAAAACTCTATTGCTTCTTGCCCTATACTTTAAACACTGATTTGTTGGCCGTGTCCCTTACAATGAGGACTGCAAGTGTGTAAGTAATCTCTCTCTTCAGTTACTATTTTAGAAATTCTTCTACTGTAAATGAGTTGGAATAAAATCTTTCATTTATGAGCGTCCTCTGTAATATGGCACTGGTAAATGGTTAGCTAGTAACTGAGGTGAGACCATTCACTAATTCCCCACGGGCCACCGAGTGACTGACAGATGACAGAGACACACAAGTAAGAAGCCTCATTTCTCTCTGTGGATCTTCAAATCCATTCAGTTGTCTGTACTCTATGCTTTTTATTTCCATGCAACATTCAAAACTGGGAAAAGTCTGCCACTACTACTAATCCCAACCACTACCGAAGCATTTTTGACTAATACTTTCAACTGTACTGGTGGTGCTGAGTGTGAGGATCGCCTGCTTCTACAGGTATATACGTTTTGTTGTTTCTGAATTTGAAGGCATGAGAGAATTAATTTAAGAAAAGTCACATAAACAAAATATAGTAAGATAGTGTGACTCCTCACCATAGTATCAATGTATTGGTGCTGGTGTATTGGAAGAAATCAAGTTAAGGAAAAATCAGTACTGTCTCCAACAGAATTTCCTGCTAAAATCAACACCAGACTTTTTTCTGTTTGTGTTAATCTCTGGCAGCCAGATAAAACAGCCTCTTTTACTTATCTCCTACTCCAACCAAACTTACTCCTACTTCACCCTGAAGTAGAGTGTAGTATACCAAATCAATATCACCAATTATACCAAAGTACAGCACGGAAGAATGTAAATAAAATAAACTGTGTTTGAAGTTGAAAAGGTAACATAGGTATGAAAAAAAAAAGTGAGGTTAATGCTCATAATGTTTCTGTTCATTGAAACAGTATTGAAACAGATGAGAGGAGTTGAATGTTTGTCTAATCAACCATCCAGAAAACCTGCCCCTTTGAATGTTTTACCTGTGAATCCTGCCCGTTGTGATTCTTAGGTCCATTTACTAGGTTTGTTCTTCACCAGGGTCTACAGCCCATTTCATAGGACAGTATCACACAGCTGGAAGATTCCCTTAAACAGAAAAGGTCAGCTGAGTAGGCTCTAAAACATAACTTCATTTGCATACACTTGGAGTCTAAATGTTTGCTTTTAACACATGTTTAAGAGTGCATTCCTTAGTATGACCAACCATACAGAAAGTTTGGAGGATTTCAGTTCACATATATTTATCAGAGGAACAAAAAACTACCATAAGGTATGTATCTTTCTGTATTCCCAGACCAGTCCATTGGGCACACTTGAAGAGAACGCAGAATTAACAGGAATCTGCATATTGTAGAATAGGTACAAAAAGCTATATAAATCAATGCACATAACTTTTAGGTTTATTGAAACAGCATTAAAACGGATGAAAACAGGCAAATGTTTATCTGTTGAGTGATATTGAAATCTTGCACCTTTGAATGTTTTGGCTGTGAAGGCTGACGGTGATAAATCACTTTCCAACAGCTGTGGACAGCTGTTGAAGTCTGGGGTCTAGAGAGCTTAATTGGGGAAGTGTGTTATAAAATTAAAGTGCCAATGGCTCATTAAGTTATGTGGCGATTTTGTGCGGCAGGCCAATAATACTGCATTCCAGGCTTTGGGAAAGGACATGCCTAACGCTCTGTTTATTAAGGGCTTGTCGAAGAATGCAGGTTTGCCCAACTGCAGTGTTTTCATAGGAGAGCATCTGTGAAAGAAGACTTAGAGGGAGAAGCTATTTACAAGAGGTTATTGTAGCTAGAGGAGATTTCTAACTCTTCATATACTGACCCCCTGAGCACATTTACCTTATTTATAAACTACTGGGACACCTTAGATGCAGAGAGAGGACTATCAAACCTGCTGTGATAAATAACCATTTCTCTGGAGAGACTAAATTCCACTCACAGCAGACACATTTATTAAAAAAACAAAACCCAAAACCCAAACATTAATGCACCCCACCAGCATAGGGAAAAGACAAGTTTTCCAGGGTAACTAGAGGGTTACAAAATAGAGATACAAGGGAAGCAAAGTGGGGTGGAGGAGGGGAAGTGTACTACAGCCATAAGGATTATTTGCAGGAATGTGTTGTTGTCTCTTAAGTACTTTGTTTACATTGATTTGTTTATATAGCAGGAATTACAATTATTTGGTTATTTTCATCTCTAGTGGGCTACAGAACAAGGATGCATCACCCTTACTAGTGGTGCCATGAATTGTAGGATGGGAATAGGGGGAATGTCAACTCCGTGTGCCTTACCTTGCATGCTCATTGCAAACGTGCTGGCTGAGTGCCGGTGCTGAGTGCAACCAACTCCACGCTCCTTCCTCTCCACAGGAGTTAGAGGGGCACCAAACCTGGGTCAGAAGATTTTCCCTCTGGCAGTAGGGGGCTGAGGCCACAATTCCGCATAGTAATTTGGCTTAGAGACAGGTTGTGACACATCCTCTGTCAGAATTTCCCTGCACAAGCTCCCTAAAATAACTACAAGTACAAAAGTGCTGAAGGAAGGACCAAAGCATGAACAATATCATCAGAGGGATGATCACACCTAATTACTAAGCACTCTTTCAAGGGGCAATGTGGAAATCTGAGACACATTCTCACCATTTCTTTCACTTCTCTGCCCAAATATTTTCCTTCACATTTTAATTAAAGATTTATGTCAAATTGTGGAACATAAACCTCATTCATACCCTGTCTTGTTCTTAAACTGCTTACGTGGATTGTTTGGGATTTTCCCTATTCCCCATTTCTGCCCAAGTCTTTGATAAAATTTAGCTGGGTGCTTTGTTACAGTGGGAAGTTCAGTAGCTATTCCTCTGTTTGCCTCAATCCAAACATCTTTTGCTAAGAAGGCCAACTGTCAAAGACACCTTGCCTAGAGTTATTAGAGACTTTATATTAAAGATAATCACATTTACCTAATTATAAATCTGAAGTAATTCACTGATTTCAGTGCAGTTATTCAGGATTTCTATCAACAGAACAGAGTTTGTCCTGAGACTGCCGAGTATGCAGCAACAAACAGGATATCTGAAGGTGTTTAAATGAAGGTTTGGAGCATGGCTGTCATTCTGTAAAATTGTAACATGATGGAAAAAGGATAGATTAGTTCTGCATGTGCCAAGAGAACATTCTCTGCAAACTGCCTTGCTAGTAGGCTGCACAGCAATTTTATTGTTAAGTGCAAGACTGACTCTACTAATGAATTTGAAGCATCATGCTCCTGGTTAGAAAATCAGCAGTTCTACTGAAAAAAGAAGCTTTGCAGTACCTAGGGACTGTTTTTAATTTATTGTCATCTTTCCTGTATAACTAACTCTGAGGGGTCTATTTCTTCGTGAGTCTAAAGACCAGCTGAGGTGTTTGTTCACACGTTGCTGTTCTGTGAACTATTTATTGCTGCTTGTGAAGTGTTTGTATGGATATACTGTAAATATTTTCACAGAGAGTAAAATAGTCCTTTGTGGTATCTAATTAAAACAATTTTGTGTTCTACTCAGACTTTAGAAGGATAATACACAGAATGAACCTCACTACTGAAGTGAGTATATTATATATACATGAAGTTATTTTCTCACTGAAGGGAACATAGTTTACTCCAGTTTTTCAGTTCTAATATTTCTATATTTGTGACAATCATACTTGGGGTTGCCAAGAGCTGGCTGAGCTCCCTCCCTTAGGAATTAATTGATGCATCTCATTAATCAGCTGGCGACAATGCTGTTGAACAATGCAAGCTAGAAATATCTGTACCTCTAGCAAACATCTGGCAGAGTGATGATTTCCCATGCATTAGTTACAATGCCTGGTGCTGGAGTACGTGGCCATTCTCCCTCCCAGTCTTTCTGTCCAGTATTTTCAAGACAGAGGATGCAACTGTGGTCATATCTCCACTGCTATTTAAACTTTGGACTGGTACCAAGGCCTGACTTGCCAGTGTCCATTTGTATTCATTTGAAACTCTCTCAGGGGACACCCCTGCTCCCTCAAGGAATAATCTGAGCCCTGTCATTTCTCACAATAGCTACTGTCACTTCCCATGGAACCAAGATTTGTGGAATCAAGATTTTAGTACTAAAAGTGTGTCAGATCAAGACTTTTGCATCCTTTATTTGTTAATTAACACTGTTCCAGCAAAGCCAAAGTATAGCCCAGCTCTGTTTCAGTGCAAATAACATCAGTCAGCTCAAACCTCTTTCAGCAATGAATTAATCTGATCTTTTCTACTCTGCGCTGACATAGATGAAGAGCTGTCACAGGGACATGTAATTCATCTCAGGTGAAGGATTATAATGAACTCAGGAGAGGCAGTAACCTCTTAAAATGCTACTGCTCTTTTGCAAGTGAGTGTCTGACTACGGGCTGAATTTCTGCGTGGCTCACTCCATTATTTTCCATTCATGCAGTCTTTAAGGAGGGAACACACATCTTCCCTGTGGGTTAGGCGGGTCTGTACAGGCACGAGTTTTGCTCGTAGATGGTCCTGACCTCAGCCAAAGTGTATAACAGGTACAGAAAGCAGAGTTGATGTATAGCCAAGCATAATCTATAGGCATGTCCTACACATGAATTTTGGCTAAACAGTGCAAAATAGGGATGCAGCGGTCTGTTAAAGCTCAGGTCAACAAAAGCAACAAAGCACTGGACATGTCTCAGTGTAAGAAGATTATGAACTGTTCTCAGTTATATTTGGGTTTACTAAAGAATGTGTGTTGCATTCCACATAAGTCATGGTTTCAGTGTTCTGTATTTTCCATCTCACTGTAAGTTATTAAGAGGACCTTGATATTTATTTTCAGAAATACTAAAAAGAAATGTACTTTCCAGCTATTGTAATACATTGTAAAAAAGACCTCAGAATTCTCTGTGATTACAACAAAGGAATTTGCAGGTGCTTGGACAGCCTGGATATACCCAAGAATATAATAAACTGGATAATCAACTAAATATGGCTGGTGTTCTGGGTTAAACATATATGTATTTTTAAGAAAAATAACATGATGATAAAAATGCAAGTTAAGAATAGCACCAACAAAAAACGTATTAAAAGAAAAAAGGTGCAATAATAAAAGGAGCAGATACATTTTCCAGCTTTGCCAAGTGAACAATAAATTGGAAAGGAAAGTGGGGAAAGCGAAAGAGGTACTTAAAGGTCAAGTTCAACTTTGGGGCTGTAACCATAGTCACCTTTGGTTATGTTTGCTCTTGAACTGGGAACTTCAAAAGAGCAGACTGTTGACTGACATCATGCAGACAGAGAGGCATTAAGGCTTCTTAAGCTGATTTTGATGATACTCAGCTATTTGACAACATTCTCCTATCAACATACTTAGCAATCAGAACAAAAACAAAGAGGGTTTTTTTTTTGCAGCATGGCTTCCTGGGCAATAGAATATCCTGAGCAGTAATCCTTTTCACTTTTACTTCACTCCTTTCAATCCAGACCCTAAGTTTACACAAAGGAGTTTTCATGGTCTTTCTGTGGGAATACTACTACTATGTATCCCTACACAGAAATAGAGACAGGTTAAATTGTTGGACATTTGCTTGAGCTAGAGCCTCATCCAGGTAAAACCCTTACCATATGCACCTCTCTATGCAGTGGGACATATGTGCCTAACATGATGCCCCTGCTAAAATGCTTTGCTGTGTTGACAGTAGTTGAGCAAGGACTTTGCTGTGTTGATCCACTGTTCTGACCGCAAAATCACATTTTTCCCAGTAGTTCCATAATTTTCTCCTGAAAATATTCCTTTTGTAATGCAATGAGTAAACTACACTCAAGGAATCAAGGCAGTTTAAATAACGCGTGCATCTAAAAGAAAAAAATGAACTGACAAAAAGATATGTGTTGAAACAGTAGTTTCATAGATACCTTAAACTAACAGATTTACAGAGGGCATTGACTTTCAAATGTTGTCAGTTGTACCTATTCTTTTTTACATGTAAGTTACAGTATTAACATAAGCTCAGAAATTTTCTATTAAACCAGTATTTGAGCTTTGAAGGACTCTTCTGTAAACTAAAACTAAATCTTTTTTTCATGGTTTTACTACTGCTTCTCCAGCACAATGTCAATCATTCTTCTCTCAGCGGTCACTAACCAGGTTATTTGTGTGTTTCCACACTGCTGCATCACAAAACATCATGCCCACTTGCCTCAAAAAGATAATATCTAACACATATGGAGACTGCCTTTGATCTCCACGGTCTATCTAGAGGTCACAGACCTGTCTTCTCCTCTCCCTCACTTCAAATAGCCCTTTTCATTTACTGTGAAGCTAAACATTGAAAAGACAGAGGCAGGAAAATAAAGGCCTTGATTTAGTAGCGCTTATGTGTTTGGCTATTTCAAGGTAGATTTTACTCTCTTAGGTCACTTTATTAATCGCCCTGCATTTCTGTATCATGGCATACTGTATTTGTTTTCATGCATACGGCCTTCAAAATTCAAGCTGCTATTTAAATCAATATGTGCTTTGATCATAACTAAACAGCCATTAAGGGTCTACTAATCAATTTGCAATAGACAGCACTAAATCCAGTTCTGTGTGAATTGCATGGGAAGTTTGGTAATTTTTTTTTTTAACTCGGTTTTTGGAAGATAGGTTTGTATTTATTAATGTAAAGTTGTTAATGCAGAAGTAGTACATTGGATCATTTTGTAAATTGTGGTGAAGATAAATCTGGATGGGAGGGTGAAGGAAAAAAGTGGCTCTGTTAGAAATCACAAGAGTCTTTGGGAATAAAAGACTGTTCCACCCTATCTGGAACTACAGGTGAACGATTTTGTGGCAAATGATTTATAGCGTTTGCCAAAGGAAAAAAATATTTTACATGCAAAAGCCAGACATGTTTCAGTCACAACCACTTTTGTTTTTACTAAAGGCTGATTCAGGAAAGCATGTAAGTACCTAAAGAAGGATCTGAGCCACATGTAGTCACATGACTCTACCATAAAGACCCCTCACTATTGACCCTACAGCTCTGCAGGCACCTCAAGTTCTCCAAGTTCTCACTCTGATGCTCAAAACCTCCTCAGATATCACCAGTTACTTACTGATGCTTAGCAGACATTTATAGACAAGGAGCTTATCTGAAGTCAAGCCAGTAGGAGGTTTCTAAACATATTTAATGAATCAAAGTTTTGCATGAAGCATAATAGCAGTTCCTGGTTTTTTTTTAAACAGCTGAGAAGGAAGTAATTGTCCTTTTTTTTCCTTAAATACTTAAAAGCCAGAGCAGTCACCCAAATTCTGTTGTCTTCAATGTTGGAAGAATCTGAAGTTCCACAGAAGAAACCCTAGACACAAGGTCACTGCATGTACTGCTGTTCCTCTTCCATTAAAACTGCCTAGAGGCAGAGATCTGCCGCCTTAGAGGCAAAGTGGTTAGGTCACTCACAATGTGCATAATAGAGAAGCTCTGGTTCTGGGTCCACCTCCTCCTAGAACTATTTGGGGATTATTACTGCATTTTATCTTCTATCTCCATTGGAGAAAAACTAGACTTCATGAGAGGTCTGGCATTCAGATGATGCCCAGTCCTCTCTCTTACAAGTTTGTTCTGGCCCAGTCAGAAAAGCTTTTCCTATGCGGTGGACAGAAGAAATAGGAGAGGTGAGCTCCAGAATAGCCTCTGGGTCCAGGGAACTCTTCAGGGAGGTGAAAGAGCTGAAGAGGGTGAATCTGGGCATCTGGACCACTCACACCATGCATGACGGCTTCCATAGCTTGAATGTTACTTGTGAGTTGTGTCCATCTCTCTTCTTCCATCTGCTCATTTTTCGAAGTAGCTATTATTATTATTGTTCTGTTTGACTTCAAAACTGAGTGAGGCATCACCTTTGGGAAAAGATTTTATACCAGGATCCCAAATAGAGGGCAAATTATGTTGGAAGAGGGTGAGATTTAAAATGCTCCTCAATGCTCTCTCTAATTTAGTGCTGGCTCAGGATGACAATAGTCTTCATTCCTCTCCTCAGGTGTGTCTCCTCTGAAAATCAAGCACCTAGCACAGAGAGCTGGAACACATCTGGGAGCCGGTGCCCTGGAGCAAGCTGTCATGGAGGTACACTAAAACTAATCCAAACAAAACACAAGCTCAAAAAGCTTTATTTCACAAAACAGCCAAAACCACATTATAGAAAACAATGAGAAACCAAAATCAATAAACACTCCAACAACATTTAACACATAACAGGTTTGAGGTGTCAGTAGGGATATTGTTACTACACGTCAATACACACAAGGAGGACAATACGAAGTGCATACACGCTCCCTCACTTACAAGGCTCACAAGGGGGGAAACTCTCCCTCTCTCGTGGGTACCCAGAAGATATAATCGTTCACCGGGTGTGCAGGGGCGGGGAGGGGGTGAGGTGGCTCACTCAAGGATATATCCAGAGGAAATCACTCACCAAAAGGAGATGAGCGCACTCAATCCTGGGAAGTCTCCTCAGGCAGTGTCCCAGCCCAAGGGGAGAGGTTTCAAACACAGACCTGCTGCTCTGAGAAGCCTGCTCAAAACAGGTCTCCAGCAGCGCCCCATGTGTACCCTGGGTTGGATCTGAGCTGTGGTCATAATTGGTCATGATCTAGAAGCTTCTCTGAGCCGAGGTGCCTCATTGGCTGTGGGCCCTGTCTGTTCATCTGGGGGTGGGGGGGAGAGCAGAGTGTACCTGTCACACAGGTACAACATGTTCAGCGTTGCATCATCTATGTGACATTCTGTATCTGCTTCTAAGGGACTGACAGCAAGATGCACGTATGTACAGCTGTGTTTGTGTGTGCTCTCTGCAAGAAACTGCTTTGCACCAAACAAATGAAAGAGTCTCCTCAGTCAGCAATGTGCAAAGGTAGAGTTCTGGGATAGGAAAAAAAGTTACTTCATGTACACATAGATATTTGTATACACACACACACCATCCTTTAACTTGAAATTTCCCCTGTAGAACATTTATTTCTTAAGTGTCCTGCTTTCCATACAGCTGGATACAGCTTTAATCCTCTTGGCCAACCAACAAACCAGAGTTACTTCTGCTTGTGTCTCAATAACCTGCTGGGAAACTTTGTTGGATGTAATTATAAAGCTAGATAGAACTGCAAGTATCTCCAGCTTATTTCTGTGGTTAAAATAAATTTCAGATGCATTTGTTTTTCATGATAGAGCTAATCGTTCTTTCTTTAATTTACATCACATACCTCTTGCTATGAGACAATACATTTCCGAGCCCATCACTTTGGTATTAAGTCAGGGTAGAGGTGTCAGCAGCTAATCCTAATGATCTTTCTATACACTGACAAACTTTGCCGATGAAAGCATAATCTTAAGTAACATTAATACTTTAAGTGGTATAGATTGTTCTCTGTGATATTTAAACACATTAAGGGAATGGCTGAAGAAATAGTTGATGAGTTTCAGTGTGAGCAAATGTTAAATGATGTATTCAGGAGCTAAAAGTAGTAGTGATGCCTGTACATTGCTGAGTAAAGAATGGAATGCAGAGATGAAGAAGGGAACTGAGTGGGTTGGAAGAGTAGATACGTGAGGATGGAGTATGTTGCTCAGCTGCAGTCAAAAAGGTTAATATGATAAAAAGAGAAGCTCTGCATGGAGAATCTTTCTCTGAAGTTTTTGTGTCCAGATTTGTGCTAATAAAGTGTGAGAAAACATCTACAGAAGGACGAGAAACTGAATAGAGGTTAGTGAGGCAATGACTTGATTTTTTAGAGTCATAAGCCTAATATGCAGATTATAGCCAAAGAAAAAATAACAAAAATAATTAAAGTCATGGGAACTGGAGAGACCTCAATATGAGGAAAGATTAAATATGCAATGACTATTTTGTTTGGAAAGTAAAAGGAAGTAGGACATCAGAATTAAAAATAACAATAGCTAAAAAGCAATGTAGTCCTTCCAAAATTTAAAGAATGAAAAATAATTAAAGGGTAGCAGATAAAGAATAGTGAGCTTAATATGCTATTCATGCAAATAACAAAATCAACTCCGCATTTTAGAATGTTATTTTTAAAAGTTGCTTAGTAAAATCAGAAAGAAAAATAGACATACATGAGGAACACAAACAATTTCTGCTTCTGGAACCACAAGGACAAAACTAGAAAGGACAAGAAAAGACAGCCTTTCTTCTCCATGCAGGAAAAGTGGCATTTAGAGGCGGTTTTCAGCATGAGATGATAGTTTTGAAGACAACAAGGCTTCAGGAAATAAGGCCAGCATTCACACACTAGCAATTAACATTTTTATGGCCTAGGAAATGCATCCTTTCAAGCTATGGTTCATTCAACATACATTAAAACTATTTTGTACTTTTATTCAGTTAATTGAGATGCTATTTTGACACTAAATGTTTGCAGCTCTTTCTGAGAGAGAGTGACAGTAGACAGGAGGAATCAAAATGCTATCTGTAAGCCCTTCCCATTTTTCTGATGTCTTTCTGAAAAAGTTCAATAATAAAAATAATATTCCAAGACTAATGAAAAAGATGAAAGAAGTTGATACCCCATGCTGGAAGTGCAAACCTAAACCCTAAAATTATATCAAGTATGTTCAATATTAAATATGCAAAGTGCTGCGGGACCAGCTGCATGTGGTTTGAGGTGGTCTGTAGGGAGTTACACCCAGTAGTTTTAATTCATGTGGGAAGATCACCTCCTCTGGGAATTCTGCTATACAGTATTAAGCAGAAACCCTATGCCTTCCTCTGCCCACTGCCGGAAGAAGAAAATCAGCTGTCTTCATGCAGTTACTGAATTATCAGTATCCCATACCTTATTGTCTGCACACTTTCTCATTTGTGGCCTTGCATGTATTTATTTGTGTGCCAGAGCAGTAGAAGCCCTGTCTCTTACAGATTACAGCTGGAGAACTTACTCTTACTTTGCCCGCTAGGTGCCACATTATGAAAACCTTGTTTACAGTTCCATTTCCAGAGAGACAATTAATTGAACTAATTAATGAACTTTGCAGAAGAACCACAAACGGCAATACACCATCCATGTATGACCAAACAATACTGAAATTCTCTCACTGCTTTGTGGCTGAGACACAAAGTAGCAGAATTACTGGGAGGAGGGGTTAAATTTTCAAGGTGAGCCAGGCACACTGTCCCATAACAAGACAGTTATTAGCATGTGCCAACTATTATGGGCATTGGTGCCCAGCTCATAAGAAGGTGAGTGTCAAAAGTCAAAAGAAAGGAGTAAGTCTCTTCTTTCTGCTCCTGACTTTCTATGTCAGCAGCTATGCCAAATTATTGCTGGTTTTGTTTCATTCTTCTCTCTCTAGTTTTGTTTTTAGTGCTAAAAAGAAAAGTCTTAGTAATTTTTGGCTGATTTCCCATTGGAGTCAGTCTTACACAATCACCGTGTCTCTGTGTGAATGTGTGTTTAGATCTGTATCTCTCTCCCTCTCCTTTGCAGAGTAGCTTCTGTACCTGCTGTCTGATTTCAGTCAAGACTGGCAAATGAACAACAGTCTTCTGATAATTAACTTCCTGCAAATATTATATGCAGGTAGAGGAGGAATGCCTGATAAGTGCCCCAAGTCAGGGACAGTTTGCAGCATAGCTTATCAGTCCCAGCAGCATACACGTATGACAGAGATCTCATAAACATGTCTATCAGATTTCTTAGACACCAAGTCAATGAAAATCTAGAAGAAAATAAGCCTCATTAGCCCTGGCTCAAGAGAATCACTTGTTCTAACAGCAGGCTGTGGCTGCCCTAGTTTAGACTCAATTTCTCTATTAGGGCTAAATGAAGAAGCACAAATCTCTCTTCAAGCCTTGTGTGCATATTGATAATGCTGTCCTGCTGCTCTTCATGTCAACTGCTTTGTGTATTCTAAAACTGAGCATGTAAATAAATCAACAGTACACAAAGTTTGCTGTCAGCTCAACCAAAGGACCCTGCTAAGAGTGATGAGCACTATATGTACATGCTCTGGATTGTATCAATTAAAATGTCATTCTTTTGCCAATAAATTTCAAAGGTGGTGCAGGTCCAAGTACATAACATAGTAAAGGTGATTTATTAAAAAAACAGCCACTATATAAATTAAAAGTTACCAACAGGACTTTATCAGGGTTGATAAATTCCAGCTCAGCCATGAAGATTTACAGAAAATCCACTTCTGAACCTGGAGGTTTTTAGTCTTGCACGTCTCACAGCAGTTACTGGAACACAAAGAAAGGACTGTGGTGGGTTGGCCCTGGCTGGATGCCAGGTGCCCACCAAAGCTGCTCTGTCACTTCCCCTCCTCAACTAGACAGGGGAGAGAAAATATAATGAAAAGCTCATGGGTCAAGATAAGGACAGGGAGAGATCACTCACCAATTACTGTCACGGGCAAAACAGACTCGACTTGGAGTAATCAGTTTGATTTATTACCAGTAAAATCAGAGTCAGATAATGAGAAAATAAAAACTAAATCTTAAAACACCTTCCCCCCACCCCTCCCTTCTTCCCAGGCTTAACTTTACTCCTGAATTCTCTACCTCCTCCCCACCAGCGGTGCAGTAGGATGGGGAATGGGGGTTGTGGTCAGTTCATTCCACATTGCATCTGCTGCTCCTTCCTCCTCAAGGGGAGGACTCCTCACGCTCTTCCCCTGCTCCAGTGTGGGGTCCCTCCCATGGGAGACAGTCCTCCATGCACTTCTCCAAAGTGGGTCCTTCCCATGGATGGCAGTTCTTCATGAACTGCTCCAGTGTGGGTCCTTTCCATGGGGTTCAGTCCTTCAGAGCAGACTGCTCCAGCATGGGCTCCTCTCTCTCCATGGGTCCACAGGTCCTGCCAGGAGCCTGCTCCAGCATTGGCTTCCCATGAGGTCCCAGCCTCCTTCAGGCACATCCACTCCACCTGCTCTGGCGTGGGGTCCTCCCTGGGCTGCAGGTGGATATCTGCTCCACTATGGACCTCCATGGACTGCAGAGGCACAGCCTGCCTCACCATGGTCTTCACTACGGGCTGCAGGGGAATCTCTGCTCCGGCGCCTGGAGCACCTCCTCCCCCTCCTTCTTCACTGGCCTTGGTGTCTGCAGGGTTGTTCCTCTCACATATTCTCACTCCTCTCTCTGGCTGCAGTTTCTATGGTGCAGGTGTTTTTTTCCCCTTCTTAAATATGTTATCAAAGAAGCACTACCACCATCACTGATCGGCTTGGCCTTGGCCAGCAGCAGGTCCATCTTGGAGCCGGCTGGCATTGGCTCTGTCAGACACAGAGGATGCTTCTAGCAGCTTCTCACAGAAGCCACCCCTGTAGCTCCCCCGCGACCAAAACCTTGCCACACAAACCCAATACAGGAGCCTCTTGGGTCACTAAAATCCACATGTACTGCATGGCCTTAGTGTCATCTTAAGGAAGGATCTCATAGAATCATAGAATGGTTTAGGTTGGAAAAGACCTTTAAGATCATTGAGTCCAACCATCAACCTAGCACTGCCAAGTCCACCACTAAACCATGTTTCTAAGTGCCACATCTACACATCTTTTAAATACTTCCAGGGATGGGGACTCAACCACTTCCCTGGGCAGCCTGTTCCAATATTTGACAACCCTTTCGGTGAAGAAATTTTTCCTGATATCCTATCTAAACCTTCCCTCGTGTCACTTGAGGCCATTCCCTCTTGTCCTATTGCTTGTTACTTGGGAGAAGAGACCAACACTCACCTCGCTACAACCTCCTTTCAGGTCATTGTAGAGAGCGATAAGACCTCCCCTGAGCTTTCTCTTCTCCAGACTAAACAACCCCAGTTCCCTCAGCTGCTCCTCATAAGGCCTGTGCTCTAGACCCTTCACCAGCCTTGTTGACCTTCTTTGGACACACTCCAGCACCTCAATGTCTTTCTTGTATTGAGGGGCCCAAAACTGAAGACAGTATTCAAGGTGAGGCCTCACCAGTGCTGAGTACAGGGGGACAATCACTTCCCTGGGCCTGCTGGCCACACTATTCCTGATACAAGCCAGGATGCTGTTGGCCTTCTTGGCCACCTGGGCACACTGCTGGCTCACGTTCAGCTGGCTGTCGACTAACACTCCCAGGTCTTTTTCCGCCAGGCAGCTTTCCAGCCAGTCTTCCCCAAGTCTGCAGCATTGCGTGGGGTTGTTGTGACCAAAGTGCAGGATCTGGCACTTGGCCTTGTTGAACCTCATAGAATTGGCCTCAGCCCAGCTGGAAGCCTGTCCAGATCCCTCTGTAGAGCCTTCCTACCCTCAAGCAGATCAAGACTCCCTCCCAACTTGGTATCGCCTGCAAACTTACTGAAGATGCACTTGATCCCCTCATCCAGATCATTGATAAAGATATTAAACATAACTGGCCCCAGTACTGAGCCCTGGGGAACACCACTTGCGACCAGCCGCCAAGTGGATTTAACTCCATTCACCACCACTCTTTGGTTCCGGCCATCCAGCCAGTCTTTTACCCAGTGCAGAGTACGCCCGTCCAAGCCATGAGCAGCCAGTTTCTCCAGGAGAATGCTGTGGGAAATGGTGTCAAAGGCTTTACTAAAGTCCGGGTAGAAAACATCCACAGCCTTTCCCTCATCCACTAAGTGGGTCACCTTGCCACAGAAGGAGATCAGGTTGGTCAAGCAGGACCTGCCTTTCATAAACCCATGCTGACTGGGCCTGATCCCCTGGTTGTCCTGTATGTGCCATATGATGGCACTCAAGATGATCCATAGCATTCCCCGGCACTGAGGTCAGACTGACAAGACTGTAGCTCCCTGGATCCTCCTTCCAGCCCTTCTTGTAGATGGGCATCACATTTGCTAACCTCCAGTCAGCTGGGACCTCCCTAGTTAGCCAGGACTGCTGATAAATGATTGAAAGTGGCTTGGTGAGCACTTCTACCAGCTCCCTCAGTACCCTTGGATGGATCCCATCTGGCCCCACAGACTTGTGTGTGTCTAAGTGGTGTAGCAGGTTGCTAACCGTTTCCCCTTGAATTATGGGGGCTTCATTCTGCTCCCCATCCCTGTTTTCCAGCACAGGGGGCTGTGTACCCAGAGAACAACTGGTCTGACTATTAAAGACCAAGGTAGAGAAGGCATTAAGTACCTCAGCCTTTTCCTCATTCTTTGTCACTATGTTTCCCCCTGCATCCAATAAAGGATGGAGATTCTCCTTAGCCCTCCTTTTATTGCTAATTTATTTATACAAACATTTTTAATTGTCTTTTATGGCAGTAGCCAGGTTAAGTTCTAGTTGGGCTTTGGCACTTATGATTTTCTCCCTGCATAACTTCATGACATCCTTGTAGTCCTCCTGAGTAGCCTGCCCCTTCCTCCAAAGGTCATAAACTATCCTTTTTTTCCTGAGTTCCAGGCAAAGCTCTCTGTTCAGCCAGGCTGGTCTTCTTCCCCGCCGGCTTGTCTTTTGGCACATGGGGATGGCCTGCTCCTGTGCCTTTAAGGTTTCCTTCTACACGGATGTCCAGCCTTCCTGGACTCCTTTGCCCTTCAGGACTGCCTCTCAAGGGACTCTGTCAACCAGGCTCCTAAACAGGCCAAAGACTGCCCTTCAGAAGTCCAAGGTAGCAGTTCTGCTGACCCCCCTCCTTACTTCTCCAAGAATTGAAAACTCTTAACATTTTGTGATCGCTATGCCCAAGATGGCCTCCAAGCATCACATCACCCACAAGTCCTTCTCTGTTTGCAAACAACAGGTCCAGCGCAGCGCCTTCCCTAGTTGGTTCACTCACCAGCTGTGTCAGGAAGTTATCTTCCACACACTCCAGGAACCTCCCAGACTGTTTCCTCTCTGCCGTATTATATTTCCAGCAGACATCTGCTAAGTTGAAGTCTCCCACAAGAACAATGGCTAGCGATTGTGAGACTTCTCCCAGATGCTCATAGAATATTTCATCTGGCTCTTCATCCCGGTTGGGTGGTTTATAACAGACTCCCACCATGATATCTGCCTTGTTGGCCTTCCCCCTGATTCTTATCCATAAATACTGAACACTATCATCACCGTCATTAAGCTCTAGACAATCAAAACACTCCCTAACATACAGGGCTACCCCACCGCCTCTCCTTCCTTGCCTACCCCTTCTGAAGAGTTTATAGCCATCTGTTGCAGCACTCCAGTTGTGCAAGTCATCCCACCATGTTTTCCTGATAGCAACTATGTCATAGTTTTCCTGCTGCACAATGGCTTCCAGCTCCTCCTGTTTGTTGCCCATGCTGCGTGCATTGGTGTAGATGCACTTCAGTTGGGCTATTGATCCTGCCACCTTTTTGGGGGAAGAAGCCCTAATTCCTACGTGACCATTCTCAGGCGCTTCCTTGGTTTCTAACACATCAATGATCCTTGCGTCTTTGCTGCCATATGGATCTCCATCCCCTACCTCCACTGAGACGGCAGACCGAAGGACCTCACTAGCACACCATCCCTCAAACATTGGTATGCCACCCTCAGGTTTATCTCTAGCAAGCCTGGTTTTATACCTTTCCCCCTTCAAATCTAGTTTAAAGCTCTTTCAATGAGCCCTGCCAACTCCTGTGCAAAGATCCTTTTCCCCCTTTGAGACAGGTGTACCCCATCTGTCGCCAGGAGGCTTGGTGTTGTGTAGACCGACCCATGATCAAAAAACCCAAAATTCTGCTGGCGACACCAGGCTTGGACACTTCAGTGACACCTCAGCTCAAAAGGTCACTGACAGACAGCTGCCAGGATACACTTGATCTGCACATGAGCAGCAAGCCTGACACATTGGACTGACTGCCAGTGCAGAAGTGAGGTCACTGCATAGTGAGACCCCCTTACCCTCCACTGCACACTTGGGTATATGTTCTGTCCCCAGGGTGGGCTGAATAAATAGGGCAGGGCAGTGCTGCTGCTGGAGGCAGTCACGCCACATAATATCTGTCAGAAACTAAGCAGGCAACATTTAAAAATAATCCTACGCCGTTTCAGCCAAAATATATTAAAGGCCAATTTGTGCATTTATTCTTGTGCCAACATTGTTCTTCTCTGTTCTACCTCCTTTATGATCATTTATACCCTGCAAGGGATTATGCTTCAGAGATGCAAAGCATCTCATTGGCAGGTGAGGCCTCTATTTGTCATGGGTGGCTTGTTAAAATCAGCTCCTATATGTGGAGCTAATATTTACATGGGCAAAGATTTTACTGAGTGGCTGCACAGTGTATCCCTTGCTGTAACAATGATTATTAAGACTTAACAGCAGATCTGTCTAAACTCCCAAAAATGGTGGACTGCAGAGGGGATACTGGAAGGCTGAACATGATAGTCCCTTTTTCTAGCACATGACTGTCATTAAAGCATTATTTAGACAGCCTCAGCGGGTGACCTGACATGCATCTGCACTCCGAACAAGTGTTCGGAGATGTACCTGTCAGGTGATGGAGATGCATCCATTTCAGCCATAGAGTGGGTGCACTCCTGGTTGTGACAGCGATGGTTGTGACAGCCACTGGCTTCTTGGGAGAGGAGTGGCAGTGAGCAGGCTATGGGACAGCCTAAACATTAACAAGTTGTATTAACCCACTAACACTGAGATTCCCCTTGCAGCCTCCTGCTTTACTTATGATAACAGGCAAAGAAAAGCAGAAAAATGCCCCATATTGCAACACATACCTTAGAAGTTCTTAATGTCTCCTTCTTCTCTATTTCAATGAGAAGAGAGAAGGTCAGCCTATCTCTCCCCGTTATCTTCCTCCTCAAATGCAAAATATTGTTCCCCTTCCCTTCAGAAAGATTAAAATAATGTAGTTGTTAGCTGAGAAATTCTTGCTGGTCACAAGCTTATTATTCAATAAACCAAACCTTTTTGTCTTACTTAGTTCCTGACATTGTGCTATCTTCAAGGGAACATTGTCATCAAAACAAGCAAAGACAACAAGGCTGCAGAGGAATAGTTATTTCTACCATTCAAAACAAATTCATCATTTCAAATATTGATTGAACTGAAAAAGAATTCTCTTTATTTGGTAACTCAGTGAATGGAAAACTGGTTCTGAAGTAGACGAGCACTTTTTATAGAACTACTAACCATAAACAGCATCCCCCACTGCCCGAAAAAAGTAGCTACTGATAAATAATTTTCCCATAACTATGAAACTGATTTATATAAGTTAAATTGTTCAAGGCTAATCAGGATAATCTGAGGGAGAGGAAGTTTACCCTCCATTTCCCAACAGATTCTCTTTAATTTTGCAGTCACATTGACAGGTGGCCTCATCACTCAGGCATTACAGACCACCTTGAAGATATCAGCACCATTGGCCTTTGAAGTCAGAATAATCAACAAGCCATTTGATACTCTATCAGATGAAATGGCCTTGTCGGAAAAGGCTGGCTCTCAGGTGTACTGATTGTCTATCGAAAAGAGATAACTTGATACAGTTTACTGTGGTACAGATTCATAGACCTTGTGGGATGCTATAACAGATGTCTTTTTAGATGCACTTCTTCACATCTCTTAAAAAATATTCCCAAGCCACTTTTAACAGAAATTATAATACTCCAATTTCCTGTCTACAATTTTCCCACAATACTCCAAATTCCTGTGAAGATAGGCAAATGTATTAGCTGTGGTTAGGGTCACAGATGCACAGATACATGTGACATATCCATATATAAATCCTATCAAAGCCTTAATTCAGATATTGGATAGTAGACATTATTAGGAAAGTCTCTATTGTTTCACAATGGTTAACATTCTGGAAGATGCCGAAATGTGGCACAATATTATTTTCAGAAAAGAACAATTTTTTTTTCTTTAGGATTATCCAGGATAGTAGGAGTTTTTTTCTCAGGTTACTTTCACCTCTCAGTATATGTTGTTATCCTTGATTCTAATAATATGATGTGCACTCAACAAATATTATATCTTAAAGAAGCAGAGTGGTTTAATAGAAACCAAATTTTAAAAATCTTTACCTTAAATTCCACTTTCACATGTCCCTATAAATGTTTATTTTCAGAATTAAATATTGGCTGGAAAGATTCAAGTGCTTTGCAAATCTGTAGGATAGTGAGACTGGAAAGTACAAAGTTTGGGGTTTATTTTCAGTTCTAACAAAATTTCAGCTATTGAGGTATAACGATGACATTCCTTCTCAATGAACTAATATTTTGTGATGGCTCCAAAATCATGAGAATAGTTCTTTAAGAATTTAAAGATAATTCATTTATGTTTAGGGTGAATTGGAGTTGAAAGCAAGAAAAATAAAAAAATTATGCCAAAAAGAATGTTAAACATCTTATTGTTTAATTGTGCTTTTGACTAATCCATAAGGTTTACTTGGTCAGAAGTGAATAAAAATACTTGTTTCAACATTAGCAGTAAGACTGGCAGTAGTTTATGTCAGGAGCTGAGAAAGTTATGCTATGGCTGTGTCTATTTATACGGCAGGCAGGAAACTCTCTGAAAAGAGAAAGACCCTGGGTTGTTCTAGTAGTAATTTTTCACCAGGAACAATCACAAAATGTTCATTCAGTAGTAAATGGTCTATTTGATATCATTAGAGCAGCCCAAGGACTTAAAATCACCCCTTTCTTAGTGTGCAGGTGTGTTAGGTCTTGCAGTCTGCATGCAGGATCACACTGGAGTCCCTGGCAGAGGACAGCTGCTCTGATTTATTAGACCTTTGGAAACAGTATTGCTCCTGTTATCTACACATAATCCCTTAAATTTGTTTGACAGCTAAAGCCTGAAGCAACACCGCTGGACAAGTCTTCAAGTATCAACTTTGGTGCTGACAATGAATACAGAAAGGAAAGGAAAGAAGGAAAAATGGAAGGAAAAAAATTGTAGACCTTAAATATAGATCACTTTTCTCAAGGGAAGATTAATAACCATTTTCATTGAGCTGCATTAATGATTTTTAAGCAACTTGCTTCTGTTAGTAATTATTCTTCATAATCTCATCTCTTGTAACAGCCAGTTTCATGGTAAATGATGTATTGGAGATTTTCTGTGCGGGGTGAAAATAAATCAAGGAAACATACACAGACAAACCTTCTGCAAAGATGGAATACCTGGAGCAATTCTGTGGATTGACTACAACTGAGGCTTGTCACAGAGGCCTTGAGTGATGTATTTGCTGACTGCAATGAAGATTTATCAGAGGTGAATTTGGTGCACTACGTGCAATGCAACATGCCTGACAGGCAAGACACGAGCCCTTGTACTTTCATCCTACTGTCCAAATGATGTGCATGACAGATAAGTAGGGATAAAAATGAGGAATGTGTTCCGAATTTATTTTAGAAAAACATTTGTTGATGGTTCATATTGAGATTTTTTGGTAACAAAATAGAGAAAAATGTGCATAAAACCATGATGAAGAATGCTGTCTCTCAGTCCTAGAGAAGGTTGGGACCCACAGGCTGTTTAGGAAAGACAGGCAAAGGTGACAAGAAGGGGCATTTGCTGTCTATGGAAAGGAGGGTCTTGAATACATAGAGCTTTGCCCTATGGTTGAGAACAGGTTGTGAGGCTGTAGGTCAGGGGCCCAGAAAAGGAGGTGGACAAGACTCATGATCACAGACCCTGGCTCCCAGCACCTGCAAGCAATCTAGATTTCTGGAGATGGTCAGACACAATTTTTTAATACAGGTGCTGGACTAGGGAAGGTGTTTTTGTGGACCTGCTACTTGTGATTAAGGTATAGTTGGACTATACCTTAGCTGAACTAGTTGGAGATGTGATAGTTGCAGCACTGACAAGGAGATGGTAGAGTTTAAGATCCAGAGGGAACTGAGCAAGACAATCAGCTGAAAACAGCCCTGGACTTCAGGAGACTAGATTTTAGGTTGTTTGGGGAACTGGTAGGCAGGATCCTGTAGGAGACAAAAGGAGCCATGGAGAGCTGGCCAGTCTTCAAGGATGTCATTTGCAAAGGACAAGAATCATCCACCCTGACCTGAGTAGGCAAGAATAAGGGCACGCATGGCAGGAGGAGGGCTGGCTGAGCAGCCTGAGTCAGTTCAGCTGCTAAAAGGAAATGTACAAGACATGGAGGCAGGAACTAGCAACCCAGGAGAAATATAGAAGCATCACCAAGGCAAGCAGAGATGGAATTAAGAAGGCTGAAACTTGGCTGGGGTTAAAACTGCCAAGAGATGTGAAGCAGGAACAAGAAGAGCTTCTACAGATATATTGGTAGCAAAAGCAAGGCCAAAGAAAATGTGACTCAACTTCTTAATACAACAGGTGATCTTGTGCTGAAGGACATGGAAAAGGCTTAAGTACCAATACCTTCCTTGCTTTAGTCTTCACTGCTCACAGACTTCCCTGGTCTCTACACATTACAGAAGAGTTTAAGGGAGACAGATATTACCCAAAGCAGAGGAAGATAAAGTTAGGGACTACTTAAGTAAGCTGGACATATACAAGACCATCAGATGTATCAGGAGATATTGAAGGATGTCAAAGGAACTGGCTTAAGTCATTGAAAGGCATTGGATAATCTTGTAGTAATTTTGGTAAGCTCCTGCTTACTGGAAAAAGCTGAATGCCATGTCCATATTAAAAAACAGTGAGGACGATGATGTTCTTCCTAAACTCAGTGTCTGGGAAGACCATAAAGTACATCCTTCTGGAAGGCATTTCTAGGCATATGAAAGACAAGGTGACTGGGAATAGCCAACAACAATTTATCACAGAAAATTACACTTGACCAACTTCACTATTTTCTATGATGAAATGTCTGGCTTTGTGGATGAAGAGAAAACAGTGAATGCCACCTAGACTTCAGCAAGACCTTCAACACTGTTTCCCACAGTGTCCTTGTAGCTGAAGTAAGAAGAGATGGATTGTATGGGTGAACTATAATGTGGCTGAAAAACTGGCAAGGCACTTGGGCAAAGAGAGCAATGGCCAGTGGTTACAAGCCCAGCTGGTGTCTGGTTGTGAATGCCATCCTTCAGGGACTGATATGGCACTGTTTATCTTCATGTTCCGTTCATCTTCATCATCTTCATCATAGAATCATAGAATCATTTAGGTTGGAAAAGACCTTTAAGATCATCCAGTCCAACCATTAACCTAACACTACCAAGTCCACCACTAAACCAATTAAGGGTAGAGTAATAATTTCATGTTTCCTGGCTTGGTGGCTGGATTCTTTTTTAATGAAAGTAAAAACTAGGAATCATTAAGATTGGAAAGGATCTCTAAGATCATCAGTCCAACCACCAACGCAACACCACCATGTCCACTAAACCATGTCCCAAAGTGCCACATGCACCCGCTTTTTGAACACTTCCAGGTATGGTGACTCTACCACTTCCCTGGGCAGCCTCTTCCAATACTTGACTACTCTTTCTGTGGAGAAATTTTTCCTAATATCCAATCTAAACCTCCCCTGGTGTAACTTGAGCCCATTTCCTCTCATCTGATTGCTGACTACTTGGGAGACCAACACCCACCTCACTACAACCTCCTTTCAGGTAGTTGTAGAGAGCGATAAGGTCTCCCCTCAGCCTCCTCTTCTCCAGAATAAACAATCCCAGTTCCCTCAGCCACTCCTGATAAGACTTGTGCTCCAGACCCTTCACCAGCTTCGTTGCCCTTCTTTGGACATGCTCCAGCAACTCAACGTCCTTCTTGTACTGAGGGGCCCAAAACTGGACACAGTATTCAAGATGCAGCCTCACCAATGCTGAGTACAGGGGGACAATCACTTCCCTGGGCCTGCTGGCCACACTATTCCTGATACAAGCCAGGATGCTGTTGGCCTTCTTGGCCACCTGGGCACACTGCTGGCTCATGTTCAGCCTGCTGTCAACACTGACCAGGACAGTCGTACAGAAGAACCTCAAGAAGTTCAACAAGGGAAAATGCCAGATCCTGTATCTGGCATGGAATGACCCCATGCACCAGTACAGGCTGGGGACAACTAGATCGGAAGCAGATTTGCAGAAACAGATAGGGGATTCTGGAGGGTGTCAGTGTGAACATGAGTCAGCAGTGCAGTCTTGCAGCAATAAAGGCTGCCTGCATACTGAACTACATTAGAAAGTGCATAACCTACAGGTTTTGTGAAGTTTTCCCTCTGTCTGACACTAGTGGGTCACAACTGGGATGTTGTGCCCAGTTTTGTGGCCTTCTACCAGAGAGAGGCCTACAAACCAGAGAGTCCAGAGTAGGTCCACTATAATGGTGAGGGGGTTGGAGAATACCAGGCATTAGAAAAAGCTGCTGAAGGAGGAAATATTGTTTAGTCTGGAGAAGAGAAGGTTGACATGTGATGTAGTTGCAAGTGTTTAACTATATAAAGAGGGCCTGTAGAGAAAATGGAGCCAGACTCTTTTCATAGGCACACCTCAACAGAATAAGAGGCTATTGCCACAAATGGCAGGAAGGAAAACTCTCACTAGACATAACGAAAAAAAAAAATACAATGCAAGTGATAAAGCACTAGAACAGGTTGCAGAACCTCTATTCTCAGATGTGTTCAAAAGGCCCTGAGCAGCCTGGTCTACCTTTGAAGTTAGCCCTTCTTTGAGTGGGAGGATGGACTAGATGACCTTCAGAGATCCCTTCCACCCCAAATTATTCTATGGTTCTCTGGTTATATGCCCAGCCTCACTCATGTCAGGACCTAAATTTATAACTTAACTGCAGACATATAAAACATGTCGCTGAGGATTTTCTAAAATGATACAGTTAATTGAACTTTATATACAAAAGTCATCTCTTTCACCCTATCTGATGTATTTATATTAATCCTCTCCCAGAGCCTGTTTCCAGGTCAACTGGTTGCTGCAAATCCACTTTGTCAGACCTGAAAATACATACTTACAAATCTGGCAGAAGTCATCTTCCAGTGGCATATCTAGAGCAACTGAGTGGGCAACCAAACCAGGATCATTCTTGAGGAAGGTGTATTCCTAATCCACCTGAACTTTCTGAATACTAACACATGCGCTCATCGTCATCCATATTGACCTCTACAGGGTTTCAGTGTACAAATTTGTAATATTACATACAATTTCTAAATTTTATATTTTCTGTTCTTTTATTAGGTTAACTTTCAGTTTGCATCAGCACAATTCTGAATTCTGCATGAGTTCAGAATATCTAATTGACTGTAAGTTTCAGTCAAATGCCAGCTGTCATCTCTAATAACGTATCAAGCATAACAGGCAAACAGAGAAGTTTTAATAACAAGTGAAAACACTGTCGAACTGAATTTATTTCCAGATGTGGAGAGAGAGGCTTTCACTTCTTCCTCCAACAGGACTGGTGCTCTAATGCCTTTCAGCATGATTTTTAAGGCATTCATTTGTTATGTAACATCCATCAATTATCAAACATATTTATGAGATCTTGCTAGCAGTCATTAACAGCAATATTGTGGGATCACATTTACAAGGACTAATGAAATGGGAGAGCAGGAGTAATTGGATTGAAATTGGTAAATGAAAACTCATTCCAGGGAGAAAAAAGGTGTAAAATTGATGAGGTCTGACGTGTCATCAAATGGTGAGGATTAAATTAAGATCCAGTGGAGACATATATAGTGCTTATTGTAAGTGTTTAATTGCAAGAATAACAAATGCCTCACAGAAATGCACAGTTAAGCATTACCCCTTTTCTACTACTAAATGGAGTCATGTGGATAAATCTCCTATCCTCAGACTATTTGTCCCACATTTTTATGGGTTTTTTTGTTTATTTGTAAAATATAAAATATAAAGTAAAATGTTTTTCTTTTAAAGAAAAAGTTAATTTGGTGAATTTAAATCAGATGCTTGGAAATACTTTATCTGTATTCTTAGGAAAAAAACCAAATGCATTCCAGCTCATTCTCAGATGAAAATCTAGGCATTAGAAAAGTTAGAATTATAAAAAGTTTGAGGTTTCTTCCCCTTTAAGAAAAAGCAGTTGCCGGTAATAAAAATTGTTAACCAGTGAGCTGAATTTGAAGGTCTCCACTTAGTGCCAATTATCTCTGGCAGGAATGAAAAATGGTTTCAGTGACTAGAAACAAAAGTTTTCAAGCACTTAACGGATAAAATCAAATAACAGTAAATTGATGAATTGTGATGAAGTCACAACTTCACACAAGGCTAAAATGCTCTGTTTTAAGGGTTGCTAGGCCTACAACCTGTCTTCTCAAATGGCCACTGTCACCTCTCATAGAGATTACTTATCTGAGATCCTTGTCTGCAGGACAGGTCAGTAAAGAAAATAACCAGAAACTACTGTTTGGCGCATGTTAGGTGAAGATGTAAGAAATATTCCATAAATGCCTGACCAGCAACCTCAGTACTTTGTCTGTCCCCAGCCCTGAAATGACTGTTATAAAACTATGACAAAATAAAGCCCAAACAGCTGAAGTAAGAAGTCAAGTTTGCATGATGATAGTAGCTATGAATGGTGCAGAAGAGTAGTAGCTATGAGTAGTAGCTATAAGTAGTAGCTGTAAGTGGTGCAAAAGAGAAAATTCTGGTTTATCTAGCAAACTGACTGTAGTATCACTCCATCTTTTCCCACAAAAAGGCAACAACCAAAAATTTTGTGTGGATAGTATATTCTGACTGCTGAACAGCATAATAATAGTAACAGCAGAATAAACAGCAGAAATACATTTAATTTTGCTGCCTGGAGATGGTCTTTATGAAAGATGTCTTGCCTGCTAGGAGATTTCACTTCAGAATAGGAAATCACTTGTGTGATGAGTACAGAAGGAAATGGAGATTTCTCCTGCTGCCTGCAATGCACTGGAGGACTACATCTTCTGCAGCACCTTGACAAGCACCCCAGGTTTACTGCATAAGCCATCATGCAAGGTTGCCCAAAGGTGCAAAGGACTGACTGTAGACCTCTGTGGACACTTGTGCCTTCCAGTGCATAGCAGGTCAGCTACATGTATTTTCTACAGAATATTAATAACAGTGCTAGAAAGGACTGCTGTAATCATGTCACTCACAAGAAATCACTAGTCTGAACTACTGTCCAGCAAAAGTCAGAAAATTTTTGCTAGTCAGTTCCACATTGAAGGAAATTATTTTTCCCTACAACATAACAGAACTCAATAGCTTGGTGGTAAAAATGGAGTGCTTATTTTAGAAAGACAGCCAATCTTGATTTAAAGATGCCAAGTGACATGTTCACAACATCCCTGGGAAATCTGTTCCAATGGTCAATTTCCCTCACTTAAAAAGCTGCATCTTATTTCCAAATTTGTTTAAGTTCAGCTTCAAGCTGATTGGGTCCTGTTATAGATTTGCCTCCTATAATAAAGTTTCCACAGTACCAAAAATGTCCTCCCTCTGCAGGGATTTTCCCTTCTATCATGCTGATGTTGCTGTGAAAGGGGGAAAAAAGAATATAGAAAAGGCACACATTTTGAGATGGGAGATTTTCTCAATGGGGAATCTGTAACACCAACTACTTTATTCCTGAAATACCAGCTTGCACGTGTGTGCTAACAACATAATGTTTGATCACTCTGGTCATGAAAGTCAGCTCAAAACACACTCAGACCTATGACAGCACATTGCCAGGGATAACCAGTTGCTTACTTCGCACAGCCCAAACTCTGAAGGTCTAGCCAAGATGCAGCTGTTGGTAGGAACTGGAAGAGGCCCCCTCTGGTACCAGCAGTCACCAGTGCTCATCAACATCTCCAACTGCTGTAAGCAGCAAGGCTGATTTTTCACCTGCCTGTCTGTCCTATCTTGACCATTTCTTTTGCCACAGGACCTATCTTACCTATTGGAAAAAAATATCAATTTTGCTTCCGCTGCTGAGAAGCCTTGAGCCCTGCTATCTGACATTTTACTGGAGAAATCCAATTGCCAGCACTAAAGGATGAAAGAAAACAAAAATCTGTTCCTAATTTACTAGCTGATACATAAGTACATTAATTATACTACTACTGTGTTAGAAATACTGCCAAGGTGGATTGTACTTCTCACTAGCTTGTTAGGTGATTACGTAAATACCTCAGAATATTTACTCTGAAAAGCCCTTCTCAAGCTGCCTGTTTTTCTGAATGGTCTTTTCACATGAAAATCTGTCAACGAGATAGAAAAAACACAGACAATGCCAACTTGTCTGTTTAGATTGTATTTAAGTAATTTTTCTGTGTTTATTCCTCTTCTGCTTTCAAATTAACACATCTGTTTTGCTCAGGAAAATCATTACTCACCAATCATAACAAAGAGCTAGTAGTGAGGGACAAAATATCAGCAAGTTTACAAGTTGTTGGATTCCAAATTGAATGAAAGGAAGCACCTTGGGTACTATCCCATGCTGCAAGTTAACATGTCATTCCGCAGCCTCTAGGCTGACCTTTTCTTAACATCATCTGAAAAACAAAGAGACTATGCTGTTAGAGCAGCTGCTGTACCTCTAGGCAGGTAACAGTATCATCTTCATGAATGACATCTATGTCACATTTGCGGCATGTCAGGAAGTCCTTAAAACTCTGCAGATCAAAACAATGCAAGATTTTCGTATTGACCTTCAGGTGATGATCAAATATGGTCACTTGCAAACATGTGGAGGCCAGCCACGAAACAATGGATCTGTTAGAAATTTTTGTTATGTCAAAGATCCATTTATATCCTAAGTGATATATTAATCCTATTTTAACAAGGAAAGCAGAAAAAGCACTGTCATCTTTAATAATGATCCTGTTTCTATAAACATACTCATCTGCGTTATTTTAAACGTGATTGCTTCTTCATGGAGTTTCTCACAGTCTTCTCCAATTATGACCCATTTAACACAAATTGGTAAATATTTCTACCTCATTCATTTATTTAAAACAACACTAACAATTATACTTAACAGTCAACAGACAGATGTATTCTGCATTGCTGAGACATCATATTGTTATCTGGAAATTTTCTGTTTAATAATATTCTTTGGTTTATTTATTTTGTTCAGTTCCTAATCTGAGGTAGTTCTTTACCTTTCCTGTCTTGATTTATTTTATTAATCATTAGATATATTTCATAGAAATGGGAACCAGAAATGTGGTAATGAATAGGTCAGCAATAGTATTTGTGTAATATGTGCATTTCTGGAAAACAAGAATTACATGCCCAAGAAAAATATCAGGCTTTAACAAGCTAAACCACTCCCACATCTGGAGCAGCAATATAACCAAACAGAAGGGTTAGTGATGTGCAGCTGTTTCACTACCTAATGAAACTTGTAACTAAGCACCCTAAATCGTGCTTGGCAGATTGGTCTTTTAGGAATGAGAGCCACAAAACCCCAGTACTCAGAACAGTAAGCTCCTTAAGCAGATGATAGAAACAGTAAGGAAAAAAGGTTGCATTTTAAATGCATTGCTTTCTTGAAGACATACGCCTTTGCTGGTTATAGGAAGGCCTTCTTTTCCAGCTGGGTTTCATAATCCTCAGTCGTGTTCTGGAGCTGGAGCCCTAAAGGCTCACAGCATCAGAATGGTTCAGGTTGGAAGGGACCTCAGGAGGTCACCTAGTCTAACCAGTTGCTCATGATGAGGTGGGTGCTTGAGGCAACTTGCTCATTACAGTCTGCCTGAAACCTTTGCATCTTCACCTCTGTCCTGGTTTCAGCTGGGATAGAGTTAATTTTCTTCCTAGTAGCAGGCATAGTGCTGTGTTTTGGATTTAAGATGAGAATAATGTTGATAACATGCTGATGTTTTTAGTTGTTGCTGAGTACTGCTTATGCTAGTCAAGGACTTTTCAGCTTCCCATGCTCTGCCAGGTGCACAAGAAACTGGGAGGGGGCCCAGCCAGGACAGCTGACCCAAACTGACCAGAGGGCTATTCCATACCATATGACGTCATGCTCAGTATATAAACTGGGGGGGGTTGGCCGGGGAGCAGCGATCGTTGCTCAGGAAGTGGCTGGGTATGGGACGGCGGGTGGTGAGCAATTGCATTGTGCATCACTTGCCTTGTATATTATTATTACTATTATTATTATATTGTTATTATTATCATTGCTATTGCTAAACCACGACAACCTCCCATCACCTGGGCAAATTTCATAAGTTGGGAAATTATGGGTTCTTTGGTCCTTTTTGTGTCCCAGCGCAAGTCAGTATCTTTAGCTGGTTTTCCATTCATTAAGCAATGTGTAGAGGCTTCAAATTTCTCAGAAGTGAAAGGGAAAATTCACCACGGTTTCAACATGCTCTAGGATGGCAAAGAAGAAGGGGTCACAGCAGTTGTTTGAGGGGTACTAGAGAGGAAAGGAGGATGAACTGTGACTCTTATACGTTGTTAAGAGTATGGGAATAGAGAAGATTGATACTAGTTTTCAGGAGGCCTCAGTATCTCAAACTTTTTCTGCTCCATCTGGACATGATTTACAGGTTTTTTTTCCTTCCTACATTCATATTCAGACCATACCACTGAAACAGTCTGTATCTTAAAAAATGCCTTCAGATCTCATCCATGGATAAACAGGCAAGTGCTTAGGGTGTAGAAGCTTAATGGAAATCTGGTTATTTACTATGGTCAAAGATGTAACAACTTAAGCATATCCAGATGCTCCAAGCAGCTATGAAAATTTACTGGTGAAGGTATAGACATGTATGATCTAGCTCCAGAATTTGGTAGGACTGGATGACTATTCCTGATGTTACAACTTTAAGCACAGGGCCAAGTCCTGCTAACTGGTTATCATAACTGACCTGAATTTTAGCAAGGTAGGAGGGTTTTTTGTTACACTGAAAAGCAATTTTATGTATTCCATGCTCTTCTCTTTCCATCTTTTTTCCCAATATGTTGCCACAGTGTTCTTACACCATTCTGAGAAATATCAGTTAGAAAGTGAGTCTAAGCAGCGAATACCACAACATTGGTTTCCATAGGAATAGTAAACACAGGGAAATAAAAGGAATACAAAATAGAAGACCTGTTCACAGGCCAAGTGGATGATCTACATCATTCAGAACCTGAATACTAGAATTATGGTAAGGTCTGTGTAAAATATACTTCTTTTCTTCTTTTTGAAGAGGATTTGTACTGTGAAGCTTCCATTATAAAATGGAATGAGGTCTGGAACTACATTATTTTAATAAAAGTAATTTCTTATGTTAACTCCAGAGCACTGGCATCCTATAGGGACTTAAAGTACAGGTATCAATTGAGACTTTTCAAAGTAAAGCCAGACATTTTCCTGTGTTGACAAAACAAATTTTGGGATAAATCAGTTATAGATAGTTTTATAAAGCTAAGGGCCAGTATATTAAAAGCTCAGTTTTTTTAAAAATAGCAACTTCAAGAGCAGTTAATAAGAGTTAATTAGATATCAAACCCTGAAATTTAATATAAAGATTCCAAGAAGTAATTACTTGCATGAACTTACTTGTTGATAAACCAACCAAGGAAGAATATGCAGGATGGGAAATTAACACCTATATGGTAACACTCAGCTAGAAAATAACTATGTAATACACTGACCCTTCTTAAAAAGAGTCAGCCCTACCTACAGGATGATGTGACTTTAGAACTTAATAATTAAATATTTTTTTTCTTTCCCTCAGAAGGAGAGATCTTAAAATAAGAAAATTCTACAGTACTGCCTTCATGATCGGAAAAAGAATGAAAAAACACCCCCTCACACAGTAGTCTTTTTGTAAAGATTGGATGAAAGCCGGGCCCTGGCAGTTTGGGATGGGAAAAAAAAATTAATTGTGTACTGAGACATGAGACAGTAATAACTCACACAGGCTTCATTGCTTCATGCCAGATAAAATAAAAATGAAGCCAAGTAAGGGAGAGCTGCTGATGAAACTAGTGCCATCCGTTTTCCCCCCACCAATTAGAAAGACCAGAAAGAGAAGAATAAAACCCCTAGATACAAGATTATTCCTTCCACTCTCCCTATGGCTGATACAGCTAATCTGAAGAAGAAATACAGTTAATGCTCCTAGGAGATGTTATTTTTGTTGGATGAGCACACAGACCTGGGCTAGGTAATCAAAGTGAGGATCTTTGTTTAGGAAAAAAAAAATTCAAAACCGTGCTTTGTGTGTAATCTGCAGAGAGCTACCGTCCTGTGAGAGCCAGCTGACATGGCGTACTGAAGAGGAGAATGATGATTGCGGGAAAAATAGGTATCATTTATTAGCAAGCTTTTGGCACTCAAGAAGCTCTTTTCAAGACACAGGCACATGCAAATGTGCACACACACATAGTATTCTCTTGCTGATATTTCAGATTTGCTATTTCTTTAACCTACAATATATCTTCCAGATCTGTTATTAGTACAAGAAAAATAGTAAGAAAAAACAAGCCTGTAAAATCCAGCTTAATGTGCATGTGTTTTTAAAAATTGTATTATTCATAAACGTATGATCCCACTGTCTTTATCATTGTTGTAGCTGATGAGACCCTGAAAGTGAAATCTGTCAGGAATTTGTAGTAAAATAAAACTAACTAGGCTAAACGTATTGGCTACTGTTTCATTTCGAATGCAGCTGAACGAACATCTCCTAGTTTAAGCTTCCACTGAAGTTCTTGCCATTCTGTTCAAATAATAACACATTTGTAAGTCAATATCTATAGATTTCTGTAACCTTTTCTCAGGTGAAGATACAGCTTTAATTTTACTGAACACAGGTACATTTTGTACCCAAATTTCATTCCTACTCTTCGCAAAATATATGCATGTAGACATATTTTAAGTGTGCATGCACACACACACAGAGAAATCCATTTAGTGTTATTCAGGAACAGATTTAAATATGTTATAATTATATTTAAATATAACTTGTACAACCCTCAAAGAGACAGAATTATTTAATCTGAAGTCAATATCCATGAAAAGGCATAAAAGATTCCCAAAATTACTTGTACCAGTATTGTGTACGTCTGTACTGAATTTAAAAAGCAAAACATTAGAAACTTGTTTTGAAAAATAATCCTCTAAGAAATACAATATATTTCTAAAGGGTACAGTACAGACATATTTATTTTTAAAATGTTCCTAATACTTCCCTGAGTATTTGTCTTACTAGTATAATCAAACCACTATTTACAAGGAAACATCATATCTTTATGTTCTTTCCTGAAGTACTTCTTAAAGTATATTTTGAAGGTAAATGTAGTAGAGTTTGAGCTGTGGTCTCAATTAAAAATTATCAACTAGCATTCACATGCCTTGCTCAGAACCATTACACAGATCCAACATTTTTCGTGTCTCTTCTGTGATGACTTTTTAGTGACTTTACATGAGCTTCTAGGAAGCACTTCACCACTTCCTAAGTGGCTGCAGAGAGTTAGATAATCTAAAGCTAATCAGGTGAGTAGGAAAAAAATTTGTAAGTACAAACTTATGTGATAGACAAGAAAATATTGAAGTGTTGTTTTTAAATGTCTTAAGGGAAAAATGAGTGTCCAATTCAATTCTGACCAAAAATTCCTGATAGTCAACAGTTACATAAAATCTCATTACTTGTGACTACTTAGGTACATATAAGGAGATCCAAAACTAAACATTTCTAACCAGGCTAGCTCTCTATTTTCCATTTATATAAGGACCTGAATCCAGACGTTTGTGTAGCTGTAACTTAGAGACTTTAGCTATCTTTCATGAGTTCAGAGCTCTCCCTCAGCAGTTCCATGAATGGGCTGAGGCTGCTCAGTGACAGTTTTACAGAGAGCCGGCATTTGGCTTTCCACAAATGACTCTTGCTTGTGCCACGGTTTCAGCTGGAGATTCTTTGATCACATCACATCAGAATATACCCCTGATGGGTGCAACATATAAATCAGTAGTTCACAGAATGGCCTGCCTTTCCTGCAGCAAGTATAAATATTACTGCTGGCAACTGGTGTAAACACAAGTGAATATGCCTTCAGGTGTGCTCCACAGAAACCCTCAGAATATTTATTTAAATGTTGCTATTTCCCTGTCAACTAACTTTTTCATTTGTATGTTTTAGCAAAGCCTGTAAAATCTTACCACAGCCATCTGAAGCCTTTGAATGAATGTTTAAATGTCCTTTTAGCAGTATTCACTCAGCTCTTATTTCAATATACCTGAAAACCTGACAGGATATACAAAAATGAGGTTCCATGTTGTTTATTACTTTCGCTTTTAAATATGTCAGTTAAACTAACTCGTACAGCAGAACCTCACCTTTTAGATACCCCGCCAGGGTTTGATATTTCCAGTTTTTATAAGGTGAAAAGATTTTCTTAAAGCTTTCTGCAGCTGCAGCATTTCTAAGCAAGTGTAAGAGCAAAGGCGCAAACACAGAAATTTTATGAGCCCCGCAGTCCCTGGCTGTGTAATTAAATGGAAACACTTCTGAGCTTCAGGAACACCTGTTGCACCCTCCTCAGATATTGCTGTTTCCACTAGTTTTCAAAACAGAAAGAGATGGTCAAGGGTCTCTGTGCCAAGTTTAACAAGGTTTCCAAATGCCAGGGCTAGATTTCATGCTCGTCTCGCAGCGCTGCGTGCAGCGGGACCATGTGCAGCAGCGAGACCCCGCAGCAGGAAAGCCCCCAGCCCCTGCCACGGTGGAGGAGCACCAGGCTTCCCCGTCGCATGGGAGGAGGGAGCAGGGCAGGGACAGGTCCTGCAACCCCCCAGATCTGTGACAGGGGGAAGAAGTCCCGCTCTGTGAGTTGTACCAAGCGAGGCTGAATGAGATGGCAGTGAAGGATGAAGAGATAAAAGAGCAGTCCTACTGAAGGGTGAGGGCCTGCGAGGGGTGTAGCTGTGTTAGCGTTGTTTGCACTGGTTTTTTTGACACTTCCTTTTGTAGGTAATACTGCCAAAGGAAACATTTGTGAGGGAAAAAGATGAAAGAGGTGTTAAAGGCAGTACCGATTGATGCCCAAGTTAACACCATCACTCCTCCAAGTAGCCTGGTGGGATCTTCAACCACCAACCTGACACAGTTTAACATTTGTTGCTAGCCTTTCAAGCAGCACAGCATCTGAATACTGCATTGGGACCTTACTAATACCGAGAAAAGATTTGGACACGGGGATCACCAAGCTAAATTAAGAGAAGGGAGAATCTTGCTTCCTTATTTTTCCAGGAAACTCCTTCCTATTACTTCCTTGGAAAGAACAAATTTAGTTGTTTTATGGTGTACAACGTATTCAGTCCAGTGGCATATAAATACATGCTCAGGGTAGACACAATATGGAGAATTTTCAACAGTGTCCAAATTTCAAATGGCTTTATTGCAGCATTCATAGCAATGTGGATATAAAGAACCTTGCCTTTATCTACCAGGCAGTCCTTACCCACACACTGCTTTAGACCATTATAGCTGTGACAGTACAACTAATAGAATATTTTAATTCAGAGAAAATAATTTATTCTCCCCATGCCAAGTCATCTTTGCTCAGACTTTCCCAGGAAATTTAGATTGATATAGGCATCTGGTATTTCAGGCCAAACAATTAAAGATTTGGCAAACAGAAGAAAACTGTGTCTTTTAAAAGAAAGTTTTACCTAATTTTAAATCAAGACAATGTTGTCTACAATAGCTTTATAAGCATTTGAAACAGGAACACAGTATCACAATCCCTCGCAAAAACCCCCAAAATAGGCAAAAAATTTGGAAAGGTGGAAAAATTTATGCAGCAACACTATTTTTAAAGGAGATGTCCAAATAAGCAAGCATTACTTCAAACATACCAAGACCTGCATCATATGCTAGATCATGAGATATTATTTCTGTTATGAACAGTACTTGACATCTAGTGAAAGGACTGAAATTCCATTTTGCATGAAAACAGAGCACAAATATAAGAAGGAACTATTATTAGCCAAGCCTCCAGAGCAAAATGAAGAACAATTTGGAAAGATCATCTAATTAATCTACACAGATATCACCCTCTGAAGAGCATATCTACCAACAAGTCACCAGGGCATGGAATAAGTCAGCTGATCAAGATTTACAGGAAACTCTTGTATAGGGAACACTCACGAGATTAGTAATGATCCCAGGTGATTAATAAGCTAAAGGAGATATTGCAGCTACTTAATATTTTCCGCTAACACATTTCAGCCACACAGCTACAGGTGTATCTGTGTCAGAAGAGGGCATGCGCAGCTCTGTGTGTATCACAGCAAATCCATATGTGGTGCAAGACAACTGCTTCATGACTGTGCTCAGCTGTGTTGAAATGGGTATCTACCGTGGTGTGGTGGGTTGACCCTGGCTGGATGCCAGGTGCCCACCAAAACCCCTCCTCAACTGGACAGGGGAGAGAAAATATAATGAAAAGCTCATGGGTCAAGATAAGGACAGGGAGAGATCACTCACCAATTACTGTCACGGGCAAAACAGACTCGACTTGGAGTAATCAGTTTGATTTATTACCAGTAAAATCAGAGTCAGATAATGAGAAAATAAAAACTAAATCTTAAAACACTTTCCCCCCACCCCTCCCTTCTTCCCAGGCTTAACTTTACTCCTGAATTCTCTACCTCCTCCCCACCAGTGGTGCAGTAGGATGGGGAATGGGGGTTGTGGTCAGTTCATTCCACATTGCATCTGCTGCTCCTTCCTCCTCAAGGGGAGGACTCCTCACGCTCTTCCCCTGCTCCAGTGTGGGGTCCCTCCCATGGGAGACAGTCCTCCATGCACTTCTCCAAAGTGGGTCCTTCCCATGGATGGCAGTTCTTCATGAACTGCTCCAGTGTGGGTCCTTTCCATGGGGTTCAGTCCTTCAGAGCAGACTGCTCCAGCATGGGCTCCTCTCTCTCCATGGGTCCACAGGTCCTGCCAGGAGCCTGCTCCAGCATTGGCTTCCCATGAGGTCCCAGCCTCCTTCAGGCACATCCACTCCACCTGCTCTGGCGTGGGGTCCTCCCTGGGCTGCAGGTGGATATCTGCTCCACTATGGACCTCCATGGGCTGCAGGGGCACAGCCTGCCTCACCATGGTCTTCACCACGGGCTGCAGGGGAATCTCTGCTCCGGTGCCTGGAGCACCTCCTCCCCCTCCTTCTTCACTGGCCTTGGTGTCTGCAGGGTTGTTCCTCTCACATATTCTCACTCCTCTCTCTGGCTGCAGTTTCTATGGTGCAGGTGTTTTTTTCCCCTTCTTAAATATGTTATCAAAGAGGCACTACCACCATCACTGATCGGCTTGGCCTTGGCCAGCAGCAGGTCCATCTTGGAGCCGGCTGGCATTGGCTCTGTCAGACAAAGGGGAAGCTTCTAGCAGCTTCTCACAGAAGTCAGTAGCCCCCCCGGCTACCAAAACCTTGCCATGCAAACCCAATACACATGGAGATTCACATACATACAAGAAACACTCCTCACATTGTGATCTCTTGTCTTTTATATAAGCACTCAGCTGGTAGGATTAATTCAATGTGTTTACAATTGGTTGCATGTGTAGAAACTCAGTACAAAGTATTTCTGTCAGAATATGTTTAGCAAAATTAAAATGTGTCATTAAAGGATGATAATTTTGCCAATTTTCTGGTAATTTTTCAGGATTCTGGAATTCTGTGGGAAAGGAAAAGTCCAGGTTTCTATGAGATGGAACATTTTGTGCAAGTTTTTCCACTGATTTTTAATTTTTCTGTTCAGTTCCATTTTATAAAACAAAATGAAAAATCAAAATGGAAATGGAATGTTTCTATTTTCCATAATTCTGTGTTTCTCATAACCTGAAGCAACAATCTGAATCTTCTTTCTTGACAATGTATTGTTTTGAGTGAGAATCAAACAAAATTTTGAAGTCTTGAATCCTTCAAAAAATAAAATATTTTTGTACACATACATTCAAATTATATATCTATATTACATATATGCATCTAAAATATATACATTTTGATTTAACAAATTGAAATTTAAGTTCCCTGTCTTTGAGGATTATGAGAAGAAAGGTGCTTTCTTTCTATTGCCTAGCCTGGGACGGACAGGTTTACCTTTAAGCCTGTGTGTTAGTTATTCAGCTGCAAATCAATTCACTGTTGGTTCCTTGGGGAGGAACAAAAGGTCCTCTGTGCCCATTCAGTCCTACACAGTACCCACTCAAAGGGTCTCCTGGAACTGACCATTACTCATTGAGTGGGAAAGCTTCCCTTGCCACCCTTGTAGAGATGAGGAGGCTGCAAGGAGGGAATAGAAGAAGCAAGAGCAGCAGTACAATCAACAGGTTGTGTGTGATCATAGAATCATAGAATCATAGAATGCTTTGCGTTGGAAGGGACCTTTAGAGGTCATCTAGCCCAACCCCCCTGCAGTGAGCAGGGACAGCTTTAACTAGACCAGGTTGCTCAGAGCCCCGTCCAACCTGACCTTGAATGTTGCCAGGGATGGGGCCTCTACCACCTCTCTGGGCAACCTGTGCCAGTGCTTGACCACCCTCATTGTAAAAAACTTCTTTCTAATGTCTAGTCTAAATCTATTCTTCTTTAGTTTAAATCCATTATTCCTTGTCCTGTCACAACAGGCCTTATTAAAAAGATTCTCCCCATCTTTCCTGTAGGCCCCCTGTAAGTATTGGAAGGTCACAATAAGATCTCCTCGCAGCCTTCTCTTCTCTAGGCTGAACAATCCCAACTCTTTCAGCCTGGCCTCATAGGAGAGGTGTTCCAGCCCTCGGATCATTTTGGTGGCCCTCTTCTGGACCCGCTCCAGCAGGTCCATGTCCTTTTTGTGCTGAGGGCCCCAGAGCTGGACACAGTACTCCCGATGAGGTCTTACCAGAGCAGAGTAGAGGGGCAGAATCACCTCCCTCGACCTGCTGGCCATGCTTCTTCTGATGCAGCCCTGGATACGGTTGGCTTTCTGGGTTGCAAGTGCACATTGCCGGCTCATGTCCAGCTTTTCATCTACCAGTACCCCCAAGTCCTTCTCCGCAGGGCTGCTCTCAATCTCTTCATCCCCCAGCCTGTACTGATACGGGGAGTTGCCCCGTCCCAGGTGCAGGACCTTGCACTTGGCCTTGTTGAACCTCATGATGTTCACAGAGGCCCACCTCTCCGGCTTGTCCAGGTCCCTCTGGATGACATCTCATCCTCCTGTTGTGTGAACGGCACCACTCAGCTTGGTGTCATCTGCAAACTTGCTGAGGGCACACTCGATCCCGACTGTCTTTGTCGTTGATGAAGGTGTTAAACAGCACCGGTCCCAGTACGAACCCCTGAGGGACCCCACTTGTCACCGGTCTCCATGTGGACATCGAGCCATTGACCACGACCCTCTGGATGTGACCATCCAGCCAATTCCTTATCCATCAAACAGTCCATCCATCAAACCCATATCTCTCCAGTTTAGAGAGAAGGATGTTGTGGGGCATTGCGTCGAACGCTTTACAGAAATCCAAGTAGATGACATCCATTGTTTTTCCCTTGTCCACTGATGCAGTTACTCCTTCATAGAAAGCCACTAGGTTGGTCAGGCAGGACTTGCCCTTGGTGAATCCATGCTGGCTGTCTCAAATCACCTCCCTGTCCTCCATCTGCTTGAGCATATCTTCTAGGAGGATCTGTTCCATGATCTTCCCAGGCACAGAGGTGAGACTGACAGGTCAATAGTTCCCAGGGTCCTCCTTTCTTCCCTTTTTAAAAATGGGCACAACATTCCCCTTTTTCCAGTCAGCAGGGACTTCACCAGACTGCCATGACTTTTCAAATATCATGGAGAGTGGCTTGGCAACTACATCAGCCAATTCCCTCAGGACTCTGGGATGCATCTCATCAGGTCCCATAGACTTGTGTACATTGAAGTTCTTCACGTGGTCTCGAACCTGATCTTCCCTTACAGTGGGAGGGGCTTTACCCCCCTGGTCCCCATCTTTTGGTCCATCTATTCAGGAGGGGTGAGGAGAGAAGTTGCCGGTGAAGACTGAGGCAAAGAAGTTGTTGAGTACCTCAGCCTTCTCCTTGTCCATTGATACAAGTTCGTCTTTCTTGTTCATCAAGGGGGGTATGCTTTCTTTAACCTTCCTTTTCTGGTTGATATACCTGTAGAAGCCCTTCTTGTTATTCTTTACATCCCTTGCCAAATTCAGCTCCATCCTCATCTTGGCCTTCCTGACCTCCTCCTCCTCCTCCTTCCTGATGGGTGCAGAGAGGATGTGAGCAATACTTCAGCCACTAGCACAGAATAACAACCCTATGCCTCACAATCTGATGTGGTTTCATGCTCCCCAGTCAGTCCACCCAGGCAGAATCTGAACACCAAACATTTCCAATAGGAGAGTGCTCAAATTCCGTGCATCCACCCAAGGCCTTGCTCAGTGTGCATCAGAGCCAGTATCTCAGCAAACGCACCCCAGACCAAGCTTCACGTGGTCAGTGGGTGCTGCAGACCTCAGTTTGGTCCACGCAGAAGTCCCTATCCTTAAGGAGAAAATATCTCTAAAAATGTCAACCCACTGGCTTTGTCACAGTTGTGATATAAATTGAAATTGCTATAAGCCAAGCACATTCTGAGCTGGAATTTCAGCACCTCACTTATCTCAAGCAAAATGTAATACTGGCAGCTAAAAAACAAACATCTGCCAATTCAAATACACTGTAGAAATAATGTTCTGAAACACAAACACCTTCTGACAGTTTAGGGAGTCTGGGCAGAGTTGGTAGCAACAACTACAGCTGAGCTGCCCAATGCCTAGCATTATAAGATGCTGGTTTAAGTTGTTTATAAAACTTTGCCAAGCTTTAACTGTTTGGGCTGAATTTTCCCAGACAAGGTATCTGTCTCAGGCTGACTTATTTTGGAAAGTTTCATTAAAATCGTTCCATCATTTCCAAATCATTTAGACAAAAGTGCAATGTTACGTTCCTGCTAAAACATAAATAAACCGTACAATAGCTTTGCTGAGAAGTTCTAAGATACTTGTGCTTTGGAAAGGGAACTTCAGAACTGCTTCAGCATCCAGGACATGCCTTTTGCTGTGCCTGTAAAAATCCAGATACATTTTGCCAGGACAGAAATGTCTTAAAAAGTTCAGTTTGTTTTGTGTTCTGTAGATGCTTGCTCAAGTCTGGTAGCTGAACTCCTGTGAGATCTCATTTTCACAGAGCACAATCCCACCCTCATCCCCTCCTCTAGCACCGCTGTGGCAAACTGCATGGGGAGACAGTTTTGCCTATAAATAGAACTACAGTTAATTCAGGGTGTAGAGCTCAAAGTCAACAGTTACAATCAGTCTCAAGGTGGGCAGCCACTAAGTTTCTGTCCCACTAAGAGTACAAGTTAGAGGCTCTGCCCTGACCTCACTGGTCTCAAATCAAAAAACATATGGGGCAGCTTCACAACCCTTTGAATCATGTCCACTGTCAGCAGGTCTCTATTAGGGAAAGACTACACAGACATATGCAGATGAGGCCAGGTGCCTTACTTATACGTTGCGTTAGTTGAATAGATAACAGCACTGAGGAATAGGAGTGGATTAGCACAGTGCTGTGCCTGAGCGACTAAGCCCAGCGTCCCTGTAGGTTATATTGAAATGGGCCCAGAAAGTTGCTAATGCTGAAGCAGCTGTTTGGTTCCCAGGTCAGAGGTTGCTTGTATGTGGCCACCTTGAAGCTTGCACAGAGGAATTCAAGAGTGCTTTCATGCAGCCATATGTGCCCATCTTTCACACCATTTCTCCACACCCCTTACTGTGGTGAGTGTGGAAGTGACTTGGACATAGCTCTGTAAGGATACTTGGTGACCTAGAAGTTGAAAGATTCTTTAGCCAATGTCTTTGAAACAGAAGTTGTTCAGATTAATTGTACTACACTCTGAAGGACACTTTTTAAGTCATTCACCAGAGGCTGTTGACTTCATGGCAGTGTGGAAGAAAATAATATTTCCTCATCTGCAGGTTGATCTTCATTGAATGTTTTGCTCTTTCTTAAGTTATTTGTGTGTGTTTGACTTGTCATATTCTTTTATCGAAGCATCAATGTAATTCTGAGTTTTTCAGTATTTAAAGATGCTTTAATTCAGCCACAGTTTATTAGGTGTGGATAAGATCTGCCTGGATTAGGTTCTGTGATTTACTACACTGGTACCAATTTGATATTTCTCAGGGCTTCCTGTCAGTTTTAAAATGAATGACTATGAAATTGTTGTCCAGTTTTATTTCGAAAAAAGATGAGTGACACCATTGAAATACTGTCTTGCACAGTGTGTGAGAAAGGTTTTATTTCTGTGACATCTCTCTGTAGATCATAAAGAACCTCTCTAAGATCATAAAGTTCTCTTTCTAAATAGCCTATAAGGCAGAAAAACATTATCTCTATTCCTTTCTTACAGGAATAATATTCCTGGACTTCTTTGAAGATCCATGCAAAGGCAATAGGAGGTCTTACCTCTTGACTGCCACTGCTGTCACCACACTACCATTCACCTGAAAAATGTAAATCTAGTGATTTACAAGACAGGAAAAATGTGGATTTATTGTGTGCATCATAGCTCTGCTGTAATGGTAGTTCTCCAGTAAAAGTGTGAGATTACTTTGATGTATCATGGCACAACATGACAGGCAGTAATTTATGTCAAATGGCATTAGGTGTAAAAGGTCAAAGGTAAAATTTTGTCTCTGCAGTGTGTTTTGCTATTTAATTAAAACCTGCTAGACAAGACAGGTAGGACCTGCAAACGTGTGATAGTGTCCTGGTCTTGTACAAAGCCAGAACTAAAATGGGTTTTGGGGACTGTTTGTAGTCACATGACTTGGACCAGTGTTTGAAGGAGTTGTTTAAAGGCATCACTTGCTTCAGCATCCATTGACATAAATAAATCACATGCTGTAGTGTGCGATGAGCCTCCTTTACCTGAGTTCATATAATTACAGATTTTTTGGCACTGATTGCTGGTTTGAAGCTGGTGTTCGCAGGGAGAATAATCAAAGAGGGAAAAAGAGGAAAAAAAGATCAGCTAACTGGCTTACAACTGAATGATGAGATAGGCAGAAGGGGACAGAGACATCTCTGTGCGTTAGTTTTTCTCTAGTGAGCTGAAGAGCCAGAGATGTATATAAGGAATGGAAACTTTTTGTAGATCATTCCAAAGAAAACCAACAAGGGACAGAAGCTCATCAGCCTCTTCCTTCCTCTGCCAAATCCCACATGGAGGTAAGCAGACTGGGGAAAGGTGGATGCATTCTGCTGCTTAAAGAAGGGAAAAGCTTTAGATGACCAGGCTATAATACAGTCTCTGTACTGCAAATGATTAAGGAGAACAGTGTACATGCAGGATTCACATGAGCTGCTGGGATCAACAGCCTCGGGGAAGCCTGTGCCAATGTCTCAAAAGAAAACCCGATTGTGGTGCAGAGGCAACACTTACTGTGAACTTTGTGTTGTGCAGCTGGAGCCCAAGCCAAGTCTTTGGAAACAGAACTACAACCTTTGTAAAAATTCAACATCAGCATTATAGGGAAAAGACCAAAGTATTTGCTTTGCAGACTGTGCAGATCAGGATGCTATCTTCTGACAAGCAGCTTATCCCTGGAGGGGATAGGAGAAGACACCAAGAGGTTGGCTTTTAGCCTAACATCACCCCTGCCCAGTACGCTGTCTTTTGAGAGATTGCATATAATCGCTATTCTCTCAAAGGGGATCGCAAGATTTAGCACCTGCTTAGTCTACCCAGAGTCTATCCAGACATGACCACCAACACAGCCAACTTCTGCTGCATCTGCTCCAAGCTAGGTCCCAAATACTCAGGACATTCTTTCAAAAGATGAACTGGCTTTTTCCTGAATATAGGGGAATGGTAGGAGAGTCACTGCAACTTTAAAAACATTATTTTTCCCTAACCTTATTAAGTCAGAGACACAGAGTGTCATATTGGGAACCCACAGTAAAGACACTGTAAGGACAAGCTTTTGCCTTAGGTGCAGTATATGTAGGATCACAGCACTGTTCATTCTGCTCTCATCATTCCTATCAATGTTTTGAGATCTTCTTCAGCTACAGTTTTCAACAGACATTAAAAGGTACCTTTATAGTGTCTAATTTTGAAAATTTTTGATGTATGTGCTCATTTGAAGCAGTAGCTTTAGCCTTTCCCCACTCATCAAAGTGCTTAAGCACATGTTTGGAGTTCAATAGCTTCATGTTAAGCACAGGCTTCAGTGCATTTTTGGAATTGAAGGTTTATAACTTAAGCATAGTACAAAGTTTAAAATATTTCTGATATGCAAGTATTATAGATATATCAAAGAAAACTGCAATGAGTGCACAGGACAAGCATCAACCTGAAACTGAGATTTTATAGATATTGATTAAAAAGAAAAAAGTGAAGTTGGTTCTTAAAAGTTAGGTACAGTAAAGTCAAGAGAGAGCTGTAAAATATCAAGTTCCCAGTAGCTGACCCGTTTATTTTCCATGGCTACGTTGGCACCAAAAAAAAAAAAAAAAAAAAAAAAAAGAAGAAATACACTGGCGTATTTCTTCTGAGCAACAAGAAATGTGCTCCATCCCACAGAGCCCAAATTCACCGGTGTGGGACTGACAAACTGAAGGAACCAACGCTAACCAGAAAGCGCATGCAGACTTGTGCTAAACAGTTTCGTAAGTGACTGAATGGGTGAACTATTTACCCAAATTTTAATATCCCATGTCCTTACAAAAGCATTTTATTTTTCAGAAAGAAAACAAAAGTAACTCTCAAAAGTTGTGCATATGGAAAAAAAGCTCACATTGAAAAAAAAAAAAAGTGTTATATGCAGACTTAAATAAGGAACTTAAGTATATTTTTATACCTCATATGTACCTCTTCTAATGCTGAATACTAATTAGTATATAAGGGTTTATCAGAATACTAGTTAGTAATAGTGAGAAGAAAGAAAGAAGGAAAACCAGAATGTCTGGAGACAATATAGAAAGCAAACAGAAAGAAGACAAATTTTATTGAAGTAATATGCCACCAGCGGAAAAGTTACTGATGAGCATTCAATATTTTAGAATTTCCTGCCTTTAATACCCTTGATTTCTCAATCCCAGTGTAACTAAACTACTTCTTTTTGTTTTCCCTTTCTTTCAGAAATTAAAAAAGGAAAAAAAATATTAGGTTTGTGGAGCTTGTGAACCTCTTGAGAATCCAAGTAGAGCTACTCAAAAACCTCACATGACAGATATTCCTGACTGAAAACTGTTCATTAAATTATCAGAAAATTAAGCAATCCACCCTCTTCTCATTTTGTCCATATTCAGTATATCCCCACATTTTCTTACCAGTTGCACTAAACTTTACCAAATCAGCCATTTTGTCTGACAAATTTTCAAGATGTAATTGTTAAATTTTTTGTTTATTTTTGGTTTTCTGCTATTTTTTTATAGAAACAGATCAATTACAATCCAGTTTATTATTATTTGATTCTGAGAAAAACCAACTTCCATTACTCATTGTTAGCTTTCAACAATCATACTTCATGATAAAAACACTTTTTTTCCCTGAATATCAGCCAGTGATTTGGTATATTTTTCCTGATCTATACACAGTAAATCTTATTGCCATTATTAAATAGCATTTTACTTTTGCCCTGTTTCAGTGCAATGGAGTCTGAATTTGAAAATTAAGTTGTAACAGCAAGAAGAAAAGTCATTTGGACATGTGACATGTCAAAATTACAGCTTCTTCTTGCAAAGGAGATTACTTATTACAGGTTCTCACTGTTTCTCATGTAGCAGCAGCAAAAAGAATCCATGACAGAAAATAGATGAATAGGAATGATTTTTTACTGATCCTTTTCATTTTAGCTATTAGGTAAGGATTTTCCAAAATGAATGAAGCCACTGTTGACCTGCCCTTGTATTTCTGGGTTGGTTTTATTTTATTTGATTGGTGGGGGGGCAGTAAAGGTTGGGGAGAGAAGCAGTGTTCAGGATGAAAATACATAGCTTTCAAAAACAGAGGAACAGTCTGCTCATATATAAACACAGTGGGTCCTTTCCTCAGGAATAAAGGCACAATAAAACAAATAAAACAAAGAAATTGTTATTCACCTATGAGAATGCCACCCACTAAGTCAACCAAACAGCTCTCCCCAGCATAGATCTGACTCCCTGACAATCTGGCCCTGTGTCAAAAGGATAACCTCAGTAAAAAAATCTAAACTCTATCCTCCACGGTGCATGAACATATACAAACCAGCTATTTACAGATGTTCGAGGAAGTCAGTGACAATGTCCTGAAAAGGTACGGTTTAAGTCTCGCCAGGTGGAATTTCTAAAGAGCTACTTCGACAAATTCTTGAGAGCAGTTGGAGCTTGTCTGCACCACCCAAGTGGCATCTGTGGTCACAAATCAGCGACATATTGCTGGTCAGGAGCCCTCTGCCGCTAAAATATCACTTTCCCGGCACGTCCATGTCCCTGCCAGGTAATTATTCCCCTTTCAACATGCAGCCCAACTGGGGCAGTGCTGCCATAGAGCCATTTTTCTCAGTCACAAGTAGCTGTTAGTAGCATTGACTAGTCTTAGGTCTGGGACTGACCTTCATAAAACCCTGGCTGGCTGATCTCCTCTCCTCACTCTGGCAACTGTAAAGCAGAGCACTGCTTGGTGCAAACACCATCATCCACTGTGCCTTCATCACCTCTCTGTCAGAGGTAGCTGTAAAGGATAAATCGTGGTCACATCAGTCTTACCCAGAAGCAGAATTCCCAGAGGGGTGAAAGGAGGAGGAAAACCCCCAATCTTGTATTGAAGAAGCTTTCAAGGCATGGGACTGGATGGCAAGGGGACCTATTTCATAATTTTTAAAATTTGTTGGCACAAACTTTTGAAACTTTTTTTCCCAGTGCTCCAAGGTCGCCATTAATTTGATTCAAGCTTACTATAATTTTTTTGTCAGGTTGGTACAAGCACATTAAAAATCAACCCGAACAATTTTGGGGGGAGGATACAAAGTACAACTAGAAAAGCTAGATTAGCATGAGGATGAAATTTAGCTTTAAAGACTGGGCAGTACTCACTTACCATTTTACAAACAGGTAACTACATGAGCCTGGACAGTTCTGGTATAATTCCGCTGAGTAAAATACATATGCTGTACAACCATCTTGGCAAATAAAAGAGATCAACTCCCAATTTTACAGGGACTTACACATCTCTACCCAATTTATAAACCTACCTGAGTGCTTGAATTTTCAATACATGTTGTATACTAAAAATCAGAGAGCACTGAGAGCAGGCATGGTTTCTTGTCCTCTTTTCCCCTCCAGATCCTGGAGGGTCTTCCACATCAGGCTTTATTGAGACATGCAATGGTAAAAATTAGGTAGAAGCAAGGCAGCCAAGCCCTGGCAATATTGACTATTGATCCAGCTGTACAGAGTCAGATTACTTGGAAAACAACCCTTCAATTTTTCACTTCAGTGGCGCTGCAGGGCAGTTGCTTTTAGGATCATTACCCTTGTCTCTAAAATAGAGGAATGTGAGAATGTGTTTGAGTAAATTCTGAACCCATTTGAACTTTGTGGGTTTGAAACTTAGTCCTAGAGTCAAATCATTGTTTTCCATGAACACATCACCTCCACAGCTAACCAGGGCATTCACACCAAGGCTGTGGTTTAGCTGATACATAAATCATCCATAAATCACCATAATGGTGTAACGAGTGTACTGAGAAATACCCATGTTGCCAACACCTTATCACATACGAGAGTTGCTTTAAGGTAGGAAAATCCAGAAGGCACATGCTTCCTTATTATACTAATTGGCAAAGAAATTAATGTCACTGATGTGCTAGCAAGGGATGCCAGAACCCTGTCTCTTTAGTAAAGCAGCTCTGCATTGAAGAATATAGGCATTTACGCAGCGTTGGGTAGCAGGAGCTTTAAGCTTAGGGGCAGAAGCTGAACAGAAAGCAGCCATAAGCCAACTAGCGTACGACTTGCCCTCCCTCATGAGTTTCCCTTTCATTTCTGTGTCCCACAGTATTCTAGACAAGACAGAAAGGTCTCATGTAAGGGGAATGTTAAAGGTAAGAGTGGCCTTAACCCATGAAAACTGCAAGGCCCAAGTAGCAAGAGTGTGGGCAGGCCAAACATCCAGTAATTACAAGGATCACAAGCAAGGAAAGTTGTGGGGACACTTTGATTGATGAAAGTTAGATGAGGAAGGTTTTCTCCAAACAATTTTTCTTTCTTTTTTCCTATCTAATTGCTGTTCACTTAGCCTCTGCAATGAAACAGTCCTTTCCCCTTCCTCTTTAAAGATAAAAATGACATGACATTTTTTTTGAGGATTAGTGACATCTCTGAGAACTGAGCCTCCCATATCTCAGCAAACCAGATCACCCAAGTCTGGTTTTCATTAGACATTTCATTTTAGCACGTTTTTTGGAGAGGACATCAACACAGAAGGGACACTTCTGAAACAGATACCTTGAAATAGAGAAAAAAATATTATGAAATATATTGAAATAAAATGAAACTGATAGAGTTGAGAGGGGATAACAGTGCACTGTAAAAGGAACCAACAGACAAAAAGATAGATATCTCTTTTATACACAAGTCTAGGAAGGATACTTGATGGAACTGAAATTTGGACAAGACCTCAGACTCAGTAGGCACCTGGGCTTATGACAGAAAGCATGGCACAATTCTGAGACTGAACTGGCTTAACTTCCAAAGAATGTAACAAAAAAGACTAAAGAAAGAAAATCAAAAAGAAAGGAAAAGAGAAGGGAAAGAAAAAAAAAAAGACAAAAGGAAGAAAGCTTCAGGAATGAAGAAAGTCCACCTCAGACAGCAAAACAGTCCTTAAAATCAAACAAGGAAAATATTTAAATTGTCTTCCCAGTCTCAGGTATACTTAGCACATGGAACGTCCTCAGAGAAAAGAAAGGGTAGCTGTCAAGATACGAACTGTGGCTCAGGAAGTTGTTGTTTTAGACCAGTGACTGCTGGAAGGTGGGAAGGTATGTGAGACAACAATCCCTCTGTGTTCACCCTATTTGTTATATTTCTTCCCTAAGCATTTGCTATTAACCACTCTCAGAGACAGATTACTAGACAATGCAGACCTTCAGTCTGACCCTGTGCTGCACCTCTTAGCTTTTAAGACCAAAAAGTGATGCATGAAATAAACTCAAGCAGCAAGGATTTAAACACAAGTGGCCATAGTGTCTAGATATTTGGATCTATTAAGAAGTGTGTGATCAAAAGCCAAATCCCTGCTGAGGAACCAAAATTGATGAGATCAGTCCAGACATAGGGCTCTAATTCAGCTCGGCTTTCACACTACAAGTTGTAAAGTAATTTATCACTGAAGAAACCCACATATTTGTATCGCATTAGCAGAAATTTCCCATGAATAAAACAAAGGATTTTATTTTGCAACTTTCCTTCAAACATAAGAAGTCTCAGAGTAGTCTCCCGTCCCCCATAAAATGAAGAACAAAGATTAATTTTCAATTTATGCAGTAATTTTTACAGTCAAGCGTAACAAATAAGGTAACAGATTTTCCAGATGTCCAGAGCTCCGGAGGCACTATTACCAGGACTAGGCTGCCCTCTCTTGTACAGAGGGAGATCTGCACCTGAAGGTAGTGTTTCAGATTTAAAAATACAGGAGAGGCTGCTGTGCCCTGTACAGGAGGAGGGGAGGTATAAAATGTCCATTCTCACACCAGAACTAATCAAATGAGGCTATAGTGTTATTATGTAAAGCTGATCCTGTTCCTGATTAATATATTCGTGACGTTTTTAGAAAATACTTCATTTTAGGCTTTTCATCTCTGCAGGTTCACCAGGCAACACACAATTCCCTCCTTGCAGACTGCACAGTTTATCTGCAAAGCCTACCTACCTTAAATGCAGAGGCTCAAATATACCCCACAGAGTCCTATGTGTTTCCACTTTAGAGGGACACTGCAAGATCTAAACTTTAACTACTTCAGCTGTCCTTTCCTCAGCCTTGCTCCACTCCCTCCATACAATCCCATAGTCAGCCATGACTCCTGTTAGAAACCGGCTGAATCCTAACCCCTTATGTGCTGTGCAAAGTAACAGGACACTCCGTAAATTGAGGGATTTGCCCCTTTCTTCTGCAACACTTTGTTTTTACTTGCTGCACCATAGCAAATCAGGAAAAAAACCCAATAAAGCTGTCTGCTTGGGTCATTAACCTTTTTAATTCTTCCTGAGAAATGAAGCAAAATTAACTTTTTTATTTCTTAGGTCAGATGAAATGTTAATTTCTATGATGATTTCCTGGAATTATCCTCTCTATTCTTTAATTTTGTCATAAAGGTAAAATTCTTCCCACCGAGTTGGAGATACTGGACAAATAGGGTATATTAAGAGTTTTCTGTTACTAGTGATAATTTCTCTAGCTCTTGACTAGCTTTGCGTTGGAAAAGGTGAATTCTTCGGGATCATATCTAACAGCCTTTCCTCTGTGTAAGTATATGATCTATTATGACCACTATGTCTAATACCTCCTCCTTGGTTAACTTTCATTAGTCTCCTGGCTATTGACCCAAGGTGCTCCTATCATCCTTAATTTCATCCTAAAAGCTGGTAGATGGACTGAATGGGATTTCAAGAATTGTCAGAAGTTAAAATGGCAGCCTCTTGGGTAAGAAGCCTCCAGAACAAGCTAATAAATCTCCTATTCCTAAGATAGGCTTTGTGCTACTGAACGAAGACCAGAAATATGAGGTGCATAAAAGAATCAACTAGCACAAATCCTCTGAATGCCTCAGACAAGAAAGGGAGGTCATGGGTTTGGGTTTGTTTTTTTTTTTTCTGTGATGACCAGCACATCCTGACTGAGGCAGTGGGGCAGAAGGTGCATGAGACACAGGTAGGTAGAGTAGTAGAGCTACAGCACAGGCAGTGAACCAAACCTTGACTTCACATCCCTAAAGGCCTGGCCAGCATGGCTGTGGAAACTTGGTGGTAATAGGTCATTAGCAGACTACCTCCCACCTTGAACCAGGGGAGCCAGAAAGGAACTGTGGAATCACAGTTCCCTCCTTGGTCTTCTCAGGCAGAGAATGCAGTCTAAATCTAGACCCACTTTGGGAAAATATGAATAAAACAGCAAAAACTGCAGTGACTTGGACCTTCACACTGGCAAAACAGTTCCCCACACACACAGCCCTTCATTTTCCCCAACAACAGTGTCAATTAATGCTCTGTACGGCTAAGCATTTACTTTAACCACACTGCTTGTAATTAGCAGTGTCTATTAATACTAGGCATCTGAGACCCGCAGGGCTTGAGTAAAAAGTGCCAGGGCTCAAGTGTTTATGAGCAGTTCATATACAGCAGGAAATTTCTTGTTTTTCTTGAACAGTTGCCCCGTCTCTACTTGCCAAAAACTGCATGGTGAATAGTCATTACCCAATTTAATAGAGATGTGGGCTAAAATTTCTGCTACCTGGTTTTACACATAGGCTGTGGTTAGAGGGGGAAAACGGAGAAAAGTCTCATTGCTTACATGTTGGTATGTAATTTAAGTGAAAGCAAGAAGTTTAAATAAGTCACTCTGTGTCTACCATCTTAAAGTAGGCTTTTCAATTCTTTGCAGTGCTTTGGATTAGTGATAGATGGGAACAAATCCTGCAGATCCTACCATCATCAATTTTTTACAGCAATACAAATGTTAAGATGAATTTTGCCTTTCACATATATCTTTAATGTTGATTACTAGTATGGATTTTTGTTCTAGTATTTTTATTTTGTAACACAAATCATTTAAACAGAAGAGCTTTGTCTCCTCCCTTTCTTCTGTTGTACCTTAAAAAATTGGTTTCCAGACTTTCTTATTCTCTGTATTTATGCTAATTTTAAAGTGTTGGGTTTTATTCAAGATGAGAATGAGTTGATTCTAATTCACCAGGAATAAAATAACTCCATCACTACCCTGTTTAGCCCTACACTCTACTCACAGGACCATAGACACCTTATGAAGACAGGCTTTAACACTGTGCTATCAATTTGGTATATCATTGTGCTGTTTGTTCTTAAATAGTTTCAAGTCTGTATTTTGAGTTTGTTTACAGGTCTGCTCAACAGACTAGGAATTAGGTGAGTTCTCAACAGACTATGAATTAGGTGAGTTAACGGAGCTTAATGCACAAGGCTCAGGGCACTTTACTACCCAGCCCAATGTCCCTTAGAAAAGAATGGCAGAAACAGAAAGGAAAGTTTCCTGAAAAGTGAGACAGTCTATCTCCAACTTCATTTTATAAAACTCAGCCCTCCATCAAGACATCATCTACATGGTACAGATAAAGCCTGTATGTAAAAAGGATTTGCTGTAGACTTTTTTTTTTCTATTCACCTTGCATCTGGATATTTGGAGTCAGTCCATTTTGATTAAAGTGTATCATTCTTCATATATAAAAATCCAGGGACAGTTTTATTTCCCCCCAAGCTTCAACAATACTCATGTTAAGTGTTTTTCAGTGTGGCCATAGGTATTGAGAAGTTCTTGTTTGTAACAGCACAAAGGGAATGAAAGGCACAGATTTGGTAGAGCACTAAGGGGTATGCAGTCCCCTCATTAATTAGTATCACTTATATGCATGCTACTCTTGTAGAAGCAGTATAGAAATACATACCTTCTTCTGTTTCAAAGAGCACCAATCAGAAACCAACAGAGGCAGAAATCCGTTTCAAGTTGGTAGTGTTGAATTCTAGAGCAATTATATCAAAACCAGAAAACATGAAAAGTGATTTAAGAGCCTCAACATATAAACATGTAGAACAAAAAACACACTAGGCTGCTTCCACAGAATAGCTCAGCATTACAGCAAGGATATTCACATTTATAGAACATCAAAAAAGAGGAAAAAAAGCCACAGGAAAAAGAAAATGAAAAAAAAAAAAAGAACAAAAGAAAGATGGGAAAGAAGGAAGGAAGGAAGGAAGGAAGGAAGGGAGGGAGGGAGGGAGGGAGGGAGGGAGGAAGGAAGGAAGGAAGGAAGGAAGGAAGGAAGGAAGGAAGGAAGGAAGGAAGGAAGGAAGGAAGGAAGGAAGGAAGGGAGGGAGGGAGGGAGGGAGGAAGGGAGGAAGAAAGGAAGGAAAGAAAGAAAGAAAGAAATTTGCTTGACATACTGCCAAAATAAAAGATTTCAGACACCATAACTTGTTGATGCAAATTCATATTGTATGCTTACTACTTAGAAGCGAAAACTAACCCTATTTTCCTATATCTATGCAGTCAAAAATTGGGCATAACACTTCTTTTTTCTGCTAAAAGAAACAAACAGTGATATGTGAGGGCTTTTGCTAGATGGCTGTCTAGGAAGAAACTACTGAGGCACAGATTACTTGTATTCATTTGCAGCTTAGAGGTGGTCTCCCATACAGATGTCTTCTTCCCTGCCCAAACAGGCATTAGTTATCTCCCTAAAGCAGGTCAGAATGAAGATTTGATGGCCATGAGGGCAACTGGTCACCGGTGCAGCTTTTCCTGCATCGTATGAGAAAGACTGGGTTTGTATCACTGAGGAGAGCAGGAGAAAGAGGTGTAAGATGGACCAGCAACAAATTTGTGTCTGTTATTCCCGACAGACTGCAGGGGGCTCTGGGGATCAGTGCCTGAGGGTAAGTGGGCTGAGGATTAGTAAAATAGCTGGGAAAGGACGAGGAGGATTTACGTACTTTTTCCATACACCCTGGGAGCAGTGAAAAAATAAGACCATACTTTTAATCTGTTTCCCCCCTTTCAACCTATTTTTCCCTCCTACAAAGTTCCTGGAAAGCATATAGCAGTAGGTGAAGGAGAGGTTTTGCTAGCAAAAAAAAAAAAAATCAAGGTCTATTGAAAAAAGGTAAACATGAAAGTCAGGGCTGGATGACTTGGCATAATGCACATATTTTTAATAGCTACTGCAACAATTGCAAAAGGTAGCAGTGGATTTGTCACCTCTTGCTGTAGTCAGATGGGGACCAATTCCTCTCTGGAAGATAGGCTTTAGTCAGACTAATCTCTGTGGAAATGGAAGTAGGCATAGCCCTATGATTGATGCAGTCGGGTGAGAGATGCTAGCTTGCCTTTTTTCAATGTGAACTGTTTAAAGGTGAAAGAAATGGCAAGAAAACCCAGACCCAGTCTAACTACAGACTGGAAAAACAGTATTTACCCATGAGTTTGGAGAGTGAAATTGCTTTTCCCTTTGAGATTTTCTTCCACCCTTAGCTTAAACAAATTCTAAAGAGAAAGAAGATGATTCCAGAGGTAAAGAAAAATATTCAGAAGTTTCTTAAGTTAGTAGAAGTGAAAAATAGAAACTACAAGCAGAAATATTGTGGAACGCCAGAGTGTATAGACAAAGCAATGGTTTAAGCTTAGAAACTAATACAAAAGGCACAGGTAGCTGGCTGCAACAGCTTTTTACTCCAGCTATAACAACAAATGATTTCCATCTTAACTTCTCTATGGCCTACAAGAATCAGGCAGCCTTTCTGCTCTCTGAAGCTACTATTACAATTAAAGGTCATTCAAATTTCTAGCAAAGACAATATGGATAAAACTGCATCATCCTCCCTGAAGGCGGATTTTGATGTACATTAGCAGGTGTTCTGAGAATCCTAAATTGTCATAACTGTAATTCATCAAATAAAGAGCAGGCTTGGGTATCAGAATAGTACTACAAGCACAACAAAAAACCACTTAGCTTTTAAATTTCTCTAACTCATAGTCTTTTGTTCTTAAAGCTGCTTCGTACAAGGATGGAAGCCGCAGGGAAATAAATCTAGTTGTCCGACTATGGATTAAGACCTGGAATGTGCAAACAAAGGAATTTTTTATGTCTTTGACCACTTGAAAAGCCAAATTTCCCCAGATGCCAACCTCTGGGCAGCTGAACATTTTATCTACCTTTATCTGTTCTTTATTTCTGTGTAATATATTTCTAAAATGTTCTTTCACATATGCCAAATAGAGGGGTAAAATGTTTGTACATATGCCTTATTTGAAAACATAGAAGATATTATATTATTATGTTTTCTATATTAATATATAATATTTCATATAATTACAAACATAATATTGTGTAAATTTAAAGAATAATTTTGAGAAGGATTTCACATAAACAAGTGATTGTGATATCAGAAAATTTCATTACTTGTGTCTATTTTTAAGTAAAGTATTTTGGATTCTGAAGCACTGAGAGGCTGTTTTTTAAAGCAATTTTTCTCCCACCCGAAAATGAAATTAATTGTTTTCTCACTCCATTGCTACCCTTACCAAACATATTGGCCAGGTAAAAAGGAAGGGTGAAAACTGTACTGGTTCAGACCGGCAATTCAGTGCAGTGTATCAAAACAGGACATTGTATAGTGGGATTCAGCATGTTTTGGTGATATACGCAGACACTATTCATTTCTAGCCCCAGCATTTTAAGTACTTATTTTGAAAATATGTTGCTTTGGTTAAGGAAGAGCTGTTTAAAATTATTTTGGAGGTTTTGAATATATTCTTTCTTGGTTTTTTTCCCTCTCCTGAATGATGGGGTAATGAAATTTAGTATCAGCCACTATTTTAAAACTTTAAAATAAGTGCTCTTGAATAAGTGTCACAAATAGAGCAACTTGTGGTGTGCTGTGGTGTAAAACTCTTACTGGTGTGAATTCAGGCAGAACGACATTCCATCAAGCCATGAAGTGTGGTTCGTGTGAATTGCATGGTTTAGTCTAACTGAGTGAAAAACACAGCTCTTTTTACCTCAGGTTTTGTAAAATGACAAAATATGAGTATTGGAGTGTTCAGAACTAACCCCTTAAAAGATTACATTCCTCCCTTTTTTTGCTTGAATTCTTCCAGACTTCATGAAATAAGAACCAAATGATTGTTTGGGAAAATTACTTCAACCTCCAGTCAAATTCCACATGCTCACATGCTGTTTGTATCATTTTTCCCACACAGCCAAAGACATCCTCATGAAAGATATTTTTCATCATAACAATATCAGTCTCCTCAGAAAAATGCCTTCACATTAAGTGCCCTTTGACATAAATAGTGAACTCCTGGACACAAAGGATTGCTCTAGGTACAAATGAATGTGAAAAAATGTTACTGTTAAGCTTAAAAAGGTCACACAAGTACATTATGGCTCTAGTATGGTTTGATTTGAACGCATTTGTCTACACATACTCTTGTGGGTCCATATGCCTGGCACATGAGGCCAGCTTGGAGTTACTGATAGGCAATTTCACCAAGTGTCACCCTTTATAATGCATCACTTCCTCCCAATGCCCCAGCAAGCCAGAGGGAAGCTGGATCTCACACCTCCACCATCACAGTGAGATCCCTTCGTGCTACCAGGTTTCGGAGGTATTGCAGCTTGGCAGTATCGCTGCTTCTGACCTGCAAGACATAAAAAAGGTATATGCAGGTTATGCCTGGCAGGCATAAACAGGAAAGGTGCAGTGTAACTGAACTCAAACTGCATACCTACCACGTGTCAGTAAAATAATTTACATTAGTGCCAATGACTTAGACTTCCTTATTAAATCTGAAGGTATGAGGTGCTTATTGCTTGTTGAAACCTGTCCTTTCAAAAAGTCATGCTCTTACACAAGTTGCCCACTCTTTGTATATACCTGAAGTCAATTCCACTGTTTTTTTAAGGCCATTTTTGACGGCCAGAAGCAGCAGCACTGTTGAGTAAAATATGGCAAGTGCCCAAGGAGCAAAAGGGGTAGCCTTTTCTAGCTTAAAGAATGAGACACCAAGAGAAAAATAATGCCATATTATTTAACTAAAGGCATCCAAAATATATGCTTAAATTAGGAGTGAAACTGGGCACCTCCTAAACAGTAATTCTTGAAAAGTACATCTGCCTGGAGGGTAAATCAGTGGGCTTCAGTTTCTCTGCAAATGATCTTAGCTGCTATCTAAATTATATGCCTAAAATTAGAAGGTGTGCATACTCCCTATAGTTTTATAAGTGACTATATTGCTTGGTGTCACTTTACTGGAAACTGGCAAACCACATTGTAAATTTACAATTTGCTGTTTAAAGGGACAATTTTTTTCATAGAACGATAAAAATTTCAGTGACAAGTTGGTTTTGTTTTTTTTTTTTTTTTTTAATTCTTACTGACTTGAATGGGAAATACAGGATCTGAAGCACAAAGGGTTTCTGAAATATTCTGTAATAATTTCTTGTAATTGTTTCATCACTTTGGTTAGGCATAGGAACAGGTTTATATTCTGAGAATCTACTGGGTCCAAGGCACTTTCAGCAGCTACAGTTTTAGGATGTTCTACTCTTGAAGAACTCGTCTGAGATTCCACAGATAATACCTTGAATATCAGACTGAAAACTTTCTTGGCCTCTTCTTGCTTTCTTGGATTAAAACTGAAAGGAGTAAAGATTCAAATGAGCATTTAGTCCCACAGCAGGACTTATTACAGTGGCAGAATGATTGCTTCAGGCAAACTTAAATACCAACATATGTAAACAATCGCTGCTGTGTTTAGCTGATGTATAGTCCTGAATTATAAAAATTTATTCTGGGATAAAATGTACTTTTACCCTGGGGTCAATTGTATATGGTAACATAGAACAGAGATGGAGAGACTGGAACTGGAACTGTGTGTCAGAGACACGGCACTCTGCAGTGGTACGTTGATTTGGAAGTAATATACCCAAGATTAAGACTGGTGTCCTTTTTCTATCCACAAGAGTCCACCTAAGAAAACTGGAAAGAAACCAACGATTCCACATTTTCTCAGACACCCTTAGTTATCAGTGGACCAAGGCTAACAAGATCTAATGAGGCAGATGAGAGAAGAGGGCTTTGTACATCCTGATTAACCTTCCAGTCAGGGCAACCCAGCCTTTCACCTCGGAGTCTTTTGTAGACTATATGAAGTGGGCTTGCCTAAAGGGTCTCGCTACCAGCTCTGTAAGGGCTGTTGCAACCTAAGAGAGCACGATCTTTAGTCCAAACTATAGATAAAATCTGCAACTCTGCCAGGACAGCTTTCCCCTTTTTGGAAGACTGTTCTCAACAAGGAAAAAGCTAGCCTCTAAGTCAAGATGAAAGGAGTTTGTTAATGAAGCTGTCACAGTCTTTCCACTTCGTGCTTGGGGAACAAGTGTCAGAAGATCATAAGGAAAAACAAAATAAATCAGAGAGCCAGTCATCACCTCTTATGTATATTTTATCTGTGCTCCCACAGTGCAAAGAACATTATTTGCTCCATACGGTCAACCTGTAGGAGTGGTTTATAGGGTTTCTTTTGTCCAGGAAATTGCTCTCCAGTATCAGGGACACATTCGTAACAGGGCAGGGATTGACTTCAAGCGATACATTATCAGGGCAAGATGAATGATGAAGTAGACCCTCCTTAAAGATGCTTGATTGTTTAAATTTTAAAGAAATAAAGGCTAAGAAGGTAGACGTGTTTTTTCTCAGGAGCTGAACAAATTTGTTTCTCATGCATTAAAATTACTTTTTTTTTCACACCGGTAGAAGTTTTCATGCTGGGTTACTACTCCTAACATAAACTAGAAGAGCAGAAAGAGATAAAATCTGAATGTGCTAAATTCTTAGAATGAATCCTATCCCACTGTTAACAAAAGGATTTTTGACAGCAAATTTTCATCCAAGTCAGTATCTCATTACTACATTTTCCAGTCAGGATAGATTTTAGCTTATCAGCTCAGTCTGAAACTGCAAAGGTGACGGTGCAAGGAGACATCTCCAATTGCTTGGATGGTTGCTTAATAAGAAAGAACACAGAGACACTATCATTCTAGGTATCCTTGTAGTGCCATTTCCACTCTTCCTACAGGCTGTATTGATCTGATACCTGTAGATTTTTCTAGCTGCAGTCACTATGTCTCTGTTGAACCAGTCTCTGGATATAGCAGGAAAAAAAGACCTATATTTTTTCTTGATCTGACACAGATATTCTGGCTTGGGAGGTGGTATGCCCCCTCCTCTACATTCAGAATGTATTGCATGTACTGTATTTGGAGGGGTAAGACTGAAAATGCTACCTGGGATGAGCAGATGTGAGATAGAATAAGTTGTAATAGGAAAAAGTTTTACTTCTTTCACTCCTGTGCAAGGATGAGCAGCTGTCAGACAGGACAAGTAGCAATAGAACGATTTTTATTTATTTCATTCCTGTGCTTAAGGCAATAATGGGAAAAAGTATGAAGTGTCTTGTGCATCTACTACACTGGCCATTGCTGGAAAGTTGCCAGCTTCAGGTATGCGGGAAGTGATGAGGCTTCAGTCCTATTGCCTAGGCACACAGCTGAAAACAGCCGCACTGTACAGTGCAAGACTATGTTTGACTCCTATCCCTCCCACCCCATGCATGTTCCCTGCATTACTACTTCCATGTCACCACAGTTGTCCTGGCCCCAAACCTTTTCAGAGTCAACTTTGAGAAATTATTCCTCGGTGGATGGTGTGATCATCTGTAATCGAGTCAGCTTCACTTTTCCTCCCTCAATACTTTATTTGGGTATAAAACTAATATTTATCAATGAATGTGTAACACTGTGTTTATTCCATTAAAAAGTTCAGAACGTTATGCAAAGGGTTGTTTCAAGCAGGCCTCTTGTACTGGAGCCACACAAAAATCCCTCTCTTATCTAAGGCAAAAAAGGAGAGAGAACTAAAAGGGCCATTCGGTCTATGAAAACATCAGCACAGGCTGTCCTACTATGACTCTCTTTCAATAATTAGATATTTGATAATTTATAATTATGGAAAGATAGTCATGATAACAAAATATTGCCGTTACTTTTACTTGTTGTTTTTATTTTCTCCTAGAAGGTCTGAATGGCCTTAGGAGCCCAAGACACACCTGAACACCAGCAGGCAAGTACAGCACAGAGAAATTAAAAGATCAGTATTACATAGCCCAGGAAATGAGAACAATCCCCACCTCTTATTCCAAACACAAGATATAGCTATCTCTTTCCATACTGACACTTTCATTCTAGATTACAAGCTGTCATTACTTACAAAATAAAACGGGCAATGTAGATAGACAAAGAATGCCTTGGGGGAGCCTGTGCTGAAAAAATACACCATGGGCAGGTGGCAGAGCCCAGGTTCAGCCCCAGCACCATGTCCCCAAGGTCCTTCACCGCAAGATGTCCCCAGCCCTGCCAGAGGAAACACAAGACCTGTTCAGGCAAGGACCACCCTACAGCTATAAACTGGCCAGGGACGAGCTCTGGTGGGGGTGACACGGGTTTTGTACCCACCATGGTGGCTCCCAGGCAGCCGCACAGCACTAGATGGGCCCATAGGCACAGGCTGGACCCTGCGGCCTGGGATGCTCCTTCCCCTCCGTCATGGTTTAACCCCAGCCAGCAGCTAGGCACCACGCAGCCGCTCACTCACCTCCCCTGCCCCAATGGGAGGGGGGAGAGGGTCAGAAGAGTGAGAGTGAGAAACACTCCTGGGTTGAGATAAGAACAGTTTAATAAGTGAAATAAAGTAAAATAGCAATGATAATAATAACAATATAATAATAATAGAAATAACAACATACAAAGCAAGTGATGCACAATGCAATTGCTCACCACCCGCCGACCCATACCCAGCCACTTCCTGAGCAGCGATCGCTGCTCCCCGGCCAACCCCTCCCAGTTTCTATACTGAGCATGACATCATATGGTATGGAATAGCCCTCTGGTCAGTTTGGATCAACTCTTCTGGCTGTGCCCCCTCCCAGCTTCTTGTGCACCTGGCAGAGCATGGGAAGCTGAAAAGTCCTTGACTAGCATGAGCAGTACTTAGCAACAACTAAAACATCAGCGTGTTATCAGCATTATTCTCCTCCTAAATCCAAAACACAGCACTATGCCTGCTACTAGGAAGAAAATTAACTCTATCCCAGCCAAAACCAGGACATTCTCCCATCTTCTTTTGATGCTTTTAATATTTTATGGGTTAAGGCCATAGCGTCAGGGAGGTGCTTCCTGCTGGGCCAGAGGTTGTGCCACGCTACATGAGGCAATGCGAACGCCTCCTTCGCGCTTCCTTCCTGCTCCCGTACTTTTGTTGGAATCGGGAAGTTTGGGGCTTATCAGAACCCCGAATTCAGGCCGTTACGGGCGAAGCGCTGAGCCCGCGGGCAGGGCTGCGGTTTCCAGCCATGCCTCGCCGCGCACACGCAGCCCCTCACCGCGGGAGGCTCCCCCGCGCTGCCCCTCAGGCCTCGCCGCGCCCGGGCTGAATTTTGGTGACAGAAAGAGCCACCGCCGCCACCGTGGGCCCCTCCCGCCATCCCTCCGGCCGCTACCGGCCCTGCACCTCGGCGCGGCGGCCACCGGGTGGCACCCGCGCCCCGCCGGCGGGGCGGCTGCCCTGAGGCCTGAGGCGGGGATGCCCTCGCTGGCCATTACCGCCCCCGGCGGCCATTACCGCCCCCGCCCCGCCAACGCCGGCCGCCGTCCTGCCGGGCGGGACGCGGATCCGCCGCAATCCTGCTGCCGGGTGGAGTTCGCGGAGGAGGAGGAAGGGGGCAGCAAGGGCCCGGAGAGCCGGGTCTGTCCCGTCGTGGGAGCCGGCGGGAGCGGGCGGCCGCCGCGGGGCCCCGGGGCGGGAGCGGGCAGCCGCGCCGGAAAGCCGCTGCCCAGCACGGCGGGGCCTGGGGAGGCGAGAGGGGCACTCGCAGGAAAACTTTAAGAGGCGACAGGTGCTGCCCAATGTCTTGAAAAGGGGTGCCCGCTCCGTGCAGAGGCTTCCTGGTATTTTATGCTGATACCTACTAAATAAAGTAATGCGTAGAACTGAGTGAACACCATGCATAGCTAGATCATCTTCCGCTAGTACTTTCCGCAGGCATATTTAACATTTTGCCTGGAGATGTGTACGTTCATCCCGCCCCAAGATCCTTCCAAATCTTTCTTCTGCCTCTAAGAGGCCAGACCCACCCCAGCCTTTTTGGAGGCATCTTCATCCTAGAATCATAGACTCATAGAATGCTTTGGGTTGGAAGGGACCTTGAGAGATCATCGAGCCCACTCCCCTGCAGTGAGCAGGGATTGAACCTGTGAACTTGGCGTTATTAGCGCCATGTTCTAACCAACTGAGCTATACACACAACCTGTTATCCGCTTTGATTCAGCCTTGTTACGAAGCTGGTTTTCTCCCACTTAAATGGCTTCCTTTTGCTCTCCTCTCCCAGCCAGCTGCCAGTTCTTTGCCTGGAGTCGCCTGGGAAGAGCTGGCAGAGGACAGGCACGCGTCTCTGTGGCAGAGGGGGAAGGCTTGTGCCCATCGGGGGTGACGGAGGCCAGCCGGGCTCTCCTCCACATCCCCCAAGCCCACGCGATCGTTCAGGGCCGGAGGCACACAGGAGGATCTTCTGTGGGATTGCAAAAGTTTGGGCACTGGCTTTCTGGGTCTGTAGGTCTCTGAAGCAGCTGCTTTCAGGAAACCTCTGTAACTCATAATTTGTTTCTTTTTTAAATGTTGAAGAAAAAAACCCTACTTTTTGGCTTTACAGTAATGACGGTGTAAAGGCATATCTGAGAAGTGAAAAAATAGTTTTTATATTTATTACTTGAGACAGACACTGAAAACCTGAAACAGGAAAATGGGGTTGTTATGTTGCTTTGATGCTTCATGTACGATGACATTTTAGTGTTAAATTGAGCTCAGAGAAACGGATCTGCCTTCTTTCAGTCCACGGCTAGACTTGCCACTGTCTTGCATGCCGAGACATACATTACAAGGGGGCAGGACATAAAATGTTAAATCACTTACCTATTCAGCTTCAGCAGTAGGATCTTCAGATTAATGTCAGGACTTTTATTCATTTTGCTTCTGGTGTTAGTTATCTTCTTAATCAGATGTCAGGCTTCTTTGTGCTAGAGACGTAAAAATGAAGGGAAGCATGGTCTCTGCCTAGAAGAGCTTGCAGACTAAAACAAATACAAAATACAGGAGGTTCTGTGAACTAGAGACTTCAGTTGATACACACAAGTTATGTCCAAACTACTAAACAGCGTGAAGGGCTGTTCTTTGCTACCAAGACTGTGCTCTGGCTTTGAGACCAACTGTCCTGGGGTAGCTCATGTCCGTCCTGCTTACGCCTGTGCACTCTCAGTCTCCAGAATAAGATGACTTCATGTAAACTGTGGATTGTTGAATGCTCCCTATCCGTTGCTGGCTCACAAACTGTGTCTTGGCATTGTTTGGGAGAATGGCACGTGGCCCATACCAAAACCACAAACCATGCAGGGACCTCTCCAAAAACGTAACAGCATAGACACTGAAGCTGCAGTGCCCAGGAATGCTCCCTGACATCATTTTTTTTACTTGTGCCATCACCACAGGGCAGGTTTAGCATAGGCTAAGGTACAAATCATAAAATGAGTATGTGAATACTGTGTTTCAACTCAGAATGAGTCTCACTGCAGTCCCTTTGCACAGAGATTGTGGGAGTGGAGACTCTCAAGTGTCAGTCAAGTCCTCGGCATCTGTTCCGAAACTTGAAGTGGTGGTTAAAGTGATGATAATGTTGGCAATACCAGTGGTGTTAATTTATGGTAACTACTTCTCTCTTACGAACTAAGGATATCTCCAGATGATACAGTATGTGTAGTTTACAGAGGAAACTGGTATGTTTTTGCTTGCAGTGAGGGAGGGCAAAAAGCATAAGTGGGTTTATCTGCACAGCTGGTCCATCCACATCAGGGCTATATCTGGCCTAGAAGGGGGAAGTTATTTTTCTTACTTGTGAAGCCTGATGAGCCAAGGTGTTTATGACATAATTTGCATCACAAGTTCAGAAGGAATTATATAGAGCGGAAAAGCAATCTGAAACTGTTGTTTCCTGAGATAAAGGAACTGTTCTGGGCTGTATCGTAGGATGAGCAAACACCTAAAACCAGGTTACTATGAGAAATAGATTGGTAGCAGTTCCTGTGCTTATGAGTGTTTTGTTATGATTAATGGCTTGAGAAATAATTTTCAAATCCATCAGGGCAAGAAGGACTTCCCTGAAGAAATTAATCACAGGACAGCTGGAATCTTTCATCTCCTTGTTGCAAAAGACTTTTAACTCAGTTTGGTCCCCTTTTGCTCTAGATGACATGCCCTCTTGATGATACTAAGGACATGAACGAATTTAAACTCCATACTGCTTATATTCAAGGAATACAGTAGTTCCTTGTGCTGTTACAATCTTGATTTTCTATGAACATTCATCCTATGTTCACTTCTTATCTTTTACTGACTACGGGGTTTAAAGTGCTTCTGCCATCACGGCAACTTGGAATTAAAATTAAAAAGCAATCCATTTGTTTTCGGGATTACCATCCAGTTGTTTTATTCTTGTTGTTCCTATGAAGATTCCTATAAGCTAAAGCTGCTGTTGTCCGTCCCCTTCATGCATGCTGTGCTCGCTACACAGACCTTTGTGAACTCTTACAAAGTGATGCCATCCTTTGCTATTCTTGTGACTTTTTGTCCCAGATGCTGAGCAGTCTGTTTGCTTGGGTTGGGGTTGTGTCTTTATATATATATATGTGTGTGTGTATATATATATATATATATATATATATTCTGACTTGCAAGTCTGCCTGTTTTGTTGTCATACAGCACTTTTCTTCTCACATTTTGAAGTCTTTTTAACACTGGAAATTTGAATTCTTTTTAACAATTTCACCAGCATGAGCAGATCAGGTTATTGCCTTTGCTTGCTGAATTCCAATCACATCATCAAGGTTAATGATAGTTCTGAGTGTCACTACATTTCTAGTCCCAGAGCCTATCAGACTGCCAGCACCCCAACATTACAGGAGTGATTCTTCAGCCCTACATCAGCCACAAGTTTTTCTCAGTTTTGCCTGTCTTGTTGGATAGATCCTATATGAATCTTTTCAGCTATCTTAACTTTTCTAGAAATTTTAACTCTAGTGAGATTCTCATGGGCTGCATGCCAAGTAAGACACTTCTTTGTTATATTTTATTAATTTGAATTTACAAATTTTTCAGAGCCAGGCAAGAGACTGAGACCTGTTTCTTCTTAGTACCTGAATTCTAACCAGCCTGCACTGTGGCAACATAAGTCTCTGCATGACGTAGCAATGGATCCCAATGCACTCTTGTCAGAATATATTAAAAATACCAATTTAGGTATTTCGGGTTTGGAAGGCAGCTCAGCATCCATCCTCTGTGCACTGCAGAAAGTATCTGTGTAAACATCTTTCAGCTGGAGTGGACTGTGATAGACACTGCCCGGGGATCGAACCTAATTCTTAGGTATAGTTGCCATTAGCCCTGGTGAGAATCGGTGCTGCCATACCAAATGCAAATTCACTATTATACAGAATTAGCGACTTGTGAAGTGACTGTTCTCCAGTAGAACGGAGGGCTTTCTGTGCTGTTTCATTCAAATTACGTAATTACTATTTGCTTATAATATAAGGTTACTATAAGCTTGTATCAGTGGATAGCTCTAAATCCCACTTCTTCCTTCTTTTTGTCTTACTTGGCTTACAGTCATTTAAACCTGGCTTTCTCCCTCCCAACATTAGATAGTTAACTAAAACATTAGATATTTAACTGAATCACACAGCTGGTCACCTTAGGGTCCTTCTAGAGTCAATGAAGAGAGACAGAGTAACTTTCTGATAGTTATTGAGATTTTAAAATTAATTTCTTCAACTCCTTCTTTCACCTGGGAGACCCCTATGGCAACTGTACTTCTTACATAGTCACCTTTACTTAGCTGAGAAACTTGAATTTTTATTCCGAATCTGTAGCATATCTGAGAGTTCTTTAAATAGTACATGTATAACGTCACTAATGGGAAAAGTATGGCTTAGGTATTTCTTATATGCAAACTATGTTTTGCTCAGATCAGAATTGTATTGGAAAGGAGTGGTTTCATGATGGAGACATGAGCTTTCTGGCTAATGATATGCTCTGTCAGAGTCCCACATAAAATAGAGACAAAACAAAGTTCTACACAACATTTGTGTAAGTCTAAAGTCACAGAAATATTTTTGGGAGACAAGTGTTCCTCTCTATATATAGACTGCCTGCCAGGAAAGTCAGTTAAGGTATTCTGCCTTTAAGATTTCACATGAAGCAGGTCTCAGCTGAATATGGGTTGCAAATGATTTGGCATTTTATTTGTAAAACAGCTTTAGCAAGATTTCTATACCTTTATGGGAACAAGTTGGGTTCACCTTGTAGCTTGTGCCAAGGAACAAAGATGTCGTTAACGTAACAAAATAATCGTTAAGTGTATACTTGCCAAATCTAATAAAAATGTATGTATTTCTTACCTTCTGTGCTTGTGGACTGTAGAAATGTAAGATAGTTTTTCATTTTAAGTATCCCCTTCACCCAGCTCTGTAACGCATACCCAGTCAAACAAAACACTCAGGCTTTAAAAATTAAATCCATTTACTCTATCAGGTTGGCAAAAAATTAATAAAAAAAAGGACCAAAACACATTATCTTCCCATGCAATCTGTTAAAGCTTAAAAACAGCATTTTAGAATGTTTTGGTCACCTCATTCATATAAAGCACTGATCTGAATTTCCTCTGTTTGTGAGTTAAAAAAAGGATTCAAAACTTCATGCATGTATTTTCGGTGTGCCTTTGTAGGGGAGGAATGCCAGAATACACGACCTACCTGGCACTTCACTGTCAAGAGAGCAGCCTTCATCTCAGGACAAACCCACAAGGAGCCTGTTCACTTATCTGAACTTTTTCCTAATCGCTTAATGCCTCTCACTGAGAGACAAGAAGAAAGATTAATTTACTTTTCAAAAATAATATTTATGAACCCAAGGATTAAAATTAATGATTTGAAATATCAGATCCTTGTTAGAGAAATCCCAACATACCTAATTGCCATATTAAGATAAATAAGTATACACTAATACATCCATCTCTGTGTAGAGGTATTTAAAACAAAGAATTGAGTCTTATACAACATTTGCTATCTAAAAACTGTGATTTTCTCTCTGAATTTTGACCTGAAATGTCACCTGTGACCATTGTGTACTTCTGTTCTAAAACTAGTGATAGTCTACTGGGGCACCACCATCACATGGATGTGTATGTTACGGAAACAAACACAGTAAGTGCATTCATTATTTTATGAAGAAAGTATTTTTATATATTATATAGCCACAAGGAAAAAAGTAGTATTTGAGAGCATGTAGTGTGATGCATGGGTGGAAGAAATAATACGTTTTTCTTCATGTCACACTCCTCACCCCCAATTTTGACCTACTGTATTTACTTAATATAACTACTTCATATTTGGGAATTTACCTTGAATATTTTTTTCCCATCATTTCACATGAACCCTTCTATACTGTTTAAAGTTCTCCATGCTTTCCTTGTTTTTCTGATCTAGAGTCGTTAACCAATTACAGCTGGGACCAAGGCCAAAACCAGCTAAGTATCACAACTGAGATTATCTCAAGTGGCACGTTAGTTAAATTGCTGAATAATCTTTTCTCTAGGGTTCAGATAAACATTGGTTGAGATTTCTTATACCTTATGCCTTCCTAAGGGTTCTTCCTTTTTTATTTACTGTTTATACTCTTTTCTTTTTATAAAGCTTCCTAAAGAAGGTCAGTTGGAGTCCCACCTCAGTTACATAACTACAAATTAGGATAGCCCTGTTCCTTCACAGCCTTTCTCTGGATAAAACTGGAAGATAGATTATGGTCCCTGTACAGCTTGCCCTCAAGTCATTGAAAGAAACAATTTCAGCAGATCCTGGATTGAGCCCTCATTTTATTTCACAGTGGCTCTGGACTGGTTTAAAACTTCACAGGAAGAAAAACAATTTTCTGCAGTTCATCTACTTGAAAGACACTGCCAATAGGCAGTCTTGGGCTTCTATGCAGTATTTCAAAATAGAAATCCACAATGTAGGATGGCCTGACAAGAAACCAGGTTAAATTGGTTCTTGTTAAGCAAATGTTCCTTCCTGCCGGCTGCTTAAATGAAGAAGAGGAGGCTTTTTCTTCTCTAAAGCAATTCAGTCTTCTCCCTTACTGTGAGTTAACCACTGAGAAAATATTTTGAGAAAAAGAAAATCTTATCTGAGGAGGTTTAATCTTAAAACAGGAAAAGTCTGCTCCCAACTAGGAAAACTCACAAATACAAATAAAAGCAAAACAGACTACAGGTGAAAATGTAAAATGACAAAGAACAGCAAAAGGAGCTCTTACACTATCTCCCATGCTATGAAGCAGAACAAATTACTGACATCCATTTCTTAATCTGCATTTATTTATTTTCCTGATTCACAAAAAAGATTATGATAGTGAATTCTCTAAGTTGTTAAAATGTGGTTTTCCCTGCTGATTGATACAGTACTTTACCTCACGTGAATTGTTTGGGGTGAAAGTGTTCTTATGTGACTGTTGCTGGAGATGTATCTGCTCTCAGGAGATGAGAAAGATAACTGTGTTTACAAAAGCGGGTTTCAAGATCGCGCATTCCTGTATTGATGCAGTCACACACTATCACAGTACCAGTAAGTCATTGTAACCAAGCTTTTAATGTCATTTATAAAAAAATAGAGTTATTTACATTTGCAACTTATTTGATGGCATCCTCTTTTATTACAGCATTTGAATCAGTGAAGAAATGTCACTAGAGGGTAAACTTTTCAAAGGTAAGCAGGACAGTACAGGAAAAATGTTTCAAACATTGTGAATTCTTGTTCTTCTGCAGCATCATACAAACTCATTCTTTACAACACATGCACCCTGGCCTTACGGTAAGCAGAATTCCCTTCCAGATTAAGGCACGGAAACTCTGCCACACTTCTAGGGACAGTCCCACATTCTTACATGTGGCACTTCAAGACATAACCAAAGGAATTAGTTTAATTCCAGTGGATGGTAGCCTAAATGCAGAATGTAGCCACTTACACGTTTTTAAGAAAACTCTGGTTAAAAGGACAAAAAAAAAAAAAAAAAATATGACTATACTTATTGCATAGTTGCAGCAAACCAGATCTATGAATACAAAAGCCATCAAAATATATTATAAATCTATCCGAGTTTCAAAGCTACTCTAAAATACTGCTTTGCTTTAGAATACAAATAACACTGTTTGGGGTTAGTTTGTAGAGGTGTATTTTGGTCCATGCTGTTAATTCTATATCATTATATTCCTGTTCCATTAGTTTAAAGGCCTCAGAACAACAGGTCCTCAGGCAGTGGTAAGAATGAGGAAGCCAAAGAAGGGCCTTTCGAAATCTCAGACTTAGCTGCTGCAGTCAGTTCATAAAAACTCTTAATTTCCACCGCCTCCCTTCCTTACTGCTTTAAATAAACTTCCCTCAGAACTCTAAGGGAAAGGAATGACAGGGGACACAGATTTAACACTGTTAGAGATGGGGGGTTGTCCCCATCTTCTCGTCTTGAGCTGATAAATCACAGCTCTTAAAAATATCCAGCCCACAAAAAAAAAAAAAAGATCATCAACAACAACAACAACAAAACCTATTTACGTTGACTATGCGGTAGTTCCACATAATCTGCTGGCAGTAGAAACTTCTTTGGTGTCAGAGTCAGGTCTTCCTGAAACCACAAACGGCCAAGTCTGCAAGCAAAAAAAAAGAAAAGAAAAAACAAAAAGGTATTTCGTATTAGAAAGTTTATCCTGGTATGAAACTGGAGCTTTATTACTGATAGATGTCTAACTCTGGTTCAGTTGCAAACACGTCATCATGTTTTAGTCCCTGTGGGAAGCACAGAGGGAGCTAAGTTCCTCTAACAAATATTTTCATTACGTTTTTCATTAAAATTAAATGCTCCTCAACAGGGCTGCAACGGTCAGCAAGAAATTGTTCTCGTCAAAAAGGCAACATTTCTCTCCCTTTGCAAGCGTGTGCATGATTTGAGAGAGAAAAAAAGCCTCTAAACTACTCAAAGACAACCACTCCGCGCTGGATCAGCGACCTTTTTCCCCCCGCGGCACGCATCGGGCATTTGGGTTTGTACCGATGAACTAATGACGCCTTGCTCGTGCTCCGGGCCAGCCCGCAGAGCGGGTTACTCCTTTTTCGGACATGAAGCTTGCCTAATGCCCGAGGAATTTATTTCTTTAGGGTTCCTTGCTCCGACTCCCCCGAACAGACACACCCGCCGTCGCCCTCGGCCAAAGCCGGCTGCCGGCTCGCCCCCGGGGCGAGGATTGCTGGCGATTTACGGGGCAGCCGGGGCCGCCCCGCCGCTTCCCCGACGGCGAGCCACGGCCTGGGCGCTGCCAGCCCTGCCCGGGGCGGGGCGGGGGGTGACCGGGCCGGCGGGGCTACCCCGGGCGGTGCCCGGGGGGCTTCGCCGCTGACCCCCGCGGCTGCCGCTGGCCGCGCACCCCGAAGGCGGCGGGGCCGCTGCCGGCCGCCCGCCTGCGCGCCCCCCCCGCGCCCCTCCGCGCCGCACCAGGTTGACGGGGTGGACGTAGCCGTTCTCGTAGCGGTCCTCCTGCAGGAGCTGCCGGAGGTGGGCGATGTAGCTGGACGCCAGGCGCAGCGTGTCCAGCTTGGAGAGCTTGGTGTCGGGCGGCACCCAGGGCAGGCTCGTCTTCAGCCGGGAGAACGCCTTGCTCAGCACCCGCATCCGCGCCCGCTCCCGCGCGTTGGCCGCGTTGCGCTGGGACTGCTTCCCCTCGGCCGCCGGCCCCCGCGGCCCCGACGCCGCCTTCTTGCCCCCGGGGCCGCCGCCCCGCGCCCGCTTCCTCTTGCAGCCGCTGCCCGCCGGCCCCGCCGCGCAGCTGCCCTCGCCGTCCTCCTCCTCCTCCTCCTCTTCCTCCTCCTCCTCCTCCTCCTCCGCCGCCGAGGAGTTGTCCCCCGAGGGGTAGAGCCCGCCGCGGGGCTGGCGCTTGCCCGGCGGCGGCGGGTAGTCCAGCTGCAGCGCCCGCAGGTCCATCTCGGGCAGCTCCTCCGCCTCGCTGCCGGAGCCCGTGGACATGGCCCGGGGCGGGAGGCAGGGGGGCGGGCAGCGGGGCAGGCGGGAGGGGGCGGACGGCCCAGGCGAGTCGGCCCAGCGCGGGGCGGCCCCGCCGCGGAGAGTCGGTGCCGGAGCGGGGCGGGGGGGGGGGGGGGGGGTGGGGGGGCGCGGAGGGGGGATGCGCCCCTTGACAGCGCTATATATCGGGTGTCCGCGGAGCGAACCATCTGCCGGGCGGAGGGGAGGCGCGGAGGAGGGGGTAGGAGCCGGCCGAGCCCCGCGGCGGGGGCGGCGCCTCTCCCCGCTGCCCGGCGCTGCGGGGCGCGAAGGCAGCCCCCGCGGAGCGGGGAAGGCGCGGGGGTGTCCCCGGGCGCGGGTGCGCCCTCGGGAGGAACGCACCGCCCTCTGCGCGCTTTTCCGCCGGGGCAGGGCCCCGCTCCTCGCCCCGCGGGGCGGAAAACACCCCCGGCGCCGACCCCGCAAGCGCTTTCGCGGGGCGCGGGGCACCGCGCCCTCCCTCCGAGGCGGCAGCGGCTGGGCCAGGGCTGAGGCGGCGCGGGGCTCGGCCCCCAACCCACCCGCGTCCTCCCTCCCTCTTGCCTTTCCTTCGAGGTCGGGGGATCTCCCCGCCGCGCCCGGCCCCGCTCCTCGCAGCCGACCCCCCCGGGGTCTTCCCCGGGCCGCTGCCTGCCCCGCTGCGGGAGGCGGCTGGGCGGTCCCGGTGCCCCGCCGGCCAGCGGGACGCCGGAGCGGGAGGGGGCGGCAGGAGAGCCGGCACCCGGGGGCGGGTTTGCGATTTGTGGGGAGCAATGCTGAAAGGGGGCTTCAAACGCGCGGGCTGTGTTTTGGTGGTGTCGGTGGCTTGGGGTGAAGCTACAGGCGGTAGCGAGTGAGCATAACGCGGGCTTCCCCGTCCTCAGAGCGATTAATGAAAAGCCAGTTAATTGGGCTGTGTACAGCTCTGTGTCACAGAGCGAATTAAACGAGACAGCTTTTCGAACGATTCGCGGGGTTTTTTTTAACAAATTCCGTGCTACAGCTTTTATGGAGTCCAAGGGAGAGCGGGGGGACCCAGCATCCACTGGAAATGCTGATATGCAAATTTAGCAGGGATAAAAATTAAAAAAAAAAAAAAATCAACCAACTACTTGTATCCCTCTCACACTCCGAATATCCCGTCTTTCCAAGATTAATAACTAGCGTTTGGTTCCTCGCTGGCCTTCACGGCCCTGCCTGGATACGGTTAACCAGAATAAAAATTCAGTTCGCGGAAAAGAATCTAATGACTACAACAGGTGGAAAGATCTTGTCCCGCAATTTTTGCTCCCGGTTTTTCCCTTCCATTTCCCTCCTGGCTGAGTGGAACCCTTCCCGGCTGCTGCCGCACAACTTTCCTGGCACGACCGGCCGCCTTTTCGCCCAGAGCTTTGCGCTTCACTCCCCGCCAACCCTGTGGTCTTATTGAGGGCCACTTAACGCTGTATAAACCTCGGCTTCACCCGCTGGGGCTAGAACCACATCAGAGCCGGGTTTAACGGCAACCTTTCCAAGTGAAACTTGACGTTTCTTGAACCACCGAAACAGGCAGCTGATCTTGCAACTGGATCTCTTGAACTTGGTTTGACACTACGATGCTCTGGCTGGGTCCCACACGCCGGACGGTGAAAGGGGAGTGCACCGGACTTCGGAGTTGCTCTGCCTCCCCAATTAGCCTACATTATCCCTATAAATATATATATATATAAAGATACTGCAGGGGAAGAGATATAGGTTTACTTTTTCCCCCCATCTGGGTTGTTTATACAGGTGCGGGCTGAACGCTTTCCCTGCTAAAGATTAATGGGGAAAGTGCTGAATTTCTTTAAACAAAGAAGAAAATGGTACCCAGTCTTAAAAACCACAATGGCAAATCTCACCTTTCGCGCCTACCTCTGCCTCGGCAGATTAAAGGCGATGCATAATGGAGACTGCGTCTCATTTAATGAAGATGTTGGGGGGGGGGGGGGCGGTGAATAGCCAAATTCTCGCATCATCTTTGCCTGCTTCTCGGTTAGGAAAGGAAATGGGAAATGCGATGGAGTAAATCAGGAGTGAGCCTCAGGAGTTACTTCGGATTTACACCCAACGAAACCGAGCAGAACTGACTCCTCTCACATCCATCAAACCTCTAATTTATGCGACCCTGACCGAGATATCATTTTCGGGATAAAGTCTTTGATGGGGCCAGGGCATTACATCATGCTTCCATTTGTCCTCTCGTCAAGACTTTGATCCTTCACGCTCTCTGCGTGTTGAGTGGGGAAAATACCCCTGGTACATCAGGGCAGCATTTTACACCCGTTATCAGGTGCAGGCCCTTTCCCTTTTCTCCGTTAAGAGGTAAACCCATGATCTGATCTATGGCCGGACTCCGAGGCCAGCGTCCTCCCCTGTTTCAGGGTCCATCCCCGCACGCTGTGTGCGGTGCCGGCGGGGGAGGGAGGGGCAACCCGGGTGTGCAAAACCCAGCGTGTGTGTGGAGGGAGAGGAGCAGCAGGTAACTGCTGAGAGGAGAGCCCTGATTTGGGGGGGGGGGGGGGGGGAGGTGCACTGGGACGGAATGTTTTTTCTCACGCTATTCCAGAAGGCATTTTGGTAAATACATTAAACCAACGAACCCGAGCAAAGAGGAGTCTACGAAAACCAGATTTCTCTCTTTTTTTTTTCTTTCATCTTTGGCAGCAGCTCGAGGTATTTCGTGCTGCACCTGAGGGCCGGCGAGGGCCGGCGCTGCGGCGCGCCGGGCGGAGAGCATCCCCGGATCCCCGGGCAGGGCGGGCTGCGCCGGTGCCCGAGAGCCGCCGCCCCCGCCTCAGAGCACGGCGCTAACAACCCGCCAGGTATCTGGGATGAGGCAGAGGGGGTATAACCCTTTTGTTTTCTTCCTAAAGTTTCAGAAAAAAAAATAGAGCAAAAAGCAAAAGACAGAGAGAAAAAAAAATATCCAGGCGCCAAGTCTGTAAAACGCAGGTTATCTCCGAGGGTAGGAGGGAGAACTGCTAAAAGCCCCGTGTCTTTTCGCATTCATCCTCTGGGGTGTTGGCAACGACAAAGCAGGGTAGAGGAGGGAGATGATGTGTTCTCGATAAAGTGCTTTAAATAAGGCTTTCTTTTGGCATTTGTCCTTTCCTCGAACTCAGCAGCGTTACCGAGTCACTTCGCTCCGACCTAAAGTGCACTTACACTTTTTCGGAAAGACCTCAGTGTAACAAGGGCGGTTTTATTCATTTTCTCGCGGTGGTGAGAAAGGCAGGATGTCTGGAGGGGAGGAGGACAGCGTCTGGCAAACGTCTCAGTCTTGATCTCTTCCCAAGCGTCTACAACACACAGCCAGGCTGCGTGAAGGGCGCGCAGGGCTTCTGCCACGAAAGGATGCTTGACATTGCTGGTCCTGCAGGGAAAGTGGCTTATAACGAGGGATTATAACCCTCGTTAAATGCCACCTAGAGCAAATATATCTCTGCATAGCTCAGATCCCCCGGTAAAGGCACCCCGTGAAAGGAGAAGCGTACAATGTCCCTCATTCCCCCACCAATCCTGCCCCCGCTGAAAATGCCTGTACCGGGAACGCTGTTTGCTACAGCCCGTGCCGTGGGTGCCCTGTCCTCAGCCAGAGGTCTGGCACGGGTCGAGGTACCACTAAAGGATGACTTTTCCTAAAGTGACGGCTCCGTGGTGCCCATGTCCCGGTCCCCTGGTAGGCACCTAGCTGAGGATGCTCCGTGTGAGCTAGCCCAGCTCCCCTGGGGCTGAGGGGGGGGATCCTGGAAGCATCACGGGGGAATGCAGGAACCACCAGCCCGAGCAGCTATTGGAAATGAGTCTGTGCCCGTGTGTATCTTGGAGGGGGGGCTTCCCAAAAAAGCGGCTTTCCGCCGTATAAGAAAATTCAAAACTACTCAGTGGGTCAAGCCATGTCAAATAAAGCAAACCGGGGATAAATGAGCCCCTGGAAGGAAAAAAAAAAAAGAAGCATTTACCAGAATTTATTTTGCCTAGCGAGTACGAACCTTCCCATGAAGGGACGTGCTCAGTGATTCTCTTGGTGAAGGGGCTTAAAAACAAACCCCGGGGTTAAAACCCTCCCCTCCACCCCCCGCAAGACCCCAGCCCGCCGGCCCGGGGCTGCCCCGCTCCGCTACCCGGTACCCTGCGGGGCGACCTCCCGCTGCGGCGCGGGCAGCGCTCTCCCCGCCGCCGGGGAAGGCTGTGCCGGGGCGAGGGCCGGCCCGCCGGGGGAAGCCCTGGGCTGCGGGAGGGAAGGCGAGGGCCGGCCCGCCGCGGGAAGCCCTGGGCTGCGGGAGGGAAGGCGACCGCTCCGCCGGCGGGGCTGGCTGGGCGCCGGGAGCGGGGCGAGCGGCCGGGCGAGCTGCGGGGGCGGCTGCGGGGCTGGTCCTGCCGCCTGGGCTGCGCGGAGGGGTCGTGCTCCTCGCTCAGCAACCCCGAGCGTAAGCGGGAACATGCTTTTTAAACAACATCAACAACAAAAACCCGCACAGTTTTGTCCTTCCAGCCGCTGGTTTTCCTGAAGGGGATCCCGATCTCTCACAGTGCGAGAGCATCTTCCTCAAGGAAAGAAATCGCTCCCTGTTATTTACTCCTTCCCCCGGACATTTCCAGTGCAATAACAACAAGGAGACGTTATCAACCGTAAAGGATTGCTGCTTTCCCCGGAGTTTGGCCAGCAGTGAGTTTTGCTCAGGTATCCCCAACTTTCAGCAGGGTTTCCCCTGTGGAATAGCCAGGCCAACTCTCTAAATACCTCCTGGCGCCAGAAGAAAGTTCTCATGTAATAGATACCCGCTGGTGTGAGAACACGGATTCTGCTCACTTTGTCAGTCAGCCCGGGTGGGGGGGTGGTGAGGAGGGGGAAGATGGGGATTTCTTTTAATTAAAAAAAGAGGAAGAAGTATTTTTCACTAATTCTATTTTTTTTTTTTTTAATGATGCCTGGAGATGTGCTGTTGGCCTAAAAGGACCAGAATTAATGGTGCTCTTTAAAGCGTGTTTTATTTCTTCTCTTGGAGCAAATTAGCTGGAATAACAAGAAAACATCAGGCAAGAGGAAACACTGTGTTAGTCTCCTCCTTGTGTTTCATTCTGAGAGGGAAGCCCACCCGAGCAAGACGGAAGAGATGGGGAGAGATAACACCACTACAGCACTTCATTCTACTTGAATGCTCCAGCACGCTCACTCGCTTTGGCTGGGCTACAGCAGAGCAGATGGAGGAGTGCGGCTTCCCTAGGAACTGCTAGTGAAGTTGGGGGGTCTCTCAGACGGGGGCACACAGCTAGTGAGACAGCTTCGTGGGCAGCAGGGGGAAAATCACTGCCCAGGGTTGTCTGGAGTCAAAGAAAACCCCAGCGCTCCGGCATGGTATCTCTAGCTGTATTGAGGGAAAGCTGCAAAGGGCACACAACGCATGCAGACTGCAGTCATGGCAGCCTCACAGTCAGCTGTCTGGTGAAATTATTTCTCATTTTCTCTAGGGAACAAATTTCCTATGGAAGGCGTCTAGGCAGCATCCTGAACACCAGGGAGGTCACCATCTTGCACCACCTTACCTCAACAGTGCTCAGGTTCTACTAAGTGCAGGCCATGTCGGGATAGATGCTCTTTCCCTTGTAAGAGACAGCATCACTCTGGCTGTGTTCTGCTCCCCTTCATAGAATACTGTGTATCCAGGTACAATATTAACTTCTTCAGCTATTTGAATCAATGGACCTATAATGCACCTAGATTTTAAATTGATAAAATTACAAGTGACCACATCCCCCACCACTGGGTTAATTCTGGATCTGAGATGTATGACATAGAATCATAGAATCATTTAGGTTGGAAAAGACCTTTAAGATCATCCAGCCCAACCATTAACCTAACACTACCAAGTCCACCACTGAACCAGTTAAGGGTATAGTAGCAATTTCATGTTTCCTGGCTTGGTGGCTGGATTATTTATAATGAAAGTAAAAACTAGGAATCATTAAGATTGGAAAGGACCTCTAAGATCATCAGTCCAATCATCAACCCACCACCAGCATGCCCACTAAACTACGTCCCAAAGTGCCACATCTACCCGTTTTTTGGCATGACATGGTCCCAACAATGATTTTTAGACGTAATAGACATGCTTCTTCTAGCATGCAATCTTGACATATATAGATAGGTCTCTATTTAAAAAGGAAGAGCTTAAAGTGTTAGGTTAAAAATTCAGCTATGATATTTTAATACCAATTTTCCCACTTTCTAAATGCTTGTTTCCGTATCCTACCTAATATTAAACCAGAAATTGTATTCTTTTCACAGTACTCCTACGTCTGAAAACACTTCATTACTGTACTAGTGCTTTACATTTTAAGTAGCTAAAATGTTCCAGAGTCTCCAAGGCTGCTTCCTGTCACCGTCTTACAGTATGCGCTTTGCAGATACTTCTCAATGGCTGAAGATGTATTCTTTTGCAAGCTATTTTGTGGTCTGCTTTCCTTTTTTTTTTGTGATTGTGGCCATATTCACATACATGGCCTTTTTTTTTTTCTATTGCTTAGGACAAGGAATAAGACCTGAAAAAGAGAATGGATGCCCAGAGCCATACATTACAGACAGCAGTGAAATAAGCTTTCGTAGATGTAGCTGTCATATGCACAACTCGTATGGTGAACCTTTCAAGAGAGTTTCTGTCTTTCATTCCTATATTCAGGAGCAAATTTCATTTTTAGAAAAAGCTATTCAGATTTCAGATAATGGTGATCAGACTTGCAGGAGGCATGGCCCAGATGATTTAATCCTGCAGAATATCTCTGTTAACAGAATATCAGCTCTTAAACCAATGACACTGGGAACTGGAGATCTCTTTCTACTCTCTACAGACCTTTAAACTTTGCCTTTTTTCTTTGATGGTTTATTGTTCATAGAAGGCACAGGTGAGGTCAGACTTTTGTGCTTTACCTTTCCTTACTTTACCATTTGAATTATGTTAATAGCTAATTATCAAGAACAAAACAGCAATGCAAATGTTACTTTTCTTTCTTCCTTTCATGGTAGAAATCTCCGAGTCAGCAGTTGGAAAATAAAATGCATCTGGATTTACCTACATTTTGCTAAACAAAATGGCTATTCTGTCAATACCAGGGTTCTTGGCAAGGATGAACCTGTGCTATTAAAGGAAACATGTACACATCATACAAGAACCTTTTATAGAAGTATTACTTAAAATTAAACAGAGCAGTTAACCTAATCTTGCAAAATTGGAGGCATACCTTGTATTTTGAATGGATGCCTGTGAAAAGAAAAATGACAACGCTAGTGAGCAAGTTCATCAACTAGCATAAAAAATTACAAAGCCATCAATTTTAACTGAGCTGACACAGTGACGCAAGTTGAAAATCTGATTCACAATGTCTAGGTCTTTTCCTGTGGACCCTGGGTTAAAGTAGGAAATATTCACGCCAAAATGAGTAGAATTGCATTTGGCGTAAATCTGGGAAAAAAAAGAGTGCTCGACTAAGGACCTATTGATGCGACTAAAAATACACAGTAATGGATTCCACAGTCCCTCTGAGAGTGAGACTACCATGGTCCTCTCTCAAGGATGTTTTCCTATGTGAAACCTGGGTTTAAGGACATTTACAAATTCTCTCACAGGTGTACTTAGCATAACTTAGACGGTTATCCGTATATAAAGCAGTATGTATTAAATAACATGTATCTTTGGAAACAAGCACGGACTGAGATACAAGTTCTGCTGGTAAGTAAGCTTCTCGTAATTAATTTTTTCATTCTTTTGTTGGGGAAAAAACCCAAAGATTACTTCAGGAAACACCCAGGGCCTTTTCAGAAGTAGTGTTGTCTACTTTGAGATGGAATTGGATCTTCATAGTAGCTACTGCAAAATACCTTTAAATTCTAATTACTGCATTTATACTACCCTACTAGCTGACTGTTTCTGAGGAAAGAATATCAGGAACCAATATAATGGTTTTCCAGCCTTGTTCTCCAATCTTGTGTGCACTTGCAGTAGGATACTGCATAGCATGCTTTAAGACTTTAATTGTTAATTTGTTCACCTTAATTGGCTTAAAAAGTGCCAAGTGCATCCTGCTGATAATTGGTAGTTAAGGAAAAGTACATTTACAGTTGATTTACCTTGACTATGCTTACTCGCAGTTCTCCTCTTAACCTCTTTCTTGGGCTGTGATTGCACTGCACCACCACAAGACAGCTGCTTCAACATTGCACTTCCCATGAGAGGTCAGGATCCCATGATGCTGTAATGTAATGGATGCCAAACCCAGTAAGCTGCTGTTTTGGTTTCATGAATCAGGATCATATTCTATGTTACAGGGTCAAATGGAGAATGTCACCTTAGACACTGCCAGTGCTCTGCTGCAAGTGGAGCAAGGTGATAAGGGGCAGGATAATGATAATGTGATTGACGAGGCAGAAGTTAGTGCAACCTGCTCAACTGGAAATAATGCTTCCAGCAAATTATTATGATTGTTTTGGAAAGCGTTAATTCTTTTTGGTCTATGTACACGTAGGCTGAATGCATACATCTATTCTATTCAAACAAAGTAATGAAGCAGTCACCAGAAATTAAACTGAGTGCTTCTATAGGAGGAAATGCAGCTGATGTATCTATTCAAGAGCACGATGCTGTACTCATTTGTACATTCATCACCCCAGATTTCCAAGTAAAACCAGCAACATAACACTTTCCTTAAAATTAAATTAGAAGAGCCTTGTAAGAAGTGACTCACACACTAGAGCAATTATAAGCTTTATATGTTTGTCGGTGTATTTTTCTTAAAGTCTCTGAAACTCCTGGACGCACATACCTTTCAGCAGACAATCCTAATATCATCTGATTCAAATTATGAAGTTATCTGAAACGGATTCGTTTCCTGTTTCAACCTAATACCAATGGAGAGACAGAAAATTGTTTGCCCCTGCCCCGATCCAAGATTTAGAAATCTCAGGGATCTGAGGTTTCACACACGCTCACCAGTAAGTCTAACAACTTAATTTAACTTTAGCTTTAATTGTGTCTGGAGATAAATCAAAGATTATGAGAAGATTCTTTAATTTATGCAGACATCAGCGTAAGTTTCTTTTTTTTTTTTTAATTTTGGCACAAAAGTGTTCCTAACCAATCCTACATTCAAACAAACTTTGAATAGAAGACAGGAATGAGATCTGTTAAGAATTTGCCCTCTGTTTCTTAAAATTATGGTATGCTATCCAATCTACCAACTTCAAGAAGCTGGCCTCTGGCAAGGCTGCTTTTATTATGTTTTGGTTTAAGGTCTCTAAAGCAAAATTATTAAGATAGTTTGGACCTGTGATAAACACATTAATCTTCATAGTGTTGGCTGAATAAGGAAAGGTGAACTGGTGAGCTGATACTCTTCCCCACAAAACCAGAAAGCCTTAGAAAAACAAAGTGTTTAGAACATGGAAATTATCTAACCTTGAAGCAGGGAAAGTCATATTTCTTGATATAGCCATTTTCTGAATGCTTTCTTTATCAAGTTTATTCAGCCTAGGAGCAAGGTGTTCGTTGTTCTTGGATAAATTCCACAGGTGCTTAATGAGCAAGAGTCAAAGGCTATTACACAAGATTATGTACAAAAGCAAAGACAAAACACTTCTGACTTTTTGAGAATTCTATGTTAATGTGCATGTTATGTGTATCAGCTTATAAAAAGGCTCTGAAAACAGAGAGAACTGCCTAAAAATGTAACTTAGTGCTTTGGCTGGGGCTGTCCTCGTCTTATTGCTGTGAATTCTACTTTTGTGAGTGCTTGATGTACAGGCACAATATAAAGTAAGGGCCACATTATTTGGCTGCTGTTTGTAAAAAAGAGGGAGTAAGGTGAAAGATAAGTAACTCCAGGTCTATGGGGAACTGGTGGGGCATGGATACAGCAGATAGTTTATTGCTTTGCTTGGGGGAATGATCACTAGGTTCAGTGGGTTCATCAGGTTTCCAGACTTGTAGTAGAATGTGGGTAATAAAAAAACTACAGGTGCATATAATCAGTCCTTCAAGCTCTGAACATTTCTGTGAGTGAAAAAGGTGCTTTTAAAAAAACCTGTAACATCACTATCCAGTAAAACATTGGGCTCTTTTCGTTCCAGCCAAGCAGAAAGGAACAAACAGACCAACTAACAGACCTTTTTGAAGATGTAACCATTATATTCAAGGCTGTTATTTGTCATATTGGGCAAAGACTAACTAAATGCTCAACTTGCTTATCTAAAAGAGCATGTCAGGAGGCAATAGGAAGGGTATAGCTATGGTTTCTCATATGACTTCAGAAAGAAAAGCTTCACAGTAGTATCCTGTGAAGCATTCATCCTAAATAAAGACTGGACTTACAGAACAAATGCTGCAGAGATTTACATAGTCTCAAAAGATTTTTATTAGTGTTTGGGAATCTCATAATATTGTTAAAAGGATATAATGACAGAAAGGGGAAGAACCTGGATGGATTATGTATTAGTTTGGAACAAATATATCAATTGTACATTAATGTTGATCAATGCCTGCATCCTCAGCATAAGTAGAAACATTGAAAAGCAGGTCCGAACATACCTTCTGATACCTTTAGTGAAACAACAGATTGTTTTTATCAAAAGCACCTGAAAGATTTACCAAGCTAAGATTCAGCTGATGCCAGACTAAGATGCAGGTGAAGATAGACGATGACCACAATAACTGATTCTTAAGCATGCCTGCAATTAGTAGTAGTCACTTGTGGTAATGATGGATAAGGTTTCCAGTGAAGAAATACACATTAAAACAGAACTATCCAAAAGGATATTTCACTTCAAGAATATGTAAATAACTTACTCTTTGGTTTCATGCTACATTAAAAAAAAGTTATAGTTGCCATCTATCTGGAGCAAATCCAACAGAAGTCAGCAGAATAAGGTTATGTCCAAGATCCACAAGGCTAATCCTTTAAATGTTTTTATGTAAATTACTGTGGTTTTAGGATGATAGGATGATTCAAGGGGGCATATTCTGCCATTCTTTACTTCAAAGAATTAGCACTTATGTGAGATACATAGCTAGTGCCTCTGTACTTAGCTATGTGTAGCATTTGAGATGTAGATAAATTAGCATAAACCTTGTTTAGGGTGCAGTTCATATCAACTAATTTCAGCTATCTCAAGGTTTGGTATCACAACTCAGCTAGTTAGGAGTGAGTAGCAAGAGTTATAGATTATAGGTCAAAATGTCACCTGTTAAATTTGTTAGCTGAAATGTCAAGATGTGCGACACATTCATAAGGCAGCATACTGAAATACCGCACAGACATTAATTTCTTTCTCTGTGTTCTTTAGATGAATAAGATGTCAAAGCTTGAGCACATTCAGGCAGAAACAGAGATCATGCCTGAACAGGAAAGGAAATATGATTAGAAAGATCTTTCTTTTTAGGAGAACTTTGCCTTTCAGCAGAGGCAAAAGGTTAGCGAGAATTTAGACCTTGTACCAGAAACCTTTATGACATGTCCTTTGTGTCTCTAGAACTCTATCATGAACAGCAAAACTGGACTAGAGCATACTATACAATAAAAAAAAAAAAAACCAAAAAGACTTTTATGCTTCTTTCGATTCCTCTCCTTATCCTTGCTATGCTGAATAATTGTATCTGAAAAAAACAGTATTGTCTGCCCTTTCCAAGCACCCATGGTACTCATCGTCTTCATAATATCCTTTTTAAGATAAATTCAGGAAGGATAAAGTATTCAGGAATAGGAAAACATATTCCGCTCCCCTCCCTGCCCCAGGTCTTGCTTTCTAAGCACATAAAAAATGAATTTAAGAAGAAAGATAATTATATTGAGTCCTAAGATCCATTCAATCCAGTCCTGTCTTAGTGGCTAAAAGTAAGTACGTGTCTAGAAGACTGTATGTAAAGGGCAAGAATATGATGATATTCCTCAGAAAACTCTCTCAACAGCCAATAATTTGAGTTTCAGTAATTTTCTGAGCCAGACATTTAGTCTTCAAATGTAATGGACCTTGTTAGATTTTTCTTCCATGAGTTGACTTTGGAATCCTTGTACACTTTTACCATCCCAGTATCCTCTAGCAAAGCCTAATTAAACACATAGGGTGACAAATCACTTTCATTAATTTAAGAACAGAGTAAGGGTGGATTAGGAAGCTTATAGGAGACTCAGGCTACCGCAGAACACACTAAATCATATATGCAGACTGTGTTGTCTACATTGGGCATACGTAGTAAATCCTGTGTGCCATATTTCCTATGAATGTGCATTCCAGTTGGGTGGGACTGGTACAGTGGAGTTGTCACATCCAGCCCAGGACAGTAGACATACTGATAGCTGATTGTTGAGTCCCCATTCAAACTGTGATCTGAGACGGCAGTCACAGAATCACAGAATCATTTAGGTTGGAAAAGACCCTTAAGATCATTGAGTCCGACTGTAAATCTAACACTACCAAGTCCACCACTAAGCCATGTCCCTAAGCACCACATCTACATGTCTTTTAAATACCTCCAGGGATGGGGACTCAACCACTTCCCTGAGCAGCCTGTTCCAATACTTGACAACACTTTTGGTCAAGACATTTTTCCTGATATCCTATCTAAACCTCCCCTGGTGCAACTTCAGGCCATTTCTTCTTGTCCTATCGCTTGTTACTTGGGAGAAGAGACCAACACCCACCTCGCTACAATCTCCTTTCAGGTAGTTGTAGGGAGCGATAAGGTCTCCCCTGAGCCTCTTTTTCTGCAGGCTAAACAATCCCAGTTCCATCAGCTTCTCCTCATAAGACTTGTTCTCTAGACCCTTCACCAGCTTCATTGCCCTTCTCTGGACATGCTCCAGCACCTCAATGTCTGTCTTGTATTGAGGGGCCCAAAACTGGACACAGTATTCGAGGTGCGGCCTCACCAGTGCTGAGTACAGGGGAACAATCACCTCCCTGCTCCTGCTGGCCATGCTATTTCTGATACAAGCCAGGATGCTGTTGGCCTTCTTGGCCACCTGGGCACACTGCTGGCTCATGTTCAGCTGGCTGTCCACCAACACCCCCAGGTCCTTTTCCACCAGACAGCTTTCCAGCCACTCTTCCCTACTCCTGTAGCGTTGCATGGGGTTGTGACCCAAGTGCAGGACCCGGTACTTAGCCTTGTTGAACCTCATACAGTTGGCCTCAGCCCATGGATCCAGCCTGTCCAGATCCCTCTGTAGAGCCTTCCTACCCTCAAGCCAGATCAACACTCCCTCCCAACTTGGTGTCTGCAAACTTACTGAGGGTGTACTTGATCCCCTCATCCAGATCATTGATAAAGATATTAAACAGAACTGGCCCCAGTACTGAGCCCTGGGGAACACCATTTGTGACCGGCCGCCAACTGGGTTTAACTCCATTCACCACAGCTCTTTGGGCTCAGCCATCCAGCCAGTTTTTTACCCAGTGCAGAGTACACCCGTCCAGGCCATGAGCAGCCAGTTTCTCCAGGAGAATGCTGTGGGAAATGGTGTCAAAGGCTTTACTAAAGTCCAGGTAGACAGCATCCACAGCCTTTCCCTCATCCACTAAGCAGGTCAACTTGTCATAAAAGGAGATCAGGTTGGTCAAGCAGGACCTGCCTTTCATAAACCCATGCTGACTGGGCCTGGTCACCTGGTTGTCCTGTGGGTTATAATCCCTTAGCATTAACAGCAAACTTTGCAGTATACTTTTTGTGCCATCTGAAAAGCAAGAGATGAGAGCACAGTGTGCTTAGCTTGGCTTTATATTTACCTCCACCTCTGGATTTCCCCACCTTTTCAAGGAGGACACAATGCACTGCAAGCAAATTCCAGAAGGTCACACTACAATCAAAGACGATGACCCAGAATGGATTTTCAGGATCACCAACAATTTAGATAATTTTCCTGTAGTGTCTTTGGTATAGGAAATTACTCCATAAGCTGTTTTAAAAAAAATGGTTTTTCCCTAAGCACAGTTTATGTCTTGGCTCTGAAAACATATGGAAAGACCATATGCTTTCATTTGCATAATGCCTTTTGCCATTTTAACTGGTATCAGCCAAGAATTTTCTGTATAAATTGAAGATTCCACCCTCCATCACTGAAATGTTTACTCATCTTCCTTTTTACTGTTGAAAACAGGACTGCAGTCTTCAGTGAATTAATTTAGTTTAATTTAACAAGCATTCCTTCATTTTACTCTTTTTGTTGTCATTGACTGACCACTTGTTTCTAGACAACAGATTTCAAGGATTTATTGTACCAGTTTTCTCCTCCTGAAGACACCTATAATTGAAGTTTCTTCACAAAGACTTTAGTGTCATCAAACACTGAAATATTTGGGGTGGTTTTTTGTTATTAAAAAGAGGTTATTAAATCAAGAGAAAAAGTAAAAACTTTTCCTTCATTGTCTAGATAGCTTATGGATTTATAGAGAAAGTCAGGAAGAAAAGTCCATTTTTGAATCAAGTACTTTTCTATACAATGAAGCCATCTGAGCTTCTTGTTGCTGAACTTTTATATGTACGAATCCTTATTCATTCACCCAGTTAATACAATTTTCTTGTACGAAACTATCAACCACATGTATCCTATAAAAAGTATCTCTCTTTGGCATAGGCTGTCAAGGGATGTCAGAACCAAAAAATCTTCCAGCTACCCTCTTTCAAACCTGTATTTCCCATATGCAAGTAAGCTGGCAATAAGCACACTCCTGGAGAGTCATCTAGAAACAAGGCGAGTAGTTACTATTCTTCATTCTGGCCCTAAGTTCGTTCTGAACACCTTCAGCCACTCCATGAGTCTGGCAAGCTCCAGCACTGTCTGAGAGGCCCAGGCTGCTTGGCTGCCTTTTCACTCAGTGTTGCCATCAACATGTCTGTCCCTACAGGTAGGAGGAGGTTTTCTGTCACTGTCTGAGCTTTGCAATTCAGGGGATCACACACCAAGATCCAAGTGCTTTAGTGTGCATGGAGGATCATTTATATGGCTTGTTTTCTGTTTTGCAGCTAATTCTTTTTACCTATGAAGTACTTTATTTTTAGGAAGAAGCAAAGACCAGCTGTTTTCTCATTTTCAGTAGCTGAGGCGCTATATTGCAAGACCCAAGAAAATCCCTGACCACAGCTTTTCAAGATGAAGCCTACTGATTTTGCATCGCTCCCTTCTTGTAGTGCTCTGGACCTGGAAGCAGAGATAATTCTGTGACATAGCATAAAATTGTTTGCACCCAAATCTGGAAGATGACCAAATGGACAAAGAAAAAAAACTCAACCCAGAAAGTGGATGCTCTTCTTGCAGATTGCTTTACTGCAGTCAGATCTCCATCAAAGATGCTTACAGGAAAGTTTTTGCTGATCCAAGGGAAAATTTTAAGTAACTTCAGAAATATTAATTCATTCTTGAGCAAAAACCATCTGGGTGGCAATGGCAGATTTGCAGACTTCTACAGTCCTACCAAAAGCTTTCTTAAAAAGATTAAGGAGACTTCCATGGCAATTCAGGAGAGAAGGGGTGAATGAGGAATGAAAAAATTCGAGAAACCTCCCGTGCCATCACTGGAGATATCATATGGCTGAACTTGCTTTTTGTGGTCATCTTTCATGGAGTCCTGAAAAGTAGTCCATGGATCTTGTTCAGAGAGACCAGATTTCAGAAATCACCACTACAAAGTGCTACTCAGTGGTACAAAGCACTGTTAATTTCACCCACTTTTATTTATTCAGGATTTTTTCATAAGGATCATTTACAAGAAGCAATTACCAGTGTAAATGAAACCAGAAGCAAAGAGTCTCTGGTACAGAGGTGTTACTAGAAATGAAAATATACCTTTCTGGAGAGGGGGAGTGAGATGCTGATGGACAGGAGACTGTCTAATACTGTCTTCTGCAGTTAATCTCTGTAGCACTGCTGTGCACACTTTTCTTATGAAGAGCCTACCATCACAAATCTGCTTGTGAATACTAGGGTCCATAAAATTCCCACTCAATACAATGGATCAACCAAAGAATTGAATGGTAATATTACACAAGTATAGGCATATATTTCTATGCATATAGTTCATAATTTATGGGTGCAGGGGATGGGGAAGCAAACAAAGTTTTATTACTATCATTAAACAGTAAAAGCATCAGTATTAAATCATGCAGTCTTCTTGAAAGAGGGACCAGACTTGTGGGGTGACTTGCACAAGCACATTTCTGTTACTTCCTGGGATAAAAATTAATGGAATACTGTCCTAAGACTTTCAACTGTAAAAAAGACCTGAACAGTGTTGTCCTCTATCTCCACCCACTTTCCCCAGTTTCTTTTGGTGGTCAACATCTTTACTGAAGGCACAAAATAAGCATATTTATATAGGTCTGCCCTATATATAGGTGATGTGCTACTAATAGTTATGTATCCATTAAAATCTGCAATTTATGTTCTGGAAGAAATTAATAAATTCAACGAATTTAACCAGATATACTTTTATGAAATTGATTATGTTAAATATGCAATATGAAATACAGAAAGCCATGATTAAACAGCTGTAAAATACATTTGCGTTTGTGTGGTCTAAACAAATGAGGGACTCAAGAGTCAATATTTCTCCTCACCTCCGTCAGTTTCACAAGATGAATTTTCCTCCCGTTATTTCAAAATTAAAAAATGATTTGCTGGATTGGAAAAACTTACATTTGGCTTGTCTTGGCTGTATAGCTGTGGTTAAAACAAATGGCTTGCCAGAAATCAATTTCCTATGTCAGGTCCAGCCAGTATGGACACCAAAAACAGCTCTTGAGGAAACCCAAGCAGTAGTTGCTGCATTTATACAGGACTCTGATGGATCCTCAGGGTGAGTAATGTCTTCAAGCTCGATGCAGCTTTTCTTGTGGAGATGGGTTTCCTTTTTTGCACTGAACTGGGCTGGGAAGAAAGCTTTTTAAAACCACTGCTCCCAAACTGAATCTTTGGCATGTGCACCTCTGTTTGCCAGCGTGGTTTCATGAGCTGCTTTGGACCCCAACAGTAGACTTAGCCTGCAAAATGTTTTGTCATCAGCAAAGGGTTGTGATGACACATGCAACCCTTTTCAACACATGATGTCATCTCTTAGGCAATTAAAAAATTAGCACAGAGTACTGAATTAAAATGGCAAGCCAAAGCTTAAAAACCTGTCCTGTTTTTATTTTCTCAGTTAAATAAACCCTTGGCTCTTTCCTGGTTTCACCAATCTATCTTGGATTGCATCATCCCAACTGGTGAAAGAACAAGAAACCTGAATATTCTAGTTTGTTTTCTCAAGTGGTGTCTCACATCCAAATTCAAATAGGACAAGGTTTCTGGTCATAGAAATATCATCCATAATGTCTTTGTGGCCAGTCATCACTAAGGGTACATGTCTTGTTGGACATGCATTACATTTCCAAAGCAGTTCTGGTAACAAGTTGTTATTTTTTATAATCCATTCATGTAAATTCTAAAATATCTGTTTAAACTCTACTCAGCCAACTCAACTTAATTCAGTTCAATGAAATTGCTGCATATTGGGGAGCATCCCGAAACTTCTCTAAAGACCACATTGTCCATTTGGACAGCAATCCAGAACCGTGGTCTCAAATGTGGCTAAAAGCATTGTAAGTATCTTGTATATCTAGGCTTGACTGCTTGTATGACCTTCCTCATTGTCTGCATTCAGACAATTTGCAGGCTGTCCAGCTGGCAGCCATATAAATGTGGGGCAGATCTGAGAGGACACCCACCTCCCATTTTCTCTTGTGACTCCTCCCTTAGAGTGGTGCAGACAGTTTCTCAGCCTGGCATCATTGCTTTTTTCTTCTTATATTTTCTTCTCCACTACCAGAAGATTTTTTTTTCCCAATTTGGACAAATACTTAAACACTTTTTCTGCAATTTTGGTCAGGCTCTCAATGTTACCTGAATCTTTCAAAAGTCAAATAGGTGTCCCTGGGGTTATGTTTCCCCACATTCATATGTATTTATACTTTTATAATGGTCCCATTTCTGCATATTGTCTTTTACTCTCCCTGGTTCTCATCTGGAGATAATTTAGACCTCTCCAGGCTAGCCAGATGGACTCTATGCCAACAGGTGGATATTTAGGAACACCATTCATTTCCATTCCTGCACTAAAAAAATGGCTAGTGAATTTCAAATTCTCATTATGCAGATATCACTGGCTTTTTAGATAGTACCTTAACAACAAGGTGACAAGAAATCTGTATAATTTTTGTCAGCCTTGTGTTTTTAGTCTGTTGTGTGCCTTCTGCTTCCATTGTGATTGCTCTCATCCTGTCTAGCACATACAGACTGTTCACATTCATTGATTTACATCACCCATAATGGTGGCTTAAATAATACTGGCAGTTATTCAATCCAATGTCAAACTTCTTTGCATGTACTGATATTTCTACAAAAGTTGAGCATATTGAGCTGTTGAATAGTAGTGTGTAAATGCACTATCTACAATGTTATTGTATTGATCTTCCACAGATAACTGCGAAATTTTTCAGCATTTCCTCCTTGGGACCTACCTAAGATTTTGTCTTTTTCACAAGTAACATAAAGAAAAGCTCATGATCCAGCATTACTAAACACCACTGGAACTCTAATAAGAGTCATGGTTGGTAGGCAAATGGCACCATACTCCAAATCACAATAAACTAGTTATCATGGAGATGAAAGAGATTCACTTAGGTTCTGTGACTGAGCTGATTGACAGCTGATGCAGTAGTCAGTTGTGGCAAAGGTTCACTGAATAGTATGGGCAAAAACATCCTCCCTGATAGGACACTTTATTGTCTCTGCCATTGCCTCTGTTTCTTGAGGATTTCTACCTAAAGTCACTGATTTTCTTACAGAGATTGTGTCAGCTACACTGTATGCTGACCTTTTATTTCAGTATATCTTTGGCAAGAAGCCTTTGGTTGTTTATGGTGTCTTATGGTGCTGTCAGGACTACACATACATCTACTGCAACATTACCATTCCCAAACTCATATACAATGTGTTAGTGATATTCAGCATGTAACCATTACACGACTTCTCCTGAAGGAATATATAGGTTCCTCAGGGACAAAAGACAGCAACAAAGGTTGATAGGCAGTTTAAAATGCAATGATCATATGATTCATAACATCGATATAATAAAAATATAGTCCTGAAGTTCTTGGGCTTGGAAGTATCTTTTAGTGGTTTCAGGAGACACCTTATCTTCAAGATAAGATTATGTATAGTTGAATATCTATTAATCAGTTAAAGGAGCCAGAGCTTTGTGGTCAGTACAAAGTATTTTATCTGATCAGTGCACGTCTAATCAAGAAACATAGTTTTTTCCTTCTTGAGGGAACATTTTTGCCAAGTTAGTTGCACACCAGGATAGCAGCTCTTTTTGATTCTAGCTCATGATTAGTCTTGCTTATTTGGTGTTTGACTGCTTTTGTGATATGCGATCAACTGCACATGGCACTTAACCACTGTTCTCCTGATTTGGTCTTCAATAAATTTCAAAATGATTTGCAATGATTCCTCTAACCTCTATGATAACTGCTAGCTTTTTCCTTCTGTGCAGTAACGGTTTCTTAATCAGATACAATTGTTTTCTCAGCAAAGGGATCACACTCATATATTTGCTTATGCTTCTGATGTCAGTTTTGACTTATCTTTTGTTCAACAGTGTCTTAGAAAGTGCTGCTTAAAGACAGTGCAAACTGTTTTGATGCATTTGGTTCATTTTAGTCTGCTAATGCTTTAGTCTTCCCTATTATAATGTGAAATCAGTGCTTTAAATGCACTTTCCCAGCTTCCTTTTCTTAAAATTGAGATAAGAGCAGAGAAGCTTCCATGACAGTGGCTGTTGCTGACTGCTCTTCACCAGGGGTGTTGGACTAAGGTTGGTACAGACCAGCAGTGCTACTGTAGGCAAACATCAAACAGAGGTTTTTCCTTCTTTATTTCTTGCAGTGATAAAATCTGGCAGTTGTAGCAGGCACACAGTCTGGTGAGGACTTTCTTTTTGGTGACTGCTTCAGCTGCTAATAGAAAATTGTCCATAGTGGCATGAATAGACCTTTTAAATAGTGCTGACAAATTGCTTAGCTGGGCATATCTTCCATTGTGGTAGTTGATGTCTATCTGGCAGATTTGTAGACTGATGAGTGTAAATGAGTAACAGTATCACAGAATCACTGAGGTTGGAAGGAACCTCTGCAGATCATCTGTTCTAAGCTCAGAGCTCAGAGCAGGGTCACCGAGAGCCAGTTGCTCAGGTATGTATCCAGTCAGGTTTTAAATATCTCCAAGGACGGAGACCCCACAATATCTCTGAGCAACATGTTCCTGTTGACTACCCTCACAGTAAAAAAGATGTTCTTATATTTAAATGGATTTTCCTGCATTTCAGTTTGTGCCCATTGATTCTTGTCCTGCCACTGAGAAGAGTTTGGCTTTGTCTTCTTTCGCCATTCCTCTGATCAGGTATTTGTACATATTGATAAGATCCTCCTGAGCTGTCTCTTCTGGCTGAACAGTCCCAGCTCTCTCAGCCTCTCCTCATATGACAGACCCTCCGGTCCCTTAATCATCTTCTTGACCACCGCTGGACCCATTCCAGTATGTCATTGTACCAGGGAGTCCAGAACTGGGCCCAGCCCTCCAGGTGCAGCCTCACCAGTGCTGAGCAGAGGGGACAGATCACCCTCATGGCCTGCTGGCAAGGCTTTTCATAATGCAGCCTAGATGTCATTGGCCTTTTTTGCTGCAAGAGTGCATTGCTGGTTTAAAGTCACCTTGGTGTCCACCAGAACCCGCAGGTCCTTTTCTGCCAATCTGTTTTCCAGCCAGATGGCTCCCAGCCTGTACTGGTGCATGGGGCTATTATCCCTGCGGCAGGCAAACAGTCTTACTGCAGTGAATATTTTCTTAATTTAATTTATTGCTAATTAACAAAAACTTCTAATCACTGATTTGATATTGAGAGAAAGAAGATATAAAGAATGAAACAAACACCTAAGTAAACATCTCTCCTCCCACTTCCTAGCTTCAGTGTTGCCTATGTTCACTGCAGGCTGGAGTCATTTGCTGAATGGTTTCTGTCTGACATTCTGTGCTTATTGTTCAAAGCTGCACTTTGCTTTCTACTGTTTCCCCCTACTCCTTGTTTTTTAGTGTCCCTGCCCTGGTGTGGGTGGCCTGTGACCACAGTCCTTCAGGGGTGTCCCTGCCCCGGCATGGGTAGCCCATGGCTACAGCCCCTCAGGGGTGTATGCATGCACCCCTCACCCCCACCCCACCCTTGTAGCTGCCTGTTTCCTAAATCGTCTGCTGAGAGGCCCTGTGGGCTCCTCTGACTGCCTGAAGTTCTGGTGCACACCAGGGTCTCACACTGGTGCCAGAGCCATTGGGAACCACCTGTGGCCAGCATAGGGCGGTCCATGGTCTCTTCTCGCACCCATTACCCCTGCAGCCTCCTCATGCTCAGACCCTGCTGCTCATGGCCAGCACACTCCCCAGGCACAGGGATTTGCCTTTCCTTTTGCTGAACTTTGTGTGGTTCCTACCAGCCCATTTCTGTAGCCTGCCCAGGTCTCTCTGAATGGCAGCATGACCCCCTGGTGTATAAACCTCTCCTCCCAGTTCTGTAAAGGGCGTGCTCCACCCCATTCTCTAGGTCATTAATGAAGATGTTAAGCAGGACTGGTCCTGGTATCAAACCTTGGGGAACACCACTAGTGACTGGCCTCAGCTGGAGTAGGTGTCACTGATCACAATCCTTTGAATCTGGCAGTTCAGCCAGTTTTCAATCCACCTCACTGTCCATTTATATAGTTTGTATTTCATCTGTCTGTGTGGATGGCAGGGTCAGAAGTCTTGCTAAAGTCAAGATAAACCACAGCCACTGCTCTCCCCTCATCCACCAAGCCAGTCATCTCATTGTCAAAGGCTATTGGGTTGATCAAGCATGACTTCCCCTTCATAAATCCATGCTCACTAGTCCAAATAACCGTTTTGTCCTAAATATGTTTGGAAATGGTTTTCAGGATTATTTGCTCCACCACCCCTCCAGGGATCAAGGTGCGGCCGACTGGCCTGCAGTTCCCCAGATCCTCCTTCTTGCCCTTCTTGAAGATATGGGTGACATTTACTTTCTTCCAGTCCACAGGAACCTCTCCTGATCACCACAACTTTTCAAAGATAATTGAGAGTGGCCTTATGCTGACATCACCTGGGTCCCTCAGCATGCATGGGTGCACCTCAACAGGTCCCATGGACCAGTGGATGTCCAGTTTGTTTAAATGTTCCTTAATGTGAATGTTCTCCACAGAGAGTAAGTCTTCCCTGCTCCAGACTCTCACACTGATCTCAGGGGCTTGGGATTCCTGAAGGCCAATCTTACCAGTAAAGACCTGGGTGAAGAAGGCATTGGGTACATTGTCCTTGACCTTTTCCATATCTTTGTCACCAGGTCTTCTGCCTCATTCAGGAGTGGGTCCACATTTCTTCCTTTGGCTTCTGATGTACCCAGAGAAACCTTTCTTGTTGCCCTTCACATCCCTTGCCAGATTTAACTCCAGATGGGCTTTTGCTTTCTTAGCCCCATTCCTGCATGCTTGGACAGTGTCTCTACATTCCTCCTGGGTCATCTGTCCCTTCTTCCACTTCTTGTATGTTTCTTCTTTATGCCTGTGTCCCTGTTATACTGGCATGGTGACCCTGGCTAAACACAGATGAACACTGAAACACAATGGTTTGTAAATATGTTTCCTTCACTCCTGATTATCTGTAATTCCTTTTTTTTTTTTTTTTTTTTGGGGTGGGGGACACACACACACATGACAACAAGGAAGACTGTGTTTCTGCTCCTGTAGTGAAATTTGTTACACAGAACTGGCAGATCCTTTGCTGCCTTGCTTACATCCATGAAAAACAATCAAGATTTTTTGCAAATTTATCAAATTCAGCATAATAGGTAAATTTATCAAATTCAGCACTGAAGGAAAAAAAGAACATTCAGCTGCCGGCCAATTATTCTGCAATGGCAACCCATCTCAGAATGAGGTACATCAAAGCACTCATGGGACTGATTAATACACCAGTTTGGACTATATTTCCAATTTGTAATACCTAGCCTTATGCAAGAAGGACAGAAACTCAAGTGACAGGAAAGGCCATCTCAGAGGGCCTGATCTCTTCTCTGTGTAATGAATTCTAATGAAGCTAGAAAACAAGGCTGCCTTTATGGAGAAATGGGAAAGGACATAAAAGTAGATATTACCTTAGTACAACAGGGAAAAATTTGGAAGATGGCCAAGACCTTTTCTGTTTGTGTAACCACTGAGGAAAATTTATTGATTGTATCTCATGAGACTTAAATTAAGGAAAACATTAAAAAAAAGAAAGAGTCCATAAATGCTGGAAAGCATGTGACATAGTAGGTGTACATACAGTACGAATGGCCTGCAATACCAATAATTTATGGGACAATGAAAAGCAGAAGTTTTAAGATACTTAGATCCAGGATCTGTCAGTCAGAGGAATCTGTTGAGTTATAATTCAAAGAACTGGACCTATTGATAAAAATCTGCTACTAGCAACTCAGGGAATGATAACTTAGCAAAAGAAAAGAACAGGTTCTTCTTCTGTAATGAAATAAAATATATCTTTTTTTAATGGAGAAATGTTTTAGGCAACTTTATCTCAGACTGTTCCTAATGTAGCTCCCACTTGTGAAACTTGAACAAAATAATGATAAAAGATTGACCAAACATAAACAGGTCTTTCTAAGTTAATACAGTTTGTTAACTCTTCTATGGGAAATTCTTGTATATTAATACAAAATTACTATAGGCATAATATACAATGTAAGTTTTACCACCAGTGCTGTGTGGTACAAAGCCTGACTATATGTGACTTGTCACTTTAGTACCATTAGCTTCCAGATTTTCCTACTAAAAGATGTCTTCACTCCAATAACACTTCATTCTCTGGTAAAACATGAATTGTTTAGTTGATGTTTAGCTCTTCGGTACATCTGAGCTCTTGTACTGTAAACAGCTGGAAACACTGAACATTACTACAGAGTATTAATGAGCTCAATTAAACTTCAAACCATGCACGATTTTCACCAAGCCTCCAAATGTGCTGGATTTCCACACAAACCCACTTAATAAAAATGTTTTATGCACTGATGTGTCCTCATGCAGGCAAATTAATATACATGCACTTTTTGATACCTTGTCACAGAAGTCACACGCAAAGAGGGAATCCAGTGTTTGTGTGGATAAACATGCATGTGTATTTTGAGCAGCCTCTTACAGAAATAGCTAGAATAATATAACAAAGTGAGTAGTAAGCCCTACATCTAATTTTATTCTGCCATGCAGCTGTTTTCTAGATTTATAATGATGGACCTGATTTTTCACCCTACTTTGAGTTTATTCTATGGAAACTCCAATAATTTAAATGGTGCCAGCAGAAAATTTGGCAGAATGTGTTTTTCTGTGCAACCAGCTATTCCTCATACAGCCATTTGTGTCTGCCAGCATTGCATACAGCCTAGAAGTTATGTCCAGGTTATGACAATCAGCAATAAAGCTTCACTCCGTATCATACCTAACACTGCTGAGTGCATGAAAGTAGTAGCGAGAGAAACAAGAGGAGTCAAACAGCCATTTTACAGTCAAAATTTATTATAACCATTTAATTTACAAAATAAATTTAAAAACCCATCAAATAATGTAGGGAGAAAATACTAACGTGCTTGGGAATCTGTAACACTTACTATTCTGCACTTGACTTTTCCACCATCTAGTGTTTACTCTGAGGATATGTTATTGATGCTGCAGGAAGCAGAGGCATTACCTAAGTTCAATATATTAAATGTTCTTCAAAGTTGATGTGAAAAATAAATACCAGATAATAAACTTAACATTTTTCTTTGAGGATGATATGGAACCTGGCTATACTGACAGTGATTAAACATCCTGAAAGATTGATCTGAGACATGTTGGGAAAACTCAGATATTGAGAACATACACCTGTCTGCCAGATGTGTGTTATGGCAACAAGGGTGAGGAAGGAAGACTGCCGCGGCAATTAATGTTCAGGTTTTATTTTCAGACTTGAAAATGTGAATTACAGTGAGTGCATGGATTTGATTCTTTATAAAACCAACTCCTTTTCATCCAGTTTCTCTTACTTTTGCTCCTTGGTTAATGCCCGTGTGAATACATACACATGCAAACAAACTTATCGTAGTCTGTTATGTACAGCACCCCTAATGAGACACATACATCTGAGCATTAGAAGAGCTGCAATCAGTTTGAACATTTGGTGTTGCAAAGAAACCTTTATTATTGCAGCTCCTGTGCAGTAAAGGTTAGAGCAGAAATTCTAGAATTTTATTCATGGAGTGAGATCTCATGAGTGGGAAAGGCCTTGTAACAAAATTCATGCACACTACACTACAAGATGACCACATTAAAAAAACATCCTACAAAGACTCCATGGACTCCAGCTGGCCTGGGCACCTCTCTGAGCTGTTGTGTTGGAAAGTGATTTTCTAAATAGAAACTCCAAGAAAATTTGCACTGCAGATTTTGAAGCCTTACCTGTATCACATATTTTGTGTGAGGATTCATCTGCCCATGACAGAGAGGAAGTATGTCAGCACCTGTGAATCACAAATGTGGTGTCTCAAAAAAAAATCTCATGTGGTTTGCCAAACAAGCTAAGCTCCTTCTCACATGTAGACCTAGTGGTCTCCCTGCAAAACACCAAGTGCTTCAAAGAGCGTGTTCTCTGGTTGTCCAGGAGGACACGAATATTACTGCAACAACTCCAACCAGCTGTTTTTTAACCTTTTTCTTCTGATGCTGCTTGAATGCTTGCATATGGTCAGACTGTACAAGTGCTCTGCTGGGTCAGAGCCAGTAACTGGAGTAAGTTGCTCTAGCTCAGTATTTTTTCCGTGACAGTGTATGAGAGTGTATTTCTAGAGAAGAGTGTAATATCAGGATGACCATGTACGAAATTTTGCATTTCTCAACTGCTTAATGTGCTGCAGCGTAAACACTGCCCAAAAGCTTTGGCTGAGAAGAAGAGAAAAAAGGCTGATCATTTCTTCTGACCTGCAGTCTGAGTGAAGTAAAAAACCAGAAAAAAGGCACTAACATATGCTTCAGTCCCCTTGAGAATTTAGGGAGGGTGAGCCTTAAGTCTTCTGCTGCCTAGGAACTGCAGTGCAGGACACTGTTGCCTCTCATGGAGTGAGCCATATGCTAAATATGAAGTGAAGCAGTCTGTGTCCTCTCTAAATTGCCTAATTAGCTGAAATACATAGCTAGCAAGTGAACACAGATATATTTATTAATAATGCTTAATAAATTGCTCTTGACTAGACAGTTTCGACAATTTTTTTTCTTTCCGTTTCTCCCAGAGCAGGTATGCAGCAAGGGCAAGACAAAACTGGGAAGGTAGGGTGTGCTTTAAACCGGATTAGCAGAGATGCTTCAGCTGATGTACAAACAGGCCATGATCATGTCTAGAACATTCACTTTAGCTTAGAAAAGGACAACAAAGTGTGCGTCAGAGCTAAGCAACCCAGTCTTCAGTGGAGGAGGAATTCCAGAAACTCATCACAGTCACTGGGATACTTCATGCTGTTATAAAGAGCCCAGTCCCACATATGGTGACGAGGAGGTTTTATTCTATTTTACCTTTGATGCTGCAGGAGTGCCAGGCCCGCCAAAGTTACCAAACACATCTGAAAGTGTGTTCAAATGCAGCTTGAAGACCTGGTGAAAAAACAGAACTCTGGGACATGGGGAAAGAAAGAGACAGAAATGGTGAATAGGTGAATGCTTGGGAGCATTTGCTGTGAAGTAGGAGGATTCAGAGAGATTTTTTAGGAGGGCTGGTGGTACCAGGTGCAGGCAGAAGCTCAAGAAGTAAAAAAGTAAGAGCAAAAATCATTGGAAAAAGGAACAAATTGAAGACTTTGGAAGAACAGAATTAATTTAAGGAAGGAATGGTGAATTAGAAAGAAGATAGGTTATGTTTTTAGTTTTTTTCTGGGGCATAATAAACCTTGCTTTGCATTTAGATTACTTAATTCATCCTAAAACAGATGACTGAAATAGGCAAGCTGACTGACGCTTTAACAGGCTTTACTTCTCTTCATTGACTCTACAAAGCGCTGGTGGTGGCTACATGTATATAGTGAGTGACTGTAGGGGTGACTACACTAGAGATATCTAACTTTCAGGAGAGATGACTAGCGTCCCAAGTTTTGAGAACAAAGCTCAGTCTCAATGTGATCTAGCCTAGAAAAAACTACAAAACCTGCCAAAGGATCAGTCTTCTCTTCAACAGGACAACAGCCAGTTCAGAAAAAAGGCTCACTGGCTCTAGCATGAGGAAAATATCAAGGCAGGGGAGCCAAGTCAGACAGTGCCCTGAGCCACAGGTTATCTCCTACAGGAGGAATGGGAGGGAGGAAGGAGGGAAGGAGATAGGCTGTAGCCACCCCTCACAGCTTTCCAGGGGAATGCTAGCAATTCAGCTTCTGAGTCATAGCCACGCGCTGCTCTCCTGCAGAAGGGGTGGGATTTGGAGCAGGATGGCTTGAGTCACTCCTTGAAATTGGCCCAAGTGCAAACTCCCCAGGTCTGTTGAAAGCAAATACATTCAACCTGTGATGCAGGACGTAAGTGCATATTTCTTTATCCATAAGAGGCTGTGATGCACTTGTGGCTTTAACGCTCTGTGCTTGCTCCAGCCCTGGTACAGACTGAGTGCTTTAGCTTCCCTCTGGAAAAAAAAAAAAGGGTTTAAATTCATTCCAGCCACATTTACATGCTGTCCTGTTGTGCAGTCTCAGAGTTAGGCTACAAAAGCATGTTGAAGGCAGTGTGTGTTCAAGCCCCCAAGACTCCCTTAGGCCCAGGGGTGCTAAGTACTTTCCTCTCTCTGTGCTCTAGATGCAGCGCAGAGGTTTTAAATGCAACAACATGGGTTGGAAATTCAAATTCATTTGCCTCAATTGGGACAACAAAGCCACTGTAATAAACAGCAATTTCACATTTCTATGCTTCAGGAACATATTTGCACCAGCCTAGCAGATGGGAAAATCTATCCAGAAGCAAAGTTAACATTCCCAAAATAAAAAAAAAAAAAAAAAAAAAAAAGCCAATAAGATGGTTCTGCAGTCATTATTTTGGCAAAGGCAGCAAATAGGAAAGTACTCTGTGTTAGACTGTACAAAGCAATTTGATATAATTGTACCATTCCAGGCCCCCTGCTAATGCAATTAATGTTCTGAAAGTATTGCAGCTTTCTTCATTTCCTCTGACATAGGTGAAGGGTTACGATCAGGTACAGGATAGAATAAATACATTTTATGCAAAAAATCCATAAAAATTACTGTCAGTTTGTTTCTCATATAGTGCTTATAACGCCACTGGTATATACAAAAATTGTCCTGAGTTCGTAGGGAAACCAGTCATATTGAAATGATTAAAGCAAGCCGAGGGAGAATTATCTGAGAAATCCATAGTATTTTATGGATGAACTGGCATATATAGTATTTACCATATCATAACTCATACAAGTCTTTCTTACTATCTTAATGAGTGACAATAGCATATCTGGAAAACATCTGCCTTGGAAAAGGACACATCAGCTTCTCTCTGTCTGCTTGAAAAATGTGGATATAGTATTACTCTATGTCAGCCATGCATATCATATGTGGTATGAAATGTCTTCAGTGCTAAAGGAATAAGGAGTACACGTTTCATTTCTAAATGTCCCAGACTAGACTCTGATGTCCTTTCTCAGAATGAATACCCCTTACTCCCTGAGTAGTCTAATGGAAAATGGGGTACGTGTTTTCTACTCAGCAGGAGTTCAGATTACTCTATGAATTAAATCCCAGCAGGGCTAAAATAATTTTCCAGCAAGTTAGTAAAAAAAGTATTTTGCAATGAAATATAAATGTTCTTCATGTTCTTATGAAGAGACTGGCATTGGGAAAGAGAAAAGCTTAAAGAAGGTGTTCCTTTTGCAAATTTAAAAGAAATCACTTAGGTTAACATGGCCGTTTATATAGCTGCTCTCTTTTCCTTTTCAACTGTCATGCATGTTTTGGCTGGCATGATTACAGTATATTCCTAATCCCTAGAACAGCATTTTTCCCATCAGAACCAGCAGCAGCTGCAGCTTGAACATGTTTATCAACACACCCACCTGTGTTTTTGTCATGGACCGCCAATGATGCCGTAACTCCTCCTGTTCTTTCCACTATGTAGGTGTTTTTAGTGTCTTTCCAAAGAAATGGACTTTGAGAGCTGGGATATTTCCCATTTGATACCGTGTTTTACTAAATTGAACTTTGCTTTAATGGAAAAACTCCAGAACGATCAGACCTACGGCAATTACAAGAGGTAGTACATACATCCTGCCTGTTTTAAAAAAATGTAGTGTCCAGCTCTCGACTCTTTAAAAAGCAGCTATTTTCTACTGAAAGAACCAGTAGAAGTTTTTCACTGCTACTGCAGACACTGCCCTCTTTTTTTACATAAATTGCTAAAATACTGAACCCACAGCATGTTATGGTTTGTTTTCTGGCTCAGAATGCAGATATAGTAATGGGAAAAAGTTAGCTTCGCGGGCATCTTGAATGTTTGCAATAATTGTCTTTCTTCAGTAGTTATGCTTTGTCATTAGAGAGTGTGAACATTCTCATTCTTATTAACAGAGTGATCTTTAGCCAAGGAATTATCTAATAGAACAGCTGGGACACTTTGAACCGACATGTGAACTTAATGTAAGTTCACAATTCAGACAACTTTGCCTTAGCTTTTTCTTTTTCTTTCTTTTTCTTTTTCTTTTTCTTTTTCTTTTTCTTTTTCTTTTTCTTTTTCTTTTTCTTTTTCTTTTTCTTTTTCTTTTTCTTTTTCTTTTTCTTTTTCTTTTTCTTTTTCTTTTTCTTTTTCTTTTTCTTTTTCTTTTTCTTTTTTCTTTTTTCTTTTTTCTTTTTCTTTTTCTTTTTCTTTTTCTTTTTCTTTTTCTTTTTCTTTTTCTTTTTCTTTTTCTTTTTCTTTTTCTTTTTCTTTTTCTCTTTTTCTTTTTTCTTTTTTCTTTTTCTTTTTCTTTTTCTCTTTTTCTTTTTCTCTTTTTCTTTTTTCTTTTTTCTTTTTCTTTTTTCTTTTTCTTCTGTAGAGTAGAGATTTAAAATATTTTTCACCAATCCCTGTGCTCATCAGGTATTCTTGTATTAACTAAACTAACGAACTGTAAGGTGGAGATAAAGATCTGTGTAGCAGCTGTGATGCTAGTGTTCATTTAAACTGGAGCACCAGTTTATTTTGTTCACCAAATAAGGGTATTCATGACTATCCCACATGCCTTTAAATGATATTTTTCATCTCCTTACAAAGGTCTGTTCTTAGATAGAAAATGCTGTGGTCTAAACTAGAAATGTGAGAAGACTTATATTTATTATCTTGTTAGTTCCAGAAGAGGAATCTACCAGCACTTACAGAAGACTAAGCAGAGTTTAATGGTAGTTTATGGGCTCTGTCTCTTAGCAGAATCATGTACTGTTTACAACTGTTTCCAAGACATGCAGGTGCATTGTGAGAAAATGAGCCACTACTGAAGTCATATTATAGACACTTAGTTACAAGTGTTTCAGTCACATAGCAAGAAATTAACAATGCTGCATTTGTTTTCTTTTTAATATTTCTCATATTTCTTATTCTCATTCTAAAGGAATGCATTCTAATCCAAGGACACATTCTCATACATTCATTAATCCTGCTGCTCTAAAATGTTTCACATGAAAACTCAAAATCAGATGGCTTTATGCGTTCCAACTGGGCTTTTGTAAAACAGGGTCATCCTTGAACTTGTCATCTGCTGAGGTATTAAATTCCAGATTTCACTCAATTACATGATCTTAAGAACGTGGCAAGTTGCCATTTCTTTCTCAACTTTGAACAAATGTTATTGCATCTAACTGTTTAATTTCAGGAATCCCTCAATTATAAGTGACCCTTAACAGGAAGTTGTATGTCTTTTAAAAAAATTACCTATGAAGGGAATGTAACTTATTGCCTACATTATGTTAAGACTAAAAGACAATTTTATTTTTTTTTTTATCCAGAGTTTAACAAGCATGATTTAACAAATTAATATTTACTTTATAGCTGTAGGCAAAGTTTGGTTTTCCTCACATTGAAAGACAGTGTTATGAGACCTAATACATTGCCTTTGCAGAAATATTCATTGATCATTAAGATGATAAATTTATTAAAGTTATATTTAATTACAACAAAAATTGGTCTAAAATGGGGCAAAGTTTGAAAGAACCAAATATTTCAAGTCAAAGAAATCAGTTAAAGTAAAATAAAACTAAGCATACCATGTTAAAAATAGTTGTTTCAGATAAAAACTTAACTCTTCTCTAAAATAATTGCATACAATAAATTCCCTCTTAAATAACATATTTTTGTTTTTCTGAGCCAACTTTCTGAGACATTGTCCATGTCTTTGCTTCTGTAGCAGCACTCAAAAACTAAGTTACCTGGATTTTTGACTGAGTTCACTGGGCTTATCTAATTGCAACATAACAGTTTCACAGAATCTGCATTAATTATACTATAATTATTAAACATAAAAAAATTAATGTAACTGCAGACTTCAGCTGTCTGATGGTACATAGAATACTGCTAGCCAAAAAGGATAGATTGCTTATTAGAGCAGAGTTTTACATTTTACCCAAGAGGTTTTAGACAAGCAAATCTGCATTTTAAGCTTAAATTTACATGTGAAAGAGATAAATTAAGATATATCCTGGTGACATTATAGTGGGGGTCTGCTACAGGCCACCTGAAGAGGAAGACCGAGCAGATGAGGCCCTCTATAGACAGATAGGAGCAGCCTCACGTTCACAAGTCCTGGTCCTTGTGGGGGACTTCAACCACCCCGATATCTCTTGCAGGGACAACACAGCAAGGCATAAGCAATCCAGGAGGCTCCTGGAATGCATTGATGATAACTTCCTTCTCCAAGTGACAGAGGAGCCAGTGAGGAGAGGTGCCATGCTGGACCTTGTTGTCACCAACAAGGAGAGGCTGGTGGGGAATGGGAAGCTCAAGGGCAGCCTTGGCTACAGCAGCCATGGAATGGTGGAGTTTGAGATCCTTAGGGCACCAAGAAGGGCACACAGCAAGCTCAGCTCACTACCTTGGACTTCAGGAGAGCAGACTTCGGCCTCCTCAGGGATCTGCTTGGTAGAGTACCATGGGATAAAGCCCTAGAGGGAAGAGGGGCCCAAGAAAGCTGGTTAATATTCAAGGATCACCTGCTCTGAGCTCAGGAGCGGTGCATCCCAACAAAGCGGAAGTCAGGCAAAACCACCAGGAGGCCTGCCTGGATGAACAAGGAGCTTCTGGACAAACTCAAACACAAAAAGGAAGCTACAGAGGGTGGAAGCAAGGACAGGTAGCCTGGGAGGAATACAGAGAAATTGTCCAAGCAGCCAGGGATCAGGTTAGGAAAGCTAAAGCCATGACAGAATTAAATCTGGCCAGGGACATCAAGGGCAACAAGAAAAGCTTCTATAGTTATGTCAGTGATAAAAGAAAGACTAGGGAAAAGTGGGCCCTCTCCAGAAGGAAATGGGAGACCTGGTTACCCGGGATATGGAGAAGGCTGAGGAACTCAATGACTTTTTTGCCTCGGCCTTCACCAGCAAGTGCTCAAGCCACACCACCCAAGTCGCAGAAGGCAAAGATAGGGACTAGGAGAAGGAAGAACCACCCACTGTAAGAGAAGATCAGGTTTGAGACCATCTGAGGAACCTGAAGGTGCATGAGTCCATGGGACCTGATGAGATGCATCCACAGGTCCTGAGGGAACTGGCAGATGAAGCTGATAAGCTGCTATCCATCATATTTGAGAAGTCGTGGCAGTCTGGTGAAGTTCCCACTGACTGGAAAAAGGGAAACATAACCTCCATTTTTAAAAAGGGGAAAAAAGGAAGACCCGGGGAACTACAGGCCAATCAGTCTCACCTCTGTGCCCTGCAAGATCATGGAGCCGATCCTCCTGGAAACTATGTTAAGGCACATGGAAAAGAAGGAGGTGATTGGTGACATGAAGCCAACAGGGTTTCACTAAGGGCAAATCATGCCTGACAAATTTGGTGGCCTTCTACGATGGGATTACAGCATTGGTGGATAAGGGAAGTGCAACTGATGTCATCTACCTGGACTTGTGCAAAGCATTTGACATTGTCCTGCATGACATCCTTGTCTCTAAATTGGAGAGACATGGATGTCATGGATGAACCACTTGGTAGATAAGGAATTGGCTGGATGGTCACACTTAAAGAGTTGCTGTCAGTGGCTTGATGTCCAAGTGGAGACCAGTGATGAGCGGTGTTCCTCAGCGGTCAGTATTGGGACCGGTGCTGTTTAACATCTTTGTTGGCAACATGGACAGTGGGACTGAGTGCACCCTCAGCAAGTTTGCCAACGACACTAAGCTGTGTGGTGCAGTCAACACGCTGGAGGGAAAGGATGCCATCCAGAGGGACCTTGACAGCCTTGAGAGGTGGGCCCATGCGAACCTCATGAAATTCAACAAGGCCAAGTACAAGGTCCTGCACATGGGTCAGGGCAATCCCAAGCACAAATACAGGCTGGGTTGAGAACGGCTTCAGAGCAGCCCTGAGGGGAAGGACTTGGGGGTGTTGGTTTATGGGAAGCTCAACAAGACCTGGCAATGTGCGCTTGCAGCCCAGAAAGCCAACTGTATCCTGGGTTACATCAAGAGAAGTGTGACCAGCAGGTCCAGGGAGGTGATTCAACCCCTCTACTCCATTCTTATGAGACCCCACCTGGAGTACTGCATCCAGCTCTGGGGCCCCCAACATAAGAAGGCAGCCTTCGAGTACCTGAAGGGGGCCTACAATAAAGCTGGAGAGAGACTTTTTACAAGGGTATGTAATGATAGGACAAGGGGTAATGGCTTTAAACTGAAAGAGGGTAGATTTAAATTAGGTATAAGGAAGAAATTCTTCACTGTGAGGGCGGTCACCACCCTCTGGTGATGGAACTGGAACAGGTTGCCCAGAGAAGCTGTGGATGCCCCATCCGTGCAAGTGTTCAAGGCCAGGTTGGACAGGGCTTTGAGCAACCTGGTCTAGTGGAAGGTGTCCCTGGACATGGCAGGGGGAGTTGGAACTAGATGATCCTTAAGGTCCCTTCCAACCCAAACCATTCTATGATTTTATGATTATTTTTCAACACATCTGCTTTTCAGTGCAGAGCAGTTGCATAGATGCTCTTTCTCTCAGTTGGACTTTCCGTTGAAACAAGATGCTTTGGGCAAATGTGTTATGATGGACAAGACCACGTAGTTTTATGACTGGACTCCTTCTCTACACAGGAAGGGAGACAGTGGTGTTCAAAGGGTGACAAGTGAGCTGCAAAGGCAGAGCTGGCACCCTCCTTAGCTGGGTGTGGAGGGAAGGCAGCAGGGCTTGATAAGTGGTTGCAGGAGGTATTGGGAAGACATAAGGAAGCAGGGCTAGGACCTGAATAGCTGGGGGCTGGGAGAGGGCAGCTGGTGAGAAGGACAAGCCTCTCCCAAAAAAGGGAGACCAAGAGAAGTGAACAGCTGCTGCAGCTGCAGGGAGCCCGGGAAACAGTAGCTGGGAAAAGACTGACTTGAAACGGGACTTACAGGAGCTAAGCCAGGAACAGCTGAGAGTCTGCGGGAAGAAAGGACTTCTGGAGATCTTCCTGCTGCAGGTAGAGGGCAGCTGGGGCAGCCAGGCAGCCAGCCACCTTGAAACCTTCGCCAAGTGGTAGCGGAAAACATCTTTTGAGTTAGCAAGGCATGGGAAAATCTCACCAGGCCTTTAAGTTATGGGCTTGTGAAAGGCTTCTGGACAGTCAGAAGTTGGGTACTTTATACTCCTGGGTATAAAATGAGGAGGCCAGGAATGGCTTAGATTTTCTGTGAGGAGATGCACACATCTGTGCTTTGCACTCTGGCTGTCACAGGTGGAGAGAACATGAGAACAGAGATCTGGGATGTCACTTGGCATGGACCTGCTAGAGACACCAGACCCCTGTCAGTTCATCATCATATGACTAACTCACACATTTGCAAGACCAAAACATTCTAAGACTTTCTTTACCATAGTGAATTAAACCTGCCCAGAAAAACTCTCTGTCTTTGAGGCCAACTAGCACAGAGTAGCCTGTGTCCATACTATTAAACCCTCTCACCATCCAAAAAAGGCCAGTTTTATGCAGCTGCCTGCCTGGAAGTGTCCGTGACCTACGCATTCCCCCAGGTGATGCCAGGGAGTTGTCTGGGGGAGCGCTCTTTGATCCAGACCAGAGCTGTTCCCGAAACCCTTCTAATGTTTTAAGCATGTCGACTGTTGAGTTTGAGTCCTCAGGAAGACTTCCTAAAGCTATTAATTTGCTAGAATGTTTAATTTACAAGAATAAACATAGCCTAAGGGCTCTTTCCAAACAAGATAGATGGAATTGAATGATTCAGCCACACTGTGTCCTAAGAAATAGCTTTGGATTGATTGAGGATACTCGTTCAGTAATTGTGGCTTTACACTCATTTCAGTCATAACAGATCTGCATCTGTCAGCACATTTTCAAAAGTGTCTGCAGGTTATTGCCTTCTTTTCCAATGCCAGCAATGACAGAAGGAAACGTTGTGGCTTTGTTTTGATATGTTGAACAGAACAAAAATAATTTCAGATATTTCAAGCTATGCAGACCCAGAGCTCTTTTTTATAAATGGCCTCTTTTGTCCGTTACCTTGACTAGTTTTGTCATGGTCCTTCCAGAGAGTTAGAGAAAACTCGGTTTGTAGTGGATTCATTTTGTTGATATCATCTGCCTCTGTATCTCCACCATTGTCGTGGTTTAGCCCCAGCCAGCAACTAAGCACCACGCAGCCGCTCGCTCACTCCCCCTACCCCGATGGGAGGGGGGAGAGAATCGGAAGAGCAAGAGTCAAAAAAACTCCTGGGTTGAGATAAGAACAATTTAATAAGTGAAATAAAGTAAAATAGTAGTGGTAGTAATAATAATAACAATATAATAATAACAGTAATAATAATATACAAAGCAAGTGGTGCACAATGCAATTGCTCACCACCCGCCAACCGATACCCAGCCACTTCCTGAGCAGAGATCGCTGCCCCTCAGCCAACCCCCCCAGTTTATACACTGAGCATGACATCATATGGTATGGAATAGCCCTTTGGGCAGTTTGGATCTGCTATTCTGGCTGTGCCTCCTCCCAGTTTCTTGTGCACCTGGCAGAGCATGGGAAGCTGAAAAGTCCTTGACTAGCATAAGCAGTACTTAGCAACAACTAAAAACATCAGCGTGTTATCAACATTCTTCTCCTACTAAATCCAAAACACAGCACTATGCTAGCTACTAGGAAGAAAATGAACTTATCCCAGCTGAAACCAGGACAACCATGCATGACTGACCAGGACTACAGTAGTAGAGCAAGCTACCACATCCTGGGTGAATTTAGGCAAGAGTCAGCTAAATTGAATGAGAACTAAAATTTAAATGATGCAGAGACAACATTAGCTGGAGATGTAGGTAAGTCAGTGCTACTCCAGAATGACTACAGTCATCACTGGTACACAGTCTGGGGTTGTTAGGGTACTGCAGAAAGCCCAGGTATGAACTGCAACGATGGCACACCTCCAGCTGACCTTGGCAAGCTGCTTCTCCAAAGTGACTGCAGTTCTCCCTGCCACAATCCTCCACACAGCTTTCTCTCCAGGTTTAGGTTGCTGTCAGGCACTCTACTGCATTGTACTCAGAATTGTTTGGAATATTGTAGCCTGTTTGGTAAATGGAGGTGTTGTGACTGTATTAGACTCTGGCTGTTACTGATAACTTTGTGCTTCTCTAAAGCATCTAGGTGGAGCTCGGATTTTAATTCAGAAATCCCCTAATCATTTTACATGAAAGTGAAGTGCCTCTCTCCTGATGATGCAGCGTCATGAAAGTGAAGATCTTTAAGAGGGAGCTGCTGGTGGAGTGTTCTCTGTGAGGCATCTTCCATGTTGGTTATTCTTCTTTGCTAGCCTTTGGGTGCACTGAAAATCCCATTGTTCCCATCACTTATAAAAGCTGATGAGGACAGTATGGACTAAGGAATATTTTTTTTATTTTTTTTTTCCCCTGAAAGGTCCTTCATTTAAACTTAATGCTGAGCTAACATCCAGTTTCAAAGTTAGAGTTTTGAGCTGGCATCCAATGTGAGTGACTAAATTTAAGTGGTTCTCCTAATAAATAAATAAATAAGAAATAAAAGCCCTCATACTTCAAGGAATCAAGAGGTTTGTCTAGAAGAAGCAAAGTTTAGGGGAGTTACCATGAGTAATTAGCATAGCTGAAAATTTTACAGTAGATATAACATGCATATTTTACTGACTGTACCTGGAAGTGTACAGGTTCGTGCTTCCCTAATTGCCTAAACTGGCACAGCACAGGGAAAGCTGCGGGCTGTCGGGGGCAAACTCTGGGCTTGATTTGAATGGAAAAGAAAGAGTAATGAAGAAAATAGGAATATTTGTACATCTAGATTTCACATGAAAATGGCACCAGGACACTGAGCAAGAAGCTAAGCAGAACTCTCTAATACAGTGCTCTGCGTCTGTATTAGTGTTCATATTTCTGCAGAGATATTTAGCAATTTCTTGACTAAACAGATACAGACCAAAATTCAGACATAAGCACTAAACCTTTGTGAAAGAAGCCTTTTAAAATAAAGCAGTAGCCCAGGAACAAAGATTATGTAAGTGGATGTTTTTGAAAATACTCCACCCTAGTGTCAGCCATGTGTTTTTTCATAGGCTGAAAGTCAGTGAAGTTGTAGAACCTGGTAAAAGTGCAATTTTTAAATACTTGCTCCAAACACTAGGAACAGGTATAGACCACTTTCCTTTAACAAATCTATAATTTATAGTAAACTATCCCCTAACCACTCACACATTCATCACAGCTGGCTTATTTAGTCTCTCATTCATAAGAAAGCAGTATCACAGCATGGTAGCAGGAAATAAGAGGGATTTACAGAGAACTGGTCACAGAAGAAGTTAAGTACAAAATCTAATTAAAAATACTCTGAAATGTTATTTATTCTCTGTAACAGTGTAGTGCATTTCTTTTTGGGAATATTGGATGCTTACAGTTACTGACAGAAATGTATATTCCCAGTTTGACTTTACTATGACATATAAGCTTAATGCTTTCATTCATATGAAGACTTTATTTTATTAATAGTTATCTGAACTCTACAAGAATTTTCATAGATAGTTTTTTCCTCCTAGGTTGATCATTTGTAAGATATTAGGTAGATCATGGTTTCAATCCCAAAAAGGCTACAGTCTTCCTAGATGTAAGCTGGTAAACTGCTTGAAAAAGAATGTTTTGACAACTTTGCCATAGGGCTCTTTGCTGTTCTCTTCTATTTAAAGAGCCAGCTCAGGTGTTCATACAATCATAGAATCATAGAATTGTTTAGGTTGGAAAAGACCTTTAAGATCATCCAGTCCAACCATTAACCTACACTACCAAGTCCACACTAAACCAATCAAGGGTAGACTAGACTAAACCATGTCCCCAAGTGCCACATCTACCCATTTTTTGAACACTTCCAGGGATGGTGACTCCACCATCTCTCTGGGCAGCCTGTTCCAATGCTTGACTACCCTTTCCATGAAGAAATTTTTCCTAATATCCAACCTAAACTTCCCCTGGCGCAGCTTGAGCCCATTCATGTTATAATGATAAATAATTCCACATCATAGTTGGTAAATATAGGAATTGTAGAAACTGCTTGTAGCTATGTTGGTCTCAGCTTTTTTAGCTTTAGTTAAAAAAAGATTAGGTTATATTCATAGTAGTCATCTAATACATTGCTATGAGACATGCCATTGGAGATTAGATGTGTGATTACATATATGATCCTGATTCACTTTGTTTACAAGTGACTTTTGAAGAGGCACAACTCTGTAACATGCCTCTGTCGTTTGTCAAGGACTTTTTCAAGGACACTTCGCCAAGGAAATATCCCACAGCAAATAAAAAACGTTCCAAAACAATGGTGGGACATAAAGTTTCCAGAGCTGACTTAAAAACCAATGGGAAGCTATGCAGGAAAATAATTTCCACTCTGATCTGAAGGTTTCTATAACTGCAATCAGTAGCAGTATCTCCATAGGCTTCCATGGGCCCATGCTAATTATCTAAAATTAGGTATTTTCTTTAGTAAGGTTCCCTGTGGCTTTTGGCAGGTTTTTGCAGGCCATGCAGCTATAATAAAACTCTTTCCAGTGATGCCAAAACTAACGATGTTCCCTTTTTCTATTTTTTGTAATGTATACATGTGCAATGAGAAAGAAGAAGAAATCCCAGCAGGGAATGTTCAAACAACACACAAAGCCATATAAGGCTTGAGTTTTCAGGCTTTTATCAACTGAAATGGCTCTGGGTTTTCAGTCCTCCAAGAACCACAGAATCATGCCCCAAGAACTTTCTGCAGAACTCCAGAAGTGTGGTATATGAAAAAAGTTTAATGCGTATTTTAGATACACACAATTGTGCTGTTGCTTTCTTCTCTTCTTATGAGAAAAGATGCAAATGTTTTGAGTCATGTAATTTTCCTTCTTTATCTTTCTCCTTAGTTCTTCAACATTTTCACAAGGAAAAAGAAAGAGGCCTGATTTTTTTACCAGGTATGGGGAAAAAGACATATTATTGTATTCCTTGATTTTAAAAGGAGATGAAGGTATGGGAAGAGAGAGTGAGAAATCATGAGCTATTTCATTTTCCTCTTAGTTCTGCTTTTGAATAATCCTTGTGTGTTGTATTCTTGTCTTCTTTTTCCTTCAGCTTATTGCACCAATGCTTTATTTTTATCTGTGCATTTTGTTTACTTTAGTGATGTAAGCATCAAACCCTAAGAAATAATTTTATTTGTGCTTTACTGATTAAGGTTAGTGTAACTCAGCTCGTTGTGTAGCTTGGCTTCATACAATACAGAAGTAGAATTCAGTGACTGGGAAATAAGAAGTTTTAATCCCAGAAAATGCACATATGTATTAAGAAAATGCACATTTGTATTAAAATAAACTGTTAAGATTTTTGCCACAATGAATGCTTCTTATTTTCATATTAAAGCAGAAAATAAGAAGAAGTGATGTTAAAAGAAAGGTGAGTCTTTTTACCAAATACAGTTTCTGTGGTTCTTGTGTCCTGTTCTGTGCAGGACTTTAATACACTCATTATACTGTTTGAATATGTCTTGCCAACACAGCGCGATCCAACCTTGGCAGCTTTATACAGATTTAAGCAAAAATAGATTCTGAACATAATTTTCTTGTTTCAATTCCCTCAGTTTTCCGTGACATTAAATAGGTGAAGGGGAAGTCTTCTAGGATGGTCTAGGATCAGTGTACACACTGATAAATGGTAGTTAGTTTTCTTGTTGATCTGCTAAACTTCAGTGCAACTAAGCTGAAGTCCCTGCCAGGAAAATGCTCACCTATAGTTGTATGAATTACCCTCAGACCATTTCCTGCCACAATCTGATCTTAGCTGGTGAAGGGTCTAGAGAAAAAGTCTTACGAGGAGAACCTGAGGGAACTGGGGTTGTTTAGTCAGGAGAAAAGGCAGCTCATGGGAGACCTCATTGCTCTCTACAACTACCTGAAAGGAGGTTGTAGTGAGGTGGATGTTGTCTTCTTCTTCCAAGTAACAAGAGATAGGACAAGAGGAAATGGCCTGAAGTTGCACCAGGGGAGGTTTAGATTGGGTATTGGGAAAAATTTCTTCACTGAAAGGGTTGTCAAGCATTGGAACAGGCTGCCCAGGGAAGTGGCTGAGTCCCCATCCTTGGAGGTATTTAAAAGACATGTAGATGTGGCACTTAGGGACATGGTTTAGTGGTGGACTTGGCAGTGCTAGGCTTACAGTTGGACTCGATGATCCTTAAGATCCCTTAAGGGTCTTTTCCAACCTAAACGATACTATGATTCTTTAAGTTGTCTTTGACAGTTGGCAGCTTAAAAGTAGGAACTGCAATTATACAAACTCCTGCCATTTCTAACGACTGAAGAGAGAAATTTTGGCAGGAGGGATATTTTCTTCTATATTTTTGTTTCCTTTTATTGTCATTTTTCAAGATTTAATGACCTAATTCTTATCCCTTGGCCTGACAAAGGATTTGCCAAAAGATGTATAGTGGTATTAGCATTAACACAATTTCTATATTAACAACTGCATAATAATACCAAGCAGAATTCATCAGCCATCCATAAATGCCCATCAATTTCACAATATCTACCTGTTAAAATGTATGAAGATAACAACAGGTTGTGAAAAGATTAAAAAAAAAAGATTCTCCAGTAACTGTTAGAATTAAAATGTAATACCTCTACACTAATAGGTACAGTAGAAATGTAACAGCTGACATTTGGAGTGACAATTAAAAGTCACTAAAAAAGAGAGTATTCTGTTGCGTACAAGATTTGAATAATAATATTTTGCTCATGACGGAAACAAAAAAACTCCCATCGAACTAGAATTTCTGAGACTATGCTGCTCTTCAATCAGTGAACATGGTATTTCAGTACATAGTAATAATACCCAGTAATTCAACCCAGGCCATGCCATTACCAAAACTGTCCAATTTATATCTACCACTGAGGGGAACAGCCAAAACTCGGGGCTGGCCCCATGTATTACACCTTGGTGGGCAGCTCAGAAAACCCTGGTCCCAGACGGGACTGTGGGATTCCCCAGCAATCCTGTAGCTCCTCTTCAGCAAAGCATCTGCACATGGCATGGTGTGCCTACCCTGGACCTGCAGGCACTGAAATCCTGGTGTCACCAGCCCTGGGACAGACTTCTTGGATCACCCAGGACTGCACATCTGCCTGGGCATACAGTGCATGTCTGGGCAAGGATCACCAGGCTCCTAGCAGTCTGCCTGTGAGCCGCAGACCCCATCTTCGGGACGCTCGTGTCTTTGGAGAAATTTGCCAAGAGCTCCTACCAGCAGCTGTCTTGACTTTGCCCAATACAAACTGAACGCTCATAGATTACATCTGTGGCTCTAGATGGGTCTGATTGCTTGTTACACAGAAGAAACAATATTTTTCTGTCCTGTGGAGCCTGGACTGATGGCAAGAAACAGAAAAAGAATCAGAATGAAACAGCATATTAGGCAAAATGGGCAGGAATGAGTCAAAACAACAAGCTAACCAAATGCCCTGAAGTGCACAAGAAATCTTGCAGCATTTGAAGACAAGGGAAAGCCTCCGAATGATTGGAAGGTTTAACAGTGAAATGAGAAACTACAGAGAATGGAGAGTGCATCAGTAGATTTAAAACAGGCCAAGGAAGGTTGAAGGTAAATCAAGCTGAACTTCTGCATCTTGGCTCAAGATAATAGTGGATCCATGAATCTTCCAATGTTCAAAAGGAAGATTTCAGCAAATTACTAAGAGGTTAAAGAAAGAGACTGAAGACTGTGCAAAGAGGGCATGGAGGAGAGTCACTAACACACAACAGGCTCTGATAGTCAGTAGAGTCCTGGGGATGATTGATGAGAGCAACCGAGTCTTGGTACCAGCAAGGGAGTCAGCACATAATTAGCTGGGCTTTCCTCATGGGATTTGATTTGCATTGCTGTATATTTAATAGCTGTCAGTGGATTTGCAGTCACAGAGTCAGAGTCAGTCTGGGATGAGGATGAAAGAGAAAGTGGAAGATCATAGGGGAGCAAGCTGGCCAAGACCCAAGTAAGAAGAAGTTACGAAGCAGGGAATGACAGAGAGGGGCAGAGTCAGTGAGAGAGGAACCCAGAGGAAAGATTCCTTCAGCAAGAGCTAGAGGTATCACATAACAGAAAAGAAATTGTAAGGGAACGGGGACAATGATGTCACTGACTTACCTACTCTTCAGGGCACTAGCTATCACAAAGAAGTATCTCAAGGAAAAATCTCCTGGAAATAATTTTCCTGTTTCAAAGAGAATTCGCATGTACAAAGTACCTACAAGGATCCAGCTTTGCCTGCAAAAAAAGTCGAATTTAATGTATGAATCAGATGCTCCCATGCCTGGGAATGCAATGCGATAAGGCCAGGCCAGGGCCCAGATTCAGCAAAGGAGCAAGCAAATGCTTGAGAGCTTTGTAGAAAAAGTTACTGAAATCATGTAAGAGGAGCTCCTTACAGGAAGTGGTGAACATGATCAACCATCTCTTAAGTCAGGATGGGTTCATATCTGAACATCTTGTGTGATTGGCTCCTTCTTAAATTTTCCTTTGTCATGCAACAGGCTTAAAAATAACAGTATTTTCTCAATTAAACACTGAATCAGCCATAAAAGTGTATGAGGGAAAAGATCCAACAGTACATAAACTCTTGTTGTGTGGAGGTCATTTCAAATCTCCGTAAGCAATAGAATAGTTGCAGTCACTACTTCAGTCAGTTGCTAAAGGACTGTAATTAAAACTATATATACACTAAAATTCTGTTCTTTATATTAGATCTAATGGGAACAAGTTTGCATGTAATTGGCTGAATTTTTTAAAAACTTATGTCCTTGGCATAAACCCCTCAACATTTAAACAAAGATTTCCTCTTTGTTCATGTACTATGTTGCTGAAAAAAAGCGGTGGTTTTTTTGGTAGAGATAAACAGAAAGTATGAACATGCAAATGCCTAGCTTGCTTTTGCACAGACCTGCATCTCATACAAAGCATGTCTGTTCCCTGACCAGCATGTTGTATATCAAGTTTCAGCCCAAGTATTCTTTTAAGGGTGAATTATAGACTTTTATAGCAGGAACTTACTTTCATTACAATCAAAGAATGAAAGAGGTAAATGTTATAAGAAGGAAACTGTGTCTCCCTGTTCAAAGCACTGTGCTGTATAATCTGTGCTGTGACTGCAGAATGCAGAAGTGATGCAGACATAACTCCAACCCTTTCTGATAGAATCATACTACACTTGGGAGACTGCAAGAGGAAAAATATTTTCAATAAGTTTGTTGAGGCTTTCATATTTGCTCTTTAACAATCCTCATTTTCCATAATGGTCTTTGGAGTAATTAAGTCTCAAATGTTGTGAGAAAGACCTGTTAGGCCTGCAAGAGGTAATCTTCTTAAGTCATTACAAGTGGTGAAAGAGTTTCTGTCAAATACTTAAAATGAAAAAGATTGAATTAAAAAAATTGATATAGTGCAAAATCATTAAAGATGACTAAAAATTGAACATAGTCTATCAGATAGGTCTTAAGCTGTGACTTAAAATGGGGAAATGTCAATAAAAATTGTGTTTGGAATGGGATTCCATTCATACACTTAATAAGATTATTTGGCTGAAAATATGAAATACTGAAAGAGGCTGAGGATGATTCAAAGTATATGGGAAACACCTTTTTTTCTAAAAGATAATCTTGTTTGTACAACAATTAAGGCTACAGCCTATGAAATTAAAGGAATGAGACAAACAAGAAATCAAACTGGGTGATAACACTGGGCCCTTCTGATTTTATCTCTTCTAATCTAAAAATCTCTGAAATCCAGTCTTTCAAATAGCAGTCCAGACACGAACAGCAGTAGAGGTGAACAAGAAGTTAGAATTTCATTTTAGATATAACTCTAAATAAGTTTGAGACAATACTGGTTATATTCTCTTGTCCAAAATACACTTCTCTAAATTCTTGATTTCTCTCCTTTGAACCAGAAAGGCTTTATTCTTGATAACGCAAACACAAGACCATAAATTAACTATAACATATGATATCATCCAGATTAACCTGTGAGTCCCTTATTTGAACCAGTTTTGAGTTGATCACAAATCTAAACCCTCTCCTTGGAATTCTGCTGAAGCATATTTTACAAAAATGGAAAATCCTGTCAAACAGCAGTGCACATGCATACTCTATTGTCTAACCATTACCAAGGTGAGAAGTAGGTAAAAGGGGACATCTAGGAAAAAAAAAGTATAAAAAAGTCTGAGAACAGAAGGAAGAAGTCAAATGTCTTGCACTAGCGGTAACTCTCTATGAAGATCTTTCTAATCGTAACTTAAGACTCTGCAATGCAGGCATGTACTGCACCTCCCTTTTGCTATATGGTGCAGAGAAACAGGAACTTCTTGGGCACAGCAAGCACTGGCACCTGACCTGTTTTAACCATCTACTTTAGGATGAAATTAACCGTTCCTTGCAAGTGCCAGCCATAGAATTATAGAATCATGTAATATCCTGAGTTGGAGGGGACTCACAAGGATTGTCCAGTCCAACTCCTGACTCCACACAGGGCAGCTTGAAAGTTAAAAACCAAAGAGTGTTGTCCAAACACCAACAGGCTTGGGGCCATGACAACTTCCCTAGGGAGCCTGTTCCAGTGCTTGACTACCCTCTCACTGAAGAGCTTTTTCCTAATATCCAATCTGAACTTCACCTGGAGGAGCTTTAAGCCATTCCCTTGTGTCCTATCACTAGACACCAGAGAGTAGAGATCAGCACCTCCATCTCTGCTCCCCATCATGAGGAAACTGTAGACAGCAATGAGGTCACCCCTTAGTCTCCTCTTCTTTAAGCTGAACAAACCCCATATCCTCAGCCACTCCTCATAAGTCATGCCCTCTAGCTCTTTCACCTTTGTTGCTCTCCTTTGGACCCATTATAATATTTTTATATCCTTCTTATACTGTGAAGTCCAAAACTGCAGACAGTACTTGAGGTGAGGCTGCACCAATACTGAACATAGTGGAACAATAAATTCTTTCAACAGATCTCTCGTTGTTCTTTGTAATGGGAGTCTAGGACACTAGCTTGGTTGGAGGCATCTGCCCTGTAGACAGCTCCATTGGGAGAGAAGAATCCTGTCCTTACAGTCCATCTCAATAAACAGCTGTAGTAAGGATGGACTCCTAAAGAGGGCATCCACAGCCCAGTGTTCAAAGTGAAACCCCTTGGACTGGACCACACTTCCATTTGAAAGTGAAAATGGTCACTGCTCATACCTCTTATCTGTCTGCTGCTTTGAAAAATTCATTCAAGTAAATCTGTGGGACTCCCTTGTATATGGACAAGATTACTCGGGTAGGCAAGAAAAAATCGCTTGCGGAGGGTGAGATTGCAAAAAGTAGCCTGAGTAGCTGAATCGTTAGAGGTCAGAATTAATTTCTTCCTTTTGCCTAATGACAACAGAGGAAGCCAAAGAAAGCATGGAGACTTGGACTGACTCAGTGATGGCATCCACAATAGTCAAACTCATCTTAGGTGACCGAGTCAAACTCCTGCTAGTAGTATCTAAGAGTAATGGACATGCATATGTACAATAAACTTATCATTTTCAACAACCATTTTAAAGTCTTAAGTGACAATTAAGTGTCAGAGTAATAAAATGATGTATTAACTAAAGGCTTCATTAGCTGGCATAATTCCCAGAACGTACTATGGTAAATTTTTTTATTTGAGATATTAGTAGCTGATAATTTCTTGAAAGATTTGTGTATATTTTTTCACAGCCTCTGAATAAAGAGAAGGCCAAGCTATCACAAAAAGGGAGTATTAAATTCAAATTCCACCCTAAAGTAAAGGTGTTTGGCTTATGCTGTCACATAAGATTTTACTTCTGGCAAACCAATATATCTGGATTTGTTCAGAGAGCAAACAAGAAGTACTGTGCATTTCTGAGAGCTGAGTAATTACTAAAAGACTAACAACATCATCTCAAAACAGTTGATGGGTTTTAGGAGAGCTAGCTGAGATTCATCATTCTTGAGGCTGGAAGGGATTGTTGTGATCACCTAGATTTGGGGCCCTATGGGTCACACAGGAAGGGGGTCTAAAACAGCTGCCCATGTAATAAAGTATTACATCAAAGACTTCCATTGTAATGAACTTTCTTGAAATAAAGGCAGTCAATACAAATTAAAAGGACTTCATTCTTCCTAATAAGTGTAGATAGAAGCCAATATATGAATCAGAAATGCTCCCACATATATATATGTGGGAAAGCACCATCTCACCCGCATGTTCTCCCTCAAGGCTTGTCTCTAAGAGCACTGTTACAGTAGGAGTTGAAGAGAAGTTGAACTGAAGAACTTAACTGAGAAGAAGAGCCTGGAGAATGGTAGTATCCTTTACGATAGTATGTGTGGTCCTCAAGCCCCTGGAAATGAACCATAGCCATTCTCCTGATTAGATTGGCAAAAATTTCTTGCTCCGGCTTCTGCTGAAGGTTCATGTCTGTACAGAATGCCAAAAATGCACACTAATAAAATCAACCATCCCAATAACTCTGCACATACCCTCTTATTGCCATGCAATATCTAAGTGCTTTTTGGCAGATGATGAACGAGCTTTTGTCATGCTTTAAAATTAAGCCTATTTTACAACTGAGAAAAATAAGAACCCAGATACAATTTACTGAGATTTAGGGGCTGTGCCTGAAGTGTATTCTGGGATGAGAGTCCTCCTCCACATATTCCTGGGCTACCGCCCAAACATAATACAGGTTTTTCTCTTTTTTCTTTCCTTTTCTTGACATGATAGCAGCAGTCAAGTAGGGACTCTATCAACTATTTTCCTTCAAGCTCCTCTAAAGAAAGTTGTTTCTAGCCCCAAGGAACCAGACCCCTGTTCTGGTAAAATAAAGAAAAAGTTGAAGGAGTTGAAGAAGTTTAAAACCTGCTAGGATTAATTTTTCTCTGATAGATTTGCCTTTATACTTCCATTGGTCCATTCAGTTACATGGTAAGGTCCTTAGGACAAAAATCATCTCATCTTCTCAGTCTTGCACAGGACCAAGAGCATCATTTGAGCTGAATGAATAAAAGAACGTGACTCAGTTAACATTTCATCTAACTCTGATTTCTAAGGCTTATGGCTTACCCAGCCATCATACTTCCTTGTTCTCTTTTTATGATACCACATACATTGCTTTCTATTTCTGTCAGGAGGGAGTTTATGCATATCTTGCTCCTCAATCTGCAGCATCAAATGCACATAGATTTAAATATTAAAACATATAAACACAAACAGTCTATGCTTTTTATAGTTTGCCGCTACATCAATGCTTAAGATCTCTATTCAGATCATGTACATATGCAGATATACCTAAATTAGGCCTCTATTGTAGATGATACACATGCAGACCTAATTCACTTGCCCAGACCTTGGATACAATCAGGCTTTGAATCTCCTTGTAGTCCAGACTTTCTGGACCAGAATGGTTCACCATTTCTTTAATTCATCAATCAGTGTCTGCCTTTCTTGAACTAAACCAGTAAACAATAGTTTAGCCCTTTACAAAAGTTCCGAAAAATCAGACTAAATAAGACTATTCATTTATTACATTTATTTCTTTCCATTTCTTTTGCTTGCTTGCTAGCTTGCACATGTGAGTCTGCTGTCTGTAAAAGAACATGTTTGCAATCATCTTGCCTGTCATGTATCTAATACTGCATGGGTGACTGATGGTTCCTGGACAGGAGGCTGGGAAACACTACTTTTGGTTTCTGTTTAGAAATTTCTGAGGAGGTATTGTACTTCCTTCCCCATAACATAAACACTAATGAGACTTAATAAATCCATAAGCACAGCTACTTGCAAATGCACTGTGATTTACCATAGGTAAAACCACATGGTTTAGTAGGCATGGTGGTGTTGGGTTGATGATTGGACTGATGATCTTAGAGGTCCTTTCTAATCTTAATGATTCCTAGTTTTTACTTTCATTATAAATAATCCAGCCACGATTATTATCCACAATAAGCCAGAAAACACAAAATTGCTACTCTACCCTTAATTGGTTTAGTGGTGGACTTGGTAATGTTAGGTTAATGGTTGGACTGGATGATCTTAAAGGTCTTTTCCAACCTAAACGATTCTATGATTCTATGATTCTATGATTCTATGATTCTGCTCTTGCAGCTCCAAGGTTATATAGACCACATGCTTGAAGCTGTCATTCTTTTCTATACTGGGTCATGTTCCAATTCCTTTGCCTACAGATAACTGGGATACTGAGGGGCATGCAGACATTCAAATACGTGCCCCTTCAGTGGAGAATCTGGAGCACTTCTCTCAGGTGGGTCTGGTTTCATACAAGCCATGGGCTGACTCATGCGCTGGAATGAGACTCTGGTGTACCCCCAAGGAGAGGTGGTCTGCAAGCTGGGGAGGAGCTATGGTGCACTCCAGCAAGTCCCCAGTCTGAATGATCAGGGAACCAATATCCTGGAAGGTAGCATATCGCACACCTGGAGGTCAGTCTTTCAGTTGAAACACTTTGTGGAAGGACTGTAAGCAAAAGAATCAGTTTCCTTTTTTCTTCTGCAGATGCTTTCCTTGTCTTCTCGTCCTTTTCCTAGAGGATAGTTGCAAGTACACCTGTGGTTCCTGGTTTTGGTGAGTGGCAGGGTCAGAAGGGTACTGGTGAATGAATGGCAAAATTTGTATTGAGGTAAATTGAGAAGTTCTGTTCCTAGCTATTTTCCCTAGTGCACTGCATTGTAAACTCATGCCGTGGAAAGGCTGGTACCAGCAGAACAAGACTATGTGAATGTTAAAGTTAATAAAAAAACAGCATCAGATACAGAAATTCTGTGCTCACAGCTGATGCTTGAACACCACTGGTGAAGCCTCAGTGCTGCAACTGGTTGCACTCAAGGAGACCCTGGACACAGTCGGACAAAAGCTCAGTGAACTCAGCAGGTCTTCTAAAAAAAAGATCTCCATAGGTCACACACCTATATTCCTTACAACTTCTTGTGTATTACATAGCTTAGATTCATTTTGTGGTCATTCTAGGTAGTAGGACATTTTTTTCACTGACCTTTTAAATCACCTGAATAAGTAAACCACCACTGTTAGGTGCAAAGAATGAAGTGGTGTTATTTCAGAGTGGGGGAAGGAAAAGAATCACTGAACAAAGTTTCAGATGTCTTTAGTCATTTTGCAAAAATGCATTGATTTGCTGCCAAGGCAGGCTAACCTTTAGCACTGCCTTGGTGTCCTCCAGAAGATACTGCAGTCTGTGGCTGACCGTCAAGGTAAACGGTTGCTTTTTATGCTTTATATTCCTAGTGCATTGATCAATAAACCTTAAAGCGAAAAATTGGAAATAAATAGCTAAGATTTCTCAACTGCCCTGCTGTTCCATGCAAGTATCCTACATATATCCTAGAGACCTAGGACAGCTGCTGAATAGGTAGTTGGCATGGGACTGAAAAACTAAGGCCAAGAAATGATGAGCTTTGTCTTGGCACTTCACTTTAAAAATGGCCACCCTTTACATGGCTGGGAAGTTTTTGTTTTATTAGGCATTTGACTTTTAGCAGTATGCATTTGTTTTAAAAACATTCTAGCAAGACCTAGGTCATGGATGTTACAGGATCTGGTAGAGTCCCACTGCATTTGTTGGAATCAAAAGTGTTCAGCACTTTGCATGCTCATGTCAAAAAACCAATAAGAACAAAAACATTTGAATTTGTTTGTTGATTCACTCTATGCATAGACTACTCTCAGCTGCAAAAAAAGGTTTTCACTGCATTGCAGATACAACTGACTCCCCATAAAACCTAATATTAAACATCCAGTCCATATAAATACTCTTAAGACTAAGCTGCCACATTCCAAACTGATCTCTTTACTCTGATTCCTTCCAGCTTTAACTGGGAATTCTTTGGACTGCCAAATGTAGTGATAAAAATGTATTTACTTTACAACATTTAGCTATTGAAACTAGAACCAGCTAAAATTTCAGCATAATTTCTTGAGCCAAACCAAGCTCATTTTTTTTTCTAAAAGTAATAATAAAATCAACTAATAAAGCCAGAATTAAATTACTACTGTGAATGGTGACCATCAGGGAAAAGGAGTTCAAATGGTTAATAGTCTTCTTTCTGAGATATAAAAGTATAAGCAGGGTCAGTATATTTTCATAAGATTAGTGCAAACCTGTTGGAAATTAAGTCTAAACAACTTAAAAATATATAATGGGGTTTTTTTGCTACAAAATTTCCATGGCTTGTACCCTCATTGGTCAACAAGGTAAGATTATCTTCTCTATCACAGCATTGTTCGATAATTTCTTATGTCAGTCTGGTTAAAATAAATAACTGGAGATCAGCATTTCCCCATTGGTTTAATTTTTTATGTCTACATTTGTAAAAGTTCAGTCCTTTAGGATATGTTCTACTATATGTATTGGGATGGGAATTATTTGAGTAGAACAAGTTTCTAGAGCAGAGTGTCTGTACAAAACCCCTTTCAAATAGAGGAGATTTTTACATTTTGAGCTGAGTAGCAGAATACTTCCTCTCCCCTAATACATCTCTCTATTTTTTTTTTTTTTTACCACAGGATAACTGTGTGGAAGCAAAAGACGAGTTGGTAAAAGGCTCAAATTCCTGACTTATATGATGAGCAAATGTTTCTCAGACTCGCCTGCAAAGATATTTACTGTGAAATCACTGGAGTGCAACACAGCATGACTAACATCATTTCCTTTAAAAAGAGTGTTTACAGTAGCCAAACATTCACTTTGGAGTTTAGAACTATTAATTCTCTAAAACTAGTGCTAAAGTAATAAGGGTAAGAAGTAATGTAAGAGAAATTTATTGTGACTCTGTTCATGACGGCCAAACTTGAAGGTGCGGAGTTCTTCCTGCACTGCTAAATCAAAATTAAAGCTTGAAAATACAAGACTTCCTCCCTCCTACATCCTTTGCCAGTTATTCTCACTTTCTTCCAGCAAAGACAGATGACTCCTAAAAGTCCCTCAAACAAGATCTGTTTCAGCTAGATTAACAAGAGTCAGCGTAATCCAATTCGTGGCAAAAAATAAACTCGTCTCTAGGTATAACAATTGCACTTATCAGTTTTGGAAGAGAGCATTCCTCTTCCCCACACTCTGATGGTTTCTCTGTTTGGGCTGGGATCCTACCTAAAGCTATTCCCTGGAAAACATGCCCTTCAGCTAATTCCCAGTGCTCACATGCTGTTTTCTCACAGACAGGCCCACCTTTCCTGTCCCCTTCAGCAGTCCTAGACACTAATTTTAAAGATCTTTTTTAAACAAAAGGTTAAAAATTGACTTCCAAATGGATGAAATTGGGAGGATCACATTTGTAGCAGTTATCTTCAAGTGACTGAAAAATGTCTTGCCCAGGACTTAGTTACCAGAAATTTGAGCACCCTGGCAGAGGCTGCAGCTGTCGTACTCTCAATTATTTCCCATCTTATCTCCACGGGTTTAACTGTGCGGCTGCAGCAAAATCGAGTCTGAGTAATAATAGGATGTGCATTGGGAGTGTGAGGAGAACCAGAGCTCCTGTAAACCTCCCAGTAGCCTGGGGCAAGGTTAAGGAGGGAGGGAGGTGCTTAGGGAAGATCTTGTCCCTCTCCCTGACCCCTCTATTTACAACAACTTGAAAAAAAGATCCTTCAGCTTGTTCCTGATTAGGTGAACTCTTGTTAGGGAGAAAAATAATGACACTCGTGTGCATGGCACACATCGAAGGCTTTCTGTGCAATTATCGCCAAAAAATGACTGTTTAATACCTGTCTATGAAGTCCCTATGATTGTTTGCTTTTCCTTTATGAATAAGGCTGTATCACAGTGTTTTTGACTGCTCAGTTAAAATAAGTATGAGCAAGATCATCTTTCTTAATTTGAAAAATTATGTTTTAAAATGATAATTTTCTGCTTCCTTTCTGGTTTTATGATCTTAATTTATTCTTGTGCAAGCTTTATCCAACTGTTTTCTTAACTATCAGTTACATTTTTGGTATGAAATTAAAGATTTCAATTGAAAATGTTTATATTTTAAATGTCATGTAGGCATAAGAAAAAAGCTTGAGGACCAATGAACTTAATTATGAGGAAAACAGACTTTCAGACATAAATGGACCTAGCCTGTGTGCACAGACAAAGCTCTCTTCCCCCATATAGAAATTCCAGAGTTATAAAAAGCTCAGATGTTTTGTCTAGGCCTACGTTTCCTTCAGGATTTTTAAGGAAATCAGTATCCTTTAGTCATGTGAGGTATGTCTCCACAGTGCAACAGTGAGGAGCTTGATGTAGAAGAGGGCAGTGTTAGTGATACACATCACCAGCGCTCATTAGCCCAGTGAAAAATACAGCGTATTAGCTGGAGAAAGATGCATTGATAAAACCAGCTCCAACACTCTGATACCCCTAATCAGCACTCACTTGGGTTCCTATATTTGAAAAATTTGTCCTGGACACACACACATATATGCATATGTGTATATATGCATACATATCTATATTTAAGTTATAATTCCATTAATTTAAAGTTAAAATAAGGTTTTTCATTGCTGAAGCTGAAATCAACTTTCTTTTACTATGACAAGAACTTTATTCCTCTAAAATAAAAACATGTATGTTAGATACAGACCTTAGCATACAGCAATACTTGCACAAACATTTATATGATTTGGGCCTTAACTTTTACAGCTTAGCGCACTTTCATGTATTATAAGTTAAATATCCTATCAACAGCAGTACAAAATATATAAATCAACAAATGAAAACAAAGTAAAAGCAGTTATTGTAAAAAAGTTTATTCTGAATTTTAATTCAAATTTGTAAAACTGTAAATGCCTAAATGATTTTACAAATGCTCAACATACTTTCATACATGCAGTTAAACATTAAAAAACTCCTAACTCACCTCTGATGTAAATCAGTGCCTTAAGTCATTTACTCTGCTGGTAGACACTTTGTCATCCTTCAGTGGAACATTTTCAATATCAACTATATTCTTCTTGCAATAGGTAATCTAATTAAGATGTAAAACATAGCAGCCAGGACCATATTGTTGCTCTACTTAAATATATATCCTCATTTCCAGGGTTGCTGAGATCTCATCATGCTTCTAATAGGATCATTTTTATATTAAATTATATTAGTTTTACATTATCTCCTATCTCATTGTTTAAGTGCTGCATTCCCTGCCACAGCAGTGTGCATGTAGTTTGCTGCTGGTTCCCTGGAGCATAATTTTGAAATAAATGTGAGCACTGCGCTTTTAACAGGATGCACTTATCAATATGAAATTTTAATTGGTGATATAAGAAGAACTGATTTATCTTAACTAAGATTTTGGTTATCTGTGTGAAGATTCTTCGGTGTAAAATAAAATCCCTGTTTTCAGAATTCTTTAACTTTGTACTTTGCCTCTAATTAACATCTGAATCAGTCAGATTTTGTCAACCAGCTCTGTACAGCAGCCAGTAAATTAGGAAGGGCAAATCTGGTTCAGATGACTCATTTTTGGAAGTTTCATCCAAAATTGTTATGAGAAAGACAAAATCATCAGCTGAAATGTAGTTAAAGCTGAAGATTTAAACAAAAAAATTTGGGAACAAGCCTGGATGTAAGTAAAGACAAGCCTTTTTGGGAAAAGCAAATTGTTTCTGAAATGGCCAGATGAATATAAAAAGCCAACAAAATGCAGGCTTATAGCTTAGAGCTTGTAGTGGAAAACAAGCTGGTGTCTTGCATGGATAGGGAGGGGAAGAACACAATGTGAATTCAAGCAATTCTGTTCTGGCTGGGAGATAACTAGAAACTCACTGGGATGAAGTCCCTTGTAAAACAAAACCTTTAAAAAGTCAATTCTTATGTGAGATTTCCAGTCCAGGGATCAAGATGAGAATTTATTGTGAACCCATCCATCTGGTGCAGAAATGGAGCAAGTGTGTGACAGTTCTGCTGCCGAGCAGATTATATTTTGGCTGACCGACATCACGGTAATGAGAAATTTCTGAAGATCCAATGTGTACTTGTATCAACTGGCAAAAAACCCCTTGGCAATGGAATGGATCTGTTAGGCCTTTGGATTCACCCTTCAAATTCAATGTCAAGAAAAAAATATTGAGCTTGATCTTCCACAGCTGTCTAGCAGCTGAGATTTTGGTTTAGGCAGAGCATAGTCAAGATAAGTCACTAAAGCTTGGTATGGTCACTGTTCTCCTGTGGGGAAGACCAGAAAGTTGTTGTGAGTTATAGAGATGGTTCATAACTCTGATTTTGCCCATTTAAGCTCCCTAGCATATTAAAATTGATGGGCTTATCAGCAGGTGCATTTCCTAACATTTCTAGCTAAAATTGGTATAGACTGTTTTCATACCACTCATAATGAATACAGCGTATTATAAGAATCATGGTGGATTATCCTCGCTGAATACAAAGTGAATTTCCCTGAGCTTATTCACATTGATTAGATCTGGTGTTAAATTAAAAGACCAGAATATCACACTGGAGAGTTTTCACTGCAGACATTCTCTAATACTTAATTTCTATCTGCCCAGTCCCACGCAGGTTTAATTTCTGATTTTAAGGGTTTTAGTTTCCGTTTCCTCATTTGCACCAGCAGCAATGAGCTCCACAGATTATTTTATCACTGAGACACCTTGTGCTAGCAAACACTGTGTTGTTACTGTCCAGGTGTGAAGTCTGACCATTATTATTTCACTGCCACTCACAAGTTCTTTGAAAAGACATTGGCCAAGAACTAAGGTTGACACCTGTCAGCTTTGAGGCAGCCACTATAAATCTCCCTACCCCAATGGCACTAAGCAACTAAGTAATGACAACATATTAACTAGATCCCCCCCATATTGAATAGTTTTCACTTTGTGGCCATGCTACTAATCATGCACTATCAAAATAAGCTGTCTTTTTGTGCTGAAATATACACAGTGAAGTTATTGCATGAATTGGAAGAAATAAGTACAATTTGTCTAAGAGCAAAGTTACTGTGAGGTCTTTTATCATGTCTAATCCTTTCACTATCCATCAAAGAGATTTTTCTTTACATAGGTTATCCTGGTGCACGTGATTAGCCATAAGCAAGCAAGAGTGGACAGCAGAAAATATTTCATATTTCAATATCAGGAAAATATTTCAATAACTCGGAGCCAGCCCCTCACAAAAGCAGAAAGCAAGTGCTCATTTTTAACACTGGCTTGATCGTTCACTCAGGGAAAATCAGAAAACAAACCCGTGGCCAGATCCTGACCTCAGTCCCAGAGGTGTACCTGGATGGCTCCAGTACCGTGCAGATGACCTGCTGTGACTCTGCTGAGGCAGTAGTACAGATTTACACACTTCTGCACCACAGTGTTTTAAACTGAAATCTGCCCCATATTTAAGCAAATATGGATCCTCTCAGTGGCCAAAAGCTACCTGACACCGAAGAAGGAAGATACACAAATATAACCTTATTTGCTGATTTGAAAATCCATTCTTATAATCTCTTCTGCTGTAATCATTATTGTTCTACCGTTCTTTATTGCTAACAATTCTAAAATATTTGTACATAAAATTAACCATCAATAAAATAATAAAATATTATCAAAGGGTAGCAACCATTGCTTTTAGCTAGCAGCTCACTCCATACATATACATGAGTATTAGACTGACAATTTGACAGAGTAAACCTATCCACATCAACACATACGTAATTTAATACAAATATTGGTGGCTATCAAAAGCACTTTTTAATGACACACTAAAAAAAGACTTGGTTGAAAGGAAAAGAGGAATCCGAACTCTCAAAAGAAGCAATTATATGAAAATTTGTATTGTAAATGCTTAATAAGCCATTTTTAGCTCACAGGGAATCCCATTGCACTGCTCTGACTCATAAACACTCAGCAAACACGGGATATGATACAGAGCTTTATCTCACCAAGTGGCTTCTAGTATGTGTCTGGAATTTTTTTCCCCTCAATTGTTATATTTGGTTTTAGTAGTGAGCAATCTGTGTTTTAAAGGGAAGGAACACAAAAGCTATGTTTTATTGTAATGAACAATTAGGAATTCCAAACAATTTGGCTCATCAATCAAAACATTCACATTTTCAAAACAAAAAAAAAAAAAAAGAAAGACTAGCTAAATAGTCTTTTCACCTGGGGCTCATTAGTGCTGCAATTGTTTCTCTCTCCTGTTTCTAACTAATGCACTGCTGGGAGTCCAGGCCAGGTGCTCCTTTCAGTGCTGTCTGCTCCCAGCAACTCTATCTGAGAACTCCATGTCTACTCACACCAGGCTAATGTAACCTTTGGCTCTGCCCTGTTAAATTAGAGCACCCTCAAACTCCACATTAGCAAATGGAATAATTAACAAGTAGCAAGTCAGCAATGCTTGAGTGCCTCAGTTACATTTTGAGGGGTTTTATGCTTTTTTTTTTTTTTTTTGTGGGAACTGGTCACATCAACAGGTTACAGATTTCTAAAGGGCATATTCAAAAAGTGAATAATTATTTCCTTTTTTTTTTTTCAGTGGTGGGCTGGTTCTAGTTAAAAACACCCCACCATTTCCATGATTTGGAAATTAAAAGTGGACCATTTCCCATCCTTTAGCCCACCAGCATGAATCTAGAGTAGTACTATTTGACTGAAACTACAAGTAACTGTATGGGTTTTAAAGCACTTAACTAAGCATATCAGGTAGTAGAGGACTCCTGTTGCACATGGCATCAGTGAATCTGATGCCACCCTGAGCCTGAGAACTTTGATTCATTCCTTTACACATCTAATTTCAATTAGAGACCACAGAATCATTAAAAAAAATTTATTGTTTTCCAATTCATTACCTTTCAATTTGGAGATAAACTTCTATTGATTTCTGAATGGCAGTCAAATAAGAAATTAAGTTTATGATTCTTCCTGGTTCTGCCTAAACTCACAGCAGAAATACTCTGAGGGACCACCGAAAGCAGGTGATGGTTATTTGAGAGGGGACCCATCAAGCATTTACAGACTATGAGCTCCAGTAGACATAATTTCTTGGAGTTTCCACTAGTGTATTGTATCATAAAGTGATTCTGTTGTTAAAACTGTGGTGCACATCAACATTCCAGCTACAAGTTTAGTGCTAGATGCTCCTTCATGTCTCACTTCTCACCAGTGTGTGAAGATGCTCCAGACTTAATGCTTAAGAGACAAAAGCTTCTGTCAGATTGAAATTTGTCATTGGGAGCTGCACAAATAGGCACACAAATAGTTGGACAGTCTACTGAGTGTATGAGATCTAAAATGGTCAGGAAATTAGATGAGGAGAGAGACCGCTGGCAAACGCTAACACAGGCTGATCCTGTATCTTGCCTTCTCATCGGCTCTGCTGCTTTCCATGTCCAACCCAAAGAGCTGGACCTAGGGATCTGTTTAAAATCTCTACATGTAGATGCTGTGGAACAGTAGGATGCTTTGAACAAAATTTAATCGGAAAAAGGTCATTGCTGTTATTAGGAAAAGATTCGTTTACCTATGACTTTCTGAACTGAAGTATGCTGTAGATGATGACTTACATTTATATTCTTGTGGTAGTCATTTGGAGTTTCATGAAAAAATTCACAACAGAGCTTCCTTATTTAAGAATTCAGAATCAGGACCATGATATATTAGTTAAAGCAGACACATTTCAGTTTGTGCCCCTTTAGAAAAGAGCTAACTTTCTTTCACTATTGTCTTTTTTTCCTAATATTATTTTAAAATACATCAAATAAAAGCCCAGTGAACTCTGATGGAATGTTTTGTAAGAACAGTGTTAAAACTTTTACCTAAAGGAACACAAAATAGTGTTAAATTTGAGATTATGAATCAGTTTTTGGAAATGAGCACTTGTAGATACATACTTTCACAAGCATAGGCAAATATCTAACTGCATACTATCATCACTAGAAAGTTCACATTTTTGGCTTGGTAACTGTGCTTGGCAGCCCTTTACACTGCCATGTCTTCTTTATTGGATCTACCCTGATAAGAGATATTTCAAGGATACTCAAATTATCATAACTGTTGGAATATGGAATCCAAAATATTATTGTGGATCCTCAGAAAAGGAAGAAAAACTGCCTAAGGTATCTCAATTTAGTTTTATGTTGGATTTTGGATGTCAATAGAAGATTTTATATATATATATATGTACGTTTATGTATTACCATGATCCAACCCAAAAAAGCAATCTGGTAGAGGCAACAGGCCATAAGGAGCACTGACAATAATTTAGAAATGAAAAGTCGTCACAGAATATTAGGTTTAATAGTAAAAATGACCATGAGTTACATGTCTGAGTGTAGGTTTAAATCCAGCTGTGCATCTAAATGGGGCAGAAAATTTCACTTCAGGACATGTATCAAATCAAAATCACCTGAGTGCCAAAATCCTTTCAACTTGGGGCACTTCAGATCCAGATCTGGATTCCAGCTTTACAGCCAGAGCTCCTCATTTGACTTAAGTCTTGATTTCCTTAGCTTTTGTGGATTTAAATTAAATCACATACTTCCAATTCTTTCATCAAAGCAAATGTATAAATGTGTTTCTTTACCTGCTAATCTGACTAGGACTAAGCAAGTGCACAAGAAACACTTTTAAAAGGGTTGCTCTAGATTTAATTGTTAATTTCATCATGGTGTTGCTCATTTTGTCTTCACCTTGCCTAGCCGGCCTCAGTCGTAACATATACCACTTGCTTTACAAAGATCCTGCAAGTGATTTATGGAACTCAGTGTGTATTTCATTTACAGGGAAAATCACAGCAGGGACAGATTTCATGCCTGTATGTGGCCCTCTCTTAGCTCGCCTACTTGCTGTCTCACAATAAATGACACATGTGCAACTCCAATCATTTCTGTGCTTTTACAAAGTATTTGTAGTATTTATGTGCAGGCAAATGAGACCCCTGGGTACGTTTTGGAGTTCATGTTTGTAAATTTTCAAAATTTCATCTCAGGTGACTGTCATAAAAAACACAATGAAATTTATATTGCAAATTGTCTTAATGAAACATGCAAGAATGAGCAAACAAAAAAGCTGTCAAGAAAAACTGATAGTGTTTGATGCATTAGAAATCACAACTGCAAATCGTTAGCATTTTCCTGTGCAGCAGAGCTGAAAACGGACATTAACATTCAAAAACATACCAAAAGCTCATAGACTTGAACTCCTGCCACACTGAGGTTATTAAAGTTTAATATGTAGGGAAAGTACTGAGAAGGACTGAAATTACATGGCTGTGCATGGCCAGAGATTTTTCCTGTGCTGAGCAGAATTAGCACTAGTCCCTTTCAATCAGTGGGACTAATTGACCAAGTAAAGTGATCCCCAAGATGGATACTGGTATCTGCAGATGACAAAAAGTCAAACACAGGGAGATTAGAGGCCCCTGGAATCTGTGGAAAGACGCTGATAGCTGTTGCATCTTTAAGCAATCCATCTTTCCAGAGAAGTCCTGAAGGACACGAAGAAGGTGAGCTTGGTTGCCTCTCAATCTGGAGTGACAACATGCAGCAGCCTCTCTGCTCAAAGTACTGTTGAAACTGCAGGTGTAACCAGTTCTGAATAAAGGATAAAACTAGCAAGGCAGGAAAGGAATATATCCTGAATAAGGGATATAGCTAGTGAGGTAGGAAAGGGAGAAAGACCCCGTTGCTGAATATACAGTGCTGTGCAGGAATAGGAGGCTGGGCCATCTTGCTCACGTTTGCCCAGTTTGGAGGCCATCCCAGGTGCTCCTGATCTGGCATCATGAAGACAGCATGAAGACAGCGAGCCTGTGCTCCCTCCTGTAAGAGCCAGGTGCTGCCCTCTGTAGGGACGGGTAAGATTAACGGTGGTAGCCAGTTGTGAGCATGCTCATGCAACCCATAATGATGGCCATGGATGACCCCATACGGGCCCATAAGATTCCTCAACATCAGCGGGAGCAAGATAAAATAAGCCTGCTGAGTCAGTCAAGCCAGGCATGAGAGATGCCAATCTTTACTCAGTTACACTACTGTAAAATAGAAATCTCTCTGAATTTGCATGAGTTTGAGTGAAGAAAGAAGCTGTCCCAAGATAACAGAAGCAGTTGATAATGTGGAAAAGTGGAATAACTCTGAAATGTATCAACCACCCCCATGCTTATGCCATAGTAACTGAAACAATAGCTGCCACTTAACATAAAGCTTCACCAAAGGGCAGGGGAAATGATAATGCTGTGTCCTCATCATCATTTAATCACTGTGGTGCATGTGTTCTGGGAAATCTCTGCAAAACCTGTACCTGTTTTACTCACTCACTGCACAGGTGTGCCTTGGAGCGCTGTTAAGAATGCTGTAAGAAAAGGAATAGTAACCAGAATAGAAATCAAGCTGGGCTTGACAGCTGCGAGGAAAGTGCAGCACTGGCAAGATTGATAAGGTGCTTTCTGGAAGCAGATTTTTTGAATATTTGTCCAGGAATTCATGATACCCAAAGGAGTGAACAAATAATATGAGAGAAAGTAAAGGAGCAATATTCTTACCTCTTTAATGCTTCTCAATGTGTTGTGTATTCTCTCTGGTCTTTGATGGTAGAAACTGGAGGACAGCCCAATTCTAGAGTGCTGTTGGGACTTCATATAAAAGAGAAATCCCTCATATGCTATAGATATAAACAAAATATATGTGTTATAGGCAATGAACTGTTGTGCAAATCATTCTGTTCATCTCAGCAAAATTCATGCTGCAACTATAAACCAAATCACATCCTGTACAGGGGGAAAGTAGTAGGGTGGGGGAACGGCTTTCTGTTGGAGTAAATTTGTACAGTGATTTCTGTGAAGTGGGACTGAGACCTTGGGAGAATGCAGATTTCTGTCGTTAAAAGCACATATGCAGACAGGGAAAATCTGATTTAAATGAAGTATTGCATGTAAACTCTGTGAGGGTAGACTAAACTAGCTTTCAGAAATCTCATTTGCATTCATGTAAGGAATATTTTAAGGTATTAATAAAATTGCTGTTTTCCCATAAACTACTTATCTTGGACATCTCTGTTTTCCTCCTCATTCTCAAAAGAATGTCTGGAAATAATCTGTAGGACTGGAAGTGCTGATTCATTGGTGCTATAGGGTCATAATTCTCATGGGATGTACACCAGGATCCTAAAACCTTTGCTCATGGTGGTAAATAGGACCACACTTGAAGTAAATTGCTGCTCGGCATGGGTAAGCATGCACAATTTGCTTGGGGCCAGTAGAAGCATGGCATGGTGGCAGAAAGTAAGGTTGGGAGACTGCTCACCCTCTCCAAGCAGCAAGGAGAGAGTCTGAGACTCACACAGCCGCAGTAGCTGTCACGTAGAATCACAATTGTATATCCCACAAGATCAGTTTCCTACTGCTGCAAGGGCAGATGTTTCTGGGGCCTCATTCCTTCCAGTTGTCATCTTCCTGGCCTGCATGCAAGTGCCAGAAGCACCCTGTCTGGATGGCAATTATTTCCAAGAATGCTGGTAGAGTACACTAGCTTATTAGTCCCAAGGATTCACAGATATTTTGTTTTCAAGCTGCCCCGACACTGCAATGCTGAGAAGCAGTCATCATGATACAATGATTTTGTATAATTTCCAGTTTGTCCCTATCAAGAATCACGCATATTCATATTTAACGTAGAATTTCTGCCATTGATGTATTATGCAGAGGAAGAAATGGTAAAGCAGGCTTCCCTCAGATGGTAAACGTCAACATTTTCAATGTCATCATTATTTGTCTTATACATACCAAATCCATCAAGTTTACAAAACTGCTACTATATTTTGTAGCGTGTCAGAATATAAATCTCTTAAAAATATGGGATTTCAAAAGGTCTGGAGAGAGCTGGGGCCAAAAGTCTCTCAGTTAATTTCGATGATTTTTTTTTCTTCTAGATGGCTTAGGTATTTTTGAGCTTCACAAACTAATTTTAAGATCTATTTAAATTGGACTGAGTGTAAGAGCTGACCTTAAGTTATAGCTGCACCAGCACAAGAATTTAAACTGGTGTGGGAAATACATCTGGACAATCAAACCAAAATTCCTCCACAACACAGGAAGTTTAGAAGTTTACCCGCTTCTTATCAGAATCTGTTCAAAATTTAATTGGCATTATAATTACTGTAGTATTTCACAGAGGCTAAAATACTAGAATAATAGAAACATCAGATAAAATCAAATTGCTGCAGAGGTTTTTTTAGTTGTTTGTACGTTCTTTGATCTTTTAGATTTGCAAGCTACCATAAATGAGCACTCTTCCTCTTTGGTTTTTTTATGCATCTAGATTTATCTTACAGTGAACGAAGGTAAATGTTCCTCTGCTTTTAGCTGAGTAGTGATTTTTCCTTTAAAAAGATTCAACCCATCCTTACCAATTATTAGCAACATCTTGAAATGAGGTTCTGCTAATTAATCAAAAACTTCTTGTGAGCCCAGACAAGCCAGTCCCAACTGACCTCAAAAGTATATGAAAGCACAGAATTAAACCCAAGAACTTCTTGGCCAAAGAAAACATCTTTATGCTTTTAATAGGCATGGAGGAAAAGACCGCTTAGTGCAAGGGACTCCATACAGCTGAGCTCTTTTACAGTTTTAGATGGAGCAAATGAGGCCATGAAAAAGGAGCATTTTTAAAAGTATCCAGGCCCTCACTGAAGTCCTTTTTACTTCAAAAAAACCCAGAAGACCTATCAAAGCAGGGCAGATCTGAAAGTCCCATTTTAATTGTGCTGTTGCCGTTACAAATGTTTTTGATGCAAGGAAGAGACTCCCTGTAGGAATTTACAAAGACAGACTATAGTCTCCAGTTTAGTATAGACATAGACAGTGTATGACATATTGACATAGACAGTGGGATCGAGTGCACCCTCAGCAAGTTTGCAGATGACACCAAGCTGAGTGGTGTGGTTGACACACCAGGAGGACAAGATGTCATCCAGAGGGACCTGGACAAGATGGAGAGGTGGGCCTGTGTGAACCTCATGAGGTTCAACAAGGCCAAGTGCAAGGTCCTGCACCTGGGTTGGGGCAACCCCCGATATCAATACAGGTTGGGGGATGAAGGGATTGAGAGCAACCCTGCGGAGAAGGACTTGGGGGTACTGGTAGACGAAAAGCTGGACATGAGCCGGCAATGTGCGCTTGCAACCCAGAAAGCCAACCGTATCCAGGGCTGCATCAGAAGAAGCGTGGCCAGCAGGTCGAGGGAGGTGATTCTGCCCCTCTACTCTGCTCTGGTGAGACCTCACCTGGAGTACTGCGTCCAGCTCTGGGGCCCTCAGCACAAGAAGGACATGGACCTGCTGGAATGGGTCCAGAGGAGGGCCACCAAAATGATCCGAGGGCTGGAGCACCTCTCCTATGAGGCCAGGCTGAGAGAGTTGGGGTTGTTCAGCCTAGAGAAGAGAAGGCTGCGAGGAGATCTTATTGTGACCTTCCAATACTTACAGGGGGCCTACAGGAAAGATGGGGAGAATCTTTTTAATAAGGCCTGTTGTGACAGGACAAGGAATAATGGTTTTAAACTAAAGAAGAATAGATTTAGACTAGACATTAGAAAGAAGTTTTTTACAATGAGGGTGGTCAAGCACTGGCACAGGTTGCCCAGAGAGGTGGCAGAGGCCCCATCCCTGGCAACATTCAAGGTCAGGTTGGCTGGGGCTCTGAGCAACCTGATCTGGTTAAAGCTGTCCCTGCTCACTGCAGGGGGGTTGGGCTAGATGACCTCTAAAGGACCCTTCCAACCCAAAGCATTCTATGATTCTATGATTCTATGATTCTATGATTCTATGATTCTATGATTCTATGATTCTATCAGCATCCTGCGTGCCATTATAATGGGAAGAATGGCTTGCTTTTCTATCCACCTGATATTATTTCTTGCAAAAGAAGTAGACCGACTTTGCAAATACAAATTCACCCCTGTTTTCTGGATGAGCATAAAGAAAAACACCAGCAAAACCCTGCTTAAAATTAGGGGAATAGCTGTGCTGGGCAAAGCACTGGGGTGGAGCTCAAGTAGTTTATGTTCTCAACTTCTCCATGAGGGCCTGTGAATATTAGCCTGTAAGGAAGCATGTTTACATGATAGTCAAAGATATTGATAAAAGATAACATCTGAAATTTAAAAAAAATGCTCTGGGTTAGCAGTTCGTTTTACTTTATCCAGACTGGAGAATGCAGTCTGTCCTGGTTTTGGCTGGGATAGAGTTAATTTTCTTCCTAGTAGCAGGCATAGTGCTGTGGTTTGGATTTAGTATGAGAATAATGCTGATAACACGCTGATGTTTTAGTTGTTGCTAAGTGCTGCTTATGCTAGTCAAGGACTTTTCAGCTTCCCGTGCTCTGCCAGGTGCACAAGAAGCTGGGAGGGGGCACAGCCAGAATAGTTGATCCAAACTGCCCAAAGGGCTATTCCATACCATATGACGTCATGCTCAGTATATAAACTGAGGGGAGTTGGCTGGGGGGCAGCGATCTCTGCTCGGGAACTGTCTGGGTATCAGTTGGCAGGTGGTGAGCAATTGCATTGTGCATCACTTGCTTTGTATATCATCATCATCATCATCATCATCATCATCATCATCATCATCATCATCATTATTATTATTATTATTATTATTATTATTATTATTATTTTGTTATTATTATCATTACTATTTTACTTTATTTCAATTATTAAACTGTTCTTATTTCAACCCAGGAGTGTCTCTTACTCTTCCGATTCTCTCCCCCATCCCATCGGGGTAGGGGGAGTGAGCGAGCGGCTGCGTGGTGCCTAGTTGCTAGTCAAGATCCTCCAAAAATTCAGAGATTTGGCTAAAATGGTCTCAAAACATAATAAAAAACACTTAGGAAACTATTGTCATCTTGTCATCAAAACTTCAAGGTAAGGAAGAGCAGCATACAGTAGAGTTCAACTTTATTTCCTTTGTGCTCTGTCAAAGGCCTTGTTCAAGGACGTTTATACAGCTGTCCTGATGCAGCAACCCATTCTTGATATACCCTCAGGTTAATTCAGAGAATATCCAGCAGTTTATCTCATTTAGTCCTTTAAAGAGGTCTTTTATAGCCACTCAGGAGGGTCCTCTTGCACTCAAATGCCTTTACTGAGCCAGGTTAAGCCTTTATGCCTAGCAAATAACTTTCTGCTTACAGCTTCCATGGCCTTTGGCAGGCCAGTGTGAAGCAGCTTGGCACCATTTGAGAGAAACAGCAAAACTGCCTCATACCATCTGCTTTGATTTGGGGATCAGTCCTCCCATCAGCCAAAACTGAGCAAAATGATTCAGAAAATTTGCACACAGTGTGAGAAGGAGAAAGGTTTTATGGGATTAACTGTGTCCTACTGACCGAGGCAGGTCGGCATCCAGAAGAGTTGTTACACACCGATGTTTGGTCTACTGTATCTTCACAAAGAATAAATAAGAAGCTACTTTCTGATGTTCACAGCTTTGGGCTAGGTTTTGTCTTGGGCTGTGTGGATGCGAGGTTGCAAGGGAGAGTACAAGCTTCACATTGCACAGGTCCTCACTGTGTGACAAGAAGAGTGAGGGCGTCCCTGCCAGGCTCTCCAGAACAGTCACCATTCCCTTTCTGACATGCCAGATTGGACAGTGTCTACCTGTGTAACAAATGGGCAAGATCAGGAAAGAAACTGTATCTACCTGTCCCAGATTTCACATATGTGGGGTGATTCTTAATATGAGATTCTCTATCCCCTTTTAATTTTCTGTCAGTATTTTCTCAAGGAGACAGCACACACAGTCCTTACTCAGAGCTACCTATAGCCAAGACTGACCTTTTAACTTTCAAACCACTGCAAGTCATTCCAGTACAAAACCAACTTTTGAAGGAAGGCATTCACTTCATTCACTTTAAAATAATTTTTTTTTTTTTTACTTAAAGTGAGCCACTTTCTTTCCAACTTAAAAAATATGCATTTGCCGGCTGAGAATATACACTAAATACTTAATCTGTGTAGGTTTTTTTTTCTTGTTTTTTTTCTCTGTCTTTTTGAAGATGAAGTCACTGGAGACTCCAGACTTATTGAATGAACTGTTCCATAGGTCTGTGCTCCCTATAATTTTTTCCACCCTCACTGTATCAATGTCTAAAAACAACAAAAATGACTTTGCAAAGGATGCATACTTGTAATTTAAAATAAATGTTTGAATAATTTTTTCTTTTTTTTTTTTGAAAACTTCCTTTTTATATAAAAGTTGGCTGACTAGGCTTTAAAGTACTGCCTGTTTAAATATTATTTCCTGCTATGCAAACAGTCATGAGGTTTCCTCAGCCTTAATTTAGAATATTTATCCCCAGAGAATCCAGGACCCTAAATTTAAGGATAAACTAAGGCTGGTTGTTTCCCTGAGGAATCTGCTCTGCAGATACGGCAGCAACTGTGGACTAAAATGGCAGCAGCGTCACAAGTTCATTTGTATGCCAGACTTTGTCTGGAACTGCAACACAGCAGTAAACTGTTGCACATATGCCCAGCGTATTGCAGTCAGGGTAAGGGAGTGCTATGCTCACAATGAGAATTCAGACAACAAAATACTTTTAATTTAGTTTTAAAATGACACAGACACTCATTAAATAATTATTTGAATAACTCTAACTTTGAATGCTTTAAACCAAGCTCTTCAGTTTCAGTATTTCTACTCAAAAAGTCCTTCTAAGATGCTGTACCAGCAGTGGTATTAATCTATCATTGCCAACTCCCCAACAATTAAAAATCTTTTGCCACAATTTTTAGCTCTCTTTTCTTTTTCACTTCTGATGTGGATTAAAGTCTGCAGTCACAACTCTGATAGTTTAAAGATATTTGATCCTACAGTATTTATCCATTATTGGCTTTGTTTACTCAAGGGAAAATTAAGTGCTGTGCCTCAGAACAGTCAGATCTGTAATACACTGATGCCTTTGGTGATCTCTGGCAGATGTTAGTCTTTGGGAAAAAAATGAAAAGCTGTGTCACTAACTTGGGAAGCCAGTTTTGAAAGCTGCCTGCCTTTGCAGGTGCACACAAAATTATTTGTCGGGAAAACTATAGAAAGGTGAGAATGTTTCTGATGAAATGATGATTTGATGTTATTTTAGTTAACAAAAAATCTTTTTCAACATGGAAAACCTGTCTTTCATTCTCCTCATTCTAATTGTCCTTGGGTAACCCAGTGAGACACATCTAGGGATATGCAGTTTGTTTGCTTTACAGAATGCACTTTTTTGAAGGGAACCACAGAGAATTTCTTGCCTCTCAGATTTAGAAAACGCAGGTTTCTTTAGCTAGGAGTAGGACATATGTACCCTGACACCCAGCTTCTCTGTAGCGGTGTGTATGCTCTCCTTAAGAATTGCTAGGAAATAAGAATGCCCTGTTTTATTAAGGGTATGTCTTAATAATATACACAATAAATTTCTGATATACCTTTAATCCTTATTCATATACAAGGGCATGTCCAATATATATTAATGTTGTCAGAGAGTACTATTTTCTTCTTGCAAGACTTTATCGGCAGTAGGGAAGTGTTTTACATCATTACTGTTTAATCTGCATATAAAACTGAAGAGATACTAGATGGAAACCTGAAACCCCTCAGTACTACATCTAACACAGAGCTCTGCCACAGGAGTAAGCTAAAAGCCTCATTTTGCTAACTTCTGGTAGACAGTGGGCTCCCATTGAATTTCTAAGCTCCTCAACACTCTGCAGTTCAAAGTCCAAGAGAATTTAAATCCAAGTCACCCTAGGGGAGTTTGGCAGTGTCTGTGGCAAGCTCTTTTAGGTTGATTCATGGAATAATACAAAACACCAACCCCACAAAGCTGTTCTTATGTACTTGGTTAGGTGGCAACATGATATATTAATGCCCTGAATCATTACAGCAGAAGAGCAGAATAGGCATAAAGGACACATTAAAATGTAAAGCCTTGACCTACTCATATTTAACATAGGAGAGCTGTTCTCTGGTATTAAGTTCTGTGATCAAAATCCTATTAAAAAGATTGAGGTGATTTACACAGCACTGAGCAAAAGATCCCCAGAAATGCTATTATGGAATATTTGCTTTCAAAAAAGAAGGGAAGGGTAGAGGACCCAACTTCTTGCTCTTACGTACACTGAATAGGACAAGTGTTACATGAACAGTCCCTGTGAATTTGAAACAGGACTTGGGCAAAGAATTTCTGTTAATGGAGGAAGAGGTCTTTTTCAGGGTTTTGCTGACATTTTAAAATTATGTAGCTAGCTATAGGAAAGCCTATGAATAAATCTACAGACTAAGAAACTCCATGAGAAAATGAGATCAGAGCCTGAGGAATAGCTTTCAACAAAAACGTATCAGGAATGGGAAGCCCATCTTCTAAGAATGATATATACAAGACTTGAGGCAAGGACAAAAATTTTCTCATTTTTTTAAAGAGAAAATACAACCTGAGTATTAGAGTCCAGATCTATAGCTGAGATAAATTGATGTATCTTCCCTGGAATCAGTAGAACTATGCTAGCTGAAAGCCAACAACTTGGTATGGACAAAAAACCAGTAGGGCAAAAAAACTGGTTGTTTGTATACGTACTTAAAATTCTCTGTATTGGCCCATTAGTAGGAATCAACAGCTACTTTTAAGAAAATTCAGCTTTGCTCCCAAATACACAACTCAGGCTAGTCTTAGTTAGCCAAGCAGACACTTGAAGGCATTTCTTCTATACAAAGTGTTGTAATTGCTTTCACATATGGCAAATACAATTATGCATCTCACCACTAGGGTGGATTATAAATGTGATCCATGAACAATGACTTGTATTTCAATAGATAGCAGCTGCATTTCTGTAAGGAATGTTATAGGAACTTGTGGCCAAAGCCAAAGAAAAAATGGCCAGTCAGGTAAAGGGGAAAATGTAAGTTCCCTATCCTCAGAAAAGAGAGAGCTAGCCTTAAATTAGCTGCTCAGCTCACTATACCCAGCCCTATTAAAATATGCAAGAATGATTGATTTAAGAGAGTATGCAAAACTTCCCTCTCTCAGTAAGGGTACAGTTACTATTGAAACATGTGTGCCTTGTTTTAAACAATCTCCATGAAAGAAGGGCACAAAATGCTCATTTGGGCTAAAATTATTTCACAGATTATGGAATTCACTGTGTCTTATTTATAAAAGTGGCTACCATCACAGATGTGAACTGTACAAATGGACAGAACTGATTGATTACTCCATAGATAAACTCATTTCACACATAATCAAGAAAAATTAACATTTGAAATATGGGAATAAGTACAGAATCAATTCATTTTCAAGCATAATAATGAAGTTGTTCTAGACATGTAAGAAGTGCAATTAAAAGGATGTCCCAACTAAAAAGGAAAATGGTTTGTTATGAACATATTATTTTATTCTTAGCTTTTTGTTTTCCTTCTACTATCAGACAGATCATCCTATATGACCTATATACTATCACTGCCCTACTAAATAACAGTCCCGGCAAATGAATTTCAAGACAGTATGTGAGCACAGTAAAAGAACAGTCTGCCCATCTCTGTCTTTACAAAAGCATCCAAAGAAAAATATAGTTGTCTGTGGCATAAATGCTGGCAACAAGAGCCTGTCAGACTTGTGTACAGTAACATCTGGTTTGGAGCATGATCTAAGATTTAACCTATGTTAAAAAGAAAGTAAGTTTCTTTTTAAACATTTTCCCCAAAATGAGGGATTAAAATTCTGACTCCATTGAAGTCAAAGGGAGTTTAGCCATCAGACATTGACATCAAAGATTTTCCACAGCAGCCTCCATATAACGCTTCACTGACTAATGCACATTTACATGGCTGTAGTGTCAAGATGTGCCAGCAGAAATCAGAACCTCTCTGTGCTCTACCTGCTATGCAAACTCATAGTGAAAAACGCTCCCAGCCTTGGAGATCTATCATCTCCATCTGTTATCATCTACCTGGACAAAGCAGACTGAGGTCAGAGCAGTAAGAGAGACAGGAGATTGATTTGCTGAAGATTCATGCAATACAGCCAAGTATCCCCTATCCCAGTTTTCTGCCATGGCTATTATGTTGTTTTGCTCTTCATCTGAGTTTTCCCACAAAACATACTCTTTAAGCTATTCCCAGAAGAAGTAGATATTATCTTGCAAAGAGCTAATAAATATCAATAAGACTTAGAATTTTTTTTCTGCATTTTATTTTCTCTGTGATGTTCTAGAGGACCAGTTTCTTCTGCAGTTGTGGGATGGAAAGAGAAAAGAGAACAAAACAACTCTACCCTGAATTTAATACCTCCCAAAGGCTTCCACAGACTGCACTGCTAGTTAAATTCAACTAGCTTGCTTTGTCTCCTAGACAAGATTAATATTTTCCGTCATTTGAAAATTCTATGAGCAATGAATGTCATTTCCTTTCTTTATGAGTGATATTTATAAAGGGGTTGTTTGCCTGGGCTCCCAGGTACTAGAACCCTCTTGCCCATAAGCAAACTCTGTGGTGAGTGTCCCTGACCACACATCTGAAAGGTGGGACTCTCACAAAATTGAGGAGAGCAGGAGGGTCTTTTGCTGTGCTGCTTCCCAAGTTCCATCCAGCCTCTTTAACCACTGCATCATGCCCTCCACCAGAAAATAAATTCAACTGCTTTATTGCATTTAAAAAAAAAAAAAAAAAAAGGAATCCTTTCCCTGAACCAACATCAGAAGTGCTTTTTCCCCAGCTTGGTTTTGTCCCCGTCTTTTCCCCTCACCGTTCTCAGAGGGGTACCTGGTGAAATTAGCCAGGAGAGAGGAACTGTTTCCCCTTATCTTCAAATATATTACTGGATAAGCGTCACTCATCAACCAGGCTTACTCAATCACCTAGCAATCCCCTCTCTTCTGAACTGTAACTGATCATGTCGCCACTTCGGCTGTTTAGCCAGATTGCCATGTGGGTCTCAGGGAGGTGAACTGCTGCACCTCACACCTTGCTCTGGCTGCAGCCTGTGAGCTGCATTGCCTTGGGCCCGACAGGCACCTTAAAATCTTGTTTGCCCAAGATTTCATTCTCCTCCCCCACCAGCCATTAGCTGCATGCACATCACTTTTCAAACCCAGAGATCTTGTTTGGATGAGCCTCAGAATAGCTTTAGAAATCTAACCTCCCCTTGTCCTGCAGAGGGAAAAATGGGCCAACATAAGAAAAAAAAATCTCACAAGTATGATATGTTTCTATTAGTCTGCCAAACACATGCAGAGAAACCCAGCAACTCCTGGACAATGAAGTGATCAGTGTGGGATTGCATTGGCGGTGTAGAGTTAAAAGTCCTGGTCTTTCTTTGAAGCATAACCTAGACCTGTGGGTGCTGAGTTAGGTCAGATGAGTAGTTGCCTAAGCTCTCTGTCATGTTGAATAGACCATTAATGTTCCTAGCAAGGTCACTGTTTTTAACATACCCGTTAAAAACTCAACTAAAGAAGAGAGTTGTTACTAAAAAGCTAACATGATAGGTGACCTGGTATAAGTGTTCCTGAAGGATAAATAGCTAGTCAGAATATGTAAAAACACCCCAAGACTTTGGCTCATGTGGAAGGAGGATACTCACAGGGAAGGAGGAAACTGAGGGTTGCTCAGTATTCATATGAGTAAGACAAGCCCAGGGACAAAATATTGACAACAAGAGCACAACTAAAAGTCAATCCTGCAACCCCATAGACTGTTTCTGCACATTTTCCTGTGAAGTAGAGATCTTTGGCTCAAAGTGTTTGGGGAGATCACCTGAAAGTTGTAAAGTTCAAGCAGTTTATCTGATGCTAAATCCAGAGCAAAATAACAGCTCACTCAATGTCTCTGTGGCTGTGAAAGTAAAGACCTTCTTTTTCAGGACAATGGAAGGAAGAATACCTTAATTATCTGTCTATTTTGAGTGCTGTAAGCACAGATCTGACCATGAGCAAGGTGGTGTTCTCCGAAGAAAGTGATGGAAGAAATGTTCAGGTGGGAAAATGTGCCACACCATCCTCCCAAATGTTTTTGCTGTAGAATTTGCATACTGTTTGCTGGACTGCTCTAAATCCTAAACTATATTTTATGTTTGTCTCATGGGCAAAAAATCCCTTGCCTAAAGCCATTCCTGTGTGTGGTCTGAAGCTGGTTATCACAAAGTCAATCAGTCACACCTTCATACACCTCCTCTGTAAGTCTGTGGGGTATGGAGAGAGTTATTTTTATACAAAACAACCATATCTCCCTGTACCTCTAATAAACACAAACCGTGTCTCATATTTTCATCACAGACATAGGCAAACCACCATTCCCTGCAGCCCTGTACAAATCCTAGATTGTGTATGCTGGAAACTTCATCATTTACTGGCTTTTGTGAAACCGAGATCTGTATCCTTTCAAGTTTCTACATATCTTATTTTCTCCATTTTTCAGCTAGCCCCCTTGCTCAAACAGTAAAATCATTGTCAAATGTATGGAGACCAATGCCCGTGAAGTTTGGCTCTTCTGGAGGGGAAAGTGCTTTTGGGGTGAGGGCCTGCAAGAACTATCTGAGGGAAATACTGCACGTAAAAGATTCACTGAATCCCAGAAAATATTTTCAAGGAAACCTTAGCTCTGTGCTGCAGATATTCTCGAGGGTCTCTTACAAATGACTAAGGAGGTGCTGCCTTCACTGAATTTGTAGAGCACTTTCAACTTCAATCTCTGTCTCAAACACAAGGTGAAAAGTCCTGTGATGTTTGCTACTACCCACATCTAATTTGAACCATTTAGCAAGGCCCCCAGTTCATTGTTTTAAAATCATACATCTTAAAACTGCACAGCTGTTCACCTCTGATTGCCAGCTAGATAACAGCTATAAAATACAAACCATAAGACAAATATTTCTGCAGATTTGCTAAGTTATAGCCATCCAAAAATATTCCCTCTGCTGCCCAATATGCAAACACCCTTTCTACTGTTAGGTTTTATGACTGCCGAGGATGGAAGTTGTAAAGAATGTGATACCATTGTGCTATACCATAAACTGCTATTTCACTAGATTCCCCAATTTCTTTGGGGAAATCTAGCGCAAAAAAGCAATTTATGTGGAAAAACCCTAATTTATTAGAAATACCTTTCTTCTTGGATACAGTCAAGTACATTACCATAAATATGTTTTACAAATATGATGCTCTGAGTACAGACCACCCCTATTACTGCCCGTGGATTGAAACCTGGGGTTTGCCTGCACAATACTGCTTCTCCAGTTCTAACAGTTCTGCATTAATATGGTGTGAAAAACCTATATATAGAATGCTTTTGTTAAAATCAGATTATACTAATTCTATATGAAGTGCTTTAATGAAAAATGTTTAATGGCTGAAATACTATAAGACTGCAGTTAGAGTGCAGGTGCAAAAATGATATTCTACACTCCCTGGAGAGCAAACTTGTACATACTGTGAAATATCAATTAAAGTTTATAGTTGCCTGTACTGGTTAAATGTCTTTTTCATGGGAAATTTTCATCTTCTCTTATGAAGCAATCACTTGGGTTAAAATGTGTACTGAATTATGTGGGCATTTTGAGTTATTAAGGAATAGATTTGTTTTACAAGCAAGCTGTAAGCATTCTTTGCAGTTTTTATGAGGTCATCTACATGACTTTTAAATGGCGCTCTTGGCCAACTCTGATTCTCAGATCAGTTCATTAATTCACACAGCTGTCTTTAAAAACTACAAGAATAATATATCCTGGAGTCTGGAAGAAAGAGGTGGATTTCAAGGCTGTATTTCAATCAAGGGGCCTGTTGACATCATAAACTATGAGAGGACAGCCTAAGCTGTTTCGTGAACAGCAGCAAGCTCGCGATTGAAATACAGCCTGCTTAACTGATTTCTTTTAGAATATATGGAGAAAGGATCCAAAATTTCACTTTCAAGTGAGCACACCTTCCAGGAAGTGTTATCTGGGACATACGCAACATTCAGTGTTGGCAGAGGTCATCCCAATAAAATCTTATCTTCTATGGTATATGCTGTGGTAGTCAGCCTGCTCACATGTTTCTGGATCTCAATGCGGAAGACCTGGATTTAATTTCTAACTCTGCCACTCTTCCTGGGTGATTTTGGACAGGCATCTGATCTCCCTGTGCTTCTGTTCCACATTTTTATATTTCTGAATAGTACATCATCTTTTTTCCTTTCTTACCTACCTTTTTTCTATCTTATCTTGTTAACTTAAAAAGTTTTTGTACCAGGGTCTGTCTGCCAACAGGTGTTTATATCATAGTTAATGCAACCTGTTGAGACCTCAAGATCCTCCTGCAGAACAAATAAAATCTTAGATATACTGATATAGAAAAAATCTGTTAGGGAGGTGTTTAAGAGAATGCAGCCTGGGCTGACAAATTTGGGTCAAAACTTTCTAACAAGAGCATACTCTCCCTATTTTTAATATGGCTCTCCACACACTGGTAGAGAGCAAAAGTCAAAATCTAAGAAATACTTGCAACTAAGCAGGTGTATAGTGGAAAGGGGAAAACTTTCACACAGCTTCATTGAGAATGGGATGACTAAGACAATGAGGATCCACCCTAAGGTTTTCTTTCTTTCTTTACCTCGATTGCAAGTTGAAAGTGGCACAAACAGTAAGTACAGGGCTAACAGTTGTAATGGGTTTATATATGTTTTTTTCTTTCTTTTTTTTTTTTCTTGAAGGGATTTGGATTAAATCAAATAAAGTTGAGCATATTTGAGCTGAACCTCCTGCAGCTAATTCATGGATAATGTTTTAGAATTCACTAAATTCTGTTTTCTGAATGTGCTTGAAGTGAAAGTGCTGCAGTGCTGGTACCAGGCTTAAGCCCTTGCCTCTCTTTGACTTTATGTTCAATCTGAGTTGAGAGCTGTTAGTAGCTAGAGTCACTTTGTAACCCACACGGGCAAGGTGGATGATCTGAGACACCCTTCAGCTCAGAAAACCTGCTGTAAGCTCCGTTGTATCTTCCAGCCTCAGCAGGCAGCTCAAATCCAGAATGTGCCCACTGTCAGTATTCTGCAGTATCAGTGAGATCTCTGAAGGTCTACTGCAGGAAATAGTTAAATCAGTACCAACAGGACCTTGCACCGATGCTGGCATATCTATTTGCCAAGTAAATATTTGGTTTTCAGTCCTTGGGGTTTCTCTCTCTAAAGCCTTTCAGAGAAGCGTTTCAGTAAGAATTACAGTTTTTGCCATAGCAGATCTTCCTATAGTCATAATTTAATATAAAAACATAAATGTCATTCAAGTTGGCTTTTAAAACTACAATATTTGGATTCTAGAAAGGATTTAATTACATTTACATCTAAATAATCTACTGTTCAGAAAAATCTTTTAATGAAACTCCAGATCAGCAGGAAGGCCTGGTAGAATATAACCTGGAATACCTCAGATTAGCTGGAGTATTGAACTGTACAGAGAAACCCAAATCCCACCCAGACTCCCACAATACTTGAGTCAGGGACAGTCAAGAACAACATCTTAGTGAGTCTCAGTTATTGAATGGGGCACAAAAGAGTCCATCTCCTGACCACAGAGCAAGAAACTCGGAAACAAACAAACCAACCAACCAACCAACCAACCAACCAAAAAAACAGGGAAAAAAGATAGGGAAGCTAAAAGAAGAAAGTGTCCTTTAAAATTATGTATGGAAATTCTCTTTGAACTTCTAAACCAATCTAATTATCTGATTTCTGTGATGGGAACTGGAAAAACACCGGCGGTGACACACTTATCACCCACTGTAGCTGTAAATGCATGGCACACAGACACTGTGCCTCCTATTTGCTCTCTGCCTGGCAGCAGAGAGACTTAGACTGGAAGAGATGACAGACACTGTGTGCTCACTCCAATCTTCCTCCATAGGAGACCCAGGAGAAGTTTTTCCCTAGGAGGCGTGCCACAACTATGCATTGTGATTACCGATAATTGCCCGTCATCCTACTCAGCCTGACCTGGGACAAAACGTGGAGGTAGGAGACCAAGGCAGCCCTGCATGCAGTGGGAATCAAACTCTCCCTGACCCACGGTGAGAATCCTAATGAGGGTTACGGTCAGCAAGCCGCTGGTGCATCGCAAAGGTGCAACAAGAGTATCTGGCAGAGGCACCGTCAACCAAGCAGCATGTATGAGACGCTGGAAAAGAAATTGTGGAAACTGGCTACTAATCAAACTTACAGACTTTGAGAAAAGAAACAGAATTAATAGGGTCCTTTACTTAGAACATGATGCAATTAAATACAAATAAAGGAGGAACACGAGGGATACTGAACAAAGAGAAGTGGAGTTACTATCCTAAGCCTCCAGGATATGACTTTATTAACTAGCCTGAAGAGAAACACTGTAAGAAGATAGCTGGGACTCTATTACCACATCCTGTAAGGAAGTCACTGTGCACATTAAAATCCATGGAGAGCCAATAAATGACACTGTAACAGTGGAAATCACCGAAGATCAGATATAGCCTGCTTTTTAACTGAGTAAGGAAGAATAGCGTAAACCATCAACATTGACTAAAGAAAGGCCTAAAAAAAATGCAGGATATGTGCTCTGGAGAATATGGAAACTGCTCTACCCCTGGGTTTGCCAGAGCTCATAGCATCTCAAGGGCTGGAAAGAGCAGAGCATTGTGCTCATGCTACCTACACCACCGTAGGATCCCAGAAAAGGTGTGAGGTGATGTTTTGCTGCAGCTGGCACTCTTCCCTCCTGCTGCCCATGTGATACCTAGCAAAATCCAGAACTGCTTAATTTGAATACCAGCTACCTGTTGAGATTACGTTATTTGAAGAATGCCTCCTTCCCTGAAGAAGCTTGCTAAGGGCCGTCACTTTTTTTCAGCCTGTTTTTGACTTTTTATGCCCCTCTTTATTAGTTAATGCTGTGTTCTCTGAGCCTCTCCTGTAAGACAATGCAACTCAGTACCATTAGTAATAGATAATATGGATAATATATACAATATATAGGCAACCAGAGTCCTACATTTTGTTTCAAGCATTACCTGCCAAACATCTCATTTACAGTATCCTTTGTTCACTGGTGAACAGCACTGTGCTTTCTCATAGTCCTGTTGCCAGTTAGGAGACAAGAGGCAAGTCTTCAATGCGTATCACCTGATGTACACACAAAAAAAAAAAATTACAAAGGCCTTTCAAGTACTTATTTGCAGTCTATACATCTACTTTCAAATATTGACCTTTAAAATTGTATCTTTCAGCCTCAAGTCTGCACAGGAGCTCATGACAAGTATATGTGTCTAGAATGCCCTTAAAATATCTTTGGAAGTGTCTGGAAAGAGCCATAGACTCCAGCTGTGCCTCTGGAAACCTCATTATGGTCCCTGACTCATTTAGGCCAAGCAGGCAGGACCTCCATCATCACGTAGAGGGTGAAGAAAGCTGGATGGGACATTGGCGATGACATTCCACACATTGCACAGCCTGTGCCTTGTGAGGATAAATGGTTTCCCCTTCCAGGACAAATCCTTTTTTCATTTTAAACCAGAATTGCTGCCATTGAACACACTGAAAAAAAAAAACAAAAAAAACCCAAACCCAAACCCAAACCCTGGGTACAGGGCTTCCTTACTCCTTGACAGTGTTGGCATTTTGTGGAAAAGCAATCACAGAGGTCACGAAATACTTTCTGCTGTAGCAGGCCATTTGTAACTGTGAAACAGGGAAGGCTGTGACAGCACATGTGCATCCCCAGACACCCTTTGAAAACACTAACCCTTGCTTCTTGTGCTTCTCTACATTTTCTGCTGGGAAAGCAGCTGATATGTGAAAAGACAACAAAGATGCAATGCAATTCACTCTTCAAGTCTTTACCTCCATTAACTACTTCGTGGTCCTAAGGCCCCAAGTAATGCTGGCCATCTTTAGCGGCACGGTTAGTTTCTCTTTGCGGTCTTTGCTATGTTTGGCTGGTAAAGGCCATTAAAAGGAAAGAATAACATGGCTGCCGAGTATTGCTCAGCTTGTCCGTGCATTAACTGTTCACATTTAATGATACCTTTATTTTATAACTGCCATATAATGCTCAATCATCTGGCCTGGTAGCTGGCTTCTTGGACAGAAAATGTACCTTTCTAAAGTAATTTGCTTCCATGGATCATGATATTCTTGAATATTTTGAGTGATTTTGCTGAGTAGTTTGCTTTCCCTTTAATTCTCCCAAAGGAATTTACTGTAGGTCCCCAGCACTTTCAAGTCTGCCACATCTAGCAGCTGAGAAGACGGCACCATTTCCAGAATTATTTTTTTTTAGCACCGTTTGCTTCCAGGAACATTTGAAAGTCACCTGCTCCAGTTTTCTGCCAGTTCCCTTCCAAACTCAGACTGCTTCAGTTATTCCATTTTTCCCACTTATGTACTTTATTTCTAACACTGTGTAAAAAAGACATGACACAGGAGTTTTGGCAAGGATCCTCAGGGCTTTTCCTCCTTAGGTCATTTCCAGGACATAGTCACATGAGACCAGGAATGATTTTAAAAGATTCACCCCTGCTGTGGGCATGAATTGGCTGCAGCAAGTGCTGTGCTTCACAGATGCTTTTGCCCCTCTCTCCTATTTAACTCAACAGGATTTCAGGCCACAGGGTGAAGCAGACGGTCCTTAGCTGTCCTAACTGCTCCTACGTGACTTCCTCTTCTTCTACTGCCTAGAAGTGAGCAGGAAAAGCAAACGGCAAACGCATTTTTTTGCAACAGTTGTTCTAGTCTGCAGCTGTGTTTAATTAATTACTTGGGTAACTGAGATGGATAGAAGAGCTTTTGAAAGCTGTTGAGGAGAGAGCTGTCTGCAAGCTAATTATACTGTTATAATAATCCCTTGGCATTCCATGGACTTTTCATCCTCTGACTGAATAATAGTATAGCAAAATATCCAAGGATCCCTTATAGTTTTGAATAAACAGCAGGGAAGAGCGGTAAAGCAAAATAAGGTCCAGTTAGAAGCAGCTAAAAGTCTTTCAGCTTGCTCACAGACAACTCATAAAAGATCAGATCCCAGGAAAATACACAGAGGATTTTCAGAATGTTTCCCCTCCTTCACCCAAAATATTTATTTAAGTTTGCTTTTTTGTGCTTTAGGTAGATGACATGATTAATTTTAATGAAAATACTTAATACTTATCAGAACCACTTGGGAAAGTTCCTTGTAATGAGCAGCACTGCCAAGAGGGAAAAACGACCAGAATGTCACGTAGCATTTTTGCTCATTTTGGGAAGAAAAATGTATATGTGAATACTGAAATACTAATACCACAGGGCCAAATGAAAGATTTTTCAAGGACTTAATAGCATGTGCTTGGTTTCTTTTTTTTTCCAGAACAAACTTTTATTGTCAAACACCCCAGGTTACACCTGAGAAATTAGATTGAGGGGCTGAACGGAAACGCTAAGTACCTGGTGAATTGGGAAACCTATAATAACAGCAGGACAAGTTGGATGGTTCTTCTGTAAAATGCTGTAAGACAGGTTTCTTTCTCTTTGTGTGCAGAACTCCACATTGCAAATCGCTCATGCAGGAGACAAAACACATTAGTCACACTGGGAAAAGTAAGGAATTAAAATGAAAAAGATCTTCCAATCTGTGGCCCCCATAGTATTTTTATTTTAATATGTTTATCTCCACATAAGCTTCAGTGAGCTTTCAGCGCATACATCAGTCCTCAATGCAGCTGCTGATTATAAACACACAATACCCTAAGGGGCATACATCTCATGCAAATGTATCTGAAAATAAAGAGCGCACATGCAAGGTGAGTAAAATCAGTGCCAGCCAATGCCTTATGATATCAGTCAGAGCCACTTCTACTACAGGTCTCCTGTTTGCTGAGCTTCCATTCAGCCAAAAAAAAAATGATAGGAGATGACGCTTAGTTAACATCAAGCTATATCTTGGCTTAAGCACCATGATTTTTAATCTTGCTACATGCAAAAACATGTTATCTCAGCATGTTCTCTAGAGCATGACAGGTCTAAATATTAATGGAAGTATTAATTCAGATGTAAGACAACAACAGTAAAATTATTAGAAATAACACCTCAGCTCCTGTGTCTCCAAGCATGGAGGGCATTCCAGAGTAACAAAACCAAAAATGACAACTCTATAATGTAGTCATACAATGCTGGTTCGAATGGACATGTCCAAAGCTCTTGTATTTTTGGCTTTCATGTGGATAGGCCCACTAGTATTGCAGATGCAATAGACTTTTTCACTAGTGACACATATTTTCAGAGCTGGGTATGCAGCAGCTGCTACTTTGATAATATGCCAGTTGCAGACACTGTAGGCAGACAGTGGAAAAATATCTCACTTTTGTGGAATAATTCTGCCTATGGGCAGGCAGAAAGGAGCTATTAGTGTAATGCACTGACAGCCACTGCAGAGACAACCTGGAGATTGTATTTGGCTGCTGACTGCAGAGACTTTTCTGCAGTACTTCAGGGTTCTGCATATCTAGCAAAGACAACATTTTTCCAAGCTAAAGTTATGCCTGATGCTTTTATTTGGGGCATGTCATTAATAATCTGGCCAAAAGGAAGTATCCCAACACCAGAAAGGTCCTTAAAGCAGCTGTTGCAATGCAACAACTTCAAAAACCAGTTGGCGATTTTCTCATCTCTTGACAAGCCTGTTGGGCAGGAGGGTGAACTTGACAGTGAGTATTTGTCTTCCCTCTCTGCCCCTCAGCTTTCTTGCAAAGGCACAAGGCTGTGGTTTTGGGGGGTTTCTCAGTGAGCACTAGCAACACCTGAAACCCTGGAGACATAACTCCATCCCACCAGAATCATGTGTGCTCCTAGTCCAGCCCCATGGTGTCCTCTGAAGGTGACACAACTGTCTTTAGAAGTGCCCTAGCAGAAGTATCCCCTCTGCCTGGACAGACATGTACTTTCAGAGCTGCTTTCCATCTCTTGATCCCTTTTGGATGGTGCAAAATGGGATGGAGGATGAGGGGAAATGCTACGTGTGCACCAGGTGATGGCTTGTTTCTTGCTGGTCTCGTGATTTCTATTGTCCTCTGCAGTCTACTAAATATGAACTAAAAACCATCACCACAATCACGTGCAGAGAGTGTGAACGTAGCACTAATGTGAACAAGCATGGAACCCAGCCCCATTTGAGATAAAACAATGTGCAAATTCCATTTGAGACTTCCACTGCTAGTTACAGCTGAAGTCAACCAACCACTGTTTCAGAGATTTTTTACAGCACGTGTCATGATGCGTGGACTCCCCAGTGCCAGTGGGAATAAAGTAAACAAATTCAAAGGATTCCAAGATGACATCTGATAGGCTATCTCACATGGGATTTGCACACCGAGAACATTTCATAGTGCTCTGGACAGCAACAGACCGTTGCAGTAGTGCAGCAATAGATCAGTCACAAACAATAACCCTCCCTCCCTGCACCCAAAACCACCAAAGGCGAGGGAACAATAAGCAATGATGAAAAACAAACAAAACAGAGAATAGAAAGAGGAAGGAGAGGATGGCAGACCGGCATGTTTCTATAGTCATAAATGTACAACGTCTGGTGATCCCATAAGGATGTGGAATACATGGGCTTTATTGTATTTTCTGTTGCTTCTCTAAGGTAATTTCCCATTTCAGTGAAATATCTCAATGTTGGAGATGTTTCTCCCTGGAAAACTCTGTGCCAGTCCTTCCATGCCTCTGGCTCGTGGTAGTGAATGAACAAGATAAGGGGGAATCAGGAGGTAGTACATGGTACCTCTCCCACCTGGCTTTGAGATAACTCCTTCAAAAGATAAAACTGCGAGTTACCACTGAAATGGACAATGCAGCAAATACAAAGGCACAAAATACATTTTCCCTAAAAGCTCCACCGGTACTAATCACACATGACATTTATTAATGGACTGTATATAATACAGTAAGGCTTTGTTGGTTTGATGTGTAACAGGGGGATTTCAGTTTTTCTATCTCACCGGCATAGTTCATGGATCACTTCGCTTTCCACTACTGATGGCATAGTACTCCTGGCGCAGCAATGAGTGCTTACACGGTAAGTTGATATTCGGGGAATGTTTGTATTATAATTTAGCTTTCTTTTAGCAAAAATGTAAGATGGAAACCAGGGTAGGATTCAGCAGCATATGACCAGTTAGCCCGCCACAGCTCAGGGACTGCCATCTGACAGTCCCTACCCTGTATTATACATCCACCATGTGGACGATCTGCTGTGTGCTGGTGATAATCACCTTTACAATTAGACAATGTTATTTTGATAAGTGTGGTTTTATTTAAATTGCTCTGTCACTGTTGCAGAGAAGATTGACTGCAGAAAAATTGAAACTTGTTACAACTACAGTGTTTAAATTTGTATTAATCTCAGGTAATTGAAATGATTTTTAAGGGCAGTCACCCTACACTTCATATCTTATGTATAGCAATGATTTAATGTCAAGAAAGTGCAATTTATTCTAATCAAATTTTCTTTAGAAACAAAACTTAGATTCTAATGGGACTTCATGATTATACACATTTCAGGACTTGAATCATAGATTTTTGAGCTGGAACTGAACAATGAAAAATCCTACAGTGTTATTAGCTCATTTTCTCTTTATTTTTTGCCAAAATAAAACTGCTTTTTAAAATGCATTCCCAAGAGCTTTGTTTAATCTGTTTTTAAGTGACTCATATGATGGGACTTCTGGCATTCCCATTCAGATAATATTCTCAAATCTAATCAACCGGTTAATACATTTTTCCTGCTATTTGAATGAAATTTGCTGCCCTTAAATATTGTCTTTGACCTTCTACTTCAGTTCAATATTCATATATATTATAGTAACAAAATAAAAAAATATTCCTAATAATAATTGTTATACACATAGGTTATTGCATTAGCTGTGTCCTCCACCTAAAAATATGCGATCCGGATGCACCCTGATGGACAGTGGCACCCTTGCAGCATGAAGGCTGGCAAGGAGATTGGCATCCTCTCAAAGCAAGAGTGCTTGAGGGTGAAATGAGGAACAAGTGAGAGGTCCACTAACCCAGTGAAATGCGTCTGATCGGCTGTGCAAGATCTCTTTATCTTCTAACTCCTTCTTTTTTCCCCTCCCCTGCAAGGTCAGGCACTCGGAGGAGCAATTTATAAACTCACAGCTCATATTCTGGTTGCAGTTCCAGAACTGACACAAAATTAAATCAGTCTTGAGTGCACTAGGATACAAAAATTACCTTCCCAGTCTACTGAGCCCTTCAAGACTTCCAATAAATCTCCCAGCGGCAGCATTCCAGTGCTGGTTGCCTATCTTCTCTGCCTTACAAAAAGACCTTGAAATGGAAACAGAAGGGTTTTCTTTGAAGTCATATTTCATAGCGCACAAAGACATGCACAGAAGCAGCTGACTTAAGTGGTTTCCCCCTCTTGTTCAAAGTATTTTCTGAAAAGTTTTAAACGGGACTTTTTACTTAATCCCCAGAACTCCTAATTGCTGGGGCCACACCACGTGTGAAAGCAGGAGCTGATGTCAACAAAGGCTCCTTTTAAAAAAAGATAAAGGCAAAACTCTTTAAAAATATGCTGGCTAGCAGAAACATTGTTAGGCTTCATCTAATTGCATTCCTCCCCTGAAAATTATAGCACTCCTCCCTAAAAAATATTAAACTTAAGCAAATACATTCACTTCAGCTTAGAATTGGCACTGAGTGCAGATGAAATATATCCCTGTGTAATTATTAAATTGAGCAAGCCATAATTATCTCTAGTAAGATTCCCTGGGCTTCAGTAGAGATATGCTGAAGCTGAAGTCTTTGTTAGAGCAACCCTTTCACTCACACTTTGTGGAGCAGCAGGAACAGGTCTGGAGGTTGGCTCGGGTGGGTCCAGAGCCTGTTTTGCTGGCGCGTGGCATGGCACGGGCTCCCTGTGCTATTACTGTGCTGCACTTGCCTGGGGAAGAAAAGGCTCAGCATGTTGCCTCATTTCTCTTTCCCAAGAGCTCGTGGAGCTGGGGGACTGGCAGGCCCACAGCCCTCATGGTCCCCAAATTGAGGGGCCCAGGAGATGTCCCCCACGCTGACCACTGCCTGGGGACAATGCTAGCTGGGCGAGGGAGCAGCTCCCAGCAGGAGCAGGGGTGCCCTCCTCTGCTACTCCCAGCGGAAAGCAGGCAGCTGCCCTTGCCTGGGTGACCGCGGGGATGCAGAAGCTTCTCAGAGCCTCTCTGAAGGTCACCCTACCATTTCATAAAGGGCTGCTGTGGTTTCTTTGGTGTCAGGCTCTCCATTGCTCAAACCGGCTTAAATACTGCACAGTGCACATGGGCACCAGCCCTGGCACCTCCCAAACTTTGGTCCCGATGCTGATCCAGGCTTTGGCCTTGGGCCCACCTCTATTTTAGGTACAGAGCCCTCTGAACCTGTCTGTGTGCAAGCGGGCTCTGAGAGGAACTCCCACGTGAGCGACCCGTGAAGACTTCATTTTGTTTTAGGCTGCTTAAAGTGTTATTGGAAAATTTTGTAAGGCAGCTCAAGTGAGTGAAAATGATTTGCTTAGGATGAATGTAACCACCAGTGCATTACTTCACATAATCTAAACAGAGTTTCAGGCACACTTCATCTATCATTCCCTGAAAGAGAGAGGCTGAGTTAATGCTCTCTGACAAATATTATGTTTCTCAGGCAGCCCTGGTGCTGTCTTCCACGTTTCCTGACCCACTTTGATTAGATATATAAACAGCATGAGTAAAACACAGGTCGGGTTTTGCTGTTGGAAATGCAAGATAAGGATACCATAAAGGCTCATCAACACCCCGGCTCTCTGTGTGCGAGACACCGAGCACTCGGGAGATCGGAGATTCCTTCTCAGTGCTGTAAGATGAGTCACTTGGCTAATAACTATGATTTATAACAGTGTTTTAATAGCTCCCCAGGCTCTCTGACGAAGGCGGGAGAGGGCAGGGTGTCACACCTCGGGATGGTTGCCTGCAGGGCGGGGGGAGAGGGGAGAACGGGGCCGAGTGAACATCGCTCAGGGGGCGGCTGGAGAAGCCCTGGAGGGAAGCGAGGAAGGCACGCAAGGCAGAGCCACCGTGGGCTCCTGACAGTGGATTTGCTAATGCTGGCACTCTCCTCTGAATCTAACGTTATTGCCAGGGACAGGGCTTGTTGCTGGTAAAAAAGAGGGAAAGCTCTTTGCCTTTGCTACAGAAAGGGGTGTGACTAGCGAGCCTCTCGGTGCTACCGCCTCTGTAGTGGATGATCAAATGCGTTAAATTTGCCTTAAAAACACCCAAAGCCTCAAATGTATTTATTAATTAGCTCTAAGTGGGCCCACAGCCCCATCTCTGGGCATGTGTACAAAAAAGTAATCAGAAGAAAATTGGAACACTTCTTTCCAAACACGAAAACCTCCCACATCCATCAAACTGCAATTCCCCTAAAGTCAGTCCTCGCTGCTCGCTTTCCCAGAAAGGACCATTACAGAGCAACTTAGAAGTCAGCAAACAATGTACAAGACACACATTTTCACGATATTGCTAATCCAAAGGGCTCGGAGGTTAACTGAGAGCTGGCAGGAAGAACAAAACAGAGTTTTCTCTATCTGGTTTCCCTGATACAATCATGCTGAAATATTGGCTGGAGAAGCAAAGGCTTAAGACAGCACTCCAGAGAGCTGGGCTTGTGCCCTATCTTCAGATCTTCACTCATTTGTTTGAGTAGGAGAGTACAAACTGAGTGACTCCACCTTCCCCAGGCTGCCCGGAGAGGCGAGCGCAGCTCTGTCCTGTGAAGCTGAATGGTGACATTTGGATTTTCAGCTCCAGGGGTCCAAGACGCGGTCACCCATGGTGACAGACAACTTGGGAGTACCCAGATAAGGCTGCAGCTAGAGCTGGTTGGGCATGATATACCTCCCTATGACACGTTGCAGGTTTTAAAAATATATTTCAAAGAGCAGATCAAGACAACAAATTAAAAATCTCAATCCAAAATAAAAGCCATGAAGCTGATGGGTAAAAACTTTATAACTAAAACTGTGTTATATTTAATTCTGATACCTAATTTCAATCATGATGATATCTTTTCAGTATTTATCTTCTTTTTTTTTACAAACACCTCAAATTTCAAAATGAAAATCAATTAAACCTAACAGCCCCTTCTGACTTCAAATGAATAAAAAATAGGATGTTTGCACAATTTATCATTTTTTTTTGAAATGCGGATTTTCTTGTGTCTGATTTATATTTTGATGAATCAGTGTTTTCTGATAAAACACTCTTTCTGAAAAAAAAAAAAAAATTAAATACTCCAATGAGCATGTGCTGATGTTTCCTTGCTTGTATCAAACAGTTAAAAGTTGTGGCCTCATGAAGGTGCAAGAAGTAGTGTCTACAAAGCTCTCAGCTTCCTGGGTGCTAAAGAAATGGAAAACAGTATTTTTTTAAGCATGATTTTTTTTTTTTTAAGAAAAAACCCATAAGAATGGTGATTGATATCTAAAAACATCTTTCAGGCTGCTAAATTGTCACTTGTTATAACTAAGCACACAATATATGTATCCTGATTAACTGAAACTCAGATTTTTTTTTTTTTTTCCTATTCCTACTGTCTTCTCTAGCAGATATCCAATTTATGTTTCTACTGAATATTGAGATGGGGAGAAGAGCATCCCAAGGTCACTGGTATTGTCTTACATGGGTTGTAGTAGGGGGATCTTTTATTGTATTTGGTGAAATCCTTCTATAAAGACAGCAAACTTTTTTTTTTAATCGGAAAAGAAGAAAAACAGTAAACAACAAGACTGTCACTGCTAGGAAATAAAAAATAGCCATGGTTGTGAGCCATGGTGACAGAGAAATATTCAAGTTGGTTTTAACTGCCCCTGGAGATTGCCACACCAAAATGGTGTGGGTGGGGGAGCTGGGTATGGACAGCTTAGGTTTTGCCTGGTCAGGCACCACCTCAGCAGCTGAATCTGTGGTTAGGATAAATTTACAAATGAGAGGGCAATTTATTAAGGGTGATTTTCTACAGTTAACAAAGACCCTCCACCGTGTTATGGGCTGATGCAGCAGGGGTGGGAGGAAGGCTGACGGTCCAGTCACTAACTCAGCATCCACGATAAGCTGACTGCTTACCCTGCCATTCTATGTCCGCTGGAAGGGTAAATTGGCTTCCCTGTAGCCTGAACATTAACATCTGAAGCTCCCTGTGACCACAGCAGGCTCTGCGTTGGGTGTCACTGCTCCATGAGGAGACGAGGGACCTTTTGGCAGCCTAGAGCCTTGGCCAGGGTCAGAATAGCAGAGAAAGGAATTAAGGTGAATCTTAGTCTGCACTGAGAACTGAATTAATTTAGGAGTTATGAAGAACAGGCTACTGTTTTCTGTCCTTCTGTCCTTCTTGACTGGGACTTGATTTCCTTTAATCTACCCATCATATTGACTATGCCTGAATCATCTTCAAGTTGCTGCCTACATCGAGCCACACCTGGAAGCTGACTTCAAGCTCTCTGAAGTAAAAATGGATATTCCTTTTGCTTTCAATGATCGGTGGGACTTTCTGCCATGGTTGTTACAATGGTGTCACTTCTATGCAGTTATTAATTAGCCTAGCAACAAAATATGAGGGCGGGATGAAGACTGACTGGGAGGTTTGAGGGCAGCTACACTGTCCCTCCACTCCTGTGGCTGTGAGCTGTGCTAAAAATGCTTCCCAGTGCCAACACACGCCATTACAGAAAGGGCATCCACAAGGTTCTATGACTCTGAAAGCCTCTCAGGAAACATATGGATTCAATTTGGGAAAGACCACACACGTTACAGTACTTGTGCCACCTGCTACACTTTTCTTGCCAGTCACTGCTTCAATTTGCTTTGCTGGTTCTGGTGAAGAAGGTGATCTTGAAAAATCTTATTTTGATAACAATACCACAGTAATACATATTCTTCTCCTTATTAACATCCAAGAGTGTATTGCAGGAAGAGCACAGGCCACTGAACCACTGAAAGCCAAACAGCTGGTAATCAGTTTCTGCAGCAGGTTAGAAGGTTCCCAGCAGATTAGGGCAGCCACTTGGAGGTTTTGGAGGTTATTTTTGTCCTGGAATATATAACTCATGCTGCAGCAACTGTTGTTTGGTTTTCCCAGCTGCTGCTCTGCTGAGAGCACCCTGCGAACAGAGATGGGGAAGTCGGGGGATCCTCTCTGCAGCACTGGTTGTGCTTCACAGCACTGTGTCTTCTGCTGACGCTGGAAGACCTGCTCGCTGCTGCTGAGCGCCAGGGAAGTGCTCAGAGAGAACGGCAATGCCCACGTGCCACCACAGGTGCCCTGGGAACAGCTTGTGCTGTGTCACTGCTGACAAAAACTGAGCAAATGTCCCAGCCATCCCCTGAAGGAGCCCAACCTACTTAAGTTACAGATAGCAGGGTGTTAATGTAAGGTGGATGCCACTAATGACAACACTAATGCTGCCACATCTAGGATGCCTTGTATCTTGCTTCCCTGGGAAAATTATCTTGCAGATAGAAACTGAGAAACAAGTGCTGTGCTAGCATGGCAGTCCTGGCAGTAAACAGAAACTTGCTGTATTTTGAACAGCAAGGGACCGTGTACTCTACTCATGCTTTGAAAGAAGTACAGGTTTGCTGTTCCTTCGTCTAAGAATGTGCTTGGTTGGGGATTGTGTAACACAGGGCAAAATGTTGTTGGTGGTTCTCCTCTGGATGTGTTCAGACATCCCACATATGCTCTGAAATCTGGTATAATTTTCTGGAAGGTTTGCATGAACGTCTCAGGCATTTCCAAAGTTTTATCAGGCTGGGAGTGGCATACCTGACCTAAGGTGCAACCTCCTATGTGTCCCCTCAGGCAGAGACCAGGATGGTCACCTGCAGTCAGCAGGCCCTTCGAGCATTTCCTAAACTCGTAGGCAAAGTGAACGATAAATGTGGCAGGAAAGTAGGGAAGACTCACTGCAAAAACACCCCTAATAACTAAAAAATGAAGTATCTGAAATAAACTACCCTAAGGTTGTCTTGTTCCATTTGAGTAAAACAGCAGAGCAGCAACGTATCCCACTTCGTGGGGGTGCAGGTGAACAGCTGGACCTGGAGAGCGTGGGACAGGGCTCAGAGCAGGTTGTGTGGGCTGGGTGAGGGCTCAAGTCCCATCGCAGTGGCGTAGCATTCAATGCTGCTGAACAAGACTTAACCCCTGCAGATGAGATTCACGAAGGAACCATCATCTGAGAGAAACTGAGATCTCATGGAAATTAATAGTGGGTTTATCACTGGGGCCAGAATAACCAGGAGTATTCATTCCCCCTTTTTATCTGCTGTTGTCTAATGCAGCACCGTTTATATGCATACATTAGGGCAGGCCAGGAGTTGGGATGACATGAAAGGATTGTGGGTGCCAAATACAAGAACAACCAACCCTGCTTTAACTTTGCTTTAGTCCTACTGAAGCATTTCACCTTTCACGACCCTAACTATTTAGATACACTATAAAATAAACCAAATATCCAAGCTTAAGTGATGTTTATTTTTATTTTCTTCAGCCTCTTATTTCTCTCTATGTAGACGTTTTAACTATTTCTAAAGCCTAAGAGAAAAGAAATCCACAGGCCTCAAAATGTATTACTACTTGATTTCATAATTCAAGAGTAAGCTCTTTACCAATCATTTGGTCTTTATTTAAAGCCTATTTTGTAAAATAGGATTGTAGGCATTAAAAAGCAGACTCTTACATCAGAAAATATGCATGCTGGAGCTAGAATTCTATTGTTTATCTCTAGAGTCATTAATACATGTTTTATGAGTTCCTCAGGAATAATTTGTGCATTGTTGGGTTTATTCAGATAAGTGGACAATTCTTTTATGACTCTGCTGGAAAACAAACAAAGCTCCCTGGTGACTCACAGTCCTTGTTGTAGACTATTGGCTCCATTCTTAATTCCCCCAGTACCTCTTGCCTTTTCTTTTACCAGTCAAACTTAAGAAGCTTTATAGCATTAATAACTTTACTGTCCCAAACCCAGAGATCACCAGTGCCCTCTAAGCTGGCTTCTCTATAGCACCTTTCATGTTGTCTCCCCTCCTTTTAAGTTTGGCCATAATTGCCTACAGCCCCCAGGTTGGGTCAGATATGCTTTATATTTGCACCTCCTCCTCTGCCTCATTTTGCACTCACTGCTCCACACTGATCTTAGCCTCTTTGTCCATGTCTATAGATTAAGACAAATCTTAACCAAATTATAGGTAAGAAAATAGCTATTTTAACAGGGCAGGTTCACTTGCTCATGCTTTCTGGAGAAACCCAGCTTGTGCACCTCAGGGGAAGCCTCAGCGATGCCCTGGCCAGAAAGGGGTACTGAGGGGTGGCACCCTCCATGCCACCCTGTGCCTAACCTTTCCTTGTGGTGACATCCCATTCAACTGATCTCAGGCAGAGAAGACATCATAGATCCACCTCATCTGCTGTGAAGGCAGATGGGAAAGCGACAATTAGGTTTGGTGTAAGGGAGGAATGGACACCGGGAACCACCAGGTCATGGGAGGCTTCCCAGCTTCAGGCCACAGCTGATGCTGTGTCTTGGAGGAAGCAGAGGTGTATTCTGGCAGGCACCTTCACTTTCTAAGATCCTTTCATAGCGTTTAGCAATGCATATTTCTGCCTTACCTTCCTGTAACAAGTTTTTGTGGGAAACACTTTGTTTCACTTCTCCAGCTGTTTTTACTTGGTTGTAGCAACCTGACTTTTAGATTTGCCCTCAGTCCTTCCACAAAACCCCGCCTGTCTGCTGGGTAGGAGGCTGAAGGTGCAGGCTTATGATTGTGGTCATCTGTCTCTGTTTCATCTGTTGTAATTGTAGCATGTATTTTTACACCCCCAGTACTTATTTGCTTATGTTACAGAATAACAGAGACCTTTTCAAAGCAAAATAGCATTTATTTGAGTCAGATGAAGAAAGTAGTGAAATCTTTTGGCTAGTTTTATATATTAATGAAGAAACATGAAATAACTGAGGGGTTTTTTACATGCTCAGAAAGAAAGTCTTACTGTAATTAGCAAGGGAACAAATTGTAATGAAATCAGTCCAGCTCTATTAATTACCGAAGTTTGTTGGGTTGAAGTTAAAGGCTGAAGTAATGCAGAACTCCCAAGGTTTTCCTTTGTGTCTGAAACTTGTTCTCAAAGCAGGATATGTTTTACAGGACTATCAGCTAGCTTTAAGGGACAACTAGTGTCCACACTTAGACCAGATATGGATTTGAAATGCTAATCCTAGGTCTTCTCAAAACCAAATGAGGTAAGCATGCTCAGAGCATCCTACAAACTTACTAGAGCCATCTGAGAATCAAGTTGTCGCCTTTTCTTTTGCCGCATATTGACAACAACCTGGCTAAAATCCAACAAGAGGAGACATCTCTCCCAGGTGGGCCCTTTGTGTGCCAGATTCCAGCCTGTCCCACACAGCTCAGGCGAGAGGTGCCACTCTGCCCACCGACTACCTCTACCCGGGAATGGGGGCACACCACGAGCCCGTGTACTGATTGCCGCTCTCACAAGTATGAAATACCTGCCATCTATTTTTTTATATATATAATATTTGTAACCATATGTTGTATATATGATACATATACTAAATAAAATATATATTATATGTAATATATATCTATGTGGGCAAAAAAAGAGACTATTTAATTATAAGTGTGTGGTCTATTATTACAGTCAGATGGTCAGATATAAACGCATGCATACAGTAACCTACATTTTTGTTTAGCTCAAAGAAGTTGCCTCTGTTTCTTCCAGACAGCGAGCTAGTTTGCTTTCTGTCTGCATGAAACAGAGATGAAACTTCTTAAAAGCTCTATGCTTGTGCAGTGTCAGAGCAAGGGTCCAACCCTTCAGCAACTCCGTCAAGCCAAGGTGTTGCCTCTGCTGAACACAGCAGTATCGCTCTGAGGACAAATTTGCTTCTAGGTAACTATTTTGTCCAAGAGCATTTTAGAAATGGTGATGTCCTGTGGGCAAGGCCAGACAAAGCTACCTCCCAGCCAGACACCAGACAAAACCACTTAGCATAGCCCTTAACTTGACAATAAACAAAGTGAGGCCTCACAGTACATAAAACGCCCTTGCAGACTGTCAAGGCCACAGGCAAACTTCAGTACATTTCACTTTCTACTCTAAAAGTTAAATTCCATACCAACAATTAGCAACTGTATTACAAGTTCTTGTGTTGGAAAGCAATGGATACAGTTTATTACTACTCTGCTTTTGGTACGGGCTGACCACGATGGTAACCAAAACAGCTTTGGACCAATAGCAGGATGAAGGATCAGCATTCTCACATTTTATCTTTTTCTTCTCTAAGTGATACACATCCCATGTGTCTTAGTAAATGTGAGAAATAAGCCTGTGCTGAATGATAACAATGCTGGCTTTTTACTAGAACAAATACTTCTTTGGTTCTTCTTCATCACACTCCCAGCAAGATCTGTCTTGAACATGCAAACACGGAATTTATCTTCTAGTTATTTATTTTTACAGAAGGAATTGTGTACATAGATTCTACCTGTAACACCCTGGATGCTGTACATCAGCAGTGGCATAGACCAGAGGAGATGCTGAGATTTCCCAGAAGCAAAGCTGTTTCTCTCCTGCTCCTGTTAGTACAGTGGAGCGGTCATATTAAGGATCTGAAATACTATATTCCTGTCATCACCATAGATACGTGAAAGCAATATCCCAGTGGGGAAAACTGGGGTTCTAGATGATAAGAACTCTCTGCTTCCCAGCTTTTATCTAAAATACAGTTTATATATAAATATACATATATAAAACTGTTACCTACAGATACCTTGCTCTCAGGACAACAAAATAAAGGTGGTGCTGCCTTCGCTGAGTACTCGACCCAAGCTGAACACATGAATCCAATCCTGTCTTTTTCCTCTAACTTTGAATTTCTTAATTTTTGATGACTCGGTGGAATGTTGTTGGTAATCCTTGCCTGCTTCATTTTCTTTTCAGTTTGGGTGCTTGAAGGACTTACCCATCTGTGTTTAGCATTTTTTGTTCTTGTAGCTTTGCAGAGGCCTGATGGGCACTGAAGACACCGGGAAGTGGCAGCAGATACAGGAGGAGAAGAGGCTCCACACGGTGCAGGGCTCAGAGCAATGAGTGTTTCTGAGGGAGCACTGTCGCAGTGTCAAAGCTGGGTTTGGAGGCTGATTGGTACTAATGCAAACTGGTTTCTCTGATTCTCAAATGCCCGATGCACTTTTTACACAAACTATTTCAGCCTAGGAAAGTGCAGCTGTGCCTTGCCTTGAGAATCCCTTCCCCTCGTTTGGGCGAAGCCACCATGCTTCAATTCTTCCTGCATGCAAGATGTGGACACAACCTGCAAGCTGAAATGAGGCAGACCAAATTCTTTGAAATACACATGCTCTTTTCCTCACGACACAGTAACAGTACCAGTGGTAACTTTTAACCACAATTACTTTCAACCATTTAATGCAACTGTAATTATCCCACAGACTAGGAAAATATGCCAATAAATGTTAAAATGCGAATCTGCAGGAAGTAAGTCAGCTCAAGTGATGAGTAATGACTCTGAAGTCCATTATGGCTATCTATCACTGCATCGCTTCCATGCTGCCTTGCTGAACCATTCCCATGCACATTGCCAGCTCCAGGGATTATCATCAGGACTGAGTTGAGAAGCATGCTTTCTGGTTTTAAAAGTTTAAATGATCTTAATTCTCCCTGTCCTCAATCTCATATGGCTGAATGCAGCTCAATTTGATGTTTCTGTGAGCACCATGGTTGTACTCGGACTGGGCCAGTGGCATTTTGGGGCTTTTAGTCCTTTTTAGTGTGATTGTACTAATGTCAGTGTTACTCCCAGTTTCTCACCCTTCATTTTTCTCCAAGTTACTGGCTGTTTGATCTTTCAATTTTTCTCCATTCCCAGTTTCCCGCTGCTGATTGATTTCAGACTGCAGTCACCTTTCTGGATAAATAAATATTAACAATTCTATTACTCATTTCTGAAATGAGTAGCTTTAAACTTTGCTCTGCTTTCTAAACTGTGATTCCCAATAATGAAATGACATAAAATGCATTGCTCTTCATCACTTGCATTACTTCCCATCCTGACTTCTAAACCAAGTCTTACCATTGCTGAGATTTCTCCCTGCCTGAGCTACTTGTTGAAGCACCTGAAGCACCTTCTCTCGTGATTATTGTGACATTGCCTTTGCTGCATTTCTATAAGGATGCCAACATCTTTACCTGACAGGTTCAGACATGCTTGAGTGGCCTGTGCGCAGACTTACCCTAGCACCAGAAATGTGGTACAGGGACTCACAGGCTCATGGAGCTCTCTTGCACTTCACTTCTTGCTGATTTATACCTTGGCACCAGCTAGTATCTTTATACTGCTTGGAAAATGCTATGTTTAAACAGTACTCTTACTTTTGGTATCAGAGATTTTCTCATATCCTGTGCCATTCTTTATAGCTTTTCAACCATTTCCAAAGGAAAGCTCAGAAAGCTCTCCTGCTGTTCATAACTCCAGGGTAAGGTTTGCTACACTCCTACACTTTCTCTATTCATTACTGATAACATGGGCCTAATTCCTGTCCAGAGTGAGACCCCTTCTGTCAGACAATCAATGTAAAGGTATCTTACAGCTGATGTGTACTATGTTGCAGCCTGAACAATTCCTGACACTGACAAGGTAGGGTAAAAGGACATTAACCTGAAGGAAAACCTGGCTCTGGTTTCTTCTCTTGAGTCCTCCAGCATGGATTAAGGATGTTCTCTCACTTCCTTTTCTTCCTCTCACTACACGTTCTGCTTATGGGCATTTCATCTTACAAAACCAAACCCCAAGCAGTTAGGAGGACCACCACTTTTTTCATACAGATTTCTATTCTCCCTCAATACATGTAGCCCCCAAGGTTTTCAAATCCTTACTGGCTGATTTCAGCAGGAGAGTTCTCCTCTACCCATCCTCTATAATCCAATTTTTCACATTACAGGTTCTTTACGGAGATCTGAAGGGGCAATATTTTGGTGTGAAATGTTTGACGAAGCCACATCTTCAGTATGTTTCAGGTAAGAAAAGGGTCTTTAATAACCAGACCAGTTATCCCCAGGGCATTCAGCCCCCTGAGCTGGAAGACAGGGACGGGGAGCAGAATGGAGCCGCCATAATCCAGGAGGAAGCAGTTAACGGCCTGCTACGCCACCTGGACACTCACAAGTCTATGGGGCCTGATGGGATCCACCTGAGAGTAGAGGGAGGTGGCAGAGGAGCTCACCAAGCCACTCTCCATCATCTATCAGCAGTCCTGGTTAACAGGGGAGGTCCCAGATGACTGGAGGCTTGCCAATGTGACGCCCGTCTACAAGAAGGGCTGGAAAGAGGATCCAGGGAACTACAGGCCTGTCAGCCTGACCTCAGTGCCGGGGAATGTTATGGAGCAGTTCATATTAAGTACGCTCAACAGGCATGTGCAGGTCAACCAGGGGATCAGGCCCAGCCAGCATGGGTTCATGAAAGGCAGGTCCTGCTTGACCAACCTGGTCTCCTTCTACAACCTGGTGACCTGCCTAGTGGATGAAGGAAAGGCTGTGGATGTCATTTACCTGGACTTCAGTAAAGCCTTTGACACTGTCTTCCACAGCATTCTCCTAAGCAAGCTGGCAGCTCATGGCCTAGGCAGGTGTACTCTTCACTGGGTAAAAAACTGGCTGGGTGGCCAAGCATGGAGAGTTGTGGTGATTTGAGTTAAATCCAGTTGGTGACCGGTCACAAGCGGTGTTCACCAGGGCTCAGTCTTGTTTAATATCTTTATCAATGATCTAGATGAGGGGATTGAGTGCACCCTCAGTAAGTTTGCAGTTGACACCAAGTTGGGTGGGAGTGTCGATCTGCTCGAGGGTAGGATGGCCCTGCAGAGGGACCTGGACAGGCTGGATTGATGGGCCATGGCCAACTGTATGAGGTTTAACAAGGCCAAGTGCCGGGTCCTGCACTTGGGTCACAACAACCCCATGCAACGCTACAGGCTTGGGGAAGAGTGGCTGGAAAGCTGCCTGGCCAAAAAGGACCTGGGGGTGTTGGTCGAGAGCTGGCTGAAAATGAACCAGCAGTGTGCCCAGGTAGCCAAGAAGGCCAACAGCGTCCTGGCCTGTATCAGGAATAGTGTGGCCAGCAGGAGCAGGGAGGTGATTGTTCCCCTGTACTCGGTGCTGGTGAGGCCACACCTGGAATACTGTGTCCAGTTTTGGGCCCCTCAATACAAGAAAGACATTGAGGTGCTGGAGCGTATCCAGAGAAGGGCAACAAAGCTGTTGCAGGGTCTGGAGCACAGGTCTTATGAGGAGCGGCAGAGGGAACTGGGGTTATTTAGTCTGGAGAAGAGGAGGCTGAAGGGAGACCTTATCACTCTCTACAACTACCTGAAAGGAGGTTGTAGTGAGGTGCGTGTCAGTCTCTTCCCCCATGTAGTCAGCGATCGGATGAGAGGAAATGGGCTCAAGCTGTGTCAGGGGAGGTTTAGATTGGATATTAGGAAAAATTTCTTCACAGAAAGAGCAGTCAAGCATTGGAACAGGCTGCCCAGGGAAGTGGTAGAGTCACCATCCCTGGAGATATTTAAAAGACATGTAGATGTGGCACTTTGGGACATGGTTTAGTGGGCATGGTGGTGTTGGGTTGATGGTTGGACTGATGATCTTAGAGATCCTTTCCAACCTTAATGATTCCAAGTTTCTATTTTCATTAAAAAATAATCCATCCCCCAAGCCAGGAAACATGAAATTATTACTCTACCCTTAATTGGTTTAGTGGTAGACTTGGTAGTGTTACGTTAATGGTTGGACTGGATGATCTTAAGGGTCTCTTCCAACCTAAAGAATTCTATGATTCTATGATTATACAACAGAGTAAGGAGAATGCAAGGCTATTTCTCTGGAGTCAAAATGAGTCAAAAAATGTTGGAGGCTTACTTACAGAGTGGCTCTGTCTTTGGTCCAGCAGCATAAGATCATATAAAGGAAACAAATATGCACACCAGATAGCTTTAAGCAGGTTATTTCCCACCTACTGGGTATTCCAGCCCTAAAATAGTCTCACTCTAGTCCACTTCAAATGCAGGCACTTCAGGTTTTCTCATAAGGAAGCATTTTATTGCTCCAGCTGATTTTAATTCACTTGGGCAAAGTATTTTGCTCGTCTGTCCTTCTCAGCAAGAATCCAATGTATTCACTAGAAAGCCAGGCCTCTGGATGTTTGGTTTCAGCAAAGGATTGCCAACTTGTTTCAGACTGCTAAATCACACAGTAATAGCATTTCTTGTCTCAGATTGTGACCTTCCTGTGTGTCACACAGGTGAGGCACAAATCAACCCTCCTGGCAAGAACTCTTGGCGATGTCCTGGTTTTGGTGCAAGGAGATGGTACTGTTGCCTGACCCATGCTGCCATTCACTTTGAGGAGCAAACATTGCCAGCACTCCTGAGCAGCAGGAGATGAGCTGGAATATTTACCCTCACTCTCAGAAATATTTAATATACAGTCCTGAGAGACAGAAAAGGTGCCCACGTATGCCTACAGAACTGTCCATATCCCGAATGAAGAGCAGGTGGTATTTCCATACAGATTAAAGGGAAATGGGTGATGAAGACTGGATACAGATATACACCCATCACAGTTTGCAGATACTACGTTCGCAGCCAAAGAATCAATTTCAGCAGTTAAATTTATCCATGTTAACTGCTATGTGTGAATTTAAAAATTCACATGATGACACTTCCAGTTAACATATATGGACGTGTCTAACCAGATTGCTTCTAGAGATGGCTGAAATGGCCCAGCATCTTCACCTCAGTCTACACAATTCTTTTCAAACATAACTGTGATTTTTATTCCAATTGATACTACATGTCTTAAGTTTCTTAAGCTCCATTCTTTTCGTACTTAGACTCTTATTACATATTTCTATCACATGGCAATTAAATAATCAGTCTGATGATTTCCACAGGTTAACTAATTCAATGCTGTGACATTAGCTAATATAAAATACCTTCTATCTGTCTTTCCATATAAAAACTGTTGACCAAAATTGGGTTTTGTTTGCATATTAATGAGCATACAGGTGGATTAACTGTTTTCTATCCACTGTTATTTCTATATCTGCTCAGACCTGCACCTTCATGAAGCTTAAAAGCCAGGCTCTAACCCTGCATCTTTACCTGAAACTGCAGGAAACATCTTTTTTGAATTTCTGTGTTTTCTTCCAGGAACTGGCCAGTTTTGGTTCTGCATAGGACCAAGAGAGTCCTGCTCCATATCCCAACCACCATACAGTTTTCTATCACCCTTGGTTTGCACAGTTCTACTCTCACTACAATGGAAATGACCATTTCTCTGCCAATCTATCCTAATGGCCCTGGTAGCCTGTGAATGCATACCAAACCCAGGAGCAACTACCTAAACCAATGTATCATAGATCCTAGCGTCTATTCAACTACCTATTTGTGTGCAAACTACCCAGTAAATAATGTGTATTTGGTAATTTTTTCCTTAAATCCAGCCAGTTGAAAATATTACAGATCAACTTTAATAATGGCTTTTACATTCTAAAAATGTGAATAATTTAGTTAGTTGTATGGGTGCATTTACCTTTATAAATGGTATTATCACACACCATGGAGTCTGTCAGAAGCGTTTGCATTACCAAAATCACTTCTGTATGCCATGACGTGCATTGGCTTCCTAATAATGTGCCAATACTGGATTTAGATCCACACTGGATATCCAACCTGTCTAGTCACTCTGATTTGTGGAAGACCTGTTGCTAAGAATTTTAACAGGCTGCGAACCTGCTACAGCTAAGTCACAGAAAATGAAGTAAAGCAAAACCACTTAGCAATCTGGAAATTTCTTAAGGCCCACCATGAGATGGTCCTTCATGCAGGCAAACTATGCAATGGCGTTAGGGTCAGCTTTGGATGCGTATGGTTATCTGTATTTTCCACCAGAATGACAGCTGCTAAATGAGTGAAAGAAGGAAAGACTGAGGGGGAAAAAAAAAAGAAAGTTGTAAGTTAAAAGCTCAGGAAAGATTAAATCCCTGTCCTGAGAGGCTGCTGTGTACAAATGTCTCAGAGTTCTGTTTAAAGAGGCTTGAAAGGCTTAAAACTATAAATGCTGACTACTTTGCTTCTGCTGTAAGCGTACTGCTGTTCCTTTTCACTTAAAACTATGCATTTAGGCCCGGTTTACTTGTTAAAAAATGTTATTGCTCACTGCCATCTAGTGTTAATGGTACAGATTGTCAGGAACTTGAAATTACTTTTCTGGCTTTAAGAATTAAAAATTTACATTTTTCAAGTTTGGCCTTATCCTGAGAACCTGCAAATTCCTGTTTCCACTGACAGAGGGAGCTGCAGATGCACAGTAGCTCAGAAAAATCCAAACACCTAGGAATAGATTGGAGTTCAGAGGCCACAAAGCAACTTCAATGACTACAGTTCCCTTCCATGTTACTTCCTTGATTCTGACTCCGCTTACTGGTCCTCTCACTCTGTTTCACTGGGTCACACCAGACTGGGTCCTGAAGCAGAGCCCACAGCTGCTCCTCCTGCAGCCTGCAGGGCAGATGCAGCGTGCTTTGCAGCACATGTTCCTCATCCTTGCCAAGAGAAAACTGGAGATGCTGTTATGCTCCCACTACCTATGCGCCGCATTTCTTTCCACCTGGGTATGTGAGAGCGATGGTACACACCTGATCTCAACAGCACAGTTAGAACGTGATCCAGAGGCAGACTTCAAGATGGGGCCTCTGGGGCACCCAGGAGTACGTTTGTGGACGCAGTCACACAGCAATGCGTATGTCCATGCCCCCAGTTTGTTGTTTGAATGGAGTAGCCAAGTGCTTATTTCGTGCCTCAAAGTATGACTTAATTATTACAGTCACACTTAAATGCAAAATGCCTATGCAGATTCTGGGAGGCAAATCTAGAACAGAACTTCTGTTTTAATAGCAAACATCTTCAGTTACAACTGGCGTGGATTTATGCCACGGGACTCACACGTACCAATGAATCTTGCTAGTGAAGAGAAACAAACTCCAAATGATTCCTGAATCTCTACACATGCCATCCACCATTTGACACTGAGCAACTGTTCACCTCAGCAAGTGTAGGAGAACAGGCAAAGCCAGCGATAACCTCCTCCTTTCTCTATTTTAACAGGCAAGGATTTGAAGTCTCAAAGCTGAGATAAAGCAGTTGGGTGAGAAAGCATTTTCCCTACTGAGCAGCATGTCATCCATGGCAAGTTTAAGGCACAAGTCTCAATAATTTACAGTGCATCTTCCTGAGTTTTCTGAAGATTGGACAAGTTCTGTACAGTGTGAATTACCTTCTGGTGGCTATCTTTTAAATAAACAGGAATCGTAATTGTTCTTTACATGGAGAACTAATATATATTAAGATCTTAAAGAAAATGCCTGAATTCAAAAGCAGACCACAGAGTGTTACAACCACATACAGTCATAATTAGTTTATTAGCGCTGTTTTTGAAACAAATATACTCAGGTACTTAAACACAGTTTAATTCATGTTTATTTCCACATTTGATATAGTACTCTATATTACATAATGCACTGAATATCCAGTAAATAAATAATAAAACCAAAGTGCAGATTAAAGTAGCAAGGTCAGTTTTTAGGTTATTGGGAAGGCCCAAATCACATTAGCAGTATAAGGACAGCAAGTTGTAAATGACTAATATTTACCATGTCATTCTATCGTTGCTATATGCATGCTAGTACAAATGATCCCTCTGAGAACTGCATATAGTTATCTACAAAAGAAAACAGTCCTTCCCTTACATTACATTTTCGTGATCTTTTTATTTCTTACCTTTCAGGCCTGATCCTGCAGTCCTTACTCAGCAAAACTTCCAATGCAATCTGTCAGGTTAGTTTCTTACTTTTTCTTTAAGCTACATAAAGCCCATTGGCTCTCTCAAAACATCTGAATACTAAATGATTAGAGTTTGAATTTCTAAAAATTCAGAAATTCTAAAAACATTCGTAACAGAAAATAACATAATTAAGTACAGACCTAAGAGTATTAGCGCCAAATCCAGAAACAGATCTAGACAGAAGCCTTGGGAACTGTCAGGACAGCAAGGTTGGCATCTGGTGAGTTAGGCACTTTCCTGATTAGCCAGCCACTTTTAGGATCACAGTTTTGGATGTAGACATCTTCAGTCTCTTTAAATACTGTTTTCAGCACCTGCATCCTTTTTTCAGCTCTGGCCTTTTTTTATACTTGAATACATTACGTATCACATTAACGTTATGCACAGACAATAAGAGAAGTGACCCTAAAGTAAACCAAAATGATAATACAACATGATATCACAGCCATGTCTAGAAGAAGCTATTGTTCTTTTCTGTGCTTGGGTTAGGCACATTTGTTTTAACGGCTTTTAACACTGTATCCCATTTACTATTCTTGTGCTCTAACTGCCTTTTCCTAAACTTGTGCTGAAATAAGTCATTGCTGTCTTCATCCTCAGCCTCTGACACTATCTCCATTTTTTGGATGATCAGTTTAATGAGGTCATGTTGCTTTTCCAACAGTGTTGATATATCTTTGAGCCTAAAAAAACAAAAAAGAAAAAAATATGCATACAGCAGGCTTTGTTGTTTGGTTTCAAATGACATTTCAGTCATTAAAATCACAGATGTAAAAGACCTGACAGTCCTCAACTTCACCCTTCTGCTAACAAAGAATATTACCTGGAGTACATGTAATTTTTCAAGCTGTGATAATCCTCCAGGTTTCAGTAAATTGGATTAAACAACAAATTCCTGGTTCTTGAGAAAAGTAACTTACTATATACTTAAGGTAAGAGCAACTTCACTCTCAAAATAAAATTCTAAACAGTTCTATCAAAAGTTTTTCCTATTGACTGAAGTAGTCTGGCAAGAAAAAAGGGCCAGATTTGCAATGGCAATTAAGCATCCACAAGCATTTTTACAACTACTTTAACAACATATGAGAGATACTGATGAGGCACTTAATGATCTCTCTTAAAGTACTATCCAAAGTGCAATTGATAAAGAGTTAACATCAGTTAGCATCATGCCTACAGAGCACATTATCCGTTATCTTTTAAGAAACAATGAAAGAAATTGGAAATGTGTCTAGAAATTGTCTTCATAAAACAGGCTTTTTGAAAATCTACTTTTCAGAATGTCTAGAATCAGAAAATTACAGCATGAAATATACATTGTGACTGAAAAGGTTCTCCGTGAAGGACAGTTTGGGGCTTCTTTAGATGTAGTTGCCTATTTTTTCCCACAAGAATTAAAATAGTGCAGCAATTAGCTAACATGAATACAAAGCAAAAAAATTCCCACCCCAAATCAAAACCCAAAAATATATACACTCAGCACTGATTGCAGCTAGCTTCAGTAGGAACTATTCTGAACTCTGACAATAAAAACATACTGGCAACATAGTAAAACAAAGTTTTCAGCCAGTATTTTCAAAGCAGTAAATATAACTTGCCATAGTGAAATGGCTACAAGTTATTCTATTCCAAATAATTTTATAAAATGATAGTTTTCCTCCCTCTCTGTAGGGAAAAAAAAAGAGTATTGTTCTATGCTGGTTCCTAATGCATTGATGTAGCATGGATTTGAAGACAGACTTGTTAAATTCCATGGTTTGCCTACATTTGTAGGGTGTATTCTCACCCCTTCAACTCTTCCTGACTCCTTCGTGCAAAAAAAAAAAAAAAAAAACAACCAACCAAACGACTTAATCAGAATCTCTGCAGGAAGACAAAAATTTAGTAGATTAAAAAGGGGGGGGGGGGGGGGGGGAGAGAGACCAGGGGAGAGTGAGACAGAGTGAAAAAGAATAGATTTTCCTAGCTGTACATTCACAGAAGGCTTTTCTGAAACAATTCCTACCGATATATTGGTAAGATGAGTAAGAAAACTAAGTACAGAGAATTCCTTCCAAGGCTTTGGGAAACAGATGATTTGTTCAAAGGAGAACCTGGACACCAAATCCATTTCTGGGGAAACAATCTGAAGCAGATTTACCATCGGACCAGTGGAAAGTCAGTTACAGATTGTGTATATTTGGAAACCAATTGGAATTACATCAATTGTGAGTTTAAAATAACCCTTGAAAACCTCCATACATAAACCTCTAATTCTGAAATGAAAATGCGTTTTCCTTATTACTTCAGTTTACTTTAATGAGCAAACAAGCCTGTCCTCTTTCTCTGCCGTGGGATAAAAATATTTCTCTACCACGCAAGTATTTTCGAAGTAAATACATTACCGAATATAAAATAATAAGTTACCATAGTGAGGGGAGCTTACTTAAGGACACTAGATACATTGCATTTTACTTTTTAGGTACAGTATGGCACTTTAGAACACTTTTTAAAATAGGAGTATATTTGTAATATTGGTTCTACTTATTTTTACAGCAATAAAATAACTCAACGAATACCTGTATTTCTGTTTCAGAACTTCCAGTTCTAATGTGGTATCAGTGCTCTGTGCATCTGTGGTAGAGTCCTCACACCCAAAGCAATACTGGAATACGCTCTAAACAAAACATGGAACCAAACTGAAATCAGATATTATAGTCTGACAATAGATTAAAAATCCCAAATAAGTGAATGGTAACAGTCTCCACACAGTGTTAAAGTTGAAAAGAGTTTCTTTTATGAAATTATTTTTGTATATTAAACATTTGTTTTGCAAAATTTGTTTAATCAGAAAATTCAGTCTAGCAACAACAGCTGAAATGGAAACAAATAAAAGAAGAAATACCAAAAGAGAATAATTCTATTTTCTGCCTGAGTAACTTTTGTAGCTTGTCTTGCTTAGTAAAGTCGCAGATCACTGAGAATTCAAACACTAATTATATATGAATAAGTTAGGCTGCACTCAAACTGATTTATCATTTTCACTGAAGACAGTCAAGGTCTAATCACGATTCCACTGATGTCAGTTAATGATTGAGTCTTATTAATGCAATGTTCCTAGCAATCTGTGTACAAAGTCAGTCAATCATATCACATTTTAGTAAGAATTCTTTAGTCTAAGATTCACCATCTTACCATAAACCCACAGTATCTTGGCCTGTTGGGATATACAGTGATTGATTCCTGGTCCACCCGACTTAAGAACCAAAATGGTAGCTTCTTCTCTAAGTTGGTGTGAAGATTAACCTAAACATAGTTTTGCATTTAGAATAAGATACATTCTCTTAAGATAAAGACACTTTGTCATGTGAAAATAACCATCATGTCATTACGTTCAAACCAGTATTACTAGACGTCAAGTCTCAGAGGATACAAACTATGGTATAATATTTGAACAGTCCAGCCCAGACACTAAAACCACCTAGTCATAGCAGTATTGAGTACTTTGGCAAAATAAATTATTCCTCATAGATGCACACTCTTATAATGAAAATTATTCCAAAACTGAGTTAGCTCTTGTGTAATGGCTTGAATAGCTCCTTAGTACATCGTGGGTTGCAGTACAGAGTCACAAGGCAGAAATGTTCAGAAGACAGAATACCTATCATAGCCACGTGTTTTAAGACCAAATAATAATGGGAGAGTGATTCTTTCTCTTTTTAATTGTGCTATATCCTTTTACTAGATTATGACAGAGTCAGTAGAGATTAAGATGCCAGTGCAATGCCTGTGAGAAAAGGAGCTTTCTCTTGGGTAGAAACAAGTATGTTATATATAAGTGTCTTTTCAGGTGATGCTACCTTCCAGTTGTTTTGAAATTGCTACAGAAATGCTGAGCATATCTATCTAAAAGAACAGGATGTACAGTATAAACCTATTGCAGACATCCATAATCCTGTCAAACATACAGAAGGTTACATGCTTAATAAAGATTTCGTAATACTGTCTGAAGTTGCAAGACACCATCCTTCCTGAGCATTCTGTTGGCAAAGAAATACCTAAACAGGTGAAAAGCATTAACTGCTACAAGAACTGCCCTTATACCTCTGCTTTACTCATTTGTATGTCTAGCAAAAGAAATATCTCTTGGAGGGAAATGTTACTCTAAAAGAGAATTCTTCAAATATGCTTGAACTAAGCAAGTACAGCATACAATTTAAAGTTATGTGACTACCAGAAGTAGAGCTGTTCTTGTTCTTGGGTATTCTGCCTGTGCACACTTCTTTATGCTCAGCCACCAGGTAGGCTCTGAAACTTTTTAGAAAATGCAGAACCAGCAGGGAACATAGGCAAAGCTACTCCCTGCATCAATTTTATAAATGGTCAGTTCCTCTCACAATACAGACTTTGAGCAGAACATCAAGGAAGCATGTGGACAGACAGTTTCTAAGAACATGTTACTGAGAAATAAGCTTTATTCTTTATTTGACAGGTGTATACTGTGTGTATTTCCACTTGTGAAAGTCAAGCTTGATACACAGTTCACAAAGAAAAAAAGCTTTTGAAAACTGTATGCCAAATTTATAATTTCTTAGAATGAAAATTTTATGAAGTTGTGCTACTGCTTTAGCCCCAGTATGTAAGCAGTAAGGACTGCATTTGCAAAAACTACTTTGAAAATAGATATCTACGACGCACAGTTTTCAAAAGCATATAGGTTACTGAAATCTTCTGATTTCAACAAAAAATCTGTTAGGTGGCTTTATACATCTTAAGGTACCTAAAAACATTTAGAAATGTGATGTTAAGTTCCTTAGTTATACCTGGTATTGCATAGTATCTTCTCAGTACACAGACCAGCATGAGCCTTCAGTATGCTGCAATGAATTTGGTGTCCTTTTGATTTCCGTGTACCTTAACCTTCTTTCCACTGCATCAATTCTCTCCTTAAAAAGCAACTCTCCATTTTCAAACATTGCATTTACTCATTTTGAGATTCTGTTGTTGGAATAACTCAGAATTCATTGAACTAACTGTTCAAAAGTTCCTTAAAAATGCATTCGCTTATACATTTCCTTGACAGTGAATCACACGACTGAAAATGAGATTCAGAATAGGATGCCCATATTCACCAAGTTGCTTTACAGAGATGCTAAGATATTAGTTAGGGATGTTGATGATAAATCAGCTAATTATCTGAATGGTGTTCTAACAATGATATCTACTTCCTATAGTTGGTACTTCTATGGTATGCTACTTACCTGCATTGCAATCCTTTTGAGTGCAGCATATTTTTGTACTTCAGCTATGTCCCCAACAGCCAAACCAATCTAAAAATACCAGAAAGATTTCATTATCTATTTTTCCATAGTCTGTGATTTCAATTGTATTTCTTATTCACATTTAAATCCAAAATTACTCTAAAGTTAAATTTATTTTGTTTCACTTGAATTTGGAAACATACCCCTTCTGTGCATATTTGGAAAATCCGTATCAAGAAATGTAGTAAGCATTTTTAATGCCAACTATCTGTCTACCAGTAAGGCAATAAAGAGCTACTTCAAAGATTTGTCAAGAACGACATCCCTTTTTTTTGACTCTTCATTACTGCTGTTATGTTAAAAAACTTGTTGGCCTCTTGATTGGACACGATCATGGCAGCAATAAATAATGTACAAAAACTGAATTGATTTTTATTCCTCAGCTCATATAAAAACCTAATTTCCTAAATAAAATTGATGTTCAGTGGAGCATGGCTGAAGATGTATTACATATGTTCCCCCTTTCTCACCATTACCAGGTTTTCTGATTCTTTTGTGCAGGTCAGGCTCATTAGTTAAACACTACTGTTGACCGCTGTTTTGTGTGCAATGAGGATCTGGGTTTTGGCTTTTTAAAATACATGTATTGTTAGTGCTACGTTATGACAGAGCAATGGGTTGAACCATTAAGACTATGTCTAGTCTAGGAGGCACAGATTTTTCAAAGTACTTCTTAAAATCATTGTTCCCCAATATTCTTTATCAAGACCTCATAATAATACATTGCAGCTCCAATTCAAATTCCATCACAGTTACTACCTAAAGATACACAAGATCCCTGCAAGAGTTAACTGTGGAAAAATACTCAGAACAGTAAACTGGAGGGAAAACAAGTCCAGGGAAAGGCAACTTTTTAATACATTACTGAAAATATCAATTTGTTAAATAATGAATGAATGTCATGAATCAGCACTAAAGTAATTCTATATGCTAACTGTGTACAAACCTGTGCTTAACTACTTTTGTATAAGTGGGTTACTTACTAGCAAGTTCATAAGAAGGATTGGAATGAGCAAGGTAAATATAATGAGAACTGTGTAACTCAGGAATGGATATGGTAATTCATTGCTTAGTAGTGGATCAAGGAATGCATCATGGTAATTAATGTCTCCCAGCATCATTGCAAATGTCTTCATTACAGAAAGCAGAGGTGTGCTATATGTTTGCTGCAAAAAAAAAGAAATACCAAAATCAAGAAAAAACTCGAACCAATGAAATCTGTAAATAACCTCTTGAGATTCTTTAGTAAAAAATAATATTTATAATGATAAAAATTAACCATGCCATTCAACTAACCTGTGAACCCAAAAGGACAAAGAAACTTAGTCCAAAGGCCAATATCAGGAAAAAGAAAACGACAGCAATCCGAATCAAAGTCCTCAAAATTTCCCAGAACATCACAACATAGATGCCATAGTTTTCAAATCTAGGCAGTAAGTACACAGAAAAGATATGCAAAATTAAATACTGAAGTTAGAGTCCCTTACAGTTATTTCTGTAAGGCAATAAGTAATCCTGATTTTCATGTGTGAAGAGAGACATTTTGCCTCTCTGAGACATTCTGAGATGGAATGAACATGTTGTACTTTCACATCCAAAAGAAGGCAAGTGGTCTTATTTACAGCAAGCCTAAACTACATAATCTTATATTTTAATGCACTAGAGCAGTACTTCTTCAAGACATTATTCTTAAAGAACAACTTTTACTCTCTCCATAGCCACAGACAGTATAATATTGTACAACTGTTGCATTTGGAATAATAACATTAGGAAACTATCTCATTTTTTGCTGCTTTTTGAAGCAAATTAGCAACCAGAACAAAGGAAAACTGGCACCATGATCCGTCTAGCAGCTACATGCCTGATTTAAAAAGATTTTTCTTTTTATGACACAAAAAGTATGGGAAACAAGCAAACAAAAAGAAACACATTGTTCAGGAAGAGAAGGGGAGTAGCACAATTTTGAGATACCTGTGTTTCCAACAACAGTCTGTCATCTGGCAAGCCTCTCCCATTCTTGGCTTAAACAAAAACTAGATCTCAGAACATAAGTTGACATAAAGCAGATTAAGCTACTTTTCCCCCCAAACCTGAACTTGGGAATTTATGTCTTCTGCCAGATTCAGGGACCAGATGACTCTTTTATGCTACAACAGTACAAACTGAGAAAATCCCGCTACAGGATTTTCCCCCTGAAATATTACGTGCAAGGCTGAAAAGATCAAGCTGGAAGCAAAGCAAACCTGATCTTCTATTTATTAGGCATTTATTAGGCAAAACTCCATTGAAATCAACGGAGCTACAGGTTGCTTTGAGAAAAGATGGCCTGAATGAGTTAGAAAAATGATGTGTAGAGTTCTACTGCTATACAAATGAAAAATGTTCAGGCCAGGGAAGCATTTCATCTAGCAGAAGGAAGGCTGGGCAATCATGAATTTACTTTTTACTCTCTGCGTTCAACCCCTATTCTGCTGACAGCACACAGCAGAGAGGACGCACCCATTCATTATTCATCTAAGGTCAGACACATGCAGGACAAGGTTTGCCAGCAGAGGCAGTACCATAAAGATACCCTCTCTTTATGACAAAGTCTGTTTACAGACCTTGTCCTTAAACATTCCAACAACAGTAAAATGATCCTGAAATTAATCAGCAAATGCCATGTTTGTCTGTCTGCCAGACCTCAAGGGGGTGGTTAGTGCACATATACAGTAAGAATCAGAAGAGCATATATGCAGTGTTATCACATACTGTCATCCTTATTTTCTGAACCGCTCCAAATCACCACTTTTTTGCTCATCAGCCACACCTCATCTTTGTGCCAGGGAGCCCTGCCCAGGCATAAACATGTTTAATTTATTAGTCTTAAGCACTACACTCACACTATTTTTCTCTCCACCCAGCTCTCCTGCAGTACATAGCTCTTGGACACTATTGTACCAGTGACAGCATTAAGATCATTAATGGCAATAAACAGACCTAGTGTCAAGTAAAGAAATAATTTCATCCATTATAATTCTTTTACAGGACCCTATGGTGTAGAAAAGTGGGGTGTGCCTTTTTTTTTTTTAAGTGAAAGTCTATACAGTATAATGAAACATGTTTTTAAAAAGACACATGCAGTGGCTTTGCTTACTTAACATTAAAACAGATCTTGTTATTCTCTAGTTGCCATAACACATGCTGTGATTCTGTACGTGAAAAACACTGAAAACTACTTCACAGTTCATTAGGTTAAAAAATTCCTATGGTCCTAATCTGGAAACTTGTATAGCTTGAAAAAAATAAAAATAAAAAATAGGGCTATCACATTTGATCAGACACAGTTTAGGATATACAAAGTATCTGAAAATATTAAAAGTATTTTATTGTAAAGCATGTAAATAACTTTTACCGTTGAAGGTAAAGCAAGAAGTTCATCCAAGACAAGTATACAGCAATTGCTCCACATTCCCACTGCAAATGAGCTGGTGTATTAATAAATAAAGATGACACAAAAATTATGCTTGTAGTATAAATTGTCCAGTCCAGCAGATTGGAGTAATCCAACAAATATTTCAATTTCTAGGATTTAAGAGAGACAGATACATATTTACAAGTCATGCATTGTTAAAGGACTGAATTCAATACACTATTTAAATCCTCTTCTCACTTTTAATCTTTTATAAATTGGTATTTTGCTTTAATTAGGGAAAAATCAGATTTATTTCAGTATCACACAAACTGCTATGCAAGCATACTGTCTGATTAATGTTATTTCTCTCTGTATTTACCTGCTGAATGAGCTGAAATATTTCTTTGCAGATTCCCAGTAAACTCATAATTAAAACTAAACACATACACACCCTTGTGAAGTATGAGTTCTGAAACAAAAATCAGAGCACAAAACAAATTAGAAATTATTAAATGAATGTTTATTTCAGCTCTACCTACTACATACACATTACATTGCCAAGTTAAGAAACTCCGTTAGCTTGCTTCAAATAAACTTATTACTATCTAGATTCTGTTTCACTAATATTTATTGTGAAATCCATGTCATGCATATTGAGTTTAAGTAATTCAAACCAAAAATGAAAGTTTGAGCATTCCCATGGTAAATAGTTGCTGAGCAGCTTCCTTATTACTACTATTTGAGTTTGTGAACTGAAATTGTAGTATTTATGCCACATTTTCAGTTATGTTTTGCCACCAGATGAACATAAAGACAAATGTTGTCCGTAACTTCATTATCATATTGCAGTATCTGGAATTGCAATAGAAGTCTTTGGACAAATTGGAAGTCCCGGCATCCTTATGTGGGTGCTCCCTTTGATGTCACCCTTCACAACCAGTATAGGCAAAGACAACTTTGTTGTGAAAAGCCTTCTGCTGGCACAGATAATAACAGTGAATTTCATCTTTCAACTTGCAGAGCTAATTCCCCACCTAAGGGGTTCATTAACTCATAGGCAGACCACAAATTCATGGCACTCACTTTTCAGTGGCGCTGCAATACACATCAGCATCTGCCCCATTGTGATGTCCCTCTTTAACCTAGGTTGACCGTATAGCACCATGTTCTGTAACACTGTGCTCCCTACAGAGCTGCCATTCCCCACTCCATTCCCATCACTGGGTCCTTAGGACACGGTCTCCTCCAGTGCGTGACATTTCATAGATACTGCTGTTGCTCTAGTCTCTCAGACAGCACCTTCCCAGCTCCTGTTCACTGCTGCTCCACCAGCTGGCATCATTCTTCATGGAAGGACAGGACTCCCTCTTCCAGCTATGCTTCTTCTACCCCGTCTCTGATGATTCAAGGACCTGGGTCAGTCTGAGTCATTCCTTTGCCTGCTGTATGCAGCTCCTGTCATTCTCCTCTCTTCCACCAGGAAGACTAGTTTGTGGAGCATGAAGTCTTCCAGTTCTGCTAGTTCTGGCTTCTGAATCTTTGAGAATCCCGCACGTACTGGCCTGGGCCATGTATGTGATTCTCCAGACTTTTTTCTGTATCAGGATATCCTCATGAATATATGCCTTGAGTTTATTTTATTTCATATTTCTACTAGCATATCCTTTTTGAGTTCCTACTTCAGTTTTATGTCTTTTCTCTCCCAAAAGAACTGTAAAATATTTCCTTGGCTCTTTTTTTCCTTGACAAAATCTTTGGTTTTAGTGATAAAATCACGTATTTGAAATGGATCATTTGAGAAGTTCGCCACACAACAAAAAGTTGTCTCCATTAACACCAGTATGTTACGTTTCAGGGCTAATGACACAGGTGTCTCTTCTCAGAATATATGACTTCACGTCGTGGAGACAGAGCTCTGCGACTCTCCGGCCTTTCACATGGACACAGGATTGTAACACCATGTATGAGTTGTACTCACAGGTTCAGTAAACAGCAGAACTTGCAGTCCCTTCTCTGGAAGCCTAGTACAATGTTCAGCTTAGGGCCAACAGAGCCGTCTTAAAAGACACAATACTGCTTAGTTTTAACTGCAGGAAGGAAACACTTACAAAAAGGACATCAGCCAGTTGCACCAATGTCTTTCTTTTCTAAAGCCTCATTCTCCTGTAGCAGTGGACCTGGCAAGTCTAACTTCTTCGGTTCACTATGGTGTCCTAATTATTCCAGTTCCAGCTTCTGAAAAAAAGTTTGAGCTTTGTCTCTTAACAACCCCAAAGTATCTATGGAGGACAGGCTTATCCTGAGACTGGGTTCATCCTTGCTTGCTTTCCTTACGGCCCCAACTAATGCATCATTTCCATCCAGTGCACATCATGAATGAGATCAATATTCACAAACTACTAGAGTAGCCCCACACCTACCACAGCTGTGACTGAGAGACAAATATTCAAAAGTCATTATGATGCATATGTACTTTCCTACCTAATCAAGTTTTTCATTTTGAGATATCTTAATTCCAAAATGGAAATATATCATTCACATTTTAGCATAACACAATTCTTTCTATTTTTTTCTTTTAAGTTTCTTAACAGGGATTATAGGAAACATCCAATACACTTAAAAACCTTTCACAGAGTTTTCCATCCATTTAGGACTGAATTCTACTGTTACATTTTTCACTACTGTTGTACATGAAGTGCCTATATACAGACTGGCAAAACTTGTCTTAGCCTCATAGTTTATGAGCCTAGTGAAGAAATACTGGCCCTGCAAGGGAAAGTAATTCATAATATGGGCAACGAAAGATGTATCTGAATACCCAAAAGCACTTTCTTATTGACTACTCTTTCTATGTCAAATTTTAAATGTGCAATATCCAGTTATTTTGGTTGAAAATTCAAAGGACATAGAAAGCTAAAGAATCCACTGTCTTCTGTCTTTTCATAATTAAATACACATTAATCTTTTTTCTTCAACATTAAAGAAATACTCACTTCAGGGAAGAAGTTGAAGTAATCACGTACCAGATGGAAAATTTTCAGAAAAGATTAAAAATAATGAGAACTGAAAATTATCTACAGAAGTTGCTGAATGTTTAAAAATATACACTTCAATTCTATTCCTTAGAGTTGCTAAATCACAAATAACTCTAGAAATTATTTAAATAATCATACCTTTTTGCTATAAAAATCCTAAACATATTGTCACTAGTAAGAAGACTCAGTACCTCATATTCTAATGGTCTTGCTTCATACACCTCTGTTCCATTCAAAGGTCTTCCTGGCTGTATGTGAGTGACCAGAAGAGTAAGTGGGATGAGACCAAGAGAATATATGCCTAAATTCATCAGATGTGCTCGAAACCCATAGGCCATCCTTGAAAATAAGAATGTTAAAGTTAAAACACTTTACAAATTTAGAAGAGCACACATTCAAATGTAACAGCCATCAATGTTTTCAAGATGAGGAAATAAACATTTCTTAAAATGTCCTCTTTTGACGAATGTGTTCATTGAGATTTACATGGACAAAAATGTATTGGCCACTCTGAAATAATGTTCCTCTTCTTTTTAACTCAGCAGTCCTATTATATATTTTTGCACTAAAGTGGGAACAAAGGCAGTGGTTGTTTTTGCTGTAAATATCAAAGAATCATTACTAAATGCTAAGGTACATTTTATATGATAATCGCCAGCATATTCTAAATATACTTATGAGAGGTTATATGGAAAAGACATTTGCTTTAGTCAACACTATGAATATGCACATCTTAGTAAACAACTCTCAAGCACAATAGCCTTCATCCTGACATGCAATATTATATTTTATGTACACTAAAATACACCTACCATTTCATAAGCAAATATTCTTTACACACAGGATGACTGAGTAGCTCCATACGATTGTGGCGTACCATGGCCTACAAAACAAGAAAGCAGAAGGACCAAACTTATCTAATTAAGTAAAGTGCTTACAAAACTGGCTAGGCCACCTTCTTTACTTGAATATTAGCCTAATAAAGAGGAAAATGTCTGTAAGATATTGCAAAGTTCTTTTGTTTATGCACTCTGGCCCAAATCTATTACTATCTTGCCTTCTCTGCCTACTGAGGCAGCCAGCTTCTCTCCTGCGGTTCTGTTATTTCAAACTTTAAAAAATTGCACAGACTATTGCCAACTACACCTACGAGATGACCAAGCTTTTCTAGTTACACTTAATGAGAAAATACTTATTTATTTATTACTAGACAGTATACCAAGTCTAATTGCCAGCAGGAGGCCCAAAAAGTAATCAAATTAAGCCAGAAGGTCTGTTCTGTAAACATTGGTTTTAGGCACAGAAAGTATTTTGCAATTAGCATATGAAAAAATCAGTTTTGTCAGTTTTTTCAGTGCCTTACATTCCAGTGCATGGTCACTACAATGACTGGAGTATGGTTTTCTTTGATGTATTACCTGCACGTACAGCATGTTCTCTGGAAACATTCATAGCTGTTTAAATAAACTAAGAATTTTTATCTAAACCTAAAAGAAATGTTATTTATGACTTAGACTATAAGAACTTTGGCCCGTAATTCATTCCAATATACTTTAAATATACAGAGTTATGGGCTTTGGATAAGAAACATTATGATGAAAAATTCAAACCGCTTCATTTTATCTAAAGCAAGACAACATGGAATGATGTCAGACTAAAACAAAGAACTTACATTTAAAGTGGTAAGTGGTTCATAGAAAATGTCTTCACCATCCTTTAGTTTCTTGTTAAGTGTCAGGGGACACTGAAGATATCTGAAGTTATATTCAATCTGAATAATAAACATACACCAGCATTTAAGTGTGACAAAACTCATAATCTAAGACTGAGATAATGTCCTTAATTTAAACAGGTTATCCTTTAGAGAAAAGAAAGGCATATTGTGTCAAAACAATTAGAACACTGACGTATGTTGATTGTTACTCTGCCAGTGAACACAAGCCATCAAGATACACATCTGTGACTGTAAGGTGATTAAATGAACACCCATTTTGAATTGTAAAATAAAAAGTACACATTTCTTCTTAAAATATTACAGTTTTAAAAAGTCATTTTCATAACTAATTTAATGTTGACTTTGAAGAAAAGCTTGTATTTAAAAGTTATATGGCTTTCATAATATAAAGAAAATGTACAGTGGCAGAAAATTTGCAAGTTTTCTGTTAATGTTGTAGACACAATCCAATGTAATAACTGATAAGGTGGTTTTCAATATGGTTTCAAAGGCAACATAACTGTAGAACATTCATGCCTCCTTAGCATTGTGAAAACAATCTACCGCTTAAGATTTTGGACAAGAATTTACAAAAAAGAAACATGGTGGCCTCCAAATTATTGATGACAATTGTACTACTTATGATAGGCATGCTTTTGATATGCATAAATAGGTATTATGTCTTATACCACTGTTGTTTTGAAATATCCATAACCTCTGATATCCAGCTTGATTGTAAGAATTAACACAGCAAAGATAAAGTCTATAGATTGCTCAAGTTTAATGTTATACTTGCTAAAATGCATAAGCATGAAGATTACAGAAATTGAACTTCAAAGTCATTTACAGCCCAAAGGATAAAATAAAAACAGTCACCAGTGTTTTCTGTTAAGATCTGATATTCATCTACAAGGGTATCTTATCCACATGAATTTGACATAGACATTAAAGTATACCTATTGTGTACTTCCCAAACTTTCAAGTAAAAAATGTGTTCATTTCAGTGTCACAGAGGCAATAAAGATAATTAAATCAGTGGCTTTGTTGAGAAAAAGAAAGAGATTAATAGTTGAAGATTGCTAGTATCTGATGATGTGATTTTTAAAAGTCATCCTAATACTGCGGAGTTTTTTGCCAAATATATATAAAAAGCACAGATTCAAATACAGTTATTGGTGAATAACTACTGAATTATTCATAAATCAAGCTAAAATATTAGTTGATTTCAATTTACCAACTATCAAGCTATAATTGCAACTATAGAAAATATTTAAGAGGTATTAGAATTTAGTCCAGTATTAGCAGCTGAAAGTCAAGCTGATGATTTTCTAACTTTATTATTATCTAAATAATGTACTGCTGCTAACATACAGCTAGGCACATTGTGACATATTCCATCCTAAGACTGTAAAATGTACTGTCTCCATAAATTTTTTCATCCACTTACATAGAAGTCTCGGCTTGTCTTTTCCTCTGAAGACTCAATTATGCAGTTGTCCAAAACCAGCTTTGCAGATGAACAGAAAAGTGAATTAAGGTGATATAATGTTCATCAGAAAGAATGTAATGTTTGTACCTGAAGAAAATGACCTTCAAATACAGCAGTCATCTAACAGAAGTGATGATGCAGTCAGGTTTTATGGTGTGTGTTCTGAAGACATGAAACTCCAGAGTTTACACGTAGGAGTTAAGTAATGAAACTATGCAGTTTACAAGGCTACATGCTAGTTCACAAGTATAAAATGTGAAGTGTTTATTAATATATACATACAAAGTCACTTGCTATTTCAGTAAAAGGCATTTCTGCACCATCATTTAACAGTTAGCTCAGAAGGTGAAAATATCTCAAATGGTTTTGAACCCAATTCTCTTCTGACTTTCTTTACTTTTATACTCCTTTTTATACTACTTTTATATTCTTATAACTCCACTGACCTCAGGAAGCTAAGAACTTTTTCTGATACGAAAGAAATTAAACTGGCCAAACTGAAACTATCAATAAATACAATTAAATCCATTTGTGAACTTGTATAGTTTCTATTTTATAATAACATGTATTAGTGAGGACAGCATTAGAAAAACAATGGCAAATGATGCAACATAACTAAGGGGGGTGTTGTGCAGTCATTTCTTTAATATGTGCAGAAAACTTACTTTAAATGAATCAGGAAGATACTCAACCATTTCCAGCAAAGGACACTTATTGGCACTAGAATAGTGAGAGAATGTCACAACAGCTTCTTCCCATCTGCAAAAATGAGTTGAGAGAATGGAAAACGAATTAGTTGCTTCTCTTTTAAATTAACTACTTTTAGATTATTTGAGTTTTACTTAAGATATTATCTTGCAAATCGCAACATGTAACAAGTTTAAATACCATCAGTTGGAAAATCAGCTATTTGGGGAGTAATTGAGTAACATTCTGGATGCTGCTCTAAGAATGATTCATGTTTAATTCTGTTATCAATTAAACAGAAATGTTTCAACTATGAGAAGACCTTCTAAAAAATATGAAACTTGAACTAAAGCTGGAATCTTGGGTTACAAGATTAGGTGAGTAATAATAAATATAGCAAAATACTGGCAGTGTTCCTGCAGCTCTTACCAAAAGAGGTGATCATTAGGCAACAGTGCAACACTTTTATTCCTGAAGTGGGGCTTCACTATATTATAATATAAAATATTCTAAACTACAGTTGAAGTGCCACATTTTTAAATATTTGCAACATTTAAAACAACAATTTTAAATTTTCTCAAACAGTATCAATTGCACTCACATTTAAAACAACAATTTTAAATCTCTTGAACAGTATCAATTGTACTCACATTTTTATTAAAATTCTGTAGGTATTGAAGCATTATGTGAAAGGCCAAAATTATGTATGTAAGAAGAGGGAAGACATGGGAAGGATTATTTATTTCTAATGGCTTCTAAGTGCTTTTTTTAAACAGAGTCTGAACATACAATCTAATATGGAAAACAACACGCCACATATCTGATGTCCATTACAATTATGCCATTTTTCATTTGCTGTCACTAGAACACAACATAATCTCTGGAGTTTTAAAATACGTACTCAGTCTTACTTATTAAACCAAAGGTTTCCAAAACTTAGTCTCAGTTAAAAAACAAACCAAAACACAACAGAAAGTAAATTCAAAAAGCATTTTCTGTGTACCTTACCTTTTGTGCAAAATGACAGCAGACACTACATCTTTTCTCCTATTGTGTATTGCTTCATGGAAAAAAGAAGCTACTGCTTTGTTGAACAGAATTTTCGCACCATAGTCAAGAAGCAATCTTACTGCTTTTGCATGTCCTTCTCTTGCAGCCAGGTGCAAAGCTGTGTTCTGTGCAGAAAAGTAGTACAGCAATACATCCATGAGAATCATTTTTTAAAAGAGTACACATTTCAGTCCTTTCCCACACTGAAAAGCCACATGTTATTCTCAGTTGCAAGTCCTGAATCCTTTTACTAGCAACATTAAAAAGTAGAATGTTGTCACAAAGATTCTGATAAGAGATTATAGACAAGTTCTTCATTCTATGTCTACAGCTACAGTAATGCTAAATCTGAAGACGAAACTCAGCTGTAGGTAAGAAAGGCCAATTGATTAATATCTTTTATTTTTGTAACTAACAAACTGCAAGTCACAAATAGGTAAAAATTATGGTATCCCCAGATAGAGAACACCTGCATTTGACAATCAGGAAGAGAAGCATCCAATTATATCCAGATGTGATCATACAAACAATCTGCAAGAAAATCTGCAGGCACAGTTTTATAGGAGGAACATTTTCTTCTTTGGTATTTTCATAAAAGCAAGGCAATGAGTGGTTTAGGAATCAAGTCACACTGAAACTGACTTTTAAAAGCCTTCCCAACTCACACAGATTTTTCTGAGGGAAATGAAGAACTAAGCATTGGCTTCTCATTAATTTCTAGGCAAGATTTGTCCTAATCTAATAATTCTAAATGTTTTCAACACCAGTTCGCAGGTAAATTAGCAACACCTTCTGTGTTGGAAACTGAATAGCTCTTTAAAATGCCCACACTATGTTTTCTGATGGGGAACTGTTAGGCAGGTTCAGACAAGAGGTCTCCAATCCAGGAAATGGTTCTGTCTTGACCCAACAGATACTGCATTTGTCCAAACTTCAGAGCAAGATAGGAGCTGTATCTGTTGGACATCGCTGTGCAGAACAGATGAATTTCAAACAATATGTTAATGAGCTATAGTTGATATTGGAATTTTTTTTAAATCGTAAAAACTCTTTACATTTAAATTACTGATGTTTGTACTACATTGTTAAAATACTCTTGCATTGTAAAGGGGGCAAGAGGGACATGTCTAACATACTCGGTATTTTATTTTTTCTATTAGGCTATCTGCATTTTTTTTTTCTCGCACTTATAAGAATTGGATAACAATTTCAGCAATCATATATTAATCTAAGCAATAAACTTTAACAGTGGTGTAATATAAAGACTTTAAATCTGCCACAAGAAATTTAATATCACACATGTAATGTACAGGGGAAAACTACTAAGAGCACACCACCAATGTTCGGTCTAGAAGTAATAGCAGATAAGAAACAAATAATGCTATCTGAACACGTACCCCTTCTTCATCCACTCTGTCAGTACACTTCACATTAGTATCCAAAATGATCTGCATTGTGCGAGTGTATCCTCCGAAGGCAGCATGGTGCAGGGCTGTCCAGCCTTTATAATCACTTACATGTCGTGGTATAAAATTAGTAATTATAAACAGAAAACTTTTTATAAATTTAAAGTAAATGTAAATGCCTCCTCCTCTGACTCAAATGCCTTTTATTTGGCATGACTACTGCAGAGATGTCTGCACCTTCTGTCAACTATTATGTGATTATCAATGCATCATTCAGAAGTAAAACGTTCAACTCAATAATAGTATTTGGGTCTCCCTCTCTCTTTTCTTATCTCTGTATATTTCTATATATATCTGGATTGTGCCCATTTTCTTATATATCCCTTGAAAATGACACAAATGCTTGCAATATTCTGTTACTACTACTCAGTGACAGATGTGGCGTAGATCATGGCCATATTACAGAATTTTGTATTTAAAGACAGTGAATATGCAAAATATTATAAGCACACAAATATTTTCCTATTAATATTACTTCATCTTAGTATTATGAAACTCATTAAGCCTTTTATCAGATATAACCTACCAGGACATTTCTTTAAAAAATGCCAGATTTAAGTCTAAATTAAGCCTAAATACATACACACATACACGTGTACACATAGATATACATACATACATATACATACTTTTATATATGTATGTATATTATCATCTCTATCCTTACTAGGTGTACTAGTCCAGCTAAGAACACTGGAAATAAACAGTTTGATGTTAGTCCATTTAGTGGGTCCTCTGCAGTCACAAATAATGCACATATGACAGGTTTGTTTCCTAAAGGACCTCCTCAGAACACTTAGGCCCCTAGCTCCAAGGTGTAGCTGCAGTGGACTTGGAAGCACAGGACTTGAAAGTTAAAGCTCTAGACTGTACTTTGGAAACAGGACTCAACTTCTGGTAGCTCTGGCTCCTGGCTTTACAGGTGTAAGCCTGGAAGCTTTTGTGGACCTGCCACTGATCTGAGGATCTTTGACCTGCAATCAGGACTTAGAGTGCAAGGCAAGTTGCCTGTGAACCACCAATCCTAAGAATCCCTACTCCAGCCTGTAAGTGAAGCTGACATGATTATAATATTTCCAAACCAGTATTTTTTCCACCAAAAGGTTCAATATTCTTCTCTCAGTTGGATTTAGAGAAACATCAGTATCCCCAGCATTAGAAGCCTTGCTTTACAACTAGCCATGATCCTATGAAGCAAGGCACCATCAGCTTAGTTTTACAAATATTTTATAAATATGCTCTTATAGTGTATATTTATATTTGTATATATTAAATATTTTCATATATTGTATTTATGTTTATATTGTATTAATTTCCCAGCAGGTAGACATAAAATGTAGGTGATAGTTCTTTTTTGCCTTAATGAATGGAAATCTGTATACTTACCAGAGAAAAAGGGCCCCTCTCTTCAGAAGAAACTGAACTACCTTCTCATGACCGTTCTGGGCTGCCAAATGAAGGGGAGTCATCCCCTTCTTATCACCTTCATTCAAAAGTCTTGTGTCTTTCATATCTCTTATAAGTCGTTGACATGTATTGATGCGCCCATAGCTTTGAAAGATGAACACAGAAATTAATGTCAAAAAAATACGGATGGAGAAAATGGCATTTATTCCATTGCCTAGACTTGCACTACTAACCTGGCAGCAAAGTGTAACGGTGACTTCTTGTCCCTGCTCTTAGAGTAGATGGAAACGTTGAGGCTGAGTAAATTATTTACAGACAGGGCCACACCTTGTCTGCATGCATAATGCAATGGAGTACATCCTTCATTATCTTCATCCACTACAAGATTTTTAATATGTTCCATCTGTTACCCCCCCAAAAAAAAACCCAAAAGCACAGAATTACATTTATATCACTAGTGCTCCACAGCTTCTAATAGCTTGTAACAATAGCATTAATACTTTAAAGCGGTATCTAAAAATAAGAAACAAACTTTAGGAAAAGTAAATTTAGCAACAATGAGCATTTAATGTCTGCTGATTTGTGGGTCACCGTTTTTTCAAACGGCTACTCTTTGAAGAACACAGCAGTTTGTCTTTCTCCACCCTCACTGAAATCCATCCACAGTACAAGTATAATACAGGAGACTCTTCTTTTCTGCCATTCAACCATAATACTCATTGCTGTCAGCAGAAGGCTTGTACAGAACGTAAGGGTAGTCTATAGTCTGTATTCAGTACCAAAACTTCTGGCTGTCAAGAACCATCAGTTTGCTGGTTTACAGTGTAATTTTATATCCCCCATTTCTCTTTCTCATCTTCATTTCCCTGTTTTTCCTCCATACCTTGTCTAACTTTATCCTATGTGTAGCCTTTCTTAAAGCAACGAAAAAACTCCTCCCCTGGTCTGCTCCACTCCTTTGTCTGAATTATTAGTATGATCAATAATTAGAAAGTCAATGCAGACAACTGAGAGTTGTCACTCTGGTTTAAAACTGATTCTCTACATCTGCTGAAAAGGGAGGTTAAATCCATTCTACATTACTAACCAAAGTTGTTTACAGATTTCAGCAGATGTTGTAAGATTAGTTATACTTGATTCATATTTAAAAGGTTGTTTCTGGAGGTCTGGAGGCTAGCAAATTTAACTCTTTCAAGTCAGCTTGGGCTCTAGCAATATGAGTGCTTCACCTCAGCATAGCCAAATATAAATCCATGTTTGAAATCCTTTTTAAAACTAAATTCAAGACTTCATTACAGTCCAGTCCACAGAAAGCTCCTGCAGAATATGCTGTAAGCTATTTAAGTCCTAGAGCTTGACTAAATATGAGCATGTCCCCTAGCTTTACTGCATGCAAGCTAGGAAAATAGAAGTGAAAAGTTCTGTATTTTATTGCCTACCTCTTGAGCTATTCAATCCCCCAACAGCAAAATAATTTATGGGATTATGTTATTCCTTTGCCTGGCAATAAGAAAACTGTATTATTGGCTTTGAAATGTTTTCATGAGAGATATGTACCTCTTCAAACTATTTTCTGTGACACTGGGCAACTTAACAAGTACCATGAACTTTTACAAACATTGCAAAATAAAATGGTAGTTGCTTTTTTCTTTACATTTTCTAGTAAGGGTAACAGAAAGACATAAATTGATGCTTACTGTACCTGCAGAAATTTCTCATTCAGATGCTGTAATCCTCCAGGCTGCAATACCGTCAAATGCAAGAAATTCCGACCAAGGTGATCTTTTAATGATACATTTGCTCCTAGATAAATATGGAAATAAATACCAGCAACTTCAAAACTGCTGGCCCCTGGCACTAACTGATGATGTTTAAGACAAAGGAACAAATGTTGAACAAAAGTGTTTATCAATCTATAAAATAACAAATATTATTTCAAGTCAACATTATAACGTAATTTTACTTACAAAAAAACCCCTACTGACACTCAAATTTCATCGTGATCTCATATGTGTATGCATTTTGTATTCCACTGCAGCACTAAGATTTATGTGGGGCCCTTATATTCAGAGATACTGAGCACCCACAAATCAAGAGGTAGTTTAAAGATGCAGATGATCACCTCTTCTCATCTTTTAAAGTTGTAATCTTGTTACGGCTTCAAAATTTATTACAGGGCTTATTAACAAAATCAGTTATATTACTATTAGCAAGAGGAAATATAGTAACAATAATTAGCTTGCACCAAAAGTGTAGTAATTGAAAGATATAGCTCAAACATTTTCAAGATGACTGTCATTATATAAAATCACAGGTGATGCTTGAAATATGGGCTTTAACATTTAAAGATTGATTGCTGGTACCAAACATGAGTCTGTATAAGTGGTGTATTTATTCCACAGTTCTGCTTACTTTGTGAACTCCTAAGGAATGCAGCGATGGAGTGCCAGTGCCACCTCTACCTTGAGAAGCATGACACATGGCATACACATTTTTCTACAGCCTGTTCACTCTGTATATAAAAGGGTGAAATCATCCCACTAATTCTTCCTGTATCTCAGGGGATACCAGCACTGTGCAGCTGTTTAGCTCAGCTGCCCCTGGACTGTACGCTGAAATACTGAATTGAAATTGAGAGGAAAGTTAGATGCAGAGTTTTAACAGGTATGAACCCTGCTCAAAGGAAGTGTATCACATGTATATTCCTTTTTACCTTTTGAGAGCAGTAAATTCACAATTTTCCATGATGCACAAGAAGTGGCCAAGAGAAGCGGGGATCGACCTTCTATGTCAACACTATCAATATTAGCCCCCTGCAATAAAGAATTTCAAGTTTATCATGAATAATGAATAAATGAAATTTTAAAAAGGTGCTGCCCTTTATAAGCACAGTGCAATTACAGGCATTCTTAGTAACTCCAGATGCCCCAGATAATTCAATAAACACATTACATCTCTATATAAAACTACTATGTTTTAAACAGCCCAGTCATCTATATATATAAATTTAGATGCCTAAATAATACCTACTTCTAGGTATACTGAACTCGCAACTCATGATCTTTTGTTAGGGTACCTTTCCATATCATTTAAATACTCAAAATATATAATTCTAACTTGAAAATACTGGGATTGAAGCTCTGGCAAAATACAAAAATTGCAGCCCTTTTGAATGATGTGGTCTTACTTATCAAACAATTAGCACAACAAGACCCTTCTGAACCTCTGTGCTATATAAATACTGTTCAAGAAGTAATGCATCCAGAGATTAGTAAAGTTCAATCTGTATAGCTTGATCTATCTTCATTTTCTATCCTTTATCATAAACTGTACGAGCCAAGTTAATTTTGACTCCAAAGTAGCTTTATCAACAGTGGACACATTTTTATTCTCCAAACTCAAGGTTTTTGATATGACCTTTCTCCTTAGGGGAAGCACAAGGACTGGAATGAGGTATTCTGGCAAAAGCCCAGTTTTGCTGTTTTGTCTATTTTTGCACAAGATGCATATTGCCAGGACAGTATCGTCACTATGGTCACAGTATCACCACGATCGTATCAGCAAAATAGTATGAGTATAAACACACCTATCTAAAAAAATTCTGCCAACATGGGAGTATGAAGATACAAGTAAATGAACCAATGAGATGTACGTTTAGTTTATGATGTTTTAGATATATTTTTTTCTAGATATTGAGTTGCAAGTCAAATTGGATGAGTTGAACAAAGTACACAAAAAAATCTATTTTATTTCACATAATATCCAAAGGTCACTGAAAAAAAAAAAAAATCAATGGAGTTTTTCCATTAACTTGAATCATCTTTGGGTCCAGTCCTAATTCGAGAGAGAATTAATCATAATCATGAGCAATATTTACTTTCTAGGATGGTAAAGCCTGCAATGTAGTAATAAGAAGCATTTAATAAATGTACAGTGATTACTTTACCACAGAGAACAGGAAGCTTCCAGTGTATGCTGATGAAATGTTTGAGAGTAACACATACAGGACCCTTTCCCCAGTTACCTTTCTACAAGGTCAGACAGACAACCTCTTAAAAATGTTCTTATTCATCAAAGAAACAGACCTTTCTTATCCAAGTGGCTCATTCATTTCAGTGAATACAGGGCAGCAATTTCCAGTTAATAACACAGTCTTTAATCACCTTGCCTCCAGGCATTATTTATCACTATAAGGAGGAACTTATATATTGCCACATGTATTTAGCACATTTATGATACAGCTGAATTAAGAGTCTGTAAATTTAGTTTCAGAACTCCTTTTACTTTTGCATTTATACATTAACATATAAGAATTAAACAGAAATATAAAAATAAATATGCAAATAATAGATAATAAAACAATTAGTATTTATACCAATTTAATTCTTCATTTTTCTTTAAGTGAAGACAAAAGAAGCAAAAGAGGAAAAAGGCAGTTCAAAAAAAGAAGCAAGAAAATGTATAAAATTACTGCTTATTTACTTTGAATAAGCATGTTTCAATACAATTACTGAAGTAAACTCGGGAAGCACCAGACACCTCAATGCTAAATGGTCCAGTACACAAGAAAAAAAAAAAAACCACTAAAAGATGCAGGGAAATTGCTAAGATGCTAGCTAAATCATGAGACCTTTCTCATTTTCATGTCGTTATTCTTCTTTAGAGTTGTGTACATAACTTGTAAATACAATCACATCATTTGCACGCACGAACCAGATACTGTGCACCTAATTGTCAAATATGACAACGGCCACTTTGACATTATTGTTAAAGTCATTGTGCTTAAAATGCTTAATTTGCAAACCAATTTATAAGTAGCATTTCTTTAAAGCTATAAAGTTTTGTAATATTTAGAAGTTGGGAACAGTGACCTAGGTTTCTGTCTTTTGCCTTTTTTTAAGGCTTTGGTTAGCTTTCAGTTACAGCAAACAAGCTGTACATCTCACCAAAACAAGAGCACATACTCATTGCCATGTTATGTTGAGGCCAAAGGCAAAATAATGAAAAGCTCTGCAAGAAATATCTGGAGAGTTTGATTCTCTGGTTTTTGTGTAGCACACTGAGCTACACCTCACAAAAATATCAGTGTAATTTAAATGTAAAAAGCATACATAGTGTGCCTGGACAATTCTGTTTAGCATAGCTAATCTTACCTTTTCTATCTAGAAGAGCTAGATGTAACACTGTATCTGTTTACAATGGCTCTTCTTTTCAGACACAAAAAGTACCAAAAATAAGATAAAGGAAGTAATCATTGTAAGTTAATGTGCATGAAATGTGGATATTTAATTATAAAATAACTAAATTTTGTTTATTAAAACCAGAAAGCCATTCTGAACTGGAATTTGCTATTCCTTTTGAGCAGTAACATTGCTCCACCTTTTCTTTTTCACCCTCGTGTACGCCACAGCACAGGCAATACATAGTGATTTTGCCAGGAGTCCAAGAGAGCAGGCAGCACGGGTTGTACATGCTGCATCCCACTAACCCCAACTGGCATATTTTGATCCATTCCCAGACAGGTCAAATGAAAACAGTCCTACAACTTTGAAACACATGCTTTATATGGGAAGCCAAAAAAACCCCTCAGCACAGATTCTATGAAAGAGGCCAAAATAGTCAAAATGACACTCGAGGAATAGAAGTTTATTCTTAGCAAATGCTGTGTTAAAGATATTCCCTCTAATACTTTGTGCACACAAGCCTCCACATGCAAAAACTGGTGCCTGTATTTATCAGGTAATAACTTCTGTAGATAGGCTGTGTTGTCAGACAAGTTTAAGCAGTCAAACCTCACCATTTCACATTTGAATTAAAAATAAGGACAATATCTAGTTCTGACTAAATCCAATCCCTGTAACAGAGTTTCTGAGAAAAGTAAAACTGAATGTAGAGAGAATTTGTCTTAATGTAATTGTCATGAAACTAAGTAAAAAACCTAAACATACATAAAATGGAAAAGTAGTCTGCTGACTTTCAAAAATTTCCTCATCAGAGTGGGGTATATAATGGTTCTATAAGCCTTAGTTTAATTGGTATAAATGGACATTTGGAACATAGCCAGTAGCATCCCTGGTTACATTTCTTCTTTCTCCCTCATAACCATTCAGTGAAGAAATATAATGAAACTACACAGAGTAATAACTATTTCTAGATCATGCACAAACTTCAATACATGGCTATGTGATCCCAGAACACAGGGATCTGTATGTACATACTACTACAATATGTACATACTTCAAAGAAAGGATTTCTTTCTGGAAAAATCAGATTAAGTTCAATGCATATTTAACATTTATTTCATATTTTATATCCTAAAAGTGAGGACGACAGAACCAATTTGTCATAGCTGGTAAAAGATGTTTATGAAACCTTTCTGAGTAAGTAAAATGTAAATAAAAATGCAAGCTTTCGTCATCTGTAACTGTGGGATGCTATTATGGAGCCATAACAACTGCTGTACTGTAACTGTCAATTCTGCATTATGAAATACCTCTCTCTCTCTCTAAAGCACCTATACCTGAGAACGCATTCTCTTTTATGAATTTCTCTATGCAGACCTGCAGTAATAGATAGCAATAATCTCTATAAACATGTTGCTTGATTAAATATTTACCATTGAAATCAAATACTCTGCCAGTTCATAATGATCAAACAATGCTGTCCTGTGGGGAAAAATGAAAAAATACAGTAACATTAGAAAGGACAATGAAGTTTCAAGCCAAAGGGTAGCATTTTTCTGCATTTGCTGCATTTTCTAATATTTTCAAATAAATACATTTTAAAATAGACAGAGAGATACCTTTATTACATAATTCATTTTAATAAATTGTTTCCATTTTTGTAGAGTTTTGTTTTTAAACTAAATTCAGTTCAATTAATACACTGAAAACTCACTGCGGAAAACAAAGACCTCATTGCTAGGTCAACAAGCATTTTACCACTGATTTTTAACAGAACCAGTCATTTCATATGTCAGACCTTTCACTGTGCCAAACAAGGTCAATACAGAATTCCATAAACTTCAGACTCAATTTGTTCCAGGCAGACCTAGAACCTCAAATCCATTTCATTGATCTGATCTTCAAAAATAACTTGCTATATATTATGTGTAATAATGCTACAGTGGGGTTAAAATGCCTATGACTTAGTGAGACATGTATTCTTGTGGCTAGCAAGTCTACTTGAAAAAATATGAAAAGATATACTGATATAAATTGTGATGACATTTATTTAATGAAAATATTTTACAGCTGTCTATACACAAAAAATTCTCAGGTTTTATTCTACAAGCCATTGATATATATATTACAGGAAAAAAATGGTCAAAGCAGAAAGTATAGCACAGTTAATACGCACTGTAAATGTTTGAAGAAGTCAGACCCCTATTAAATATTTTGACTCAATGAGAAACACAGAAGGACAGTTCCAAGGTTGTACTGTATCTCAAAGATAACAGTTCCCTTAGCATTATAAGAGGTAATAACACAGGGTGTACTATAGTTAGAACTAATTACTCAAAAGATGTATTTAAAAAATCATGTCATGGTTCCAAATAAGTAGAGAAGCCTCCATTATCTACAGCAGACCCCTCCAGCCAGGCATAAATACTGAATGCTTCACAGAATTCAAAATAAATTCCAAGGTGCCTGAAGAGAGAGCGAAGACATTTTATAAAATATTTAGAACAAAACATGACAGTAGGAATGTGAATGGACCAAGTCCTGTCTATGCTTCACTGCTCCTTCACTTCTCAACAAGTTAACACTCCTACTCAGTTTATTTACATTCTGAGAGATTTGGGTGATTTTCTACTTTTCTGATGATTCTTGGTAATATATTTTTTTTCCTGTTTCACAGACACAGGGAGTAAAAGAGTGTCATTCTTTTCCCAAGCTTTTTCCAAGGACAATCATTTTCATGGATATGACAGCCAGTTATCTATTAAGTAGTACATTGTGTCTGCACAATTTTCTTTGGCGTTCTGTCATCACTTTGTCTTCAATAGTGTTTTATCGCTGTAGCATTTCCAAGTGTACCCAAACCTTATCTTAACTTTACAACACACTCCCCTTTTAATTTCTTCAACTATCTTTGAATCATTCCACTTTATACTGTGTCCAAAGAACAATCATCTCTACTGTCTCTGACTTTCTACCAATTATTTCATATTGTAAAACTCTTCGTAGAATAACACTGTAAAATTATTACACTTAATGCAGTGAGACATATCTTTCTTGCAAAAATGTACAGATGGGTGTCCTGGTTTTGGCTGGGATAGAATTAATTTTCTTCCTAGTAGCAGGCATAGTGCTGTGTTTTGGATTTAGGATGAGAATAATGCTGATAACACACTGATGTTTGAATTGTTGCTAAGTACTGCTCATGCTAGTCAAGGACTTTTCAGCTTCCCATGCTCTGCCAGGTGCACAAGAAACTGGGAGGGGGCACAGCCAGAATAGTTGATCCAAACTGGCCAAAGGGCTATTCCATACCATATGACATCATGCTCAGTATAGAAACTGGGGGGAGTTGGCTGGGGGGCAGCGATCGCTGCTCGGGAACTGTCTGGGTATCGGTCAGTGGGTGGTGAGCAATTGCATTGTGCATCACTTGCTTTGTATATTATTATTATTGTTATTATTATATTGTTATCATTACTACTACTATTTTACTTTATTTCACTTATTAAACTGTTCTTATCTCAACCCAGGAGTGTTTCTCTCTCTCACTCTTACTCTTCCAATTCTCCCCCACCAGGGCAGGGGGAGTGAGTGAGCGGCTGTATGGTGCTTAGTTGCTGGCTGGGGTTAAACCACGACAATGGGGAAATATACTACCTTCCACAGAGTTGGTAGCCAGCACTTTTAACTAAGAATCTTTCTGCTACAGAAAACTGAGGAAACTTCTGCACAGTCCAGTGCTCTGGTTTCAAACGGACTGTGAAAGACTAGAAGTCTAGAGGATTATTACATACACAAATGCCATCTGCAACTTTGTAGTTATATGCAAGTGTACCAACATCTACTTGTAGCTGATCAGCTATAAGATAATTTTTAGGGGAAAAAAAGAAAATATTTTTTTAAACTGTTTATATTGTTTTTCATTCATTTTCTGGAGAACATAACCCCATCAGACAAGGACATTTGTTCCGCAACCTCAGAAGCTGTTAACAATTCCATAAACTTCTTCACCTACTACTTTACTGGAGTAAATTTTCAATACAAACTGTTACTGACCTTTCCTTAACATGGTTCCAAGGTAACTGGAACTGTTTTGATTTTGGTATCAGCACCAAAATCTTTAACATTCTGACCTAATTACTGACTCTTTCATATTGTACTAAAACCATCCCCCATCCCATAGAGAAGTTCCAACCCATGTGGAAGGGTGTTCCAAAGTATACTATATAAAGTATAATTGGATGCTAAGAATAACTAATATTATGGCTCACAATTTATAGTGAAGTCTGGCAGAGCAGCTTCCTACCTGTGAAGCAATGTTTCCTTATTCCCATCTACGGCATCAATAATGGATTCCTCACCAGCATAGGATGACATCATTAACTTCACAATCTCAGTTGCTCCTTGAGTGGCAGCAAAATGAAGTGCTGTGCATTTTTCATTCTGTAAATGGGAAAATGAAAAAAAATTAATATTTAAACCCCAACAACCTAACCTCCAACCTGTTAAACACACTAGTGATCTAGCCCAAGATTTGTAATTCCTAAATGCTTAAACTTCTATGCAAGTAATGAAACCTTAGTCTTAACTAAAGTAGTGGAACTCTAAAGAGATCTTAAAGACCAGAAAAGACTAAAGATATAGTTTTAAAGGATCACTGCAACACTTCTTATTATTCTAAGCCAAGTCCCTAAGATGTGGGAAACTTACACTCTTAACAATCTTTTGTAGTTGAATTAATAAACAGAGACACAGAGCACCCTTTAATACAAGAGACGAAGCAAACGAAAACTACAGAAAACCATAGGTAGACCAGGACAAATGAATAAGCAAACAAATGTGCCTATATAATACAGAAAATGCATAATTTCAAAATGTTTTTGACTTCCTTAAATGGAATTTTCCTTAGATGTCGTTCTTAAATAAAATTTTCTGCAGGTTAAAAATATGTTGGTCTAATATGTTATTAAACTATTATAAGCTAGACAGTCATGAAATTATTAAGCAATAAATAAATCATTAGAATAAGATTTGCCAAAACAGGATTTCATTTAGCTAGATGGCATAAACTAGCTTTGATACATGCCTGAGGGTTTCGATGTTCTCCTTTTCAGAACAGGAACATTTCAGTGAATGCATTGGAATGGGCTTTTCCACAATGCCATAAGCATTCTCAACAGTCTTACCCATCACAAAATCAGCAGCATAAATCATCTCATTCAAAAGCTGGGTGTTCAAAGAATCAAACCAATAAAAGAAGGCTAAACCATGTTTATCTTTGCTCTCATGAGTTGATTTGAGCCTTGCAAACAATTTGATTAATGATAGGTATCTTCAGAAATGATTATTCATCATGAACCTGAGCACAGGCCCTTACACCAACAGTACCATGGTAGCAGCAGTAATATCACAAATTTGTGCTTGCTTACAAAGAAGATACTGTAAAGGCCAGGGCAAGGCTGAGGATAAACAAGAATGATGCGAAAGTGTCAGATCGAAGATCCCATTTCTGAGAACGGATGATAGCAGGTGCATAGTAAAGAGTTTGTGAAGAAGGCCGTACCATTCTCCCGAGCGCTCTCCCAGACTCCATCTGTTTATGACTCAATGACTTCCTGAGCCAGAGCGAATGTCATTGTATTCAGTAGTTGATGACTGATTTTCTTCTATGGATCTGCCCAAATGGATTTGGTATCCATGCAAACTTTTCACAGCCACAATATCCTATGTAACTTGCGTGAAGAAACCTGCCATTTTGCCTGATTTGAACTAAAGACTTGTTTTCATTTGCTGCTCCCTAGGTTTTGCATTGGAAGAGACAATGAGCAATGATTATCTACTCATCTTCTTTTCATACCACTTAGAGATTTAGAGATATCTAGGTTTTATCAAAATTATATTTCACTCCATTCGAAGTTTTACCTGTTTTAGATCAATTTGAGCTCCAAATTCAATGCACATTTTAATCATTTCAAGGTCCCCACTTTGAACTGCCAAATGAAGTGGACTGCACTTTCCATTATTGGTAAAATTGATGTGGGTTTTAGCAGAGTGACCCAATTCTTCACCTGAGAAACAAAGATAAATGGAATTGTTTTAAGCAAGAAAGATAACAGATGCTATCAAGCCTTTCAAAACAAGTATATTAACTGTGGAATAATATTCTCCCCCTCAAAAAAAGAACGTTTCACATCTATCATTAAACAATGAATGGGTACACATTTAGTAAAGCAGTTAAGCTGCTGCTCCAATCCTACAAAAGTTACTAGCATGAATGGCCCATAGGGATAATTGCATTAACTTCTTGTAAGTTCAATCACAGTTATAAGTGCTTGTTTGCACAGTTCTTTGAGAATTAAAGCAGTAAATTGGTAATGCTACTATAAATAACAAATCTTACTGACTGCTTGGGAACAACGTATTTACCTTTTTTTAAAAGAATTTCCATACATGTTTTTGCACCCGAAAATGCAGCTGCATGGATAGGCATACATCCGGTTTTGTTTGGTTTACATATTTTTCCTCCATTTTCAATCTGAAAAATAATGCCTGGATATAGCTTAATGACATACAGAAAATTCTGACTAATGAACATAACTATTACAGGTATAGTCTCCTGGGTAGCTGTCTCCTTTTTTTTATGTTGTGTATGCTTTGTGAAGTTTATATACAAACACCTTTTGCATGTTATATCCATATATCTATACATACACGTGCTTCATTCTGTGTTCTGATGACCTTCAAAATTAGTTTAAGTTTTTTCTGTTTGCCACTCAGATATATTTATATATGCTCTTAAAAGATTAAAGTTTGTTAGTAACCTATGCAAAGTAACTTGAATATTAGGTCCACGATTAACCTTCCTCCAATGAACAAAGACAGAACACACAGACAGAGTAACACTGCATCAAGGTAAACAGAATCACATCAAAAGATGATAGATAATTACACCTACCAGGATTGTCAGTGCTTCAGGATTATCCTTGTAACATGCTACAATTATAGGTGTGTTCCCTGCTTCACCTTCCAAATTAACATCTGTACTGCTATGCTGGACTAAAATCTAAATGTTTAAGAAAACATTCAGTCAACCATAAGCCAAATACAACAAATTTTGTATTCCATTACTTTTGTTGTTTATCACCCATAGCACTCTTGTGACTTACTCTTTTTGCATGCCAACAGCCCACAATGCATAGGCAGAGGAGGGACAAAATGAGGGAGAATGTAAAAATAAGCAGGTGAAAAATGCAGGTGAGAACAAAGAAAAGTAAAATTCTTTGCAGCAGACAGCTGGGTAACTAGGATAAACACTGCACATGGCTGCAGAGTATCTTAAAGTTTTATTTAACAATTTCCCCAATACTGTGAGAAAATCTTTTCTGTAGCAAATTGCAGACGGTGATTTTCAACTGAAGTTTGTTATAATGTCTTGTAATATTCTGTATTCCCCGGAAAGTTGCAATGCTGTCAATGCTGCTCGATTAGGCATCTATAAGCTCAAGGGAGATGGGACTTGATGAAAAGAGGGACCCTTCCAGTCCTGAATTCCTGCTTCAGTCCCTATGTTAACAGCTAACACTGAGCTATCAGTATCACCAAGTACCTCTGTGACTGCTTCCAGCATTTTCTGAGAGCAAAGGATCTGGAAATAATGACCATACTGCACCGCATACTTATGCTTCTATGTACATATTTATTTATTTGTCTTTCAGTAATTCCAACGAATTTTTCTGTACTGGAGGAACTGGCACTTTTTAATCACTCTCAGGCAATTTGACAATAGAAACCAAAGGAAAATTACTTGAAGAAACAACAAAGTAGGGGAAAAATGAGAGCACATATTTAGTCAAGAGCAGAGCTGTAAAATAAACCAAACCCAGAACTTGATACAAAGCCCATTTTAAAAATGTCATTGCATTTCAGATTTTATGGTTCTTAATCCAAAATAAATAAAGATGTTGTAAAAGATAGAATCATGTGAGGACAGTGAAATATTTCAGCACTGAAAAGCTCTAAAGGAGTTTAAGTCTTGAATACAGGAATATGTTTTTCTTTCTTTTGTTTGGATGAACTAGAAAAAGTGACAACTTTAAAGGGAAAAGCAAGTGATGTGGTGTTAAGGTTGTATTCACCTAGTAAATTTGAGAACTTTACAAATTCTAAAATTCTACCCAAATGCCCCATATGGAGTGAAAACATTCTCATTGCACTTGGACAAATGATGAAAAAATTATGCGGCTTAAAATCTCAATGCTGTTGCTCTTTTACAAGGTTCAAAATGGACACCTTAGTAATTTCTTCACAATATATTTTTGTGATCTTTAATTGCAGCTTTAGTTCTTCTATTATTCAAATGATTATTACAGTGTTGGTTTTAAGAGCTGTGTTTTTTGACTAGTTCTAATCTGCTTTTCATAAAAAAAAAATACAACAGTTTCAAGAAAATTTTGATACTTCTGTGACTCCCTATACAATTGTAAAAAAAATAAACAAACCACAAACATTTGAAATAACACATGACTACATGAAATTTTAGTGTTAAAAAGAACCTTTTTAAAGAAAATTCCTTGTGTTTGGAAGATTTAAAAGAATTCTCCATGAAACATAATGACTACTATCATAGCACAAATACCAATATTTATATAAATCAGTAAGTTACTTTTTACTTGCTGTGTTAAGAAGACATATTTCTGTATGTTACAAATCCTGCTCACTAAACAAAGCGTATGAGGAGATAGGGCATATATAAAACAAGGTCTCGGTGTTCTGCACACAGCTGCTATTGAGCTACTTATCACATCTGTATATTAATGTGGACTTGAGACTTACCTTAACAATTTCATTATGCAGGGACTGCACAGCCATATGCAAAGGTGCCATCATATTGGAGTTGAGAATGTTTGGATTGGCTCCTCTGCTGAGAAGCAAACTAACACTTTCAACCTGGTTTTTCTTTGTGGCCCAGTGCAGTGGGGTATTTCCAGAAGAATCCATCACATTTAATACTAGGTCAAGGGAGAGAAAACAAAACAAAACCAAAACCAAAGCAAAATATCAAATTTTCTGATCGCACTGAAAAAAAAAAAGTGTCTTCAATGGAGGTTTAGGTCTGTGTTACTGCATTTCTTTGAAGAGAAAAAGAGAAAGACTGCATGTCACACATGCAACAAATGTGAATAACTAAAACAAGAGGTAATAAATAAGTGCTTGCAAATTGTAAGAAGATCAAAGACTGTGTCTATTCTGATTCACTTAAAAAAATAAATCAATAAATTTACTTACAAAAGTAAATCAATTCACACCAGTTATAAAACTGGTCTGTTCTACACATATATTCTGAGCTTCAAAAATTGCAAATAAACTTCAACAAATATTCTAAAAAATTAAACCAAAAAGTATATACCGAAAAGAAAAAGAATGGATTTCAGCCAGAATAATCTAAAATTAGATTGGCCATCATTAGGTGAAAAAAATGAGCTTTCCACAGTCTATCAGTGGAGTCCTTCGTAGTTCACAATGCTTATTAGTAACTACTAAACAACACCTTTTACACGGAGTGTTTTTTCATCATTCACGGCCCCATGTTCTCCTACTTACAACTTCTTCCCTAAATTTCTTTAGATGGCCTATCTCATCAAATGTTTATTCTTCCCCACTATTAAGTAAACAAGTTGTGATGACAACTTGAATGACAAGTATAAGAAACCTAATTAATTCTCTTTTACATTTCCAGTATTATAAATGTAACAAAAGACACATAACATAAATAACGAAGACAAGAAGTCAGGCCTACTGTACTTCACTGCAGTTTTCTTTTTCATATCTGAAGACTGTAAATCTGAGTCCCAAACAAAATAAGATATATCAATTCACTGCATTAGAGATAAAACAGTCCTAACGTAACAAGGGCGACCCAAACCACACCCAAGACACTGCAAGCTGTGGCAGACAGTTTCAATTATATTTAAATCTATAAATGTAGATAACACATACCAGTTCTGCTTCAGTTGGGTAACAAACACTTTGACTATTGAACTTTTTTATTCTCTTAAATAAAATAGTCCATGAAATGTGTGTTACCTTCAGAGGAAGAATCGTCTATGATCAGCTGCATTAATTCTATTTGACCTCCTTCTGCAGCATGATGCAGTGGGGTGGCATTTAATTCATCCACTTTGGTAAGCCCAGAACGATTCTTCTTAATGAAGCTCCGTAGCCTACAGGCACTTCCATCTGAAATCACCTATTTTGGACACAAATTTTCGCATTTTCTCATTCTCCTAAGAGGCAAGATGTTAGCAATACTATATTGTGTTACTGTGGGCATGCTACCACTCAATATTCTCTCCCAACTGCTCAGTTTCACACAGAAGTACACAAATCCTGACCAGATTGAGTCAACAGTGAAACTCAGATTGATTTGATTGATTGCAAAATCACACCCAGATGAGAAACAGTGCAAAATTAACAAAAATGGAAATTATCTTGAATACACCATTTTGTCTTCTGTAGTAAGCTCAAGATCCTCCCTCCACCATGGAAAATCTTAAACAAGCAAATTCATCACTTACTGTTTTATACTCTCTCCAGCTGTGGCCATGTCAAATGAATTCAACAGAGAGGAAAAAATAATAATCTTGATAAATTCCTTTTCTATATCTTTCTACAGAGACTGATATTATGTCCCGGGCTTTCAAGTTCAGCTGTTGGGTTTCTGTGATCTTCTTTACATCAGAGCAACCAATAAATTCTTTAATTTCAACAGTATATGGAGAGCATCCCATGGGCTACTATCTCAGTCTGAAAAAACCGAGCATCTTCACAGCGTAATACAATAAAACCCCCACTGACAGCTCAGTCCTCTGACACCTTGATACTTCCCTGGTACTGTGCTCTGCAACCAAAGCCCACTATGGAAAGCCTGCTGATTCTTACTTTACGATGTTCTCCAAATATTTTTGTTAGAGTGTTTCAAAACCCATACTTGTATATGAAGAAAAATGATAGAAAAGAATGATTGCGGTAGAGTGGACAGGACTTCAAAATCAAGCTATTAAAAATTAAAAGGGAATAAAAAACAATTCAAGAGGAAAAAAAAAGATAAAAATGCATATCAGAAGTAATGCAAACCTTTCCAAAGATTTGTTAGCAAGCAAAGGGTAAAAAAAGGATATCCCCTAAAAGCACTGTTCCCTCCTCATCTGCCAAAGAACAGGAAAATTTTGCTCTCCAGGATCCTGAGCCACAAAGACTCAACAAGTTTTGCTGTCAGTAAGCAAATACACATTACGGGGCAGTCCATTCATACACTTAAGCATGTGTTTAACTTCTTCAGCTTAATAGTCCCATTGACCTCAGTGAGGTTACTCGTGAATAGTGTTACAAATGTGTTTAAGGGTTTAGAAGACTGAGGCCAAATACAGGGGTAGCATCTGCTTCAAAAGTGCAATTAGAAAAAGCTAGCAGAAAACAGGTGATACCACTGTGGAAAGGGTATTTAAGACAAGTCAACTGTCATAAAAATAAGAGGTCAATTACATACACAAATATCTATACATCTTACATACATCAAAAAGTTATTTAAGAAAACCTTATTATAAAGCCCAGTATCTTCTATTCCTTCTAATATTCTAACTTCATTTTAATTGTAATGAATTTCAAATCTTTCTATTGATTTAGACCACATTTCACCACTCTTTACACTGGAATTTCTTGTCAATGTAAGACAAAATGTGGCCAAAACATGGCACGACGATAATTTCTGTCAACAAAAGTAAGATTTTCCAGCCAATACTGCAGTGTTTCATTAACAAAATAGGTAAGGAAGAAATCAGTTAGGTGTTCTCAGTACTTCGGTTGGTTCAAAAAGAGCAGAGCAAGCTGTTTTAAGCAACAGCAGCTCCTTTGCACTTTGCCTGAACAGCTCTGTAGTGGCAAATCACCCACCAGAGTGACCAGCGGTGCTATGCTGAAGAGATGTTGCTCAGGACTACAGCTAGCACACAGAAAACAAGTCTGGAAATCATCTCAAGAGGTCTTTAAATCCATCCACATACTTGGTCAAATTTTTCAGCCTACTCTTAAAAATCTCAAAAGTTACCGAAGTCATTTGTCCCGTAAGCAACCTCCTCCTCTGCTGAATTATCCTTACCGTTAAAAAAGGCTTCCCTAAAGTTTGGTCTAGGTCTCCCTAGCAGCAATATAAATACATCACTTCTTGTCCTACTCCCTATGGAAAAGGGAAGAGGTTATATCCTTCCTGACAGCAATTTTGCATTTGTAGGTTGTGCTGCTGGTTGCCTTTCCCTTCAAACAGCTCCAGGGCTTCTAAACTTTCCTTTCGGGACATTTTTGCTGGATGGTTTACTCATTCCCACCACGACCTCTGGACCTCCCTCTAAGAGGGGGACTCATTCTGGGGAGCCGCGCCCAGCGGGGACATGAGCCCTGCAGCAGCTGCCTGCCGCCCACCGCCTGCCCCTGCCACCCCGCATCCCCCTTCGCCTGCTCCCCTCCCGCATTCCCGCTCGCCCCGCTCCAGACTTGGCCACCCAATGCCACGGTCTCCTCCGCCTTCACGCCCCATGGCCAGGGCAGCTCCCAGCCCGTCTCCCACCCCTCACAGCTCTTCCCTTACGGCTCTGCTGATGAGGGAGGGGAAAGGGCCTCCTGGAGGAAAGGGTCTTTGGGATGCAACCAACGCTCAGCCCGCACAGCTGCCTCCAGAGCCCCCACCTCTCCCTCACCTACCTCACCCTCCGCCTTCACCCCTCCTTGTCCCAGCGCCCTCACAGGCGCCCCCGTCCTGGGCACCATCTTGTCCCGCGCCGCCTCGGTGCCTCCGGCAGCTCGGCTGCCCGCGGCTGTCCCCTCACACTCACAGCCACCACCCAGCCCTCGGGACCCCCACCTCCTCCAGCCCCTCCCCACGCACCTTGAAGACATCCTGCGAGGCGACGGAGGCGGCATCCGCCTCGCAGACGACGCCCTGGTAGGAGCTGGAGACGGCCGCCTTCTGCCGCGACTGGCAGAGCCGCAGCAGAGAGCGCTTCATGGCGCCCGCCCGCCCGGCTCCGCGCAGCGCCCGAGACCTGCGAGGCGAGAGACCGAGTGAGGGCCGGCGCCGGTGCCGGGGCCGCGCCCGGCCACCCCGCCGAAGCGGCGGCGGCAGGAGGCGGGGAAAGCGGGCGGGGGCGCCGCCGCCGCTGCCCCCGGGAGGGCGAGCCGCTCCCCGCCGGGGCGGTGCCCGGGGGCGCGAAACCCCGGCGCCCGCAGGGGCCACCGCCGGTGGGTGCTGGGTGGGCGCCTGGCGGGTGGGCGGCCGGCCCCGCGGCCGGCGGGGGAGCTGCGGCGGGCAGAGGCGCCCGTGGCAGCGTTAATTGCGGGAGAGGGCTAAGCGATCCCCCTTGGCTTTTGGGTGGGGGTTTTTTTTTTCATTCCCTGGTTGAGCAGCTGGCAGTGGCGGAGGTCCCTGGCGATGTGCGCATCTGTACGTGAAAGAACTGCAGGGCGGAGAGCGCGATGTGCAAAACGGAAAATAAATAAAGGCGATGCGAAACAGGAGCAGCGATGTCGGACTCTTCGTAGGGCCCGTGGTGCAACCTGTGAGGAGAAAAGCTGTCCTGCCCGGGCTAGCTGCCGTAGGGCGGTCGGGCTGCGGAGCGATGGGGCTGGTCTACACTGGCCTCGCAACTTTAAAATAGCTGAGTGTCGTACGATTAACGATTGTACGATTGCGCGATTAACGATTGTACCATTAACTTCTCAGCATTTACTTTGTAGCCATAAAGTTTTCTTGCAGAACTTGTTGTACCAGCGGATTTGGAGCAGCGTAGGAAAGCTGTGGGAAGAGTAGAGAGAGAAGCAGCACAAAGTGTTTCAAAGGGTTAATGACTAAAGTGGCTTTGACCAAGTCCTTCTGTAACGGAAACAGCTGTAACTGCAAGAACTAACAGTTTACTTAATGTGATAAGAACAGTCCTACTACCAAAGGTCAGGTAGCGGCCGGGGCAGAGGCTTAGGAAAAGCAGTAGGAAGCATATGGGATGACTTTTTGCCTTTATGTTCGTGGTTTATGGCAGTCGGCAGCGTAAGGACTGCCAGAACCAGGTGTCGCATCCAGTCCAGCCTGTTTAATAGCTGTCAACTGGCAATTCTCCATTACTTCGCTCGTGCCCTTTCTGAACCCTTTTTATACTGTCTGTGCCACAATGTCCTGTGGAACTAAGTGCCGTAAGTTCATTATGTGTCTGTGAAAAATGCTTTCTTTTACCACAAGCTTCACTTGGTGCTCCCTAGTGTTTTTATTTTGAGAAACCGAGAGCTGTTCCCCATTTTTTTATCCCTGTTAGTTCTCATAATTTCACAAAGTTCTTCCAGCTCTTTGCTCACTGATGGGGCTTGGTTTATATGGTTTTCCTTCTTAGGGATGCAATTCTGTATCTCTGAACATCCTCATCCTGCTACTCTGCATCTTTTCCATGTTCCTTTTGAAATGGGATGGCAAGACCTACATGCTGAAGTCAAGTTATATCCGAGCAATAGTACTAATGGTTCGTTCATTTTTTTCTTCATTCCTCTCCTAAATGCTCACAAAGGTATTTGCTTTTTGTGAATGCCACTGAGCTAAGCTTCCTGAGAATTTTTGCTGCTCCACCACAATCCCTTTTCTGAGCAGCAATAGTGTACATAAATAGCACTCGTGTGCTGTACTCACTCATATGAGGGTAGTTAGGGTTATATTTCCTCTGTGTATCCACCTACAACACTGAATTTCATCAGACATTTCATTTCTGTACCACCAAATCTTGTGGGATCTCCCACAATCATCTGCAATTTTGGTTGTTCTGAAAAATTCAATAGCACCTTCCAGATCACCAGAATATCTTTGCACCATTGATCCCAACACTGACTTTAAGGGGTCCTAAGGAACCTCCCCGCTTTGTGAAGATGTATTCCTATTCCATATTTTTTAACTCTTAACCAGATTCAGGAAATCCTTCCTGCCTGTCCTATGACAATTTAGTTTCGTTAAGAGACTATGAGGAGGAACCTTGTTGAAGAACTTTCCCAAATCCACTTATCACTGTCATCATTTGTCCCTCTATGCTTGCCAATTCCTTCAGAGAGTTTCACTCGTGTGTGTAACGCCAGACGTCTCTCTATGAATGCTGTTTGTTGTTTTGATCCTAGAGCCTATAACTCCAGAACTGTTTATAGTGAGTTGCTTAAGTTACACAACCTTAACTAAGTAGTTCTAAGATCATAAGACTAAATAGTCCTAAGACTAACTGGGTGCTTTTAAGTGCTTGTGGTGTAGAGCTTTGATCCTATTAATTATCAGGCATCACTAAAAAATGGAACAAAACAAGTTTCTTCAGCCCGCATTCTGCCGTAGCCATTGGTATTGCATACATTCAACAGCAGTGTATTAAGGTACATTTTTATTGTTATGTCATTATTAATTGTGACCAAAAGAAACAGGGTCATTTATGCTATAGCAAGAAAGCTATACTCAAGAAAGCTAGCCATTAGTGCCTGCAGAGATTCTAATTATGTGACTTGGGATTAAGTCACTGGAGGAGACCTCTGTATTTCTAAACCCTTTTCCTGGTACTTCCATTAGGAGCAGCCTCAGCTGGTGAGATTGTTCACCTTCCCATGGTAAGGTCCCTTTGAATTCCCTGTCTGACCTTGGCTTTTCTGTTGCCCATAGTCCTCTTCATAAGAAATTAAACTCAACAAACTAGATATCACATAAAGAAAATAAATGCTATTTTCTGCAAGAATCATTATCTGGAAATAGAGGTATCACTGAAAGATTGGTAAGCATTAGTAAATCTATCACCCATATTTTCTTAAAATCCCCTACATTGCAGTCAGAGTAATGCTGTGAAACAATAGAAGTCACGATCCTCGAACAACCATAGTTTTACTTATTTTCTTGTATCTGATAATACTGCCCCCTTCTTTTAAAATTACTGTTAGTTTTCAGTCTTCTAGTAAATGTTTAGAAGAATGTTGAGAACATGAAAAATAATCAAAGGTTTTCCATTCCCAGGAGGAATCAAATGGAATTTTAAGTGGGCTGACCAAAGCTTTTATTTCTGCATAATGATTTGACATAAGGAACTAATTCACATAAGCAGTCAAAGAGTAACCTTTCTTACAGCTGCTTTTCCCAAGAGGGGATTAAAATACATTTATACCATTTTATTTCAAACATGATCTTGCTAATGGTAGAATAGTGGATCCATTAGTACAAGCAAAATCCACTAAAGGTAGTCATAGAGCAGCATTTCATTAAAAATATGATTGTTTAATAATTAAATTATATATACAATAAATATGCACTGTTCCGGTCCTGTAGCCTTAGTAATACAGTATGGCAATTTTGTTAATTTTGCAGGCCTAGGAACCTTAAATTCAAGCAAATATCAGTAATGAAAAGGATGTCCTGTATGGTTTTTTGCTTTGGAAATTATTTATTTGGGAACATTGTTATATAAATTATGATGTGTAAAATTATATTTAGGATTTTGTTTTGTCAGCTTAATTCAGTAAGCCAAATTAATCCACGGTGCTACTTTAAATATTGCTTACAGTCATCCAGAAATTAATCCGAGCTACTGCCTAAACAAGCAAGAATGCATTGTCTCCTACAAGTTTTCAGAAATATGCTTGTACTTACCATGGAGAAAAATCCTACTGTGTTTTTAAACCAGCAAGGAGATTTTAACTCATATTTTACACTTATGTCTAATGGATTTTTCATTGCATTTTTTCTTCTTGAGATTTTGCTGTAGTAAGGAACATGCTGCTACGCTCAGCAGAAGAATTGAAGTTATTGACAGGTTTATTACATGCCTCATTTTAGAAAAAGAGGATTTAGAAAACAGTAACTCATTCCACTACACCGCAGAGCCTTTTTTTTTTCCCCCTGATGATAATCAGATACGAAGTAATATCTTACAGATTTTGAGTCCTACTCTTAACGATGGTAGCAAAAGTGCATGCAATCCCTGTCCCTGTGAGAATTGGTACTTGAGTGGAGTGTGTACAGGTGAGGCGTGACTTAGGTACCCATTTCAGACAGTAATCCTCCTGAGAAGCTGGAAGCTAAGACATCTGTTGCAAACTATCTTTTAAACAAGTGGAGGGCCTCTTACATACCAGGCATCGTATGCCTCCTGCAAACTAAAGAGATTAAAACATACTCTGTCCACTTCTTAATAAAAGCAATCAGGGCCACAAAATGATGGCTTGTTTTCCGCTAGTGATGCTCTTTCTCTTCTTCCTCTTGAAGCTGTGCCAATGAATAGCCAGAGACTGCCAGGGTCAAAGTGCTGAGGTCTGGTTCCCTACTACACTGGAAAACTTACCTTCTTGTTCCTGCCTCCAGGACTGGTTTTGTGGTTTTACATACAGCTACCACTGACCAAACGAAGAAACCATCTGTGAAGCAGGGACCTTAATCCTGGGCTTCCCCTAACTATGGAATTTAGAAAAAGCTGAATTATCTGGCTTCAGAAATTTTCTGGTACAGAAGTCCAATCAGACTGAGGCATTGTATATATGGATTATGCTGCTTATTATGGACAAGTTTATTTCAGTTCTGGATATTGTGAAGTTATACCTCCAGTTGCACCAACTCTAAAAAACTGGAGAATCTTAGTAATGAAATACATAGAATCATAGAATAGGCTGGGTTGGAAGGGACCTTTAAAGGTCATCTAGTCCAACCCTCCTGCAATGAGCAGGGACATCTTCAACTAGATCAGGTTGAAGATACAGGTGCCTCAGGATATTCATACTATAAGGGTTAGGCAAGGGTTTGTTTTAGGCAAGACACTCCTTGATTTCAGAAGCCTAAATCCTACCTGCATTTTAATTTAGGCACTTTCTTGCTGACCAATAATACATTCAGGAAGAATTGTTTCTTAGTTCTACTTGGTCTTTCCTCATCAGCTTTGTATTTTACATCACCATTGCTGCCCTAACATGCATCCACAGATTTCTAAACAGTATATATGCTGGCATGCCTGTCAGGGAACCTCATTGAAAAGGTGCTTTCCATTCATTAGCCTGCCTACTTAGAAATCCCTTTCTCTTCTGGACATCCTATCCAGCAAAATCTGTCCTCTATAAAGACGTCTTAATCAAACTACTCCTACTCTCTCTTCTTCTCTGAAAAGCTGGAAAGAGCCTTTTGATAACTTTCATTCTTTCAGAGATATAGTCTGGTTGGTTATTGGTTATTATTGGTGGTTATTGATACTGACCTGTCATTGATAAATGTCTTTAAAGATGGAAGTTCTTAAAAATTACTGTATGAAGGAAAACCTGTCAGAATGTGTCCTAGTAATCCATAACAGTCTTTAGGAATATAATTGAGTTTACCATCTAAGGTAACAGAAAGGCAAAATAAGTAGGAATAATTTCTTATTACAACTATATTAACTGCTTTATTTATCATTGTGTTGAATGTTTCCATGCATTCATTATTTCCTAATGAAAACACAGAGTAAATTTTAAGCTCACTGTCTTGCAGTTTCCCTATTGTGTAGGATGTCTGATATACTTTTTTAGATAGAATGTAAGATGCTTTCCAAAAGAAATTTCATCATTAAAGGATTAAAATAGTGATGGAAATATGTTACAAATTGCTAGATGAGTGTGAATCTAGCCATACTTATTCAGGTTTGTAGAAAATAACTGTTATATCAAAGATGATTTGTGCCAGAAAGTGCTTGAAATCAGAATGAAATAGAAAAGTTTCAATTTGGAGGGGGAGCGGGGCAGGGAACCCAAATAAACAGAGTGTGGTGTGCATCTCACCACTAAACCAGAATGATCAAACTTTTTCATGCTCGTAGATGTTCTGGGGAACCACTGATGAAAAATTTCATGGATGTTTCCCCTGTCGCCAGTTTGCAAGAACAGAAAATGAAGGGTGGCAACCTCAAGAATGGAAAAGTAGCATTAGTAAAATGATAGTGCACATTATTTCCAATTGTCTTCATGTTGGCATTTTGAACTTATTTTTATGACTGTATCTTTATCCTTCCTACTATCTCCTCTCTTGCCTGTTCTCCCTTGGCTTCTCTGTTTATACTTCAAGGCCACTTAATCCTCTTTCTTCTCTTTCCCTGACATTATTTTCTTTCTGTACATATTATCCAGCCAAAGACTGTTTTCCCCTTAGCTTCTGCTGACTATACTTTCATTTTTTGAACTAAGAGGATTCACTTAACTCTCTAACTTTCTTATATACAAGCATTTTCTGAAAACACTTCCATCATTTCTAATATCCAAGAGAGACATGGATACTACTTTTCCAGTGGTTAACCTGAACCTCTTGTATAAGTAACTGGGAATAAAGAATTGAATCTATATTGCAGAAGCAGCCAGCACTGGAAGTCTTCAATAAATGCTTTCTATGGATCATCACAGACTGGCATAACTTCAACAAAATAAAAATTTTTCAAAATAGAATGCATTTCCTGTTATCTATGTCAGATTGCACCTCGGGTTTTCACTTCTTTCAAATATCAATAATTTATTTTGCAGGATGTCTATATCACTTTTATTTCTTCTCAATAAATTGCCCATGCAATTGCGCTGAAATCGTGAAGCAGAACTTTTGGTACTTCAAACTATATTTCTATAAGGTTAGGAAAAAAAAAGACTTGTTAAAAACTAGAATTATTAAAATGTAAGTTATATAGTGCAAATAAACTATACATGTTATTTTAAAATGAAAGAAAACATTATCTTGAAAGTGGTTACATATATAATTGAGTGAAAATGATGCTTACATACCTGAATTTGTAAAATATGGAAATACATAATTTCTTTTTAAATTAGTCAGTTTAAACAAATATAATTCAGGAAAGAAGAAAAAGGCCAAAATATCTTAATGAAATTACTTTAAGTACAGTATTGCATATTTTAGCTAGTCTTCTGACTCTTGATTTCGCCAAGTCCTGGACATTCCTGTCCTAACTGAAGGACGGTAGTCATATCAAAGTCATTCAGATTTTGTGTTTCATTGACTAAGATTAAGTTCTGTATGTTTATTAGATGGAATAGATATGGGTATTTGTTTGAAATACATTTTCTGGTTCATATTTAGTATATATGAAACTATGACCAGACCCTCAGTAATAATAGTCTATTTTATTCTAAGCAAATATAATTAAATATTTCATTTTTACAAACATTACTTAGAAATAGAGTTAATATCTACCAGTAAGGAAGGTGCGATACCTAGAATGTTTTTTCATATGGATCTACTGGGGAAAATAAACAACGTCTGGTGGCCAAAAGAAAAACTAGATTGTGAAAAAGTTTTGCCAATAAAAAGAAATGTAAAGTCATACTGAACATGAAAGGATGTCATATTATTTGTATATTACTTGCATTTTCCTGCTTGGAAAAAGTAGATTTTATTAAAATTCGCTAAGATATGTATCATACAGTTCTTCAATTAGCTGAAATTATGCCAAATTTACATTTAAATATGAATTCCAAATATTCTACCTCGTCTTTTTAAAACAGAAAGCTCCCTAAAAGCAAAAGAAAAACAGGCCCAACAAAAATTTGAGCGACAGAATCTGAGCTACAGGAAAACTATATTACGCTTACCATTCAAGAAGTTTGCAGGTGATTTCTCTCTGAAGCAACACATATATAAAGAACACAAAGATATGACTATTTGAATCCTTATCTGATGCTTATATCAGTAAGTTCTTGTGACGTGTCAAGCCACCAGTTGTGTCATCTGGTGGCACACTCTATGTAGACAGACGCTTATTTAAAAGAGGTAGGTATGTGTTGGTCAGTGTGGGAGGAGCACCCATACTCATCAAGTGGTCCTTGAAACTTTCTTTTTTTAATATGTCTGATCTAACCCCATCCATTTTAATTTCTGGCTGCAAATGTACCTTCTGTACCAGAAGTTTTTTCCTAATGCAATATCTTAGAGTAGTTTCAGTTTTGTTAGGTAGTCACTGGAGGGTACTTGTTTACCTATTTGCAGTGAACTAATTGCTTTTAATGGAAAATCTAAACATCACGGAAGAGGAATACTGTCTACTTATGAAGACTCACTTTACTAATAAATGTTTCAAAAATTAGAATTGCCGTATAAAAAGTAGTGGACTGTGATCAATACCTAATGCAATATGGGGCAGCATAAGAGTTGCATGTGCTTTCTTTTTGAAATATAAATCATACTTTGTTTTCTGCCCTTTATTTTCAAAGTGCCACAAAATTGCTCAGTTCATTTGAACTAATTCTCAAATGACTCTTTGGCCCCATCTGCATTAGACTGAAAGTCAGACTACAGGGTTCTCTGATGCTGGAACAGTTACTGTGGTCAGCATTTTGATACAAAACAGCGTTTCCTTGTGCTAGCATGTATCAATCAAATTGTGTTACCACATATACTAAAATACATAATTGTGCAATCTGGGGAAAGTAGCTCATATACTCCAAGCAGTATCACAAATTCAAGTTTTGTGTGCTTTCATCTTCTTGCTTTAGAATCTATGAGCCTTACTGATTTTCAAAGAAGGGATTCAATTTGTGGTTCAGAGGCACATTTTCAAGCTTTTCTATTGTTTTGATCACATAGAAGGTGGACAACACAAGATATTCAGAATAAAATACTTATTCTAATAAATTTTTACCTAAATTTATTTTTAGATAAAGAAATTTAGATAAAATCTCCTAAGTAGACATTTGACAAGGATGGAGCTTCTGATTCTGCAGTTCATTTTTCCCCAGCCTGTTGAAACACACCAAGCATTGTAACTCAGCCATGCTAGCTCTGTTCATGAACAGGATAGCTTAGTGACTCAAGGAGACAGATGAAGAACAGCTTTCTAACCTCTGAACAATCAAGCAACTTAGACGTTTCTCCCTACAAAGGTTGTCTACCATCACTACATAATTCTATTTATCTGTCTCTTTGGATATGGAGTCTCTATCTAAGTAAATACAAAGTAGGTGCACACACAAAATTAGTCTAAATGATAGTTGAAGCTTTACAGTACAACACAATTATCTTTAAAAAATATGGAACCTGTCAAAGAGTGGTCTTGATAGACTTTGTGGACTTACCAGTGTACTTTGAGTTATTTTCCAGGGCCACCATATAGTGCTTGAACCATGAAATGTGTTGTGTTCACAGACTCTTCTTACAGCAGGTAACTAGATGATACAGTGCACTGGTTCATGAATATGGACGTGGCTGGAATTTTATGGACATTGAATAGTGGTTCTCAGTCACAAAACCTAATTTCCTTAAAATCGAAAGTTCAAATCACCATGACATTTTCGGTGGGGAGACTTCAAGGAGAATCATTTTTAAAAAGGGATTTCTGCAGTCACTAAATGCAGTCATCTGATAACCCAAGTGGTCACACCATGTCATTCATCAGGTGAACACATGCTGCCTTAAAGCCAGTTATGTTTCTTGCCCCTGTTGCTCCTGCTAAAAGGCTTCTCCAATACCTTACTGCTTTCATAGTTTGGAATGTTCCTGTAATTTCCCAACTAAATTTATTCATGATCTAGGGATGACCATTTTCTCTTGGTTAACATTGTATTCTGTTTTAAGCTATTCTTCCCTCACCATGGTATCCATCCTTCTGATTTACTTTGAAAAGGACAATAGTAGCCCTTTTATAGCCTTAATTTTGTCAGACTCAGCAAACAAGACTACTCTTTCACATTCTTCCCAAAAATCCCAACAGCCTCCTGGGACCTGTTCCTGTTTGTTCTTACTGTTTCTGATTTGTAGGTTTTTTCTTCTGTAAATATTAAAACTGGCAGCTACACAAGTAACAGCACTTTCAAGAATTCCAGGTGTACATTAGGACTTAATTTCAGGACATTTAATGGGACTAATGGACTCATTGTAACCCTTTCTGTTGCCCTGAGAGTGAAGTCATGCTTTTGGCTACTCAAACATAGACTACCAGTGTTCCAAAGATGTCTTCCTCTCTCTTTTCCTGATGGTTAGATTGCATTTTTTTTCTCATATCCCTCTGGGGTTAGGGATTTACAAATCAAGCATGAGGGCTGAGAACCACTGGGACCCATGCTTCAAGGATATTGAGGTCCCTAACTCCTAGATAGCCCACTAAAGGAAAAAGCAAGGAAGAGGCAGTGTAACATGCTGAAGGAAGACCCCCGGGATGTGTCAGCTAGAGTGCCTAGGCTGCATACAGTGTGGAAACAAACTTTGCAGCATCTTTTATAGACCTCGTCACATAAGTATTGAAAACATTCTTTAATATTTAAAAGTCATTAAGTACCAAATTAAAAATAGGCCCTGATCAAATGAATGCGAATTAGATGCTTAAGTACCACAAGGATCTGAACCCAAATCATTTATCCATTTTAATAATTCATTTTTTAAGACTGACACTAAAGGATTAGGAATACTACTTGTGAAAAGTTTATTGTTCCATTGCAGGAGTGATACAAGTCAGAGAGTGTTTGGGGAGGAAACGGCAGTGCTCCCTAAGTCATGTGGCAACTGGTGATAACATATAGAGAGAAAAGCGGAAAAGGACAGCAAAGTACACCATATCAGAGAAAAAGATTAGATCGTATTACAGAATCAAAAGCAGCAGAGAAAGCAAAGATAATGAAAGTTAAAAAAGAAGAAAAAGATAAATGAAAAGATATTTTAGTGAAAATACCTTCCATAGAATGGAGAAAGTGTGAAGGACTAGAAGTGGTAAAGTCAAAGTAAAGATTTTACATATCAAATCTAATGAGTCCAGAGCTGAGTTTGATTAAAAAAAAAAAAAAAAAAAAAGTTAAAAAGTGATAAATGGGGAGGTAGGAGAAGGGGCTTTTAGAAGGTATCTTCATATGGTGGTACTGTGAGGAAGGGAGAGTGGAGAGTAGTTGAGAAACTAGTAAAATACTATTCAAGTGTTTTCTTTCTTGAAGGCAAGTTCTGCTTTAATAAGATTCATTATAAACTGAAGATGAGAAACATATGCATAGCTCATGCATAATGTCAAAACACACCAGGTACTCAGCACCGTAAAAGATGAAACCATTTGCCAGGTTCACAATTAGAAGATTTTAATCAGAAATATTGTCCAAATGCATCCAGTTGAATATACCCTGGTTAATTTGTTGATTTGTCTTCAACATTTTCTCTGCCTAATGACTCAATTTCTGTTCTCTGGAATAGAGATACTGCACTAGATTTCAAAGCAAGAAGAAAGGTTAAGGCAGCTAAAATAATGTAGGATATATATCTAAAGATAAAACCTGTATTAAGTTCAAGTTTAGTGTTTGCACTGTGCTAACTTCTCAATGAATGTGTGGCTTTCATGAAAAGAAAGATTTTTTTTTCATATATCATTTCATTATCACTTCATTTACTTAAAATATAGAAGTTAATGTCACATTGCAAACAAGGCATTACACCCTTGCTTCTTGGATAGATATTTATTTTTACTTAGTGAAAATTCTGATAACTATGGATACAGCTGACTTCAGTGGGATGACAGTGTGTGGTATTATCCACTATATTTAAAGCATTAGTATGTGATTTAAAGAATTTTAATACTTTGAGAGAACTACTTCAGTACAAATCCTTATGAATCACCTAATCTACTTGTGCCAAATCAGAAGATATCTTTCAAACAAGTTCAGAAATCCTTCATTTCTTCTCCACTGTGATTTCTGGTGTTTATTAGAAGAACCTCAAAATTGTTCCAGTAATACACTGGCTGTACCAGTCTTTGAGTTACTGGTTCAACACCAAGAACATAAGCATGCTTTGCAACTGCCCTGGGAAAGAGAGATGGCATCGAGCCACTCCTTTCCTGGCATAGGATTCTCAAATACTGGGTACATAAAAGCTATGTCAGCTGTATTTTTGCAGTTTCACAAAACCAGAAAGGCATAATGGGATGCCTTCAATGGAATATGTGTCCCTTTGATATCAAAACTAAAGAGATTCAAGCAGCTAGGTGGGACTCATTCCTCAGTTCTGTAATTGTCTTAGTACTTGACAAATAGTTGAATTTTTCAAACATCCTATATTCAGTGCTAAACAAGTATGAGCTATTGTGAATTTCTTTTCCTCTTAGGTCTAACCAGCTCATATGCTTTCCCTGAGTATATTATATTGAGTCTCAGACAGATACTGTGTTTCTACTCAGGAATTAAAGATAACAATCAACGTATTTTATCTGGTCTTCTTTACAAATGTGCTCAGTTTGATGTAAGAACTTGTAGAAACTTATATGTCAAAATATATGTATGCATTAATCTGCCTGAAATATGATGTGAAAATAGAACTTCAGAAAAGCTTCAGTTATACTTTATCTTGAGACGAAGGAGGTACTGTTTCCAATATTATTAGCCATTATATTTGCTGTTATTAAAACCTGTAGATTTTATGGGAATGCTTATAATGCAAAAGAAAATATTAACATTAAGTAATTATTTAATAAATATTTATTAAAACTCCTCATATCTTGCCAACAGTCACTGTTTAGTTGCTGGAAAAACTAGTAGGTCCTGTTATAGTGCATCCTAGTAGTCATTGTCACTGAAATGGCATTGGATTTTTAGATAAAATAGTTTACTGAAATAGCTATGAATAATCTTTTTCGTTTTATCAGAAACTCCATGGAATGACACGTGAATTACACAAAACTAATAGGGAGTTAATCTTCTGTCTTTCACAAATTTGTATGGTCCCTGGGTTTATATGTATAATACCAGGCATTTCTACAATGAGAAGAAAAAATAGCCCAAACCTTAATTCAGGAAGAGGAGGGAAGAAAGGGGGGAAAGAAGGGCTGGGAGGCCAAGGGAGAGGGAGGCAGGCAGAAGGCAGGAAGGAGAGGGAGGCAGGCAGCGGGGGAAAGGAGAATTCTTGGCCATTACTGCTTCTATACTGTCTCTTCCTCTTCAGTAATAAACACATTGATTGGTATGTACAAATCATTTTTTATAAATAGTCCAACTGGATTGACCTTTTGTGGTATTTTTGCATCCATGACAGTAGCCAATTTATTTTATTTCCTATTAGGACATTTCAGAGATCCCCACAGCAGTAAATACGCCATTAAAATGTGGTTCGTAACTCTCTCAGACCCTCTGAAATGATTTACACTTTTACAATATTTGTCAGCTTTGCCTACTGCATTCAACTTCCAAACGTGTGTTTGGAGTGGCCATAGTGATTGTGTTACTTAAATAGAGCAACGAATAGGATGACAGCCATATGGCAATCAGTTAGATTGCATAGGAAGTCACAAGATAGCAGTATGCTTACATCTGGTAACAGGCAATACCACATGTTAATATGACTCATTCTGTTTATTGAGAGTCATAAGCCATTCAAAAAATAATTGTTTCCCAAAAAGTATTGTTAAAACTACACCAAAATAATCAGTCACTCCTGATAAAAATATCTTGCTATGAAAAATGAAAATACAACTGAGAGCTGCTGAAAAATAGGAATGTGTTAGAAAGATTTGTAAGATGTTTGTGTCTAAAACAGTCTCGGATATACAAGCTGAAAGTCTGAAAATGCTGTGAGCCTTTCAACTGGCTCATAGTAACTAAGACATCAGATGATGGAAAAATGGGCTGTGTGACTTCTCCATCAGAGCTAGGTCATGCCTTGCCTGTGTCAGAAGCTGGCTAAAGGACTTGAAATACTGCCTGCAGCTGCCACCTCCATATCCCCTAGCCTAGGCTGGATAAGGATCTCTGGTTTAAATATTTACACTGGGTCCCTTTTTTGTGTTTATAATGTTAGCAGAAACTTCATTACATGGATTGTGTTAGGACTGTAAATATTAGCTTGATATTAATAGCGTTCTTGCAAACACAGTAAAATGTGACTTTGTTTACTTTCTTATTCAGTCTAAATTAAAAAATATATTGTTGGAAACAACACAAGAAGAAGCAGATAGCAGCTGATGAACTGTTCAGTATATACACACAGTTTGTTTCTGCACTTCTTTAAGTGACAGAAGAGAAAACCTGACATGCAATTGCACAAAGCCATCAGTCTGCTTATGCCACTTACATTGAACTGATCTAAACCAATTATCAACTTTAGGGCAATAAAGCTGATGAACCTGAGTTCAGTGGAATGTTTTATTAGTTAGTGAAAGCAGCATAGTCATTATAGATGATGCTTATGGGTTTGACAAACTGAAGGAAAAAGGGGAAATAGAGCAAGGTAATTAGAAAGTAATAGCAGGAGTAATAGAAGAAAATAACTTCAATTATGCAGTCCAGTTTCAAGAGTAAAACCTTGGTTGTTGTGAAGTAACCACTTAGAAAACACTATATAACGTGACAGTCTCTTCATAGTATTCCTTAAAAATAGGTCCTGGCAGCCCACCTACCAGGTGAATCTAATAAATTCTCGCTTAGTAGTATTTGCCCTAGCAAATGGGCTCAGTCTTTCCATTTTAAAACCATTTTGAACCTCTTGATTTTGTGCTATATGTTGTCAATAGATGCATTCTATGGCTGTTACTTGTTCAGAAGAGAACAAAGTCAGAATCAGTGGCTGAAATTCTCACCAGATAATGAGAACTATATTCACTATCATGGATTAACAAAAAATGTATTGACATATGTGTGTTGACCAAAGATTAAAATGGCTCAAGATTTAGCATCCAAAGCAGAATAGTCATACATATGCATTTAGAAGTTTGTATTTAGCTACACAGTTTTGCTTTAAAAGATGGGGTTGAGATGTATAGTGTGTTATACAGCTGTATATACTTGACAGTACTCAGCTCCAAACTGTGAGATAAGATCTTCTAAGAAAATAAAAAAGTCTATTCTTAAAGTTGTCCAGAAAGGTAGAAGAAGAAAAGAAGGGAAATATACAATCCAGATGGCAGAGGTTTTAATTTTGTAAGAAGAAAGCAGCAGAAAACTGTAGCTGAAACACTGCTATGATTTCATAGCCCAACAGCTGACCAAGGCCTGTGGCTACAAAAATGATTGGCTTGAGAAATTTCACCATCAGCTGTGTTGCTGCATGTTAGGGAAGATAGCGGCACATTATGTCAGAAAAAAAAAAATCAAGATAAAATGTGGTAATTATATGCTGAGTTGTGAATCAATTGGTTCAGGCTAATAATGAGTAGATGCTTGAGCACAGGGGAACCCGAGACTGGACAATGCAAGTACAATGTGATTCAGTGTAGGCAATATTCAATTCTAGTGTAAACAGATTCAACAAGCAATTGGTCTTTGTTCAGAGGTAGCACCCAGATGTTACAATCAGGGTTCCCTGGCCCTGTGCACAGTCTAGAGCTACAGATCTCACTTCACCTGCCTTACAATCCGGGTCACAGTAGGATGTAACAGGTAGCAGGACAAAGGGAGAATACAGCTAACCTGCGTCCTTGTGGGTAGTGCCCAATCCATTTTAAGGTTAGCGATTTTTACTGTCCTCTGACATAGCAGTATTCTCAGTTTCTAGTTTAGAAATATAAATAGCTATATAATTACTAGATAATTTTACATAGAATTCATATTTATAAAATTTATAATTATATTTATAAAATATATAATTATATTTTATATAATATTTTTAAGTGACTAATTGAAGTTCTCAGCATTAACTCACAATGCTTTACTCAGTTCACTCAGTGTGTGTGGCATAGCAGTGGAAAATAGGCAAGATTTTACTGGCTTATTCTATCTAGAACTGTTTTTTTTTTATCTAAAACTAGGGTTGTTTGTTTGTTTGTTTGTTTTCTATCTAAAACTGTTATATTTTTGTTTTCAAGCTAAAACCATAATACAGTTTTCTACAGTGAATTACCTTCCCATGGCTGGTTTAGTTTTGTGAAACTGAAAGTCCTGTGCAGGTTTACAACTTTTCCATGGGTTCACAACATCACTATGTCCTGGACAGCATGTTAAAACCTTCTAAACTCTTCTAAATATCAGAATTTTAAACAGGTGACTTAAGATAGCAAAACTGACCTGTTGATTTGGACACATGCCTGTCATTGAAGGGGTCTGAGTTCATTCATCTGTTCTTCCAGAGACTCCCTAGCTTCCAAGCTCTCAGGGTTTTTAAAATTGCCATTGTTTTCTCTTGCTAATTCTAGAGTATGACATCGGCATATCACAAGATCCCCAAGACACCTAGGCCTGAAAGATTTAACCCCAGGGGAGTTTTAAACATCTCTCACCTGTGATTGATGTCCCCAGCTTGCTGATCTTTCTGGGTACTTCTTCAGTGTGTATGTTGTGACTCCTGGCTACACAACGATTTTGGTTGGTAGCTCTTAGGATCAGGAATATTGTCTCCCTCAGGTACCTGAGTCCATCAAATAGAGAGAGAGCTAGTTTTGCCAAAAATAACTGGTTTCAGAAGATTCTGCAAATGCTTTTTTCCTTCCCTGCTCTTTTAACTGTGCCATATTGGCCTGAGAGTCAACTGCCATTGCCTGCATGAGAAACTTGTAGGGATCTATCAAAATCCATGACAGCTCCCAAGAGACTTGTTCAGGTGCTGTATGTTCCCATCTCCTAACTTAAGCACAGCTGCTGTATGTTCCCATCTCCTCACTTAAGCACACAACAACAATCTGTGTGTGTTATAGCCTTAGAGATGTATAGTTGTCAGATAATATGATACAAATTGTGGTTATGTGTAGATCTAACAGTACACTGGCTATTTGAAAATCACATGTAGCACATCATGGAGCCCAGAACAGTGGTGTTCTGGTGGTGCCTATTGATACCACTGCAGGCAGCGATGCCCAGCAAAAAGGTTAGGAAACCTTGGTGTAACTGAGTTTGAGGACAGAAAGGACACTTAGAGACACCACACATTCTTGTTTGCATAAAAATAGAATGATAGCAGCTCTGTATTCAGGCCATTCTGGCTGTGAGAGTGGGGATCAGAATTACCTAGCCATGTAAATGAAAGGTGTAATGTAGATATGATAAGGAGATCCTCAGGTGATGAAAACAGTCATAGATTGGCTAAAATAGAATCAGAGTGCTTGCCTGTGGCATTGTCATAATATATTGTCTTTTTATTCTTCTCCAGAGGTCTTTGTGCCCTTTTATGTATTAGTAGAATCATAGAATGGTTTGGGTTGGAAGGGACGTTTAAAGGTCATCTACTCCAACCACCCTGCCACGGGCAGGGACATCTTTCAGTAGACCAAGTTGCTTAAAGTCCTGTCCAACCTGACCTTGAACACTTCCAGTGATGGGGCATCCACAACTTCTCCTGGCAACATGTTCCAGTGTCTTACTACTCTTACTGTAAAAAATTTCTTCCTTATACACAACCTAAATCTACCCTCTTTCAGTTTAAAACCATTGCCCCTTTTCCTGTCACTACAGGCCTTGGTAAAAAGTCTCTCTCTGTCTTTCTTATAAGCTCCCTTATAAGACTGTGTCAAAGTCTAGGTAGATGACATTTGTAGCTCTTCTCTTGTCCACTGATGCAGTCACTCCACCGTAGAAGGCCACTAGATTAGTCAGGCATGATTTGCCTTTGGTGAAGCTGTGTTGGCTGCCTCTAATCACCTCCTTATCTTCCATATGTTTCGACATGTCTTCCAGGAGGATCTGTTCCATGATCTTACCAGGCACTGACGTAGGGCTGACTAGTGGGTAGTTCCCATGGTCCTCCTTTTTACCCTTTTTAAAAATGGGTGTGATGTTTCTCTTTTTCCAGTCACTGGGGACTTCACCTGACTGCCATGACTTTTCAAATATGATTGAGAGTGGCTTGGCAACTCTTATTAATCAATATTAACTGATTCTGAATCAATATGAACTGATATTAATCAATATTAACTGATTCCCTCAGGACTCTGGTATGCATCTCATCAGGTCCCATGGACTTATGTATGTCCTCAGATGATCTTGAACCTGATCTTCTCCTACAGTGGGAGGGAATTCATTGCCCCCGTCCCTGCCCGGAGGTTCAGGGGCTTGAAAGGTATAAGAAGAGAGACCACCACTGAAAACTGAGGCAAAAAAATTGTTGAGTTCCTCAACCTTCTCCATGTTGGTTGTCACCAGTTCTCCCTTATTTATCATTTCCTTTAATCTTAATTTTTTGGCCAACGTACCTGTAGAAGCCTTTATTATTCTTTGCATCCCTTTCCAAATTCAGCTTATGACTCACAAATGGCAAAAAGTTTGAAGCCCAAATCCATGAAGATGCTTTGCACCTAACATCATACTAGCTTCAAAGTGAGGTCACTGGAGTTAGGAATGGCCTTAGGTTCCTAATATTTGGTACAGCTGGGTCTTTGTCTCATACATTATTCAGTCAACATAATAAAGAATAAACCACAGAACTTTAGCTATTAACTTTTTTTTATCACTATTTTGTATTGTCTGGAAAAACATTTTAGCATTCAGCATTAGTAGATTCAAAAGATAAAGTAGTTGAGAATTTAGTTTTATGTTGCAGTAGTTTTCCCACTAGGTATTCCAAGTAATTTTAGCAATTTAAATGCTGATCCTGAGGTATTGACGTGGGCAAATGTAACATTCATTATACTTTCTGCAGTAATTTGAAAGTAGCTCTGGCCATTAAATCTTGTTTTATTGAAAATTTGAATACAACCAAGGACACCATGGCTTCTTATCTTTTGTGCATGTTCTAAGATTTAGAAGAGAGTGTCTTCTTCCAGCACTATCAAGCCTGGCATTACTGAGACCGAGTTCACGTAGACTTTGGATGGAAAAATACCACACATGTTTTGCAACTAGGATGAACAGGTATTTGTGCAAGCTGCTGGTGTGTTTAGATAATGGTCATGAACGACAGATTATTAATGCAACTGAAAATGTTTTAGCTGCAGCGATTATGAAATCGTGAAGCTCCCCACTATCACCAACTGTCTACTTACCCACCATCACAAAACTGTCTTGTCTGTTATGATTTGGGCAGAAAATACATGCATTTCTCATGGGGTCATATGAGAAATATCATGTAAGTTATGTAAGTGCTACTTTCTTCTCCATATATTCTGAAAAGGTGGTTTGGGGTTTTTTTTCCCCTCAATTTGACTTTCTAATATAAAGCAAAAAGTAACAAATCTATCCAATAATGGTTTGGTGTTCAACATCATGACCCAGGTTCAATAAAGTGCAAAACTAAACACAGAGTTAAGTAATTTGCAGAACTGGGGTAGAAAAGATTAATTAAAATTAATGAAAAATATGTATTGGGCTAGCAATATGTAAGTACTCAATACATGGCACTAGCATTATATAAGTACATTTAGAATGTTGTGAAAACAAAACAGTCTGCCACTAGTACAGGCTCTTTCCAGTGCTGTTAGAATTTCTGGGACAGTTGGTCCAGTTACGATCGCGCATGGATCCTTCTTTTTGGCCAGAACCTCTGGTGATGCTGACATGCCATCCCTTACCATTAGAAGGTGTGATGTACCCAGCTAACATAAGCTTTCTGTCTTTGATACACTCCACAGTGTCTAGCACAGCCCAGATTGTTTCCTACATTTTGCTATCTCTGCAAAACTGTTAATAGTACAAAAGTCCTATCATGCAGATAACCAACTGGTTGTGAATTCCATAGGTATGAGTTGCTCTAAACCATCACACCCTGACCTTGATCTCCACTGTGGGAAAGGCACTACGTTACTGGAGTTACAGGCACTTGAGCAGCCTGCGATGACTTATAGTCACTGGCTTTCTGACAACTGCCCTCCACAGATAAGCCTCAGTCTGGCACAACTGCTTGTTCTATGATCATAAGGATACATATATTCAAAAGTCAGTACTCACATCAGGAAACCCCACAGCAGTAAAGATAAGGTAGAGCACTTTTGTCCTGCGGTATTCATTCTGCAAGTAAAACATACCTCAGATACTTCAGTTTCTTGAATCTCCATCATGTCAGTGTTGAAATCTGGGTAACAGTCCATCTGAGTATAGAGAGCACTCCTACTTCAAAATGGAAAATATACTGTTTTGATCTTCTAAAAAAATCGAGCTTTGTGATTATAAACAAAATGTTTTCTGAATTTCTTATTATTTCTTTCAAAAAAAATTAACAGATGTAGATGGCAAAATTGAAAAAAATGCTTTCTATTGTAAGATTAAAATTGGATTTGAATTACCTGTTGACAAAAATAGTTATTACTGTTTTTCTCCATTTGAAATTGGAAAATAAATATTAGTTAAATACTTATTTAACAGGAAAAAAAAAATGTCTGAAGTAGCTGGATTCATCGTTCTATTGTAGATGAGATGTAAAGGAACTTGGGAAATGTCACTGTTCCCAAACCAAAGAGACCAGAAGTGAGTGAGTGAATGAATGAATGAATGAATGAATGAATGAAAAGAGAAAATGACAACTCTGTTAGGAGCGTGAGTGGAAGCAGGACACAGATTCACCCCAGAAATTGCAGCAGTGGAAGGCTACTATCTTCTGTCCCTTATGGGGATTTGTATTCATGTTTGACTGATCTCTAATTCGAAGTAATCTACAAACATCGAGTAATTCAAATATCGTAGTGAAGTAGGGAGCTGTTATTCCCCCTGTAGGCTTTACAGATTGCCTGTCAGAGGGCAGAGAGGTCAAACAGCTTGCATAAGGCTATGGAAGGAAAGTGTGTTTCACCTCAGTATTAGCTCTCAGTCCAGTGCTCAGACAATTAAGCTATTCTTTTATCAACTTAATTTACTTTTTTTTTTAACATACCTATAAAAAACAAACAGGGAAAACACCTGTTGTTTGAGAGTCAGCCTCTGAATGAGAGAAATAAGTCACTGCTTTACACATCTGGTTACATATTTTCTCTCTTCTCGTATTTATACTGCAAAATGTCTGTTTAAATACAGCGAGACTATAATATTTACATTGGTGCCAGGTGTGATGGACTAATGGGTTATAGTGGAATAAGAAAGGCACTAAATGTTCCTGCGCTCCTTTTACTATGTTGTTTTGACATAGCCCATTTGCAGGAGACTGACCTACTGCTTCATACGTGTTTGAGTACAAGTGAGGCAGAGCATACATTGGTAGAGGTAGGAACACAGTGAAAAGATTCCACCCTTTAATCTAGCTTTCTATTTAGTTGTTAAATCTCCTTCCATGTTTTCATCTCTATAAGCCTACCCACAGAACACTCTTTGTCTTTTTGCAAACCTATGTATGCATTCTAGTGCAGCAAAAGTCATATCCATATTAAGTGCACAGGCAGTAAAGTGCAAGTATGAAACAACATTTCCATCCAAATGGAACAAAATGGAACATCCATAGGAGACCTGTCAAATCTTTAGACACAATTTATGCTGCTTCCAGTGAGAACAGAAAAGCAGAAATACATCTCCTGTTGTTCATTTATTGTACTATCTGAGGAACAGAGCTGCTATGACCACAGTAAAACTGAGTTCATAGTATTCATACTTTCCTTTCCCCCTCCTCCCTATTGTAGAGAAGATGACCAAACACTTTCAAACTGAAGAGAGAAGGGAAAAAAACAGAATGGCAAGAAATATTTAAAATATTACCAAGGAGAATAGTTACGAGGTAAGAGGAACTTGTATAAGATCTGTTTCACTGATTCCTAGGGTATGTGGGGTGCAGTCAATAAGATGCCTGCTCCACCCACACAGAGGTAGCCAGAGGCAAGTCACCAGCTCCCTGTGAACCTGCATGAGTGGGATGTACTGCCCCAGGTAAGAAAGCCTACCAAAAGACCGGTATGCTGGTGTGGAACTGGGTGCATGCCTCGGCAGCTGGCCTTCACTGTGCAAATCCACCCTAAACAGATGCAATTACTGTTTTCTTCTTTCCTCCTAGAGAGTCTTTCTCAGAAATGCAGATTAAACCTCAGGCCTTATATTTGTGTCCATACTTCCTCTTGCCTCCATAGGCTCTACAAAACTGCAGTTACAGTTTTATTGACTGACAATCTGATTTCATGAAATGTGCTGAGAAAGAAAATATTTGAACCACAGATTTAGTCTACAGTTGTATCTAGATAAAACTAGATATTACCTCCAACCTAAAACACTCAACATCTCTAATGTTTGAATTTTTATAATGCCTGCCTTTTAAAACATGCCTAACTTTCAAAATACCTAAGCAGAATAACTTTCTGTTACTTCATGTCACTGTATTACCCACAGTGAGATTTGATCGCAGCAAGGTTTACAATGTACCAAATGCACAAAGGTAAGGAGATGCCAGAACTGAAGACCAGTGGATGAAGTGCATTAAAAATTCCCCAGTGCAGATACTTTATCTAGTAGAAAGACTTCTCTGTGCTTCCTTGGGGACTGGGAAGAACAGTTACTTCGTACCAACCTCCAACTTCTTTTGATCTCAGTGACTACACTATGACCTCATTCTTTCATGCTTTTTTTTTTTTTTCTTTTTCAGATTTAGAAAGTGCCTTAAACTTTGAGTTCTTTCAGTGTCAAGAGTGTCAGGATAAATTACCTCCTGTCACTTGGTTAGGTTGTGGTAGGACCTTTATAAAAGTTCACTAAAAGTATCTTAGACTTTCTGAAGAGATCAGCTTCTTCATTCATACATCCTTAACTGATACTTCTAATCTATACTGAATAGCATGAGGAAAATCATTCTACAGGGTAAAAGTCAAAAAGGGCAGTATCTACATTCCTGGTACCTTCCCACTACAGTTACAAAGCAGATTCTGCATATAATATATGTGGGGATTAAGCCCTGTTATTAGCATAGAGAACAGAGAGAAGGCAAGACTGTTGTGAAAATTTGCTAATGGTTTAAGTACCATTTGAAATTGAGTTACTTACAGCATATCCTGTAGCCTACAAGTCGAGTTCCTCCTGGAGAATTAGAGGGAACTGCTTCAGATCCACTCTGAACTGGTGGAAAGAAGAATACTGCAGGTTTAGGACTCTCATATTCTGGGTAAAAGCCCTAAAAATGGAGCCATGGAGAAAAGGGACATAGCCACTGTAGCTGCTAACTTCTTGTGCAGGCCTGGCATTATGAAACGTGCTCTAAGGACACGTACCAGATTGAGTCTATGTAGTAAAAGCTAGGTGGATAAAGCTTAGCTTAAGGAGTCTTCTGCAGAATCTGGGCTCTTTTTCTACTCGTGTCATTTTTGACAATAGAGCCTAAGCTCTTCCAGAATTAGACAGCAGGTTTTTAGGATATAAATTTTGGGCTGAAGTGCTGAAACTAACATTTTAGCATTTAGCCCTTCAGTGGATTCACACGCTTTGGACTTAAACCTGCAGAGTGAAATTGAATATGGATGAACCATAAAAGATATCTTATACTTCTGTCCCTTTTAAAATGTCTTTGAAGTACTTCAGCCACATGGCCAGAAGAATTTGCATTCTTTTCTGGAATGGCTTCAACAAGGAGCCCAGAGAATACTTGCATCCTAACTGCCCTCTGGTTGAGCAGGTTGACACTCTCATGAAGTGTGAAATATGTCTTCTGTACTAAGAGAGAACTACATGCAAGCTTCTCACTTCTTGCATGGGTGAGCTAATCAGAAAAGCTACTCATTAAAAACTAGTATAACACATACAGTACAAGCTAGACAGATACTGTTTCAAATGGAATAGGATGTGACAGCAACATTTTGTAAGGAACCCAAGGTATCAAACATTGAGAATAGCCCAAGCTCGACTCCTGGACTGGGTCAGCCACAGCAGATGGGCAGACAGATGTTTAAACCAAATCTTCTAAGAAAGATTGTGTGAGAGACAAGGCTGGCAGCTCAGAGCATGACAATGGGACAACTGTTTTGGGCACATGTATGATCAGAAGTCCTGTAGGCACCTACGTGTGAGACAGGCATTTTGAGGATCTTTCTCTTAGACACAGGATGCAGTTAAGTGCCTAAACCCTTTGGGTTATCGATCCTTTTCCATTCTGCCAACAGACAATATCTTGTGGACTCTGCAGTATGTTTCTTTCTAAACATACTTCCTCGCCCACTCAAAAAGGAACCATTTCCTGAATTAGTTTACAATTGTCATGGAAGTCAGGAAGACACTTCTAATTGTGGCTGAAACTGTCAACCTAAGCTATTAAACAAAACCTCAGTTCTCTAAGGCAATACTGGGATTAGTTGCTTTTAGTGTGCAAGTTTGAAATGTCTTTCTTAAAGCTTTTATTGCCAGTGAACTCCTTATAAAGCAGAATACTTGCTGTACTACAGAACTTTGCTTCAATTTTAAAATGCTTTAAAAAGAAATATATTGAAAATGCCTAGCCTACTACTCAACGAAAAGAAATATTATTGACCACTTAGAAACATAATTCTTACCACAAGCAACAGCAGCATCCTTATGGCAAAAAATATGAATTTAAGGGACAGTTGTGAGCTGAATGGGCTTTTTATCCTCTTGTATAAGAAGTAAGTGGTGTCTGAACTGCATACAGAAGAGAAAAATTAGGAACTTAGTAGGTATAATCCTTGCTTTGCTCAGTGGCAAAACATACTTATTCTGCAAATAATTAGGATCATGGCAAGGGCTGATTTTCAGCATCATAAATGTAATTCATTTATGTTCTATCTGGCCTCAGTGAAAGATGAAAATACTATCTGTTTATGACTTTAATAGTTACTTTAATATGGAAAGATAGGAAGATCCTATATTTAATTTTCTATTTCAGTTCATTACTGAATAGTGTTTTATGGCAACTAGCATTATAACGAAGATGTGACATAAAAAGATCCAATTTTAATACAGAACCCTGAAGAGACATTGTCTTTTACTATATTGGGATTTCTATGTGGTTGGTTTCCTCTCAGTTCTCATGGTGTGCTTCAGCAGTGTTAGTGTGGGGCATGTTGAACAAAGTATCTGCCTAACGATTCTTTCATTCATACTAGCTTTGTAGCTTTAAATATCCTACCAGTATACTCAGTCTGTTGTCCATGAGCCAATGTCATATTTTTGTCCGTCTTTTGCATTACATCCTGCACCTAGCTCCGTCTCATTCATCGTTCTGAAAGAATTTTTTATGGTATTTGCTTGTGGTTTTCTTCTTTTCTCTCTTAATATTTTTTTTATTTCTCCTAATATAACATTATCATTTATAATGAGGAGAAAATGTAAAATGCTAATAAAACCTTTAGAAGAACTAACAGCATCCTTATTCAAATCCCTTTTCTGTCTATCTCTTTGGATCAGTCTGCCTACACACTGTCTAGACAGTAACAGGATACTACTTAAAAATATTCATAGAAAATATACATAGACAGTAAACTCAGAAATAATTCAGAGCCAATTTAAATATTTATCTGTTCAAAAGCTGAAGAAACTCAGAAATGCAACTTTCTCCATTTGTTCCCATAGTGCTTTCAAAGTGCTCTAAGATATCTCCACATGCATTCACTATTTCTCATTCGTGTTAAATTTGCTGCCAACTCAATTCCTTTTCCTAGTAGTTTGTAAACACATCTGTCCAGCAGAGAGAGGAAATGACCAGCAGTTCATTTCACATATTTCTAACAAATGTTCAGGAAAATGTGACTTACGCTCACTATTGATCTAGCCTGGATGAAATTCCTTTTGGCAATGAGGAGTATCCTGTCTTTTCACTGAAGAGCTTGAAGGATTTAAGGACAAAGTAACCAGGGACCTGACTGCCAGGCAGGAGGCATATGCTTTCCTCTTACTCCTCTATTACAAGAATGAGTATGCTACTGAAAAGATATGCTAACTAGTTATCAAACAATTCTAAGACACAGGCTAGTTAACTGCCGGTATGAACCAGCACAACTCTACTAGTTTAAACAGTATTTTATATAAGGGAATTTGGCTCATTACGTTTCATTCCTAGTCCTCAGAACAGATATCTAAATGTATAACCAATATGTCTTCCTTCTGCAGAAAAATGCAAGTGCTATTCAGGGGGCATCATTATCCAACTAGAGGATTTAGATTCAGATTCTGTTTTCGGCTGGGCTTCCGAAAGTACAGTCATCTCAAACTTAGCTCAGTTCTGGCATCAGAAATGTTAAGCAGCATGGACTCCTGACATTTTCTAGCTTTCTAATAGAAAAAAAGCCTTTTTACACATTTGCCCTCCGCCTCCTAATCCAAAAAATGAAGAATAAGAATTTCAAAGTAGACATCACTGATGTTTAATAAACAGACAATTGTAAAAATAAAACACAGCATAAATTTCTAATGTTATTATTTAACAATTTTTACTGATTTATTAAATCTATTATACAGCCCAAATCTATACATTATGTGCATATTGGATATAGACATGTCCCTGTATCATACTCATGTTCAAATCATGCTAATTTGTATATCACTGGGATTACTACACTAAGAAATGTGACATATTTGCCAGGGAGAGGAACCCCTATGGAGAAATAGCAAATTTCTTTGGCTGTTTGATTGTCTTTTCCCATTACTCTTTGCTGTTATGCCAAACAATGGTGGTGAGAAAGAGAAAAAGCAATAAGGTTTTGATGAAGTTATAGGGCAATAGTCAAAGGCATTAACTTTGATTAGTTTTTAGAATGAGTATTATTTTCAAGGATGCAAATTCATCAACATACTCACATACTCTACATAAGATTAGAAATAAATTAGACTTCCCCAATACCAATCTATACAGGTTTAGTTACTTTCAAGACTCCTTTTCTTCAAAGCAGTGCATTAACTTCCAAATGAATTTTAGCCTGTTGTGAGTGGGCTGAGAGAGTGCGATTTAGATATGCTATGCGGGCCTAGCAATACAAAGACAAAACCATACAGATCTGTGAAATAAAGCCAGATTTTTCTTTGCTGGAATATTTTTAAGTAAGCTAAGAAAAAGGCATGTACAATGCATTTGCCTTCACAGAAAAAATCCTTTAATTGAGTCCACTAAAATATGCGTTCACTGTGTTCAAATGAATTTTGCCTATCAGTTTTTAGGATTCAGTGCACTGAACAGTCAAAACACTCCTCTGCATTGAAGGCACACTTTAATTAAGTAAAAATATTCATTGAGCTTATTGCTTCAGAAGGCTTGGAGCAGTGGGTTGAGACAGACAGGATAATATTTAGGAAGGCTGTCAGAGACAGGTTGCTTTTGCTGCACCTTCTTGGAGTAACAGAAATCACAGCTGGCTGCTAATGAACTGGACCCTACACAAGAATGCCCCTTTCTCACGGATGCCTTAAGCATTCCTGGTGTTTTCCCATCTCCCTTTAGCTTTCCTTCTTACACAACCTCAAGTGCTCCCTTTACAAGCCATCCTTTCCAGCATCAGTACTCTGAACAATTTTATCCCAGGACTTTAGCAGAACTCATGCTTCCTAAAGACTACTTTAAGACTTGTTTATAATAGTAATGAAACATCACCCAGAACAATTTTATTTCTGTCTCTGGAACAGCAATTTTACAATTTCCCTGTGAATGCACAATATTGTAACAAAGCCAAAGGAGATGATGTTTTCTGAATGTTTTCCTCGTGATCACAGTTTGATTCCTGGAATGTTAGTTGCTTAAAACTGTCAGACACAGTTTACATGAATGTTGTGGTTTAACCCAGCAGGCAGCTAAACACCCCACAGCCATTCACTCACTCCCCCCCTCCCCAGTGGGATGGGGGAGAGAATCAGAAAAAAAAAGAAAAAAAATTCATGGGTTGAGATAAAGACAGTTTAATAGGATGGAAAAGGAAGGAATAATAATAATAATAATAATAATAATAATAATAATAGACTGTACAAAATAAGTGATGCACAACGCAATTGCTCATCACCTACCGACTGATGCCCAGCCAGTTCCCGAGCAGCATTTACATACTGAGCATGACATCATATGGTATGAAATATCCCTTTGGCCAGTTTGGGTCAGCTGTCCTGGCTGTGCCCCCTCCCAATTTGTCACTGGCAGGGTCTGAGAAGCTGAAAAGTCCTTGACTAGCATAAGCAGTACTTAGCAACAAATAAAACATCAGTGTGTTATCAGGATTATTCTCATCCTAAATCCAAAACACAGCACTATACCAGCTACTTGAAGGAAAAAAAACCCTAACTCTATCGCAGCTGAAACCAGGACAATGAAATACCCTGTTTCAGTAAGCAGCGGATAATCACCGAGAAACGATCCTCCCTCTCCCTTTAAACAAAACCACTATAACTTTAATTTGGGGCATACAGGCTTTACTAAAAAGCCAGAACTAGTAAAAGATCAGGAAAGTTGTATAATGCTGCTTGGCAGTTTGAGTAGATCACTGCACAAGTATCATTCCGGTAATGGTTTACTTTATAATACATTATTTATTCCCCTCCAAACCTATGCAACCATTTAAAAAAGAAGGAAATATTGCAAACAATATATTAATACAGCAATGTACTTGTACCTCTCTTCTCCTTAGTAGTGGAGTAGCACACTCGGACTTGAATAAGTATTGTGAGAGTTACTTTTCCTTCTGTCAAAGCAACAGGAGTTTTCTCAGATGTCTCCATAGTTTAGTACCATCTAGTTTGGTATAAGGCACCTCCTGCCCTCCCATCCAACCTCAACACTGCTACAGAGGAGTCCAGCCGATCCCAGTGAATGGGGAAAGAGCCGGGAGAGTGGATGCGGTCACCAGCGCTGGCAGGGAATGAGGGATGGGATAAGGGAGCTAAGGAGGCTGGAGGGACACTGTGGGAGGGACACTGTGCCCCACACGGGGGTGACTGGATGCTGGATGCTTACATCTCCATCCCCAGGAATATCTTGGGACTGAAAGGGAAAGCGAGAGCTGTGATGAGTAAAGATGAAGATTGCTGACATTTTCTGCAGAAAGGAATTGTTTAAATCATTACAATATTTTTTAAAACAAAATCTGGTTTAGAAGCCTAGCCTCCTGGATTTTAAGGGTCCTCACCAGCTCAGGGTACCAAGGGCATCACACACAGTGTGGGGAAGTCCTGAGCCCGTGGGGCAGCCCATGGGGCAGAACGGCACACGCCAGCTCCAGGGTCCCCACCACCAATACCATTTTTGTGGCAAGCCTGCCCAGAGCCAGCAGTTAAGCAGCTTCCAAGAAAGCTGTCACAAAACAGTACATTTTCCTGAAATGTTTCCCTGTCAATGAGTTGATGTTTTCTGACAAATCTCATTTCACTGGAAATTTTTTGCTTATTTTATTTCCAAACTGACAGTATTTGCTTACAGTAGGTCTGTAGGTTTTGGGTCTTCAGCTTCTTAGCTACCACATCGTGGGTAAATGAATGAGCTATATGGAAAATAAAGCCTTCTGTCCCTTATGCAGATCTTCTCTTACACATTTGGAAAAATCTCCATTTTTGTCTTCTGGGTGCCTCAATGCACATTCATCTTCTTAAGATGCAGAAGCATCTAAGGTTTGTAGTACTGCATTGGACTGCATTGGCAGGTTACCAAGAGACTCGGGATTCTATCCAGGCAAACAGTTCTGGCTTTAAATGACAGATGTAGGAGCATAGCTCAGACTCCATGTAAACATAAATACTACCTACAGACTCAGCCCAAAAATTGTGGGTCTCGCTGTCAAATGCAGAGGCTCCATGAAGAACTGGTAACAGAAATCAAGGTTTATTTGCCTGTAATCAGAGTCATATTTGCCCAATATTTGGTGAAATCTTAATGGAATATAAAATGTGGAAATAAAAGCTGGTTACTTTATTTTAGTATAAAATATTTTGTACTATAGAAAATACACACTACTGAGTGGACTACATCAACAGATGCGGAGGCTTGAATTCATCCCGTTAGACTTTAGGCTTTTAATTGATGTATATTTATAGGAAGTTTAGCAATCCTAAGCACTGTCAGTGGAGGAAGAGGAGAAATTCAGCCCATGTCAGATTTGAATGATAAAAAAATTTGGATGAGTATTTGGATAACTTAGCCATTTTCATTCTAAAAGACTAATAATTTGAGATGATGGACACCTCAAACTGATGGTGTTACCCCTGTTTTTTTATCAGCGATCCTTTAAAAAACCTGCACTTTATGTAAAACATTCATGCAATTCACTTGCCTGGATCCCTGCTGAAGACCATTTTTTTCTCTGATGATGCAGAAATACTTTGTGCCCTGAGTTCACTGCATGGATGGGGCAGCAGTACTCATCCTCCTCACCGGGAGGGCATTGGACGTGCCCTGAGTACTCCCCGCCCCTCACAACTGTGCAGCTTCTCCTTTTCTGGTGAAGGTAGCCAGTCCTGCTGGGGTGCCTGGCAGAATAGCTAGGTCTGGTTCGCCTCTCCCTCTTCTTCTTCCTACTTTGGGTGTCTGAAATCCACAGGCAGCAATATCCAGGCAGAAAAAAAGCAGAGGCAGGGAACATCCTTGAAGTACCCCAAACAATGACTAAGTTGGTCCTTGAAGCACAAAACAACAATTTATCATTCAAAATGAAAATATTTATTGCAAAAAAAAAAATTATTGCAAAAAAAGCAATCCTCCACAGATATATGAACACAAAATCTTTGTTTACAGTTTTTAACAGAAAGAGAGGGGATGTTTGTTCTTTTCCAAACCACCACCAGCCCCTGCCTTCATTGCTCCAATGTCATATCACGGCTACTCCCATATACGCAGCTGCTATGTAACAGCCCAGGACCACATTTTTCCAACATCCCTAGCACAGTATTTCACTTAACCTCGCATAATGTTGTCCTTGAGAAAGATGGTAGCAAGTTCATATCCTTTTCCAAAGCCAAGCTTAAGCTTTGCATACTGATTTCTAAAATTCACTTCCAAAGTTTATCCTCTGCTTCTATTTCTGACTTTTGTCAATACTACATCTATGAACACAACTAAGTGCAGTTCCCAATATTTGCTTTCTGAGCTTTGCAAATTTTGGTGGTGTTTGATCAACTGGCTCTGGGACAAGAAAGTTCACATTGTTTATAGTGGTTATCTTACCTGGGCTTACACAAGTTTATATAGACATTATCTGTACCATCTTTGTCCTCGCCTGAATGATACGTTGTGTTCACCACCTCCATTGAGCAATTTTCTATTGGACTAGATAATCGCCTTTTAGAAAAATATATTGATTTGTATTTACTACCTTTTAGCTACTGGTTATTTCCTAATTGTTCTATGTATGCAGAAGGTTTAGATATTTCAGACTGCTTAATTCATGTAGATTGGTAAGGAGATTCCTGTTAAAAGAGTATGCAATAACAAATGGTGGTGTCTACATATGAGGATCAATGATTGCAACCACTTTCACAGGTTTCATCCTGCAAGAATCATGGACTTTTAAAATTTAAGTTGCTCTCTCTCCTCTCTATTCCTATAATTTCTAGATATATAGTATACTGTATATAAGAAACATACTGTATACTCAAGTACAGATACGGCAAGTGAAATTCAGTTAACAACCCCAAGTTTCAGAAAGACCTTAGAAAGCTGGTCTTTTGCAGCTTGCTGACAATCTCAAGGTGCTGTGGTAATCGAGTCCCTTTGTGAAGGATTTGTTCTGAAACTGTGCAGTTTTTCTGTTTAGTATTCCCAAGATGTTTTCACAGCCCTCCTTGGAGAGCCATATATTTTCTAGATTAATAGGAATGAATGTAAAATACAGAGTTTCCTGTTTTTATCTGTCTTTTCACTGCCATTTGAATTGACTTAGAATGTTAAGGAATTAATAAGTCTATTTTTTAATGTGGGAAGGTTCTGTTTTTCTCTAACGGATAAAAAATAAAGTAGATTTCCCTTCTCCAAGTCATTTATGTCCTTGTTAATTTAAAAATTCAAAAAAGGTTCAGGTCATTTAACAGACTTGCTCAAGTACATGCATGAAAGGATCATTCATATTTTAAAATTGAATTAAACTACTGCCTCTTACTGAATACAGAAATAATAAGCAGAACCAAGTTTTGCACAATACCTAAAAATATTTCAAAAACTGTTTTTTACAAGTCTTGTGCCCCAAAGTTGCTATGATATTTGAGTCTGTGACAATATTTCATACTAGTATTTTTTTAATGCATATACACCTAGAAATTTGGCTATCATTGGAAGTAAGAAATAGAGGAAGAACAGGAGTGTGAAGAAAATGGCATCTAAAAATTAGATTCCAAGTTCAAAAAACCGCATGACTCCAAAGAAAATTTACATTCAGAAGAAAATTATAAAGCTTCATGCCCCTTGTTATGAATTTCTCTCAAAAATAGACAAGATCTGTAAGAGCTTTTAGGACATACAAGCACTTTTTCAGCTCCTTGAAGGCTATCTGCCTCCCTCCTCCCCAGACACTCCTCCAACACACAGCTACATGAATCGGTCTATAAGCCTGGCCTCATTACATCCATTGACCATCACAGATACAGCCGCAGTGCTCTATCACTGAAACTAGCTGTTTATTCATTGCTGTGATTTGGCACAATTTTTACTGAGGCAGAAATCCACTCTCTTTCTCAAATATTTTTGCTGAACAGCAGCAAGAAAATCAGGATTATATTTTCAGTCAACCAGACGATGGCAGTATTTTCACAATTTAGTTATGCAGGAGAATATTATTGAAAAAAGTATTTCCTGGTTAATTACATACTATAAAAAGCTCAGGGGCTTTATCTTTCTTTTTCTCTAATCTTCAATTATTCTTGTATTATCCCTTCCTTTCCTTGTACTACTTCACTTAACAAAAAGAGCTTTATTTAACATCTTAGTAATACTTCCTGAGTTACTCTGAAGTGCTTACTGCAGTGTCTTTCAGCCGGTGTCACCTCCCTGATGTCACTTTGCAAAACAAGTATTTCAGAGCAAATAATGCCTGGCCAGGTACAGATGCACAGGCAAAGGGAAGGTGGCAGGAGATTGTCCTGCTGGCCTCCAGCCATCACCCTGTCCCTGGCAAAGCTCGGCAAGTGTAGAAGGAGAATGGATGTCTCCATGGGGAGTCCTGCTCTGCAGCATCAAGGCAATGGGCCAGATGCAAAACCAGAGCACCAAACTACTTGAAATAGCCTCTTTCCCCTGATAAGAGCATTGGCTGCCTGTACCCAGGGCCAGCCCTGCTATTGCATGGCCATGGGACCAACTGCGGGAGGAAGAGCTGTGAGAGCCTCAGCTGGTCCCTCCTCACCTCGCTTGAGAGCTGCATTTAAGGAGAGGGCTCATTCCCTTGCTCTTGCCGCATGTGCCATGGACCCATGCCCCACACAGCCTGTGCCCCACCACGGTCCTGCTGCAGCCTTGACCTGCCCCGCCACGAGGGACCTGGAGGGGATCCCTGGTCCCTGTCACTGGCTCTGCCCTGCTCTCCCACTGCCCCTGACATGTGCTGTCATGAAAAGCGAAGTTGTTATGAAAAATTATTGCCCTGTGGGTGAATCCCTCTCTTGACAGGATGAAGAAGCTCAGGCTGGGCTGACATCTGAGTCCAAGCGAGCTCTGGAAAGCAGGCACTCCTCCAACCCATCTCCCCACAGGCTCTGCCCAGGGCACCTCCCTGGAGCCCACACAGCTGCGGAGAAGCAGGTCCTGCCCTTTATCAACCACTGCAGGAGGCAGAGCAGCTCTCAGAGGAGGGACAGGGGCCCAGCTCCCTCTCACTGTCACCAGTAGATGGGTGCCCTGGTTGCAAAGTGCAGTGAGCCTTGAACTCCGTGCTTGCCTCTGGGTAAGGATCACCTGGGAGGATGGGCAGTGGCTCTCCTGTCCTCCACCCCTTACCAAATCTGTCCCTCTGATAGATGCTGAAAAGACTCATTGGAAAGATAGCGACAGCTATGAGCCACTTGTTGAGAAGGGAAATAAATGCACATTCCCTTAAATAACTTTTGCAGGTATTGGGGAAGAGAGGGGAAAGTGGGAGATGAAAGTCTGAAACCTCATTAGTAACCAGGCTACATGCTCACTTGATATCAGGGCAAATTCAGTTAAAGCTAATGGAGCCATAAAATGTGTGGCCTATTCAGCTGCTGTGATAACACTAGGTATGTTCCTCTTTTTGAGATCAGCGCCCTTTATGTGAGCTGGAAACACCTGGATATTCTCATGTGTGTGAGGGGACTGGACCTGTGCATGAAGTTCTGCCCTGGTTTCGGCTGGGATAGAGTTAATTTTCTTCCTAGCAGCAGGCATAGTGCTGTGTTTTGGATTTAGTAGGAGAATAATGCTGATAACACGCTGATGTTTTAGTTGTTGCTAAGTACTGTTCATGCTAGTCAAGGACTTTTTCAGCTTCCCATGCTCTGCCAGGCGCACAAGAAACTGGGAGGGGGCACAGCCAGAATAGTTGATCCAAACTGACCAAAGGGCTATTCCATACCGTATGACATCATGCTCAGTATAGAAACTGGGCGGGGGTGGCCAGGGAGCAGCGATCGCTGCTCAGGAACTGTCTGGGTATCGGTCAGCGGGTGGTGAGCAATTGCATTGTGCATCACTTGCTTCGTGTATCATTATTATTATTATCATTATTATACTGTTACTATTAGCATTACTATTTTACTTTATTTCAATTATTAAACTGTTCTTATCTCAACCCAGGAGTTTTTCTCACTCTTACTCCTCCAATTCTCTCCCCATCCCATCGGGGTAGGGGGAGTGAGCGAGCGGCTGCATGGTGCTTAGTTGCTGGCTGGGGCTAAACCACGACAAGTTCAAAACTAAATCCAGCTGTATATGGTGATTACTGTCTCCTGTCATGCTACTCCATTACTAAATTATAAATGTTAATTGAAATAATCGAATAATAATCCACAGAATGAGATTAATATGTATAATTGCATAATACAGTTTTACTACGGCATGATGGCAACTCATCCTTAGCTACCAGACAGAAGTTTTCTTTGCAGCATAGTGATGCCCTATTACAAATTTCCTTTCCCTGAAGCACATCATATTAGCCATTGCCAGAGGCAGAATATTTGAGTAATAGTGGCTTTCCCCTACCCCTTTCCCCTACCCCTATGCCTGAGCTATGGCTCTCCTACGGGCTAGAGCAGCTCAAGTCACTTCTCCCATCCACCTGCTACTGGTCACACACATCTCTACCTTGTTTAATGTGTTCACGTATCCAGTCCTGTGCAGCAGCCCATTCCCCACCAGTTACGTCAAACCTAAACCTGCTTTTGTTCCAGTACCGTGACTGCAGGCTTGAAATTAATTCAATATCCTTATTAACTTGCTATTGTTTGGTTTGGTTTTTTTTTTAATCCTGTACTCTTCCGTAATAAGTGCTGCTACCTTCTTTTTAGTGGGGTGGAGATGAGGTTTGCTGGCAGCAGGCAGTGTCACACACTGCTGGGGCTTAGGATGGCTGTTACAGATGCGCTATACATTCCTATTCCCTTCAGAGAATTTGAGCTTTTTTAGTTTTTACAGACTTTCAATCAAAGAGAAATATCTCTTTGTTCAGCTATAAAACAACTCCAGTTAGAGATTAATACCCAAAAGTGAAATTAATTTTCAGGTGAGGATATAATATTTATAGCTGATTTGTCACATAAGCAATGACATGTTACAAAGTAATGACAGAGGTGGTCACTGAATCACGGCCCAGGTGCTTTCGGAGGAATCCCAGCTACATCACAACAGGAGTGGGGAAATTCAGGTCATGTTTCTCAAAAAAAAAAAAAAAAAAAAAAAAAAAAAGGGGGGTGGGGGGAGGGTATGGAGGAACAAAGAGGAAAAAAGAGGAGGCAAGCAGAAGCCCTGGCTACAGGTGCTTCCCAGTGGCAGCCCAACTCCTATTCTTCCCCTTTGTTTTTTTTACAAGGCATGATCTTGGGGAAAGCCCCGCTGGCAGCAGCATGCCCACAACAGGGAACAGGGCAGCCCAGGCCAGGGGGCTGTCACGCATGGGCAGCAGGGCTGGTGGTGGTGGCGGTGGTGGCAGCCACAGCAGAGGGCATGGAGCACCCTGGGGTGGGTCTTCCTGTGCTCTAAGGCTGCTGGTGGCTGTGCTGGACCAGGGTGTCCAGGCATGTGGAAGAGGTAGAAATCCCAGCCCTGCCAAAATTGACTGGAGTTTTTCCCTTAAGGGGGTAGATACCAAAAAAAGTGAGGAATTATCTTCTTTTCCACCATCCACTTCTTTCTTTTCATTTTTCATCTTTTCATTAACCCCTATGTTGAGATAACCCTTCTACATTCACAGCCATCTCTAGCACATTGTTTTAAAATGATGCTCAAAGACACACATACTATACACAGACGTTTATGTGACTGAGATGCAAACGACCTTTGCTGCCATGACTCTTGTTCAGCTGACAATTCACTCTTTTTCATGTTCTAGACAGGACCACTGCCATCTAGGCAGGTAAAATGAGATAGAAGGGCATGATGATTTGGGGATCTGCATTTGACCTCTACCACAACTATTTTAAAGATTCTTGCTCAGAAGAATAAGAGGAGATACTCCAAGAAAAGAAGCAAGGGCTAAGCTGCTGAGATAAATGACATAAACTCAAATTTAATGAGTGTTTACAGCTGACCTGACACAATGAAGTACATGGAATTTTAATCACTTACACACCCAAACAGCCGCTTGTAGGTTTTTCCATATGCGGTATTTACAATGCTCATAACTATGTTGCTGAGTAACATAAGGTTTCTGTGCCAGAATCAACAGCAGACTTCTTTTTCATCTGCTGCCAACTAAATGCTTAGCAACTGGTAGAACAGTTTATCATCCATAAATAATGATGTGATGTATATAAGAATTTGTTAACTATCAGTCAGTATTTTTTTCATTTATGCATTGTGGACATGTTCTTCATCTCCTGGGTGATCTTTAGTTAATATTGCTGTTTCTACTTTCATCTATTTCCAAAATAAAGAATACTACAAACAAGCTTATAGTACTTCTACAAGATATATGGTCATGAAAATTAGTGTTGCAACATCATCTTCTTGTCTTGTTCCTGAATTTACAGTTCTAAGTTATTTCAAATCATAAAAACATCATTGTGGCTATATGTACTTGTCCAGAAGAATAGAAACTTCTGAGAGTTGCCAGTTTTCAAGTATTCAACATAACAGATGTGCTTATTACAAATAACTTTAATAGAAATCATCAGCAAAGAAATGAGCGGGAATGGAAACAGAAATACATGCAGTGGCCTTTCCAGGTTTGAAATCTATCAGGGAGCATTGTGGAGAAGTGTACAATAGCATCACAAATCAGTTTATTGAGATTTTGATTCTTATCCCTACCCATGTTACTCATTTTCTTTAACTATAGTAACATTCTAGCATAAAAACCTGTCAGACAAATGTTGAAGTTTGTGTATGAAACTTGCACCATGGGTGTAAGCCTTAGACACATATTATATTTTGGAAATACAAATAAGACTTGTGAGAAGATCAGAACAAACAAGTTTTTCATTGTTTGGCTTCATATTTTCACAGCTGTGTGTGCCCCTTTTTCAAAATCAAAATGGGAACTAGCTCCTTGCCAAGTGTGGATTTTCTCCATGCAGAGTCCGTAGTTCTTACCAAATACGTAACAAAAAGTCTGAGATTGCAAGCACAAGCATATGACTTAGTTTTATACTATTTTCTGGTGCATGTTGCAGAGGGAGAAAGGTGCAGGTCTGTTTGAACCCAGTGACTGGAACGTCTTCATGGAATGAGGAACACAGAGATGCAGACCTCTTGTATGGCGTCTGCTGCTCCTGCACGCAGATGTGCCAACACGAACGCGTTGTGCCATTGATGTGTGGCCGCCAAGTGCTGCTTGCAGAAGGCAGTAGGTTGTCCACAATCAGTGGCATAGTGACAGCTCACCCTCATCATGAAATTCATCATGCTGCTTTTGTTAGGTACTGTGAGAAAAGTTGCTTTTCCTTAAGTATGAAAATGTGGGTTTCAGCTGCAAGGATATATTGGCTCAAATGCCAGTTAGACAGTTTCTCTGAATGCCTGACTTTTTAGAAATCGAGAATTCATTCAATATTCTCTCATTTATTATACAATTGTCCAGCTGAGCCAACAAAACAACCCCAAGAATTACTCTCTATGAAATCAAAAGTAGCCAAATACTCCTCTAAGGCCAACTGAGGAAGACAAACTAAGTTGTTCTGACAGTGGTAAATGATTACATCGTTTACTGACATTTGCTAATCAAATGGTCCTCTCTCTTTCTTCCGTTCTTACTAGAAATTCATGCCTTTAAAAACAGCAGGAAAAAGGAAGAATGGACCAAAATCATATCTGTAATTTAAACTAATTTCTAAATCAAAACAGATGGCAAAAGAGACCTTGGAACAGCTGACTCATCAGCTGAGCTGTATTTAAAAGAGGAAAGCCAGAGCAGGGATCATCAGATTATTTCTCGAGAAAGTCTGCATCTGTCTGGAAGAATATTTGCAATATGATAAAACCTGACTTCAAAAAAAAAAAAAAAAAAAAGAAAACCCACCCCAAAAAACCCCAGACATTTGTTTTCCTGATGGAGATCATCCATCGCAATCTGTCAGTTTTCCCTATATATTATGTCTTTAATCCAAAGAGAGACATTCCAAAATTAAGAAATGGGTGAAATCAAAAATAAGGCCCTGATCTCCTTCATACAACTACAGTTGTAGATGCTGCCTGTTGCAAGAAGTCGGTCACAAGAACGTCCCATCACTTTCATGGAGAGTTTTGCCAGCCTCATGACTTCAGTGATGAACCAATTGTTACTACATTTGGTGATAACATTTATGTTTAATACCTAATTTTACTATAGGTATAAATGATTGCCAGAGCATATTTTGCTGTAAAACACATTTAAATTATAGCAAGCTTGCATTAGTCTTGCAGATTTGTCTTGGATGATTCAGTATAAATTGTGGCTTTTTAATGGAAACTCTTTTCTTCACAGTAATTCTTTAACTGGCATTCTTAGTTATGCTTTATATTTCAGGTGGGGTTTTTTCTATTTTTTTGGCTATACACAGTGCAGAACTATGCAACAGGCTAGCTGTCAGGAGAATTCATGCCAAGTTATTACAAAGTGATTGTAACACAGGGCTCTACGCTTGGTTCTTCATTGGGCTTTGTGTTCCAGTCATTACTATAATGAAAGATGTGAAGCAGATATTTTTTCCTACCATAAATGAGTATGAACACTCCTGGACAGTGAAAAATTAGCCTGTGTTTGGGTAATACCCTGTTATCTATTTATTGTTTGAATACTTGGGAAATATTACATAACAACCCCACACCAGCAAGTGTCCAGTGATCTACCTGGTTGCAAGGTAAGTTTTTCATCTTTGATGAAACAGAAATTTTATACTTCATCAATCTGATAAACATCTACAATTAAATAACTGGCCTGGTAGATGAGGAGACAGCAGTGGATATTGTCTACCTAGACTTCAGGAAGGCCTTTGACACTGTCTCCCAGAAGATCCTCATAGAGAAGATGTTGATGTATGGATTGGATAAGCAGACAGTGAGTTGGATTGAAAGCTGTCTGAATGGCTGGGCACAGAGGGTGGTGATCATTGGGACAAGGTTAATTTTAGGCCAGTAACTATTGGTGTATCCCAGGGTGTCAATACTGGGTCCAGTCCCATTTAACATCTTCCTTAATGATCTGGATGATGGGACAGAGCACACCCTCAGCAAGCGTGTTGATGACAGAGAACTGGGAGAAGTGGCTTATACACCAGAGGGTTGTGCTGCCATCCAGAGGGACCTCACTAGGCTGGAGAAATGGACTGATGGGAATCTCATGCAGTTCAACAAGGAGAAGTGCGAAGTCCTGCACCTGGGGAGAAACAACCCCTGGCACCAGTACATGCTGGGGAGCACCCAGCTGGAAAACAGCTTGGCAAAAAAGGACATGGGGGTCCTAGTTGACACAAAGTTCAACATGAGCCAGCCATGTTCCCTTGCAGCAAAGAAAGGCTAAGGGAAGCCTGGGCTGCATTAGGCAAATATTGCCAGCAAGTGGAGGGAGGTGATCCTTCCCCTCTACTCAGCACTGGTGAGGCCACTCCCAGAGTGCTGGTTTCACTTCTGTGCTCCCCAGTACAAAAGAGAGATGGGCATACTGGAGAGATCCCAGCAAAGGACCACTGAGATGATGAAAGGACTGGAGCATCTCTCCTATAAGGAACGGCTGAGAGAGCTGGGACTGTTCAGCCTAGAGAAGAGAAGGCTCAGGGGGATCTTGTCAATGTGTAGAAATACCTGAAGGGAGGGTATAAAGAGGATGGAGCCAGGCTCTTTTCATTGGTGCCCAGTGACAGGACCAGAAACAATGGGCACACACTGAAACACAGGAGGTTCGTTCTGAACATCAGGAAACACGTTTTCACTGTGAGGGTGACCAAGCACTGGCACAGGTTGCCCAGGGAGGTTGTGGAGTCTCCATGGAGATATTCAAAAGCCATCTGGACATGGTCCTGGGCAACTGGCTCTAGGCAACTCTGCTTGAGCAGGAAGGTTGGACCAGATGACCTCCAGAGGTCCCTTCCAACCTCAGCCATTTTGTGATTCAAATCTCCTTTCATTTTCCAGAGCCTATTATAGACAGGCATTAGAAACACTGATGTGGTAAAATAAAGTTTAAAAATTCAAAAGAAACTGTTCCCATATTACACTAGTCTATCTACTACTATTACTGCTTGTATAAGTTTTTTGTTATGCTCATAATAGGGAACTGTATAATGTATATTTCTAATTATATGCAATACAAATGCCTATTACAGTTTTTAAATGACTACATAAATAAAATCAAGCTGGTTTGTGTCATTTTTATTCTCTTTCACACATCTGCAAGGTCTGTGTACCATATTTGACCATCACAGAGCAGAGAACAATATAGATTGATTGGGAAACCATATCCAGCTATGTTGATTCTGTGCATCCAGCTGTAATTTACAGGCCTCACACAATTATTCTGTGTTTTGTGTAATCCTTTATGGAGCACTACACTGAAAATCGTGGGTGAAAGATTCTGGATTATTTGGACCTTCTCTTGTGTATTTAATTTCTGAGGCCATGTGGAGATAGGAAAAAAATCATATCACATCTTCAAACATAAGGGACTATTGTTGTTGTTGTAGTAGTAGTAGTATGCATTCCTTTTTTAGCCTTTTGTCCCACACTGCAGCTTAGTCTGATTAATCAGTACAGCTAGATGGTAGCCAAAACACATTTTACTTTTTCTTCCAAACATTGCACAATCCCTCTACCTCCCTTTGTCCCTGTCCCCAGCATGCCCATTTTGGATGACAGCCTGGCAGATGCTTTTCACCAATCCCATGCCCTCTACACTCATGATTCTTCTTTCTTCTGACTATTTCTGAAATTAAGATTTTAATTTCAGTCCTCTTATTTAAACCCCTTATTCCCAGCCCGTTCAGCCTCTACTGAGCAGTCCATGTTCAGTGGCTCTCCAAAGTGCCTATACGGTTTCTCAGTAATCAATCAAACACAAAGTGCTACCTGGACCTATGGATCTGATCACACCACTCCTGACTGGAGACCTGTTTGTCAGTGTAGGCACTAGGTACATAGGTAGTACCTATGTAGTTCCAGGTCTTACTGAGGGTGATGCAAGTCTGCATTGACCTGTCTGGCAAAACACACCTTGTTCAGAGAAGGTGTCATTCTCTGCACTGATGCTCCAGGATGACAGGCAGAAGGAGGCAGTTCTTTCAACTCAGTTGGTATTCTTAACTGCACAAAAAAGATCTTGCCATTCTTTGCAGATGATTATTTTTGTATTAAAATAGTCTGCTTATTTATCTGTTGAGCTGCCTAATTTATCTTTTTTGCTAATTCCACCTTTCAGTGCCTCTCTTCAGTTGTCCAGTTTCATTGCTCTATAAATTAAAATAAAAATTAAATGGAAATTAGTATTTACTAATGTAGCATTCAACACAATATTGTGCCTACTGGTCTTCTAAAATACAAACATAGATTGAGTGTTTCTGTTATCTAGATAAACATCTATCCCCCTTTGAATCCTGCTGAATTCATTACCTCAGTTCTGTTTTGTGAATAGCTGATCCTTCTTTGGGAATGGACTTAAGGACTTTTAAGGTCTTCTGCTTTCTGTTCTGTATTCTTTGGCAGTGGATCACTTGGGTTTGTTTATGCACCTGATTCATTTGCTTTTATCTTTTTACATATGCTACCTTTGACTTGGAAAATCCTCCCATTTTTATTGAATAGATTAATCAGATGTAGCTAGTCAGCCTTCTCCACAGCATTGCCTTTTCAATATATGTGTCTTTTCAATATGTAAATATCATCCCCTTATTTGCTGTTTATACCAGTCTACCCTCTAAACATATATTTAATCTCTACCTCTCCTATTGCACTCATTAGCTGTCAAAATGTTCTGTATTATAAGTCATATTTTACAATACAAGCTAGGAAGGAAATGAGAGATGAATGTAACTGTGTAAGCCACTATATATAGGAAAGAATATGTGTGGAAGACTAGGTTAGAAAGAGGCTTTCCCACCTTTTAAAGTCATGTGTGATTAGAAGCTCAGTCTGTACATGGAGAAAGCAGCTAGAGGCAGATACAAGCCTCTTACCAACACAGGTTTGCCAGTGTTTGTCTGAGCCTATAGCCAACCTATGCAGCAGATTCAAAAGGTATTTCACAGAATCAGAGTCATAGAATAGTTTGGGTTGGAAGGGACCTTTAAAGGTCATCTAGTCCACCCCCCCTGCCATGGGCAGGGACACCTTCAACTAGGTCAGGTTGCTTAGAGCCCCGTCCAACCTGAACTTGAACGCTTCCAGGGATGGAGTATCTACCACCTCTCTGGGCAACTTGTTCCAGTGTTTCACCACCCTCAGCACAAAAAATTTCTTCCTAATATCTAGTCTGAATCTACCCTCCTTTAGTTTAAAACCATTACCCCTTGTCCTTTCACCACAGGCCCTACTAACATTTCACACTAATACCCTTTTGTGTCTCAGAGATGGGCATAGCCCTGGCAGGAAATGGGTGCCATGGTAAGCTGACATGAATGGGAATGCCCACGGAGTTCCAACTTGCTTTACTTTAGGCTTGGTTCTTCTTCAGAGCATGTGTAATTTTATGCATAGCATGTGTTTATGTATGCACATATATATATGGACAGATGGATACATAGATAAAAAGATGTAATCAATCCTAATTTGAACTATACTATAAAAATGTACCAAATTATAACACTTAAGAAGTGAGGGATAGTCTTAATGGTCTAGGTATTACAGGTTATATATGTGCAATACTCACTGGAATAAAATTTCTGTAAAAAACAGGGTCCTGGAACATATTTGCTTGTTCCTAGCTTCAGGATTTTAAGCATGCACCTCACTGTTCCATTATTTAATTCACCTGATGTACTGCTGAGAAAATAATGGTCTCTTCTGAAACAGCATGAAGAGTATTCTCTTGTATTGTACTTTTTCTCTTGAGTCAGTACTTGGAAGGCAGCATTCATATGGTCTCAGGACATGACAATACTTAGTCACGTATATACAGTCCAGCTAGTCCAGCCAGAACTGCTTAAGGTAACTCTCATGCTGACAGCAGGGTAAACCTGAGTTTACAGAAACAAAATATTTTTTGCTAAAATTTGCTTAGATACAAAATTAAATGAGTTACCCCTCCATCTGGACCACTTTTTCATTTCATTTGCCACCAAACAGAGCAGGATGACTTTGGGAGCTGTCTGCAGAGAAAAAAACATTTTAGGCAATTATTAGTACCTGTTCTTGGGAAGTCATTAGGCCATGTAAATTGGCTTCCTCATGCTGGAAATATGATTCTAAGAATCAAATCTAGTCAATCTGCCAGATATCAGAAACTACAACTACAAACTCACTTTTCTTGTTCAAACTAAAAAACACACATCAGATATCAAACACTCACAAATAGCTATTTTCAAGCACTCTACAGATCAATGCAGTTAATTGCCAAAGGATATATTTTTTTGCATTGAATCTGTTAGTGCTCAATTTATGAACACAAAAATGGCTAAACATTAAATAAAATATTACTGTATGAATTAGTTATCCAGCCTTCAACCAATGCAAGTATTCAGCCTTTTAAAATCATCCTCGAATCTTTTATTGTATCACTAGAAAAATAACTTCATTAGAATTAGAAGCACGTCATTTTCCTTTGGTTTTCTTTATGTCGTTCCTTGTCAGGCTACATATAATTAGGAAATTTTAAGTTAGGTCTGTGTAGTGCTTACATAAAGTCTAAAGCTGGATTATACTAAGAACTTTATTTTTTCCTGTAAGTCTCATCTCTTATAAGTTTGACTGTTCCCAGTTCCATCTGTAGCAAAATCCCAGCAGTCATCATTGTGCTGTATTTGGGGGAAAATGTGGAAATAATGAAAGAGATGCCTTACCATTGAATGCTATTAATATACTCCACCAGAAATTTCACTGGTGAGCTGGAAAACAATCAACAAAATTGACAAGTAGACAGGCCTTTCTGTTGCTTTTCAAATGGGATTTTACAATCTGAAAATATGAATGTCTTCACCTCTGTAGTGAGTAAAGCTCTTCTGTACTTAAAATTATGTAAGGCAATACAAGCAAATGATGAGGATATGGTGTTTTAAGAAGCATGGCTTGTCAGCATAATGAGAATGACAGGAGATTGGAAATAAGGGTAAGATTAATTGTAAGGAACATGTATCAGTAGAAAAATAAAAATTCCTCAAAAACATAAACAGCATTGGCATTGCCTTAACAGAATTCAGATGCTGAACAAAACACTGTGATATTTTAGCAAAATCATTGACTTAGTTATAGTGCTGGCTAACAACATTTATCTGTAACACTCACTTGCAAATATATTGTGCTTGGCCAAGACAGTGAAAGCTAGAATAAATAAATGGCATTTTCTCTAACAACATCTGTTTGACAGCAGTAATTTATAATCACTGTGTCTGGAGTGCAAATATTTCACTTTCCTCAAACCATTCAGTATTATCACAAAGAAAAGCTACCACACAAGTTCTGTCTGTATTTTAAATCCACCTTTCTTAATTTTGGTTGATACGGTAACTTCAATTGTTTTGGCTTATCAAACTGTGATGCAGTGAAATGCTTCCTTAAACCACTTGATGGCAACAAAGCAATTCAGATACTAAAGAAGTTTCAAAGACTGTTTTATGTATATCAAGGTCTACGTGTTCAAAAAATTTAAAAAATCTAAACTAACATACAAGTACTTTAAAAAGCCTGAATCACAGGCTTTGTCTTGTAGTTGTGTCATTAGATTTCTTTGACTATTATTTCAACTCAGAAACAAAGACTGATAAAAAAGAATAATTATCAAAAAAGCTACTTCAAAGATGCCTCCTACAAGTCTGTATGCTAGACATGCAAAATGATACACCTCCCAAGCAGTGAGCTTTCTATTTAAATGGGAGAAACACACTAGAAGGTCAGTTCACTCCATTTTCTAGCAACAGCAGCTGCAACAGGAAAAGGACGGGAATTGCTCGGTAGCTGGCAGGACACCGCAAGGAGAATCACAGATTAACACATCCACCTTTGGTCCACTCTGCACATGACTCTGCGGGTACTAAATCAGCTGCTGTTTCCCAGATTAGCTAGGACTGCCAAGGGAAGAGGCTGTGGCATCGGGGTCTCATAGTAGCACTTAGCCTGGAGAAATGGAGAGGAAACTATTGATGAGAGAGTCTATCCATCTAATTTATTACCTCTCTGGGCATGAGAAACCAAATAGAAAAGTGCAGTATTCCCTGGGAAAAAAAAAAGGCAACTTCCACTTCTCCCATTTCAAATCTATACCCGAACTGCATTAGAGTAATCTCCAGATTGGTGAAGTGACACATACATCATGAGGGAGGAAAATACATCTCTTCTTGAGCCTTATATAGATACAATCCATATCAAATGCAGATTTAGCTATCTTTATAGATGAATTTATTATGTGACTAATGAAAACCAAGGTCAGCTAAAAATAATAAGACTCAAGTGGAAGATAGGTGGCTTGCTCAGTTTGGAATAGGTTTCTTTTTCACAAAAAGTATTTATCCTTTTAAACTGCAGTTCTGTTACATTACTCTGCAGGGCTGCAGGTTTCATATACTCAATAACCCCTGGTAATGACATCTGTGCAGACATACTTGTATGTCCTTTCTCCATAGTGTAGCAGTGCTCACCACATTTTTAATGTGTTTAGAAACAGCATGGTAGTTTTCATCCCGTTTTTTAATCTGCTGGATGTTTTTTTAGAAATTGTGCCTCAGTGATACAAAAGGACTCAAGAATATCCTAACATTAATACGCTGCAAATCTCACTGGGGTGGAACATTCGCTCAGTTGACCAGTGGCTTTTGGTGCATTTTAAAAATGTGAGGAGGCCCTGAAGGTATAGGTCCTGTACAGCCTACGCCGCCTTCATCCATACAGTGACCTCTTAAATATTATAGCTGCCCTATATTATATGAAGGGTTATGTCAGCCTGCAGACGTCCCCTCCACCAGGAAAGACAGGAAGTCTTTTAACAGCCCCTCACCTCCTCCTCTGCAGCTGATATCACCTTAAACTTGTCCTTGGGCTAAGACCTAGGTAGAGTCTTTATATATGCTTTGGCAAAGAGAGCCCATGCTTTCTGTCCCAGTGCGTACTGCCCATTTCACAGCCTGAGTGATTCACTCTGAAACTCAGTTTCACTGCCTTTTATAAACCCCACTGACCTTCCTCGGTGTGGCTGCTGTCCTTTGCAGTCCTTTCTCCCCGTTGTGTAAATCAACCTCGAAGCCAGAGCAACTGCAATTTTTATATTCCTATAAAAGCCTCTTTAGATAACTCTTATTATTATACTGATTAGTTTTAGTATGTCATTAACTAATCTAAAGGCACCGATTCAATCATCACCAGCCAAAACAGGCTAAAAATAATAGAGATTCAGAAGTGATTATTGCTGATGTAATGACATATCTGCAAATTATAGGCGCTGAATTAGAAATTGTCTAGCTAAGTACTGCATCATTTTGTAAATACAAGTCTGAAGAACAGCAAACTTTTCATGTATAAGCATGTGAGACAAAGATAATCTATTTCATTTCAGTAATTAAGCCACTGAGGTTGTCATTCACCACCACTTTCAAATAAAGCGCAACTTCCTGGGATCAGATAGCAGCAGAGCTGGAGTGCCAATGTAACTCCTGGGTTGCCTCTGATGCTCCTGTAGGCAACTCTAATCAACTAGTCCAAATGCCTACTCAAGCTCCTTGTTACTAAATGTGCTGTCTTTTAGAGAGTGGCAGATGTTAGTACCTGCCTGTCAGGTAGACATTAAGTGTGCTAACATTTGGAGAGACAGCACTTCTATAGTTGATATTTATGCTGTGACTTTGGTATACAACAAACTATCTAAGAGGGACTTGAACATTTAGAAAGGCTCCGGTCCGTGAACTTAGGTAAGTGCACATTAAAAGGAAGAGCACTATAGAACAAAACACGATACTGCAAACAGTTCTTCCTTAGGGACCAGCTGGGAAAAAAGGAATCACATGTGACTGACAGTGGCCATACCAAATGATGTTGCTCAGACTTAGTGATGATGAGGGCACTATGAGGAATAGAATAAAACAAGATAGAGCATATTTACCATTACAAACAACAATTTTCCCCAAAAATGAAAGTAGAAATAATTAATGCAGAAGGGACTGAAACCTTATTATCCTTCCTTGAGTAAGCTACAAAGTAATTTCCTTCCATTTTTCTTGCATGAATCTGCCACTCTTAGATGCCCAACATTGAAGATGTAACAAGAATTTCATAAACCCACTGCTTTTGCCTCCACATTGTGACTATCAAAGAACTGAAGTTTCCCATGTCCTGATGAGTGCTCCACTGGGCAAAAGGCTGACATCATGCAAAAGGCTGCCACCGCCAATGTCTGACAGAGCCTAGCAAATGCACCTTAGACACCAGACTGATTCGTACATTACCAAGAGCTTTAGAATGCCATGGTCAGCTTAGCACCTAGCACTTTTATGGGACTTGAACAAGTTTGGCAGAAATTTCCAGGAACTTTGGAAATACTCCTTGAGGATACAAATTTTTAAATTTTTATTATATACGGTCTTTCAAGTGTGCATGTTAGTATGTGAGAAACTTTTCTTCTCCACTCAACAAAGAGCATCTCTCTCCCCCGAGAAAGTTGAAGCTTGTACTTCCTACCTTGAGTTTGCTGGAAGTTAAGAGCTTAGATGCAGTCAGCTACTAGAGCTGAACTGACATGCGATAGCTCTGTAAACCAAATTAAGTTGATCGTGTGTTTGAGCCTGGAGGATTGTCCTACATAAAGGCAATGTTATTTTTCTGATGTTATTTTTCTGACATGAGGTGTATTATTGGATGATGTGAGACCCAGTACACTGAAAATGCTGAATCTCAATGGTTAGCTCATGTGACGGGTAGAGAGATAGATAAGGAAAATGTGCAAGGTAATAAAGAATCAAATACATTTCTGTTAAATCAGTTAGGCCAGTTTAGATATATTTGAATCTATCTCCACTTTCCTTCTTGCTGATATCATTCTAACTGTATATTTTCAAAATTCTCTGACCACAGAAGAGACTGCATTTTACAGATGTCTCTGTATTTCAAGTAATTTGTTAAACAGTTAGGATTTTCTCATAGTGACTTCTTTTTCAGTTTTTTGGGTTGTTTTTTTTTTTTTTTTTTTTTTAATTTACAAAACCAGATCACATAATCTGTCTTATATTTTGTCACCAAATAAAAGAAATTAAAAAAAACAGTTTACATGTTGCTAGCTCCCAAATTAGCAAGGAACTTCAGCCCATTTCAGTAAAGTAGACAGAGCATTCTAGGTATATAACATATCAGTCATGCTGCTATGGGTATGCACTACACAGTGGGTTTTGGATGTCTTTATTTTGGCTGCTACTATCTTTCACCTAAATGCCACTCACCAAGTCATGGTTCGACTTTCTCAGAGTTGCTGTGTTGACAGCAAATATAGCACTCAGACACAGTGAAAAAATCTTGTATTTGTTACCGTTGTTCTTTCATTTCATTTAGATGCATTCCTATTAGCGAAGAAGATGGTAAGGAACTGAAATACCAGGTATGTAATTGCACTCTATGCTCAAAGCATTCCTAAGGTAAAAATATTATTAGCAGATCAATAGTTTCCATTTTCTTTCCAAATGTAATACCCTACCTAAATTAGCGTTTCTGTCCCTCATTTTTTTGTGTCGCAGAAATAAGAATGTGTTTTGCTCTTTCTGCAGCTCTGCTCTGTATTTGAACTGGATTAATTAAAATTTTAAATCCCTAATTCCCAATCTCCCTCTCTCGGAAATTCATCTAATTCTTCTCACACAGCTGTAAAACAGCAGACATTAGAACTGAAGCTAATACAAATGTGGCAGGATTGTGCAGTTAGGAGCAACCAGAGACTGCTTTGACTCCAGCATGTTTATACAGATTAATTACAAAGAAAAGTGCATCGGATAGGATATTTATCTAGTTTCAGACGTCAGCATCCTCAGATTGTAGGTAAAATAGGATCATAAGGAAATATCTCCAAAATAACCTCAGCAAAAAGATAATGTAATTTATTCTCATGACACTCATTTATATTCAGTAATAAGTCTTGTTGCTATGAATACTGCTAGGCCAAAGTTTGTGGGGCTCTGTGCTTTCCCTGCACAGTCCTCACTTTTTTCACTATTTAGTTGGTTGGTCAAGGCAAAGAGGCAAAATCAAGCCTGATCAGGAGGTTTAAAAACACATCTGCAATCATGTTATCATCCTGCTTATCAGCAGAGGTGAAGTGGCAAAAACAAAGTGAAATTTGCTGCAAATTTTAAAAGGAAAGAAATCCTGTTAGTGAATCAAGACTTGTTTGAGCTGTGCTCTGAAGAAGTCAATTGCAATTTATTGTTTGATATGGATTTGCAACTGCAGAAATAATCTTTCAATGTCAATTGGAAACTGGGGGTGGTACAGAGTCACGAAAGGGCTGCAAGAGCAACTGGCACAGAGGCTGAAATGGGTCTCAGGACATCCTGTTCAAAGCTCCTGAAAGTCTTTGTGAGTCCTTTCAAAAGTCAGTATCTCTGCATGCACTTTTAAGGTATGATTTTAATGCTTTGTCATGCAAGCTTATTTTTTAATTGAAAAAACCAGATGTATTTTCAAGAACTCTGTCTTCGAACGGAGACAGAATGTGAAAGTCACGTAATGGTAAACATGGATAACTGGTTAGAGCTGGCCTGACGCACCGGGTAAGCAACATATCATAACATATGGCGAACTCACAGAAAGTATGTCTGTGCTCCAATAAACCTTTCCTAGTGTAAATCCTTCATTAATGGGGATAATTCTGAATCTGATAAAAGCGCCTAAACCTTTCAAGGTCAAAAATTGCCAAGGGAGATGTTGGGATCACACAGAGAAGGCAGTTGCTGTGATGTGCCTATGTCAGCACGTTTTTTAATTCTGCCTTACCTAATCGGAATGAGGCTTTACATTTTTATGAACACAAAAATAGCTGTGTTCCCGTGTTCCTCAGGCTCTGCTTGGTGTTTATGCAGGGGGGATTGGGAAGGGAGGGAGGAGGCACAGTTTTAAAATTGAACAGTACTGAAGGTCCTAGAGTAAGCAAAAGCAAGTTGGATGAAATCTCACAAACAGAACAAGCATTTTTTTTTTTTTGTGGGAGGGAGTTCTGAAGTCCCAGCATATCAAACCCAGTCATATCTGTTTCTTCTCATATCTGGAAAAAAAAGACATGTACCTGCTACTGAAGTCTAGGAGGTCTTTTCCGTTCACATTTTCATTCCGGTTTTCTGACTAGAAAAGCAGGTTGTAACTACTCTCAGGTTTTGAACCATGTGAGTTAAGGCTATGATGCTTTTACTAATGTAAAGCCAACACGCAGTACAATGCCGTGATGCACCATATCCCAGCATCATTAATTTCCTCTCCTGCGCAGGCCACGTTATGCTTGCAGGCGAGACTGCAGCTACCCAGACAATGTGAACAAGAGGGGCAGGAGAGGAGCCACAGAATGCCGCAATGTTGGTACTATTATTGGTGTAGAAATGTAAGTCTGGGGCAGTTCTTGAGCATTCACTCCTCATTTTGTCCACATCCTCAGACATCCTTCCAGGAACTTTTCCCACAGACGCTTGCAGACGGAGCGGAGCTCCCTGCACTGCACTGCTGCCCCAGTGGTCCACCATCCCATGGGGACTGGGTGGTCACTTACATCAGGAACCACTGGCAGGCTCTTAACCACACCGTCTCACACTCCTTTTCTCATAGTTTTCAATTTATCAGCAAGTCAAAGCAATCCTAATTTTTTTTAAGGTTTGAAGGAAATAATACATCAATTCTCCTAACTCTCGCATTCTCCTTTTAACAAGGCTGGCTAAAAAGTAGCACAAATTCAGCAGCGCTTCCTGCTCAGCAGTCTCACACATTTTAATTGAGGGGAAAGGACTGCCACTAAGCAAAATGAGACTGTTTGTAAATACATGGCCCAAGCGCAGGACAGGATTCATTAGGAGAAGAGGCACAATAGCAGCCAAAAAGACCCCAGTGGAAGTCTGTAAGGATCCTAATGAAAAGCAGCTTGGCTGCATCTGTGGAGACAAACAGGAGGCTGAGGAGCCATTTATCCTTCCCTTTAATGAAAAACTTTGTCAGAGTACAATTAGCCTTGGTTGGAAGGTGTGGCTAACTAACTGTTCAGAGAGACAAAAAAAATTTTGCAGAAACAAAATAGAAACTGATTCTCACAATCTCTGGAAACAGGAACTTCGCCTATATTTTCTCCAGAAGGCTTCTTGGCTCTGGCAAAACTACGATTGCAAAATTTGAACCTAGAGCTTGAAAAGACAAAACCTACAATAAAAGCAAGAGCCCATCCCAGGTTTGTAACAGGGCAGTAAAACTGTCCTGGCGTGGTCCAAAGTGATCTGTTTATATCTGCTGACCAGTGATTTACTTTTGCTTCCTAACCTCATACAGTTGCGCCTCCCAAAGGCATCTTAGACATCTGACCTGAGGCTTTTGTTTCAGTGACTAAATACTTACAACGTTTCCAGTGCTAAGTAATTTCAAAGTCCTGCCAGGGATCTATCTTGGAACATATTTCTTCTGTAGTTATACGCTTTCATCCGGAAGTATTATGCATTCAGTTGTATCCGATATCATGCACAGATACCTGCTGGCAATTTCAGACCTCATGAGCTGTTATTTGCATGCTTGCATATGACAGAAACTATGCCCCAATGGCTTTCATGGTGTCTCTGGCTCTCCTCCCTTTCTGGGGTAAAACTTACTTTGGAGAGGGTTTGAGCTGGGGTTTTTGTTGTTTCTTCGGGATGATGTATTGATTGGTCTTGGCATTGCGTTTTCCTTCTTTAGTTGGTTTGACATTTCCTGTTAGAGTGAGAAGGGTTTTTTTAAGAAAAAAAAAAAATTTTTGAAAATGTTTTTTGTGGATGGTCCAGATAAACTGACCCATTTGAAAATCAACTCAGAAGTTAGAAATGCCTCACTTCTGCCACACACCCTGCTCTGTCCATGATTTTTTCATCTGCATATTGCACTGTGCTGCCACATGGCAATAGAAAAGTCTGAGGTGTTTGTAGGAGGACATTTAGTCCTTAACATATTAATTTTGTTACTAATCATTACCCCTGAAATCCAGCTAAGACTGGAAGAAGAGCATGGAGAAAGAAAGAGCACACTGAGTAAGGGTGAATAAAGTCCAGGTGAACCCAAGCAAAGCTCCAAAAGCCTTGTGCTACACTCCCCCGGGATCAGGGGCAGCCTGGTGACCTGCCAGAGCCACCATGGGACAGTTCAGGAAGGCTCCCCTGGCAGCTCTGCCCTGCGGCTCTTTGCTGGAGCACAGCTATCCTTCTGACCTCTGCTCAGTAATTCCCGTCAGCTGCCAGTCTTCTTACCAGTATTGATATATTCTTCACGGTGTTGTTTCAACTATGCTTTTTTATGCAACCCTCTCAGATGTCTTTCTGATCTTGCAGAAAAAGAGGAGTTTTCTATTCTGAAAGAGCTCTGTCTCTTCTCTGTTATTGGAGCTGGTCACGTTACTCACTACGACCAGTTAACTGACAGATTTAACACTCTTCTCTGTTCACAAATTGTTCCTGATCCTGCTTTATCCCGATATATTCATTACTTGGAAGGATTAGACCAATCATATTTATGATTCTCTTTGATCCCTGGATTATTCATAAATTGATCACAGCAACTATTCAAGTGCTTAATCAAAGCTGGATTTAATCAAAGCACTTCTGCTTTGTGGTTAGTCACTTTAAAAGTCACTTGATGTTCCCTTATCACTAGAGGTATGACTGCAAGTATTTCATCTGGCAATGCTGGAAAGTGGCTTCCCTTTTCTGGATGGATCTCATGCACCAGAATTGAAAGAAATCATAACGCTCCTGACATGGGCAGAGCTTCATCACCTGCGGCAGCAGGCATTGTTACAAAAACCTGCTGTTAAAAAAACAACTTACTTCTGCTTCAACAAAAGATGAATGACAGAATAATTCCTTGATGTTAGTAGTCATGAGTAAAAGCCTGAAATTTGCTTTCTTAAAATATTTATACGCACCTCATTTTCAGGTGTTGGAGCATATATAAACAATGAATAATAAGAGGGCAGATATGGGCTAATCAGATTCTTGTTCAGTGAGCAGTCTCCCAAGCCATTTTTTCATTATTTGATCAGTTCTGCTTAGCATGGTGTATGCGACTGCTCTTATATTGGAATCCCTGCCAGAGTGATGACTGAATAAATGGGAGCTAAAAGGAGGTCAGCAGCTGATTACTTAATGAACGTGGATGACAACATACATGAGGATGTGCCATCAGGCTTGAAGACCCATCACATCTCACACCCTGATCACTGAAACTCACTCTTCAGCCTCCTTTGGCACCGCACCTGCCTCTCACACGCTGCCCTGCCACCCACCCTGGGCACGTGGGGCCTGGCAGAGCCCCAGGTGTGTGGGCACTGAGACATTTCTGTCTGTGTTCTCTGTGTGGCCAGCTGTGTATATATGCATATATGCAATGTATATATGCGCTGTCTGTGTGTGTGCCTACTGGGAATACATGCTCAGCCCCGTTACTGGTTGGACATGGGGCATGGAGCTGTGGCAGCTTCCCCTCTGCCAGCTTGCCAGATTCAGCAACTCCCTAACATGTGCAACATGAGAAGCACACAGCAACCAGTGCAATGTGCTAAAGAAACTTTTAATACCTTCCTATTGATCATTCAAGAACAGCTCTTTAGACAAAATCCCATTTATCCAAATGACCTATCACATTAAGTAACATACTGTAGTGTAAGTGATGTACAGAGAAACTAATGTCTCCTGTGTGTTCTCTTACAGCTACAGCTGAATCACTGAGGGAAGCAGGTATCTAGCATATCTTAATTTAAATGTGTCAGAGTAAGCCCCTCATTCTTCTCATTCCTCTACTGAAGTACCTTAGATGATCATTTCCAGTGAAGTCAGAAAAAGAACAGTGTGAAAGGACTTTTTAAGGGAAGAGAACACCACCTTATTTGAAATACAGGAGTACTTATTTGAGTCTTTTTCTGCCATTTAGAAATCAACATTTGCAATTCTCAGACTTCAGCCACTGAAAATATACTGAATATTTCAGAAAGCTTTCACGGGTATTCCCACTTGCAACAGCACCTCAGGTTTTGTAATCAGGTTGGCCTCCATATTCTTGAAGTAACATCTCGTGAAAGGAGTACATAAATTATGGGCAATGGAGAGCCCGGCAAGGGAGAGGGAAAAGCATTTCTGCAGGGCATTCAGACGTGAAGACCAGAGTGGCCTTCCTGCAGATGATTGTTCCTTTCTGCTGATCATACATGAAGCACAAAGCAATATTGCTACTGACCTTAATGTTTCAAGGACGTACCTAACTTGAGATGGGAAATGCCATGTTTTATTTGTGTAGATTATGCAGAAGAGTTTGCACTCACCTGATGCACAGGTGCACAGTTACATTTTCTCTGTTACCAGTGCATGAGCTAGTGTCACAGATGGACCATCCTAACAGCAGGACAAAGTGGACGTCGGTGGGACTTAAAGAAAGCAGGTGAGCACAGGTCTGTCTTTCAGACTTTAGAAACTGTGTGAAGTGTCATGTTACTTTAAGTCATGGTCCCATATAGTCATCTTGGCCTGATAACCATACTCAGATAAGATGCAGTTTTGGAGCACACCTGCTACAGGAAAATATTTTTTCCCTGTAGTCTTCTCCTATTGCCTTAGAAACGTGTCCACTGTTAACAGCCATACACTCTAAGCTAAATAGCATCCTGTGCTCTAAGGAACCAGTAATCTTAAAAAATGGATTTGCACTGGCCAGTGTTTAGGTACCTTGCCAAATACTATAGAGACATTTGCAAAGCATCTAGCTGCACTACACCTGTGCTGAAATTAAAAAAAAGAAAAAAGCAAGCAACCAACCAACCAAAAAAACCCCCAAAACTAAACCGCCGCCAAACATATTTCTAAAATATTTTTAGAATTTGCACATATGAAATGCTAGATGACAGCTTTGTGATCCGGGTGACTGTTGTGATTTAGCCCCAGCCAGCAACTAGGCACCACTCAGCCGCTTGCTCACTTCCCCTGCCCCGATGGGATGGGGGAGAGAATAGGAGGAGTAAGAGTGAGAAAAACTCCTGGGTTGAGATAAGAACAATTTAATAATTGAAATAAAGTAAAATAGTAAAGATAATAATAACAATACAAAAATGATAATAATAATAATAATAATTTACAAAGCAAGTGATGCACAATGCAATTGCTCACCACCCGCCAACACATACCCAGACAGTTCCCGAGCAGCGATCGCTGTTCCCTGGCCAGCTCCCCCCAGTTTATGTACTGAGCATGATGTCATATGGTATGGAATAGCCCTTTGGGCAGTTTGGATCAACTCTTCTGGCTGTGTCCCCTCCCAGTTTCTTGTGCACCTGGCAGAGCATGGGAAGCTGAAAAGTCCTTGACTAGCATAAGCAGTACTTAGCAACAACTAAAACATCAGTGTGTTATCAGCATTATTCTCATCTTAAATCCAAAACACAGCACTATGCCAGCTACTAGGAAGAAAATTAACTCTATCCCAGCTGAAACCAGGACAGTGACCTTTTACATTTAATTGATTTCATAGAATGGTCTGAAACCGAGATAGAAACAATTCAGGATACCTGCAAATCAACACTGGAAGGCAAAACCCCCATATATCAAAATCCTAACAAAAATGGGCCTTTTTCATTCAGATTACATCACACAAAAATTGCTGTCTTCAGAAGGGAAAACCCCCTCAGCATACCTTTTCCTCACGAAATGTAGAATAAGCAGAACTGTGGAACAGCCAAGCAATGAGAAAGGAGTAATGTAAAAAGAAAAGCCTTTTATTTATTAATTGTACCAAGAGTTTTCTTTTCAAACTTCCCCCAAGTTAAGCAGTTATGAGTCATGTGCAGATGGTTCATCAGTGACAAATTTACAGCTGCATCCATCTCTCGCACAAAGGTGTCTCCATTTGTATTTCCTACCTAGCCACCACCAGCTCCCAGTGTGTGTGGGAAGGATTCCCACACGGATGCCCAAGACAGAAATAGAGAGAGAAAAACAGACTAGTTTTTCTGGACCAATTTGTGACAGCTCAGCACTATAGCCTGAAGAACTACTGTTGCTTCTCTCCTGCCATGACTTTGACTCACTAACAAATTTCTAAGGCACAGGTTTTACAATGCCTTGTGCATACCAGTAGTACATTTCTTTAACTGATACCGTTTCAGTTTCCCATCTCCTTGGGCAGATGCTTTGCACAGGTTCTCAGATCAGCCAGGAGCACAAAGCATCTGTTGTCATTCAGGCAGTCTTGCTCTGATGGATGGTTCCCAAGTGGAAGTCAAGAAAGGAATAATATTAGAAACATAATTCACACCCCTTTCAGTCTGGTTTAGCTGGAAGTACAGAGCCTGTTCTACTGGGATCTGTAGGCATCTAATGTGCTGGTTTGCCCCGGCATTTACCTGGCTTGCACACGTGCAGCCCTTTAGATGCATGAGAACAGTGGGTAGGAGCTACTTAGACAATAGGTGTAGAAAATTAAAACAGTAGAAAAGACTTTCCCAGAAGAACACACAGTTTTTGTATTATTTAAAACACTCCTGAGAAATGGCCACAGGTGTATGTCAATACAAAAAGAGAAAAGCTGTTCCTTATTTTAAATTTGTTGCATAACATCTAAATATTTCTACTAGTAGCTGTCTCCTGGTTGGCAAAATGATTCTGATTATTTGCATGCAAAAATACAAAATTATGTATGGCATTTCACTTGCCACCTGCTAGACAGAGCTGCTTGGGCCATCTAGGTTCATACAGAGCTCCAGTCACACTGAACCTCATGGGATACTCAAAGTAAGGAACGATTGACCAGAATAAAGGGGGACAAAATCAAACCTATGAAGTGAATATTCAGTTTAATTAGAGGGACTAAATTTACTTGTACAGATTTTTTTGCTAAGTTCATCTGTACACTTTCTCTTTCCCTAAATATAGATTGGAGACAAGTTATCCATCACTACAATTGATTCGCTTCTCCTGAAATGACTCCTGTAGCATCTCAGCTTCCTCCCTAAGCACCTTTCCCTAGGATAACATGTAATAGCTGTTGGGTGGTTTATTCTGCTTTTCTTGTGTTGCTCTTGCTTTTCCCTTCTTGTATCTTCAGTCACATCTTGCAGAGCAGAAGGGCTTGCTGCTCGGTGAGGGGCAGTTTCCCATGGCAAGCATAGCTCACATAGTTCATTGGGAACAGGGTACTCACTGGTAGAGTCAAGTGCCTTTCTCAAAAACTGAAAGCACATAAAAGCGTGAAGAAAGAACTTTAAAAACATAATTCAAAGCATCAAACTGGATACACATCAATTATTTAAGTCAATTGAAATAATGGGAATCAAACACTAACAACGGAAGAGAAAGGATGACTTAAAATACTTCCAAACTGATTTCCTTCCTCCTATTTTTGTCCCATTGAACTATATTTAGCTGTAATACAGGAGGTTCATTCTTTCCTTTGGTTATTTAAGAAGGACAAACAGACTTGCACCTTGATAACATATCAACTCAAACAGAGTAATACATCATCTTTTATGGAAGGTCAAATAGAATACTTGAAAATTTACCAAACGAATACTGAGGATCAAAATTCTTCTTTCAGGCAATAGAACGGAAAGCCCTTTCATAATATGAAGAGACATATACTGTATTACACCCTTAATTTTTGAGTGGATTTTTCATTGGCCTCATTGAGAACAGTCCCTGGCTTACAAGTGGACTGAACATCTATGCAAAAAGGCTGAATGATAGGAGGTCTAAATTGTGTGAATAAACCCAGCATCATGTGCTAGACTCTTCTATGGCAAGAATGCATCTAATCTGTCTAGCCATCATGCAACATCACATATGTACTAAATACTATGATTACATCTATTTAAATTTAGTACATTTGGAAATAGATATGTAGTTAGCTAGACCATCAGCCCAGTTGTCATCATGAATAGGATGTTATGAATCATTTTCCCATTTGGCTTTAAGAAATACAATCCCTTTTACACAGACACTGTGTGAGAGTCAAATATATTTCAGAGAATAGTTTGAAAAATAGAGAAGGATGGACCAACTTTCTTTCCATTTCAGACAGTATGGTATATTAATTTTGCTTTCATATATATTTTTTGCTTTTTAAAAACCTTAAGTAAAACCCCTAATTTGTTTTCAAAAACCATAAAAAGATTTTGGTTTGGAAGCTGAAATGTGCCTCCAAGCACTGAGGAAGTACAGAGAGAGCCTTTGTAATATAAATGATCTCTTAAGAATCTGAGTTCTGTGCCAGAGCTCAAAATAGTTATTAACCAAAGCAGGAACATTTTCTTCCCCAAACAGGAGCACTGAAAGAAAGAAAAGGACTTACACCCAACCTATGCACGTTATCATACACTGGCTGAGTTGATAAAGGGAAAAGCCTATCTCTATAATTTTTTACTTCTACTATGTTGATATCCAAAGGACTTGAGAAGACAAATATAGCAACTGAAGATGGAAAGTGGAGAACTCTCAGCACACCACTCCTTTCTATGCTTTGACTGTGGAATCTCAAAAGGACTGTTCCTTATTGAAAAGGAGCTGCTGTAGTTATCACATGATGTAGATTTCCCAGAAAATACAAGAGGTGAGAACAAACAGAACCATGAGAATAACACGAGTCATAATTTCTCTCCTCAGTGTGCAATCACATTAACAATTGAACTTTTCTAGAAAAGACAAGGAATAAAACCTTGAAACACTGGAAGCCTGACCTAGTGTTTTTAACTAATGGCATATAGTTCATTTTAAATGTTGTCACCACATCAAGATCTATGCTGTTTGTTATGTAAGTCTGTGAGATTTGTTATTGAGCAGTGAATAATACTGTATTAGTGAAAGAAAGGGAGGAATGAGAATCTAGTGTTTATTACCAATATTCTTTTTGCTGAAATCTGGTATTCAGGCAACTGGTGTTCTTTCCACCTTTGCTTAAGACATTTATCTGTTCCCTATATCAATCTTTCAGAGTGAAAACCCACTTTAACAAAGGTTCAAGTATTAACCTCATGGAAATCTTCAAAGATTCCAACATTCTGCCCAAGGAGAATACCCACTTACAGACATGCCATCAAATTTGCTTCAGAAGACAAAATATGGATTTTACGTAAGTGCAAAATATGTGCTTTCTACCATTAAAAGGTAAAGATATATTGGGTGGGAAGAGCTCGATTGGGCTTGATGATCTCTCAAGGTCCCTTCCAACCCAAAATATTCTATGATTCTATGATAAAATTTCTCCTTAGAAAAACATAACCAAAAAAGGGGAAGAGTTGGTACCTGGAACAGAAAAAAACAGGCCAATATGTATTTTCATAGCATAACCAGTGAGATGAGATGAGTATATTTAATAATGAAGCCGTAATGGCTCTCTTTAGTTACAAGGAAAATGTTCTGACGGTCAGCTCCTATTACCCTGTTCAGGGTTTCTGATGGGCCAGGTAGTATCACATGGTGATCCGGCAAGCCAGCTGTCACTGAAGGTCACTGCCTGACCCTATAGTCACCCAGGTTTTCTAAAACAGAGAAATTAAAAAGAGAAATAGTAGATTTCAGTGATCATTCTTCAGTGAGGTAAAAGGAAATAACAACCTTAGGAAGACAACCCCCTTGTCCTCTCTTCCATAAAGAAGACTACCTTTTGAGCTATTTCAATATTGAGTCTGTAAAAAAATCACTGTAGGTGATTCTAGTAGCTTAAATGAAAATTATAACTCACTGGGAACACTGCTTTCTCCACCCCGTATCTGTAGCCAACTTTCCTGACCCTAGAGGGCATTTGGCACTGGGCTAAGCCTGGACTGGAGACAGCCCAGGGGCAGAGGATGCCCTGACGAGGGATGCTGATGAGGGATTAAATCCCCCTCCGCAGCCAGGCTGGCGTGCTGTGCCCCGCAGCCAGGGCTCAGAGCAGTGCAGCCAGCTCTGCGCGAGCACAGCCAAGCAGCGCAGCCATGGCCCAGCAGCTGTACTTGAACCATTTGCAAGCTGCGCCAACACAAGAGCTACAGATGGTCTATCCTTGCAGCAGATCAATGCCTGTTGCCCATTCCAGAAAATACATGAGGAATGTGTGTAAACTAAAATGCAGAAGTGGGCTGCAGTGAAAGAACTCCCCTGTACCGACAGCAGCGCCACCATGACTCATGGAGCTGACAGCAGCTACAGCCCCAAGCAGTAGCCGCAGTTCTACACAGATGTCACAACCCAAAAAATCCTGTGAACCCATCGTTATGATACTGTTTAGTAGCATCTGGGCTAGGTGATTTACATCTTCAGCCTTATTCATTGTTTGTCCTTTAAGTTTAGTAAAAGTAAAAGCAATCAAAAGCAGATTTGTACTGGTAAACATCATCTGGAGCTAGGACAGAAGTCAGCATTCGAATATGGCATTTGGCAAGAAATACTTCTACAGGCAGCTCCTTACATTTTAACTTAATATATTTTAAAGTCTGCAAGCCTTGCTTAGATACAGGAGGTAAACCATGCTTTCTAGTGCATCCAGGCTCCAGCAAAGCAAGGAATCGCTACTGTTGCCCTTGGGAGGGGAGCAGCATAGTAGCGAGAAGCTGAAAAATAGCAGAGGAATATCCTTAAAGAGCACTGAAGCCTTCCAAAGCCTGAAAGTGTTGAATAGTTAGAAAGTCATGCCTTTCCAAAGCAAGGGTAATATCCCTTTCAGTGGTCTTGTTATCTGAAGTCGTTGGTTTTCCTATGGTAAGGAAACTAAACTTTTAAAACCAAAACATGTCTGCTGGCAAAATGTCATGTCAGTCAGAAAGGTAGCCCTTCTACTTTGGGGAAATGTAAGACATTCAAGCCTCTACAGAAACACCCATCAATAGCTGCAAGCCTAATGCTGCTATGCGCAGTGAGCAGTCTTGCATGGAAACAGTACTGACTGCCCATGTGTATCGAGGTGGATAAATCTGAAGGAACATTAGCTGGATCAAGCAGGTAGGTATTTTTCTGCTTTAGTTCCAGTGGACTCATAGTCCCCATATTCTGTTCTGAGAGCAGATGCAAAATTGTGAGGAACTGCCATTTCCAGCCACAAGCTTTGAACAGCCCTTTTCCAAACATACCTGACATTTTTCATAAATTATTAACCGTAAAGCATGGTTATAAATCCCTGCATTGTCCAGTGCCATTTTCGTATGATTCTCTTGCACCCCTCCTGAACATTAGGGTCCCCAGCAGCCGGCAATGGAAGGAGCTGACCCAGGCAGCTCTCATGGAAGTCAGAAAGTTACACACAGTCATCACGCTCAGGGTAAGGGTCTGGCACCTGTCAGCCCCAGGTTTAGGCAGATGAAGTTCAGAAGCTACAGAAAAGGACAACCAATCTCAGTTCCTCATGTTTTCTCTCAAGAATTGGTCCTCCTTGCCTTTCTTTCCCTTTTTCTCTTCTGTGCACTCTTCATTCCTCTTTTTTATTTCATTATTCCATTATGAATCCTTTTCCCCCCCACTTGTTCTCTGTATATCTTTCTAACTCAGGCTCACCAATATGTGTATATACATGTGTTCATGTGCACGCACACAAGTCGGGCAGCAAGAGGGGAGAGGGGATTAGTCAGGGACTTCCAGTCTCACTGTTAAAAATTTTCCTTTGCTCACATTATGGCAGCCAAGAGGCTCTCTGATAACCACGTTCCTCATACATAATTAAACAGATGTGCTAATGACATTTTTAAGTAACAGCAATTGACATTTTTCCCACTTTGGAATCTGACAGACAAGTCTGGACTTCATTAACCTTTTGCAGTTTAATAGTGGGTTTGTGATTTAGGAGAGCTGATAAAAAGGCAAGAACCTCCTTCTTTCCACGTAAATTCTGCGTGCCAGAATAAGTTGAACAATAAATCCAGATAGACAGCTTTGTGTGGTCAGGTACAGGTGAAGAGATATTCTCATTAAGCTTCATTAAAGTGACCCAGAAAAAGCAGGTTAGGTCATTTATAACAGAGTACCAAAATATTTCTGTAAGGTGACCTTTGAAGAACATGAACTATGAAGAGTAGAAGTTTTGAGAAAAAATGGAACCCCTCTGTGAATTAATATATCCTAAAGCAAAAATTCAGTTTGATCAAAACAGATTTCTTCTATAAAAGTAATCTCCAAATACACTGTTTACGTGAGACTCGATGGCTTGCTTTCTGGGGGAAGATGTGGCAAGGCGCAGAGCATTTCCTAGGGCAGACCAGCACCGAGTGCCCACTGGCGTTGCAGAAAATGTCATTCAAGAGCAGAGCCAGGGAGGCCCTGCGGCACCTTGGGACTTGCTTTCAGCCTTATGCAGTGAGCAGGGCTGTCGAGCACCACAGCGTTTGTTGGCTCACCCAAGAAGGTTGACAGGCCCTGCAACCTTCTGTCACTTTCTAGTGTATCAACGACCGTAATTACTTTTTGCCTTTGTTTTTGTGCACAGCTATCTCTCTGGCTAGGATGTTTTGTAGGCTGAGATGAATGGGAGGAGTACCTGTGAGATTCAGAGGAATGTGTATCTCTTCTTCATGGCCTATTGACCATGCAACACACATGTACTGAGCTGCTTCCCTGCTGGAGGAGACTCCTGATACCCAAATAATTCCCTTTTGGCACCCAAGGCTTGGATAGAGCTCAGATATCTCATAAGAATATCCATTTCACAGAAAATCTGAAAAATTCCCAGCTTGCACACAGGTCTTCTGTAGAAAAGAGAAAAAGAGTAAGTACTCATGTCTTTTGTGTGTGAATGTTAACACTATGATCACCTATAAAGTAACATGCACCAGCAGTTTGGGAACACACAAACCCAACAGTGGGTTTAACTCTGCTGCCCCTTTGTTTAATGTACTCCATTTGTTTAGATTGTCAGAGCTCTGAACTGTCCATTAAAAAGACAGAAAAATATTGAGAAGTAACATTTCTCTTGCTTTCTTGTCACCTCTTTAGGTTTTGGGCAGTTTTCACAGTTCTCTTAATTTTAGTTACATTGTTGATCTTATTTATTAAGCTCTTCAGGCTGTGAAACTTAGTACCTTCATTTTTAATACATTAAAAGAAAAGAGAAATGACTGACCAGAGCCCTTTCTCTAGTCTCCCCTAACTCCAAATCAAGCCTTGTGAATTAAACAAGAAAGTGCTATCCAGCCTATTCCTTCTTGTAAGGTATTTATTATATCTGTTCAGGCCAAACACAAACCAATTAAAAACTGGCAATGGAAGAACTCTACCTGCAGTTTCCATTTGTGTAATATTAGTGCTTTTCCTTCCAGATGCTGTAATACAATCAATCAGGATTGTGCAACCAGAACTCACAGGTAAAAAAACATGTAAAAAAGGGGGTTTCTTAAATAAAGCCACATGAATTGTTAGGGATTGCATTGTCAAAGGGCTCTAAGGGAGGTACTTTCAATGGGAGTGTGGGACCTGGCTTACTGCTTTGAAATTCCCCGACTAAATGAGTAACACAATCAGCTGTATGAGAGGGGAAGGTCTGTACAGGTTGGATTGCAGTGCTTTTTGCACTGCAGTAATATTTCTTATTTCCTTCTGAATTCATCAGTGTTGTGCTGGGAAAATCTGGTGGCCTTGTCTGAAATCCAATATGCTGTAATTTATATAAGCTCACTAGCTGTACAGCTGCTCGTAGTACAGTAGGTGCCCATTTTGCTCTGTGTAATTCTTTTCTTCTCACCTGATTCAGTTCACATATACCATTCATTACAGGCTAATAAACCTGGTTTGATTTACTTGATGGTTTCAGCTGAACTCTTTCCTACCCTGAAGAGATACCCATCTGAGATAGAAGTTTACTACCCAACATTTGAGGGTTTTATTTAAAACCGATGTAGAAATGACCTCCAGGGGCACACCCCATCTCCAGATCAGTTACTGGTGGTGCCTCAGATGTGTGTCCTACCAGAGATTCCAGTCTTTTTTTGGGAATGGGACATAAAGTTCTAGTTCTTAGACACTTCCTGACCATGTGCAAGTTATTTCTACTATCACATAAGTCACATTTTGTAATGAGAAACCTGAAGTACCAGGTTGCACATAAAAAAAAAAACTTGTTTCTCTACCCTATTAGCAAGTTGTTGATGGATGGTTGCTGTCTCCCACATGCCTATAGCTATAGCTCCTAATAGGAAGTATCCTTGTACTCTCCATTCTCTCTCCCCATGACTTCTTCAGCTACTCAGTTTATAGTTATTGATTACTTTCAAATGACTCCCTTTGCTTTGTGCTGTCACAGCTGTAGCTTTCCCAGCTTCACTGTAGGAACTGTTTAAGCTAAACCTACTCAAGCCATTCCTGTTTTGCTTCTGTTCCATTCAGACAGTTCTTTAATTCTCTTACCATTTTTTATCAATTATTTTTTACATACAAACATAGATGAAGAGAAGGTGTAGAGGCTCACAGGACAGAGTATCCAGAGAAAACTTGTGGAAGGTAGAAGTAGTCTATCCTTAAAGGAAAAGGGGGAAGTTCCACAGCCTCTGGGAGACTGTGAGCATTGGCATTGAGAATTGGCTTTCCCCTTTTATTTGGAAAGATGTTCATGACTTCTTCATCCCCTGGGCAAGTGCCCATTTTACCCCCATAATCTGTGAACTGTGTAGTGGGTGGACACTTCCAGCAGGATGACTAATGTTGGATGCACAAGTGAAACATCTTTTTTACCATTGGATTGCTATCAGTCTTAGAATTAGGCTATTCAAAGGTGAGGAATTAGAGAAAAAAATCTGGGACTTGCACAGACTTGTTTAGGGATCTTATGCTGACTGCGCTTCCAGCACCCTAGCACCAGAAGCATTAATTCATCCCTAAAGGTTGATGCCTTTCTTTCCTGAATGTGTGACTTGCAGCCTGACTAACAAGGAGTTGTGGTATTTTATGCTACAACTAGAAAATTATGCTGTATCCTTTAAAGAATACAAATGCTTAATGTGCTTGCCATGCTAGGCATGAAGAGGGCAAAAAGCTTTGCATGTGCTTGTATTCTAAGGGGAAACAGAAATTTCAAGTCTTATTTTATACAAAATGTCTTTCTTCCTCCAGAATAACATCCTTGGACATAACATCCATTTTTAAGATGTGCCTCTGGAAAAGACAAGGAAAACAGCTGAACTCTTTTAGATCTATACTTACTTCCTCTGGAGTATTTCATGCAATTCTAGCTAATCTTTTGTTCTATCAATACAAAATACTGAAAGTATATTATTTCCCATAAATGTCAACCAACTGAAATTTCTTTTATCAGCTAAAGTTCCCACAAATTACTTTAAATGCTGGAATGGCTGTGATCTTGTAAGTGGTCTGTTAGTGACTTTCACACAGCATGAACCTATTCAGCAACCTGTTCATGAGTGTGATATGTTTCACAGTTTGCAAAGCCAATATATTTGATATGTGAGGCAGCCAAGCAGACAGCTGTCTGCATTTCTCTGGCTGTTTTCTTGGGGATGAACTTAGAACATACTCCGTCAGTTTTGAATCTGACAATCTTTAATGCGGTGCACACTGAATCACTTTTATGACTAGAAAACTTAAAAATCTTTCACATTTAGAGCATCACAATCACAAAATTATATAAGATATGCCACTAGGCTGAAAGTTTGTATAAAGTAATCTTCTCTATCTTCTTTATCACTAGTTTGGATACGTTTTCTTCCACACATAATTTTTTTCTCTCTTTCACAAACTCTGAAGAGAAATCCCAGGAAAAATTGCAGGCAAAAGAGCTAAAGCAGCCTTATTAGTGCATTTATACAGCAGTGGGGACAACCCAAAACCTGTGGTCTATGATTCCTCTTCTGGAATTCCAGACACATCATTCTCACCACTTTTCCTCATGTACAGTCATTTAAATCTGTGCAAAGTGGAGGTGAAACACTACCACCTGGTTTTGATTGCATGTAATGTTCTTTCACGTTTATTTTGTTCAATTACATATCAGTTTGCAAAAATTAATTTCTCCATCTCATATTTGTTAGTCTTTTTTCCCAGATGAAGACCTGATCATAGTGATTCAGGTACTTGCCACCTTCAGATAAACAGATGTGATATGCTATACCTGACTTTGCTCATGACGGCTACCCACAGAAGCTGGACAACACTGAAGAAGGGGTTGGATTGATGGGAGCCCAGTCTGAGCTTTCTACAATGTCATATTGTGTATCAATGACGTCTGGTGCATAGAGTGGTTATGGTGTAGAAGAGTGTTTTTCCTATGGCAGTTATGGTTGGTTCTCCCATCTCCAGAAAGGTATAATAGCAGTAGCAGACTTCAGAGAAAAGTAGAAAGAATAGTCACAGGTACAGTACATTTTCCATGTGAGGAATGACTAAATAAACTAAATCTCTTCAGTCTGGAGAAGGAGGATGTGACAAAGGTCTGTAAAATAGCAGGGAAGAGAAGAGGACTCCATTGTTCATTGCTCCAGCGCAAGAGCCAGCGGCCCTCAAGTGGTGCTAGGAGGAGGCGGGTCCCTGATGAACAGGAGGAGACTGTTCTTCACACAAGGGAACACAGGTAAGCTGTAGATCTCCTTGCTCCTCAAAACAAGTTGTCCTGGTTTCAGCTGGCATAGACTTAATTTTCTTCCTAGTATCTGGCATAGTGCTGTGTTTGGGATTTAGTATGAGAACAACGTTGATAACATGCTGATGTTTTAGTTGTTGCTAAGTACTGCTTATGCTAGTCAAGGACTTTTCAGCTTCCCATGCTCTGCCAGGTGCACAAGAAACTGGGAGGGGGCACAGCCAGGATAGTTGATCCAAACTGACCAAAGGGCTATTCCATACTATATGGCATCATGCTCAGTATAGAAACTGGGAGGGGTTGGCCAGGGAGCAGCGATCGCTGCTCGGGAACTGTCTGGGCATCAGTCAGCGGGTGGTGAGCAATTGCATTGTGCATCAATTGTTTTATATATTCTGTTATCATTATTATTATTATTATTACTACTTTCTCTTCTTCTGCTGAGCTATTAAACTGCCTTTATCTCAACCCACAGGTTTTACTTTTTTTTCTGATTCTCTCCCCCATCCCACCAGAGCGGGGAGGGTGAGGGAGCAGCTGTGTGGTGCTTAGTTGCCAACTGGGGTTAAACCACAACACGGGTTTAATGGGAAACTTCTTGGTAGGCAATTTCACTGAGGGCTCTGAATATACAAACCTCACACCTTCCATTAGGAAGTCTTCAAGCTGCTGAGACCTGGCATCTTGGAGAGTACTGTCCTGTTTTCTCCAGGCAGCCACTTAAGTCCACTGTCAAAAGGGTTGCTGGACTTCATGACCCACAGAATCATTTAATATGTTGGCAATTTTATCCCTTGCTAATCCCCTTATCATGGAGTGTACCTAGAAGACATTCACAGAAGGAGAAAGATGTACATACTTTACAAATTTCAGGTAAAAAAACCTGGGAAAACATGCAAATGTTTGTTTCCACATCTAACAGTGTTTTACTTTTTTAGTCCTGCTAAGGCAGAGTCCAGTCCCTATCTGGACTCACATCTGATTCCTATACATGAAATCTCTTTGATGTGATTAGGACAGGCTCTGTATTCAGGTGCCTTTGCTACAATGAAAGAGAGGAAGATGTTGTAACCTGAACTGATCTGTCCTGTTGCATCACAAAAAGATACTAACCACATATATGCACCTACAGTATTTGAAAATATCACCCGGGGCTAATGGAAGCTACCTTTTTCCTTTTATTACTGTGTGCCCTTTCAGGAGGGAGAAACTGAGCAATATATTCTGCAAGGAAAAAGCTGCTTTGAAAGTTTTCCGTGCTCTACTTGCAGTTTGGAAAGGGTTAGACCCAGAATATTAGTTGTAGCAATAATGAAAAAAATCATAGGAACATACATTTATGAATGTACTAATTATATTTCAGCTTAGACAATCTGTATTTTATACACTATCATTTTGCTTCTAAGAAAAGAATACTCATATTTTCTAGCTAGGTTTTGGAAATTGCTCTAGAGGTTTTGTGACAGCCACGTATGAAGCTTCTGAAGGCTTTTATATTTCTGTATTTTTAAGTGTTTTCCTGTGCTTTTGAATTGTTGGCTTGATAACAACATAGATAATGGAGGGGGAGGGATGTTCTAAGTATCCACTAGGTGTTAACAATGTCACACCTTAAAAATGCACATAGTTGCAGCTATAGCCTTTCCTTGGAATAGTGTAATTGGTATTTCCCTTCTTCACAGAAGCATTGTGGGAATTCAGAGTTTTTTCTTTGTACAGGACATGAAAGGTGAAGAATGCCAAGCAAATATGTTTTATTAGTATTCCTATTCACTTTGTAACATATGGCAGGACTTTATCTTGGCACATCCTTGTTAAAAATGATAGGTAATGTCATTAACACCCTGGTCCTACATGAATAAGCTACTGTATAGATCACCCCATAGAAATAAAATGTTGTAGCAATTGATCTAGTTGAATGGACCAGTAAAGGCTAATTTCCTTTGAATGTTTTATAATTCATTTCAAATCGTGTAACTGGTCATAATGTCATTTCAACATGGAGACAACTGCCAATGAAGGCATCTTATTATAGTGTTCCTCTTTATAAATAGAACTGAATCCTAGTCAATTTTGCCTTTTACACTCTGTTTCCTTCCCCCTATCCTCCTTTTGATTTCAGGCAAGTGCCTGGAATCACTATAAATCAGATAATGAAAAGGCCTTCTTCTGAGAACAGTAAAGCCATTTTAAAGTTGAAATGCATTGAAGCAAGAAGCAAAATTGTTGTTATTTCTGGTATTGTTAGGGAAATCTCAGCTACTGTCTGCTGCAATGAAAAGTAACACTGTTATTGGGAATATCTTTTCAAAATTCAGCTTTCTATAAAAAGCAAACATTACTGTATTTAAGGATAAATTCACCCTTAAGCTAAGCCAGTAAACTGAGTGGAATTATAGTAGGAATAAATATGGCCCATTAGATCAAATTCTCTTTTGGTTAGACGAATGGAAATTGGAACAATGCCCAGTGACTGCAAAAAAGTAGTAAATTATTAAAGTGTGTAAAAGAAAGGCAGAGTGTGCCCCTCTACAGATATAAGACTTTTAATTACATATTCTATGATGTGACAACATTATGACAACATAATCTCATGGTAGCAAAACATTCAAGTCTTAATAAAAAAAATAGAAAATCTGCAATATCTAGGAGAACCAGTATACTTTCAACACATGGAGAAAGGGTTTTCACAGTTTAGCAAGGTGGAACTTATGTTGGGAAAATCTTCGAAAACTCAGAAAAACAGAGCTGAATCAAAACTGGAATAAGGAAATTAACATAAGAAAAGATTTTGTTGCAGAGATGACATTTTGTTAATTATTTCTTAGCTTGTTTGTTTCCTTTTCACCCAATATTTCAGTGGAAAACAGGGACTATCTATTCAAGTAGCATTGTATCAGCTTGGTAGTGCTTCAATATCAAAAAGAACTAAGATACTGTCTTTATGGGCATGATACCTATATTTTTAAAAGTATAAAAAAGTGTAATTTGATAAACCTTACTACTTTTCTTACTGCTTTTATCCCTGATAAGGTTATCGTGTCAATTATAAAGATGAGCGGCACAATATGCAGTGCATTGCTTTCTTCACATTATATAGCAACTAAAGGAGGTCATATCTTGGAGTTTATTGAGTATGTTGTTCACTGTTACAGACCAGAGTTCTGTTCCTACACCTCTGCTTTCACTCCACTATCAACAAAACCTCAAAAACCTCTTTATAACTCAAGGATGGTAGCCCATCATCCTGTGACTGCCAGCTGTGTTTGCCTCAACCAGATGTTCTGCTGCTGAAGCCCCTTGTGCTCCATCAGATCCAAGGTCTGCTCACTCCTGTCTAGGTAGCAGTTGTCTCCTGTCCCAGTGAGTTGTCCCAGGGCCCCCTTATCTTCTTCTGTTTTTTTTTATTTCTTGCTGGCCTTAGCCACAAAATCAAGATTAGCTGCACCCTCTGTGACAGCAACTCAGAAAAGAGTGCTTTTTTGGTTTGTTTGGTTAGTTTTAAAAGTATTATCTCTTCAAATAGCTCTGTCAGTCAGTCTGGAATGAAAAATTAAGCTGTAACCTAAAAATCCCTGAAAATAGATGCCCAGGTATAGTTCACTTGTTTCTTTAACCTGCCCAGAATACAGACCAGTATCTTTGGGACTTAAAAGTATAGAACATCCAGCTCTTTATCTTGGTGTTTTCTGCAGCCTGTTTCATCCCCTCCCACTTGTGTAGAATGATGGGTAGTCTTCAGTAGGGACCACAAAAACATCAGTAAAATCTGCTGTCTCTTCTTAGAGTATTTTGCAATAACACCCCTTCGTTAGAGGACTATTCAAAAGCTATAACAAAGTGCAAAGAACATTGGCATGTTGAGGCACAATAACCTTTAATAAATGTATATTTTCCTAACATTCAATCAAAATGTCATATACTTTTGTGCATTTTCCTCTTCCACTGCTGGTGTAGTTCACCACAGAGCTATATTAAGCCTACCTTTGTTTAATCAGCTCATTCATCTTCATCAACTATTATTAGGTATTCAGAATCCTGAAGTGTTCAAGATATACCATTATATTATTATAACACATTAGAGTTCTATAGTATTTTCTTGACAAAATCTGAAGGGTACTTTGTAAACAGTAATGAGTTTCTGAGCCTACCAAAATCCCAATGCGCTGGGTGAGTTTACTCCTATTTAATACATGGATTTAAAAGGTTAAAGTCTTGTCCTAAAGTCAAATATTCACTTTCAGTGCCAGCAGTCAACACCAGCTTTCCTGATTTACAGCCATCTGGAGTGTTTTAAGAATTTTCCAATGTAACATTACAACTCATTGTTGTGCATCCAGTTGAGATCAATTATGGGAGAATCTCTGCATGTTCAGAAGCTTGAGGTTCTATTAAAAAGATCCATAAAGGGTCTTTTAGATCTATAGAACAATTCATACCAAGGTCAGGACCTGACTCCAGTTCTATATCCAAACTGATGTGAACTTTCCAAATTTCAGACTGCATTGGACTCAGTTATCCAGTCCTTTACAACTGAAGTGGGCGGAAATGTCAGTAAAATAATCGGGGTTTTGGGGGGTTTGTTTTTTTTTTCAGAGTGGTAGCAGCTTTGGGCCTTTGGCAATTGAACGGTATACAGAGTTTATGACAGGACAGCAACGAACAGGAGATTGTATTCATCATGGCATACCTAGGGACCCAATCCGCAAAAGAAAGAAAGACTACAATACTTGTAAATGCTCTGTGAGATAACCCTAATTTGGAGGGTAGTCTGCAGGCCATCCTGAATGTGGGGAAAGAATATATTCTTTAAGAAATTAACATGAGTTTATTTAGCTAATATTGGGACATCAGATTTGTTTAAGAATGTGATCATGGCCACAACAAAGCCAAAGAAAGACATAACTCTTCTAGAAGGAGTAACCTCTAAATGAAGCTCAGTTATATTTTCATGCTGATGCAGACCTACTGGCATCATATAGTCCAAAAATGATAGCTCTCACATAGTGTTTGTCTGAATAGGTAGTCCCGTAGACCCTGGATATACGAGAACGACAGCTTCCCTGTGTGTGCACCCCAGAGTTGCTCTGTGTAGGCACTGCAGCCCCTTGCCTGGGATTTCCAGATGCCCAACAGGGCACTGCCCACTGCAGTACAAGGATGCATTTGCCACTAGAAAGCAATGGTTCAGTTCAGTAACAGGGATGAATCCCTGTGTAGGTAAAGCATAGTGTTTCATTGTCCCTGAAATCATGCATTATGAATCAGCTTACCTTCTTGAAGGTAAGGACCTTACCAACCAGCCATTCCCTGGTAAGAGTGCTGTACCCAAAGATGGTAGCAAAATGGAAACAGAGGGTAGAGCTGTGAATGAGTAATCTTTGTAGAATATAACAGAATGTGTCAAAAAATGTTCTCAGTTTCATGGTATTATGTAACTGGAAATACACTAACTTGACTACCATTAGTCTGAATTCTACAAGATTTTCACACCTTCCAAAAAACTGCTGAAATGTTATTTTCTGTCCAACCCTTCTACTCCATCCTGCAACTTAGACTAACCAAACAACTATGTGACCTTTAGAACTGTTCTTGTCATAATCTTAATCTACAAGCACGAGCACATGCACACATATGCATATTTATTCAGAAAGGTTTGACAGTATACCACGTGCTGAATCACAGGAATATAATCAGCTCTGCCTTATGTGGTAAGTATACAGCAGATAAATTTAAGCTATCAGTACTGTGTAAAGGTGTTCTTAATTGTGTGTATAAAGTTATTTTGCTTACTGACAAGCAATAGGAAGTATCAAACAACAAAATATGCACACGCAGTCAGGGAATGGTGAGTACCAAAATCATGTCCAGAATTCCAGAACCGAGGTCTCTGCAGGTCTCACCTGGAAAATTGTATGGAATTTAACTGGTCTGACTTAGAAAGACAAAAAGTCTGTGTTCACTTTGCCAGTGCTTGAGTCTCTAGTTTTAAGAAGTTCAAACCTGTTAACACTCTAAATTACATTCCAGCATTATATTTTCACATAAAGTTATCATTCATATAGCTATAAATAGGTTTTTATTTCAATACAGCTTGAATATAAAATATTTCTCCTTCCCAAATTATCCCACAGAGCTGTTTCTGAACTATTCAAATGACCTTTTTAAATGGATTATTTATTCATTCAGTTTCCTTGTTTTATTTGTTCACATTTAATTTCTGTATTAATAATGCAGTCCACTGCACAATTTCATTTTAATGGAGATTTTTTTAATATGTCATATTTAATACCTAGTTTTAGCCTTAGGAGACAGCTCCCATTTTCCTTTACGGCATACGTAAAGGTCTGGTTTTGTTCAATGTTTTCTAGACTTGCCCTTCTAATATCTTGCTTAAAATAGATATTGGTGTAAAATATGCAGTTTCTGGATGTTAAAAGAGGCTGTCTTATTTTCTACAAGGTGAAAGGTAACCCAGGATGGCAGCTGTAGGGATCATAGCCTGGTTTAAATCCTGTTCTCATGAATTTCAGTGAAGCTGCAGACCATACCCTGGAGTACTAGAATCCGAGTATCTGACACTG